>NC_090937.1:1383986495-1384611495 GCF_040938575.1 Ambystoma mexicanum | reverse complement strand
GTTAACGGTTGTGGGAACAAGCTAGTTCGAAGCAACCAAATACGAGGACGGAGGGGCAAGCCAGGCCGCAACTGTCAGGTGTAGCTCGGCAAAGATTGCAGGCAGTAAAGGGGTGGATGGATGCCAACCCACCCTATCGAAGGAGCAGGGGCAGAGGAGAGGGTGATTTCACATGCCCGGACCAATTCTGTCTGGTGCGGCGATGCCATAGGGTCCATCCAACTTTAGTGAGGCCTCCAACCTATCTCGTGACATTCAGCAAATATCCTCTTTACCACCAATGAGCTAGGAAGCAGGTCGTATATGGTAAGAATATATATTTATTTAAGGTTTGTGAAAGAATACTAGAACAACCAAAACATCAGCCACCAACAATGTGGTACTACACAATATACAATTTCAAATTACTTGCACCAATTGACTGACTTTTATTTCTAATGGATTTACAGATACTACAACAAACAGGTAAAATTTTGAGATGGGCAGTCATCACATTACATCAGATTTCTTGCAATTTCACCCATAGAACAATATAACTCACACATTGATTGCTTATTTTGTTATATTGTTCTTTTCTCCCAGCAACCCCCACCCCAGGTATCAATTAGATATCACACCTCTGGGTTGAAGGGAAGGTACAGGGAGTGGCAATACAATGGAAACATCGTTTTGGCTTTTTTAATTACAAATGTAATGTTTGGAAAAGGAACTCCAATGGGAAAGTTGTTTGGGGCTTTTTATTTGAAAGGCAAGGTTTGGAAAAGGAACTCCAATGGGAACCTCGTTTTGGGATTTTTATTTGTAAGGCAATGTTTAGGAAAGGAACTCAATGGGAAAACCGTGTTGGTCGTTTTATTTGAATATTTCCCCCTTCCAATCTCCCCATCTCGACCCACGCCCGCAACCTTGTCTTCCATATTGACTCCTCTCTCTTCCTCTCTAACCACATCTCCCTAACCTCTCGTGCATGTCGGCACCACCTCTTCAACATCTGTAAGATCTGCTCCTCCCTCACCTTTCACGCTTCTAAACTCCTAATATCCTCCCTTATTTTCTCCCGTCCCTTCAACTGCTCCTCTCTTTTCTTTGGACTCCCTGTCTCTCACCTGACTCCCCTAAAATCCATCTACCACTCCTCTATCTGCACTCTATGTCTTATTGGCCATCAAGACTCTATCTCTACCTCACTCTCTCAACTCGGCTGGCTCCCCTTCCTCTCACAATTGAAATTCAAATTCCTCTGCCTTGTCTACAAATCTCTCCACAACCTGGCCCCCCCATCCTGCCTCCTGCTCTCTCCGATCAGCCGATCTCCACCTTCTCGCTGTACACTCAGCCCCTTGTGCCTCCTCGCGATGCCGCTCCTTCCAACTCTTAGCCCCCTCCACTGGAACTCCCTAGCTCTCTCTATCCGCTCCACCCCTACCTACCCATCTTTCATCTCCTCCCTCAAAGCCCTTCTTCTCCACTCCCCCCGACTCTCCTTCCCTACCTCTCTCCCTTCTCATATGCCTGCTCCCCTTCCATCCCCCACTCACTTCCCCCTCCCCAGATGACCCCAATTTGGACACTGTAACCACCCGGTCCCCCCTTCCAGACCTGCCTTCCCCCCTCGCTCCTCTGTGTAAATTGTTCTAAATACTGTATCACTGTTTTATTTCATGTTTGTAAATTATGCTTCATTCATTACTGTACCTGTTGTTATTCTGTAAAGTGCTTTGGTGTAAAGCGCTATAAAAACTCAATAGACATAAACATAAACATAAATATAATAGCATGCAGGGCGTTAAGATTCTGCTTTGGGATGCATGAACTTTCTTAGTTTCAAACTTTAACAACACTCATCCCGTAATTTTTCTATATGGGAATTAATTAAATGAACTTTAATTCAATGCGCTAAGCGTCTACACAGTTTCAACCCCTATCCCACAATTTAATGGAAAGGATTAAGTCAGGCAGTTCTCCACACAATTCCCTTTAAATGTATAGGGTGGTTTTCTATGGGGAATTAATTTGAGTTCTATTTAATAAAATGTGCCAAGGGTCTCCCCAGTTCCACCCCATACCGCTATGTGAGATGAAGATTCAGGCTGACAGATTCCCTCCACACTTTTGTTGGCATTTTGATTAATCCACTTACATGGGAGGCCTTTGTTATGGGGTATCCAGGGAACCAGCAGGGCTTCTCTGAGGACAGCACAGATCTGGTCAAAGGCTTCGGTCTAGGTTAGTCCCCAGCAACCCAGCCCTCTTCTGGCTCCTCAAATGGCTGCTCAGCTAGTGCCTAGGTTTCCCAGTCTCTGTCTCCCATGCAAGGTTTAGGGCCTGTCCAGGTAACCAGCTCTTCTTGTGGCAAGGTTTACTCTTGCCTCTCTTCTAGTTGTTCCTTTCAAGAGTCCATAAATAGACTACCGCCAGGAATAGAGTTGAAAAGTCAAGCCAAAAATCCCTCTCAAATTGAAAACTGATCTCTAATGGGGCTGGTGACGCTCCATTATTATCATAATTCCCACAATATGGATTTGCTAGCTCTCTCACTTCCCTCCCTCCAATATGCCCAATGCCTGCTGATAGGACAAGGAGTTCGGAGTGTGGATGATGGAGGCTGAGGGAGGAGAAAGTTCATCATCCCAAAGTGGGTTTAACATTTAGTGTTCCTAAATATCTCCCAAAATGGCAGCTAGCCTAATTTTTCAGATAAATCCAGGCACATATATATATGTGAGTTCTATATTTTATGGTCAGTCAGAAAATACTCATTTTATTTCAGCATGACCTTCCGGGGAAGAGCTACCATTTTTTAGATTTGCTCCTGAGGCGAAATATTTACAAATCCATCACTTCAAGATTCAAATATTAATTTCCCCCTCTAGCACTGCACCAACGTTCCAATTTATCTGAATTATGAGAAGGCTGGAATCATAATGTTCTTCCTAACCCATATTTTATATTTTTTTTTTCAAAACTTTATTTATACATTTAGAACTTTACAGAAGCAATAGAACATAATACAATACCTCAAATGCACAAGGTGATACTTATTCACCCATAATGTCCTAAATAAATCTTTAAGAAGTAACAGAGGGGAACTGAATACAGGGAGAAAGGTGACGGAAGGTAAAGGAAAGAAATAAAATGAAAAAAATAAAAACAAAGCAAAATAAGAAACCTAGAACACAATCAAATATTTTAAGCATAGAGATCATTAAATGCACCCCACATCCTCTCATATTTATCAAGCTGATCTTTTGCTTTAAAGGATATTCTCTCCCTCTTGGACAAAAGCGACAAACTTTGCAGCCAGTCATCAATGTTAGGAGAGGTATCACTTTTCCAAAATTTCAAAATCTGCTTCTTGGCTAGCAAAAGAGCTCTATATATCCAAAATAGTTTACTTGTAGTTAAACCAATATTTGAAGGCAGTAAACCTAACACAGCAACAAGTGGATCTCTGGGTATAGAGAGATCCAGAACCAACTCCATCCTCTGGAAAACACCATCCCAGAATAATTGTATTTTACCACATAACCACAACATGTGGAGTGTAGTGCCCACCACACAATGCTCTTTTTTATGAAGGAAAATGTAATCCCATGTTAATCAGCCAATGTTTCACATGTGCCCCTCTGTTTCAAAATAGCCCCCACCTATTCTTAACTTTAATTTCTCCATCATCACCTGACGAGGACCATCTGCCTGGCTCATGTTATCCTACCCTCCCATCCTAGGCTTCAAAAGACCCTGTTGTTAGGGAGAATTCTCTGTTTAGGCTGAATTTCCTAACCTAGTGAGTCCCCCAGGAGTTTTGATGGATTTCTGGAGTTTGTTTTTTCCATCCTGCCAAGAGTGAGACTCTTTTCCTCCCACTCTTGGACATGAATGTGTGTAATTCCTTTGAATAGCAATGTGTTCTATGGGCTATGGGGTCTTTAACTCCATAGGGTCTCATATGTTTTTCTATGTGTGTTACACCTCACCCTACGTGCCGTAACACTGGGGCGTCCTAGCGGACCTCCACCATAGACTCCATACCCGGGGACTGACTACTGTCTCCCCGGGCATGTAATGTCACCATTGGCTTTACTAGACCTAAATTTACTAACAGAACTAGTACAAACCATCTTATTGTGGACGTACTAGTAGGGGTAATTCGTTTACTCCTAGATCTGTTACTCGAGGGGGCACTGCCCCGTCCCCCCTCGTCGAGTTTTGGCTGGTGGCAGTGGAATCTACTTGTTATGTTCGACCCCGAACATAACCCTATGGGATTCGTCCCATTGTTAGAGATTGATACTTTTTCTCGTTAATTTCTAACGTACCACCGGTCTACTTATCTTAAATAAGTTTATCGGATGGTATTTTCTGCCAGAACTCGGTT
The DNA here is from genome assembly GCF_040938575.1 of Ambystoma mexicanum. Classification (NCBI taxonomy): domain Eukaryota; kingdom Metazoa; phylum Chordata; class Amphibia; order Caudata; family Ambystomatidae; genus Ambystoma; species Ambystoma mexicanum. The sequence continues at coordinate 1,384,607,117 of NC_090937.1, read as the reverse complement.
TTTAAAAATGGCGTCCATGTTCGTCTCTGTGACTCCTAAACCAAAGGTTGAGCCCTTTGTTCCACTTTTGGTGGGCTCTGTACAGAGACCCTCCAAAGTGGTGCCATTCTGTCTGGGTTACCACAGGGGTGTGGGAGGGGGTTTAGGCACCCTGGACCGAGTTGCCTTGCCAACTCCGGTCGCACTCTGGAGTGATTGGCCCAAGTGGTGAGCCTTCCCGCTCACCACTTAGCATGTGTTGATTGACAGCTAGGCTGAATGAATGGGGGTTTTCTGCATAAAAGCAGGGCTTTTGGGACTGGATCTTCAGAAGTCGCCACAGGACCTAAGAATCCAACGAGGGTAACGCTGAGCCGACCTGCACGACGACACCTCCGGTGGAGTCCTGCGGAACCGACTCACCACTTCCCGACGACAGAGGAGATCTCCCTGCCGGAGAGTCTCTTCCCCTGACTGGTGGGAACAACCAGTCCCCTTTGCTTTTTCTTCGCCTCAGGACGCAGTGGTCGAATTGCCCGTGCAGAGCACCTCGGCAACCGGATAGCCACTACCCCTGTACTGCGACCAAAAGGTGGTGCCTTGTGACGGAGCACTCCGCGGCTGGTCTCTTCCCTGGTGGTGCACCAGACTTCACTTTTCTTCGACGACGAGATCATCTCTACTCTTGGCAAAGACCCGACGTGCATCCACCACCAGGAACAACTGCCCCCGCCGGAGCTGTCTCTCCACAAACAAGGTACCGTGTCCGCCTGGCTTCCCTTTCGATCGGTTCGAGTGAGGTGTCTTAATCCTCTCCTTTCCGTTGGGTCGCCTCCAAGCTTTCTCACATATTGTTCTGAACTGGTTCAATCTGCCGATAACAATTTGCTACAACGACTAGAACGCATTTCCCCTAGAGACTTTTTGGGACATATCGCCTTGCCTCTCTCCGAGTGGGCCTGGCCTCTGAACTTTATGATCTATTGTGGTTCTTTCCTTCTTGCCTTGCATTTTTCCCGTGAAGTATTGAACTGTGTTGATTTCGTAACCCGCCTATTTTTCTCTTCCGTCCTAACTAATATTAGAGTGCCATCTAGGTTGAGGCATACACCTCTGTCTGCAAATAAGTGATGCTGGTAGAACCTAGACTTGTCGAAATATTGTTAGAGGGATTGATTGTCTCTTCTTCGTAGAGTAATTGTGATTGAAGTGTTTGCCGTGATAGTGCCATAGTGTTTTTCATACATGTTCTGTTATAAATAAATACCTGAATATCTAAACACTGAGTCTCGTTGCGTGTTTGCTTGTCTTACTGTGAAGAATTGCCCTATATTGTATACTCCACATACTGCTCAACCCTTCTTGAGGGAAGTCTGACTGCTCAGCCATAGCTACCAAGTGAATCTGTGTGGTACGGACTGCTACCAAGTGGGTTCACCGCCAAACGCCTGTAGTCCTAAATCTTTTGCAGTGGTCCCAGAGGGAACTGCACAGGTTTCCGCCTAACACTGGTGTACAGCGGTGGGATTTGTATCGAGTATAGAGTTTAGAGTGCTTTTCGACACTTTAGGATAAATAACCACAAAACTTAGCACTAAAAAGCAACTTTCAAAAACATGTCTACGATGGAAACTTACAGTCAAGAATCCTTGTCAGGTGAAAATACTGAGAGTTTGCGAGCTCTCTGTAGGCAAGAGAATCTTTCTGTAAGAGGCAAGAAGTTAGAATTAATAGAGAGCCTGCTGGCGAACCACAGTCTGGGTACTGGTTCAGAGGAACCAATTTCTCCAGCAAATTTAGATAAAAGTGATGGTGTTGATCTGAATCGTAATTCTGATGATAGCGCTGAAGAGGCTGACGAGGACGGAGAGGCTAGCAAAACTGTCTCCCCTGCTCCTCTACCTGCCTTACCCGCTGTGCCTACGGGGCCCATACCAGGTCCCACAAGTAACCCTGCTTATTTTGAACTTGAAAAAATGAAGCTCAAATTAGAATACAAACGGTTCTTGGCTCAATCTGAACGAAACCAAGAGCTCGAGTTCAGACGGATGAATGCCTTGGCTGAGCAGAAGCAAGCTGAGTTAAGACTCAGGGAAATAGAACTTAATCACAAGTTAGAGATGAAAAAGTTGTCTATCGAAAATGCTTCTCTCTCCTCTGGTTCTCTAGGAGCTCCAGTCCCAAAAGACCCCGGATGCCGAAGGAATTAGTGGGTATGTATGAACCGAGATTGGATGTGTTGGATTGGTTAAAACTGTTTGAGTACAATCATGGGCTCCAGGACATCACCGGGAATGATTTACTTCCCTGGTTGTTCTCTAGGCTCCCTCCTGTTGCGACTGATGTGGTAATGGAGTTGGGGGAGGCGGATAAGACGGATTACGAAAGTGTGAAACTAGCTTTAATAGCTAGATTCGGGAAGACCCCTTCCCAGTATCTTAAGAGGTTTAGAACCCTCAAAAAGCATGATGGTACCCCTTGGGCTACCTGGGTGAGTGAAGGGTTGAAAAACTTAGAGGGATGGATTAAGGGTTACAAAGTGAACACTTATGAGGGTATGAAGAATCTTTTTATGTTGGAGTCGATTTATGATGCCTGTTCTCCTGAGCTCAGACAGCACTTGGCTGATTCGAAGGAATTGGATTCCCGGACGCTAGCCAAGGCTGCTGACTTATGGGTTGCCAACAGGCTACTCATAAGGATTCTGGGGCAACTCAGAAGAAGGATGAGGGAAGACAGCCTAAAAAAGACTCAAAAGAGAATTTGAATCACTCAAATTCTAAAGAGGGCCCCAAACAAAACCAGAAGGGTAAGCCACCGGGAAAGCCACAGCAGAATAGTGTGTCTTCTGGTGCCAAACCGGAAGGAGGTTAGAACAAGCCACCATTCCAAAAAGCGTTCAGTAAATTCTTTGTTTGTGGCTCGACTGATCACGTGAAAGGAGATCCCAGATGTAAGGGTAAACCTTCAGGGGTCCAGCTTGTCTCCTTAGCCTTCTCTCCAGAGGAGGAAGTCCAAATGGCAAGTGGAAACTTTCTACTGCTAGCTGATGAACCCATTGGAGTCTCAGCCAGCGTTTCTTTAGTATCTCTGGGGTTGTGGGAACAACAGAATTTAGATGTCTATAATTCTATCCCCGATAATACTAAAGAGTATTATAAGGACAGTGTCCAGGTGAATGGTCAGGAGACTCCTGCCATTAGGGACACTGGGGCCAGCATAACTGTGGTGGATAAATCGTTTTTTCAGGCTGAGGATGGTGCTAAGGCACCCAATCGCCTCACCAAGTTAGCTGGAGGGCCTGTGCAGATGCTTCCCCAATTACCAGTTCTCATCCAGTGTAACGACATGACTGTAAAGATACCTGTCAGCATACAGAGTGAGGTACCAGGACGCGTACTGTTGGGTAACGATTTGAAAACTCTCGGAGTTGTATCGCATACTCCCAGACCTCCTAGTAAACGGTTACAGGAGCTAACCAGACCCGCAAGAGAGAGGACCATGCGCGGTACTCTCCAGGAGATGATGAAGAAGGAAATCACTCCTGCTCCACTGGAATTGTCGGCAGCTGTCTCCAAGAAAACAGAAGCGAAAGGGAAACCTAAGACTTCTCTCCCGAAACCAGCAGCCAGCATTTCAGTGCAGCCAACACGGACTTCCCCGCGGTTGTCCAAAGTTACACCCGTAACTCCACCTCCAGCTGAGGCAGAGAGGGAGGTACAACCCTGTGTGGTAGAATTAGACTCTGAGGAAGAGCTAATGGAAGGCCAGGAACTCATTGGAGATCTGGATCCTGTTGACCATCCTGAACTGCAGTCTTTACTGGCAGAAGGTGGACCCAGCAGGGCAGACTTCAGTAAGGGACAGAGAGAATGTCCAACTCTGGAAGGTCTTCGCCACCAGGCAGAAGCTCAGGCTGAAGGGCAAGAGCCTGGGAAATACAGGTTGCACTGGGAAGATGGCCTCTTCTACAGCGAACCAACCGAGTCTGCACCTGGAGACTACAAACAACTTGTAGTACCCCAAGAGAACAGACCACAGTTGTTGCAGTTAGCCCACGAGATTCCTTTGGCTGGTCACTTGAGTTTCAAGAAGACTAAGGAAAGGCTCTCTCTCTACTTCTATTGGCCAAAGATGGGGGTCGAAGTAGAAAAACACTGCAGGAGCTGCCACACCTGCCAGACCTCTGGTAAGGTTGGCTCCAAGAATGTGGCACCTTTAGTGCCTCTCCCAGTTGTGGGAGTCCCGTTTGAGAGAGTAGGGATTGACATTGTTGGTCCCCTTGATCCTCCAACCTCCTCAGGCAACAGGTTTATACTTGTTGTAGTAGACCATGCTACTAGGTATCCTGAGGCAATTCCTATGAGGACTGTTACAGCTCCGGCTGTGGCTAAGGCCCTCCTTGGTATTTTTACTAGGTTCGGGTTTCCTAAGGAAGTAATCTCTGACAGGGGGTCAAACTTTATGTCCCACTACATGAAAGCCATGTGGAAAACCTGTGGAGTTACTTACAAGTTCTCAACAGCTTACCACCCACAAACCAATGGATGGGTAGAACGGTTCAACGGAACGATGAAGAGCATGATAGGTGCCTTAGAAGAACCCCTTAAGCGTAAGTGGGACCTTCTACTGCCATGCCTTCTCTTTGCTTATAGAGAAGTCCCTCAGGAGGGAGTAGGTTACGCTCCCTTCGAACTTCTCTATGGTCATCCCGTCAGAGGTCCATTGGCCCTGATTAAGGAGGGGTTGGAGAGTGCTGCTTCCCCCAAGCCAGTCAGAGTGACTGACTACGTGATAGGTCTCCGGAGGAGAATGTCGCACATGATGACGGAAGCAAGCGATAACTTGAAAGCTGGACAAGCATTGATCAAGCACTGGCACGATCAAAAGGCTAACATGGTTGAGTTCGCTCAAGACCAGTTCGTTCTCGTTATGATCCCAACAAGGCAAGATAAGTGGATGGGACCCTTCCAAGTTGTGGGTAAACTCGGAGAGGTTAACTATCTGGTGGACTTGGGAAATCCCAAGGAGGCTCCGACAGTCTTCCACACCAACCGCCTCAAAGCGTATGTCTCACGACCTGATGTAGGAGCGTTGCTTCTAGCATCATCCGAGGAAGAAGAAGAGCGTGCAGCTCTTCCGGATCTCCTCAGAGGCTTACCTTTAGACGAACAAATTGAAGGAGTAAATCTCTCCTCCAATCTGACACCCGAGCAACAAGAAGAGTGCAAATCCATGTTGAATCAGTTTGCCTCTCTGTTCTCGCTTTCACCAGGCTTGACCCCTTCGGGCCAGCATGACATACTCACTGGTGACTGTCTGCCAGTCAAAAGCAGAGGATACAGAATGTCAGAAAACGTACAAACCCACATCAAAGGTGAGGTCAGCAAGATGCTTGATCTTGGGGTAATAGAGCCCTCTACTAGTCCATGGTCTAGCCCAGTTGTGTTAGTACCAAAGGCCGGATCTAAAGAACTTAGATTCTGCGTGGATTATAGAGCTCTTAATGCAGTCACCAAGACTGATGCCCACCCTTTGCCGAGAACAGATGAGTTGGTGGGTAAACTTGGCGCCGCCAAGTTCCTCAGCACATTTGACTTGACGTCAGGCTATTGGCAAATAGCCCTGACAGACCATGCCAAGGAGAAAACTGCATTTTCTACCCCCGTTGGCTTATACCAGTTTAAGGTAATGCCTTTCGGATTGAAGAATGCACCTGCTACATTTCAACGGATGGTAAACCAGGTTCTGAATGGGATGGAGGACTTCTGCATGGCATACTTGGATGACATTGCAGTGGTCAGCAATTCCTGGGAAGAACATGTAACCCACCTGAGATATGTTTTGCAGGCTCTTGGACGAGCCAATCTGACCATAAAGGTGAGTAAATGCCAAATTGGACAGAGTAAGGTAGTCTATCTTGGACATGAGGTAGGAGGTGGAGGAATAAGGCCTTTGCTCAGTAAGATTGAAGCTGTGCATAATTGGACAACACCTACTACTCAAACCCAAGTGAGAGCCTTCCTAGGCCTCACTGGGTATTACAGGAATTTCATAGAGAACTATTGGACCATAGCTTCTCCACTGAATGTCATCTCCTCGCCCAAATTTCCTAAAACGGTTAAATGGAACGAGGAGTGCAATCAGGCTTTTGAAAACCTGAAAAAGGCTCTTTGCCAAGCCCCAGTACTCAGAGCTCCTGATTACCGCCAACACTTCATTGTGCTGACAGATGCTTCATATGTAGGGATAGGTGCCGTACTCAGTCAACTGGATGGGAAAGGTAGGGAGCACCCCGTTTGCTTCATCAGCCGCAAGCTGAAGGATCCTGAAACAAGGTGGGCAACAATCGAAAGAGAATGCTTTGCTATCGTGTGGGGTCTGAAGAAGTTTAGGCGGTACTTGTATGGTTCTACTTTTGTCATTCAGACTGACCACAAACCCTTGAGATGGTTAATGCAAATGAAAGGGGAAAACCCAAAACTATTGAGATGGTCGATCTGCCTGCAAGGGTTTGATTTCACCATTGAGCACAGGTCAGGATGTCACCACCAAAATGCTGATGGTCTCTCTAGGATGTATGTCATCGACTAGAGGTATGAGATTCATTCAGGAGTGGATTAAATCCTCCTGTCCCTTAGTCTGGGGGGGGGGCGAGTGTTAGGGAGAATTCTCTGTTTAGGCTGAATTTCCTAACCTAGTGAGTCCGCCAGCAGCTTTGCTGGATTTCTGGAGTTTGTTTTATACATCCTGCCAAGAGTGAGACTCTTTTCCTCCCACTCTTGGACATTAATGTGTGTAATTCCTTTGAATAGCAATGTGTCCTATGGGCTATGGGGTTTTTTACTCCATAGGGTCTCATATGTTTTTCTATGTGTGTTACACCGCACCCTACCTGCCGTAACACTGGGGCATCCTAGCGGACCTCCACCATAGACTCCATACCCGGGGACTGACTACTGTCTCCCCGGGCATGTAAAGTCACCATTGGCTTTACTAGACCTAAATTTACTAACAGAACTAGTACAAACCATCTTATTGTGGACGTACTAGTAGGGGTAATTTGATTACTCCTGGATCTGTTACTCGAGGCGGCACTGTCCCGTCCCCCCTCGTCGAGTTTTGGCTGGTGGCAGTGGAAACTACTTGTTATGTTCGACCCCGAACATAACCCTATGGGATCCGTCCCATTGTTAGAGATTGATACTTTTTCTCGTTAATTTCTAACGTACCACCGGTCTACTTATCTTAAATAGGTTTATCGGATGGTATTTTCTGCCAGAACTCAGTTTTTAAAAATGGCGTCCATGTTCGTCTCTGTGACTCCTAAACCAAAGGTTGAGCCCTTTGTTCCACTTTTGGTGGGCTCTGTACAGAGACCCTCCAAAGTGGTGCCATTCTGTCTGGGTTACCACAGGGGTGTGGGAGGGGGTTTAGGCACCCTGGACCGAGTTGCCTTGCCAACTCCGGTCGCACTCTTGTGTGATTGGCCCGAGTGGTGAGCCGCCCCGCTCACCACTTAGCATGTTTGATTGACAGCTAGGCTGAATGAATGGGGGTTTTCTGCATAAAAGCAGGGCCTTTTGGGACTGGAACTTCAGAAGTCGCCACAGGACCTAAGGATCCGACGAGGGTAAAGCTGAGCCGACCTGCAACGACGACACCTCCGGTGGAGTCCTGCTGAAGCAACTCACCACTTCCCAACGACAGAGGAGATCTCCCTGCTGGAGAGTCTTCTTCCCCTGACTGGTGGGAACAACCAGTCCCTTGCTTTTCTTCGCTTCTAGGACATCTAGTGGTCGAATTGCCCGTGCTGAGCATCCCGGCAACCGGATAGCCACTAACCACTGTACCGCGACCAAAAGGTGGTGCCTTGTGATTGAGCACTCCGCGGCTGGTCTCTTTCCTGTATGTGCAACGATCCTCAACTTTCCTCGATGACGAGATCATCTCATCTTCTGGCAAAGCCCCGACTTGCATCCACCACCAGGAACAACTGCCCCCGCCGGAGATGTCTCTTCACTTTCAAGGTACTGTGTCCGCCTGGCTTCCCTTGAAACAGTTAGCGTGAGGTGTTTTAAATCCTTACCTTCCCATTGGGTCGCCCCCAGACCTTCTTAAACTTTTGTTCTAAACTGGTCCAACCTTTCTGTGACATTTTGCTATAAAGACTTGAAGTGCATTTCCACTGTGATACATTTGGGACATACAGACTTGCCTCTCTCCGAGTGGGCCTGGCCTCTGAACTTTGTGATTTACAGTCGACCCTGCCTTGCTCGCCTTGCATTTGTTTCGTAAAAGTGTTGGTACTGAGTTGGTTTCATACCCTGCCTTTTTCTCTCCCTTTCTAACGAATACTAGAGTGCCATCTAGGTTAAAGCATTCACCTCTGTCTGAAAATAAGTGGTGCCGTTGAACCTAGACTTGTCGAAATATTGTTATGGGATTGATATATACTTATAGTAACTGTGATTGAAGTTGTTTGCCATATTAGTGCCAGTGTGTTTTCCAGAGATGTGTTTTTAAATAAATAATTATATATCTTTACACCCGAGCTCTGATCAGTGTCTGCTTGTTCTACTGTGTAAATTGCCCTATCCTGTATACTCCAAATACGGCCTAACTCTTCTTGAGGGAAGTCTGACTGCTCAGCCACAGCTACCAAGTGAATCTGTGTGGTACAGACTGCTACCAAGTGGGTTTACTGCCAAACACCTGTAGTCCTAAATCTTTTGCAGTGGTCCCAGAGGGAACTGCACAGGTTTCTGCCTAACAAGGATTGCCATGCATCTCAGTTGTCAGGTCATCCTGGTTTCCGAAAGATCCTTGAGTTAATCAGACGAGAGTTCTGGTGGGAAAGAATTAGACAAGATACTTTGAATTATGTGAAAACTTGCCCGGGTGTGCACAAGTGAAAAGTCAAACTGGAAAGCCAATGGGTTTACTAGAGCCTCTTCCGATTCCGCCTCGGCCCTGGCATACTGTAGCTTTGGATTTCATTTCTGACCTGCCTAAAGATCACGGTTGTTCTTCCATTTTGGTAGTGGTTGACCTTTTGACATTTTATTCCTGTAAAGGGGAAGGTTACAGCAGAGATGCTGGCTTGGTACTTTCTTCAAGGGGTCATCAGATTGCATGGGTTGCCTAGTAAGGTCATTTCTGATCGAGGATCTGAGTTTATTTCCAGGTTCTGGAGAGCGTTTTGTAAACGATTAGGGATGGAGGTCAGTTTGACTTCAGGCTATCATCTGGAAACTAACGGGCAAGTTGAGAGGGTCAACCAAGAGTTGGAAACATATCTGAGGTGCTATTTGAATGAGAGTTCAGAGTGATATGATATGATATGATATGATATGATATGATATGATATGGCATTTGTAATGCGCCTATACACAAGTGTTTCAAGGCGCGACGAGGCAGGGAGGGGGGGAACAAGGGGAAGACAGACAACAATCCTACTAGGCCAGGTGTCATTTAGATCGCGCAAGTGCAGGGGTAAGGGGAAGGGAAAAAGTGCAAGGGGAAGGGGAGGGGGGAAGTGCAGTACAAGGTAAGTAGAATAAAATAAATAAAATAGGGCCAGCTGGTGGCATGTGCTAGGTAAGTGCAGACAAGTGCTGGGAGGCGGGGCTGTAGGGATACAGAGACAGACCCGCAGTGCAGGGGATGCCAGGGAGGCAGCGCAAGTGGAGAGTGGCTGGGCCCAGTACCAAGGTCGGTGAGAGTGGCCCAGTTGCAGATTCAGTGCAGTTTCAGTGAAGAATTTAGCAGGGGAGAGGGAGAGAGAAAGCAGAAGCAAAGAGGAAGGTTTTGAGGTGCTTCCGGAACCGGAGATGGTTCTCTTCAAGTTTCAGGGAGGCAGGAAGGCTGTTCCAGAGGGAGGCCCCTGCCGTGGAGAGAGATCTACCCCCAGCTCGTTGCTTCGAGAAGCGGCTGACCCTGATTGAGTTGGAGACGGATGAGCGAAGGGCTCGGGAAGGAAAATATTTAGGAAGAGAGAGTTGAAGGTATTCAGGCCCCAGGCCCCAGCAGGCCTTGTGGACAATGCAGAGGGTTTTGAACTTAATCCTCGCAGCCACTGGGAGCCAGTGTAGAGATTTCAGTCCTGGAGAGATACAGTCCCTGGGCTTGAGGCCAAGGACAAGTCTCGCAGTCCTGTTCTGGACGAGTTGCAGAGGGCGGAGGGTGGATGCAGGCAGATTAAGATAGAGGCTGTTACAGTAGTCCAGCTTTGAGAGAACCAGTGCTCGGGAGACAGTGAGCTTCTGGGGGAAGGAGAGGAAGGGAAGAATACCTCTGAGGAGGTGCAGCTGGTAGTGTGACTTCTTAGAGACGTCAGATATATGAGGAGAGAAGGAGAGTGTGGAGTCGAAGATGACCCTGAGGTTTTTTGCCTTGCAGGAAGAGGGCCAAGAGAGGCTGGCCAGAGAGCTACAGGGAAGGAGGGAGTGGGTGTGCCGATGAGTAGAATCTCAGTCTTACTGGCATTAAGGCAGAGGTCATTGGCGGCGCACCATTCCTGGATAGCAGACAGACAGTCAGAGATGAGGGAAGGAGAGGAGGAGGCCGAGGGTCGCCTGAAAATGAGCTTGTTATCATCCGCATAGAACTGAAAGTTGGGGCAGAGAGTGGCGATGCGGTGGGCAAGGAGTGCCAGATACTGGTTGAACAGCCAGGGAGAGAGATTAGATCCCTAGGGGACACCACAGTTGGAAAAAAAGATGTCACAGAGGAAGGACCCCAGTTGGACCTGGGAGGGTCGATTGGAAAGGAAAGAGGTCAGCCACGCCAGAGCCTGACCAGTGATACCCAGGTTATCACGGAGACGGTTGAGCAGGATGGCATGGTTGACAGTGTCAAAGGCAGAAGAGAGATCGAGCAGAATGAGAACACACGGAATGTTGGAGTCGAGGTTCAAGAGCAGGTCCTCACGGATGTTCAGGAGAGCAGTTTCCGTGCTTCTGGCAGCTCTGAAGCCAGATTATTTATTTATTTATTCAGATTTGTAGAGCGCACATCAGCCCGTGGGCATCGTGGCGCTTGTTACAGACAATATCTTAGTTACATAGGATACAGTAATTACATACAATACAGAATTTACAGTGGACATGCATACATTCGCAATGCAGTATATTTAAATGGATTCCTGAGAGTTTCCCAATTATTTTGCAAGGAATGAGGTTTTCAGTTTCCTGCGAAAAATGGGGAGTGCGTTTTCAGCTCTAATATCTGCAGGGAGAGCGTTCCAGGTCTTGGCTGCAATGTAGGGGAAACTTAGACCTCCGGCTTTGGCTTTTTTGATGCGTGGGATGCAGATTAGGTTGGAGTATTGCGTCCTGGTGGGACGGGAGGAGGAAGGTTTGAGGATGGTTTCTGATAGATAGGATGGGGCGGAGAGAGAGAGGCATTTGTGAGTGAGGGTGAGGATTTTGAGAGTGATCCGTTCTTTGACCGGGAGCCATTGGGCTGAGTGCCTGGCCTGGGTGATATGCTCTCTTATTGGGATACTAAGAGCGGCTCAGAGAGCATTGTTCTGCGTGACTTGTAGTCTATTTATGTTTTTAGCTGATGTGCCTGCTAGGAGAGCATTGCAGTAGTCCAATTTGGCTCCAATGGTTGCCCTTGCTATAGAGAGGCAGTTGGGTTTAGAGAGGTAGGGCTTAATGGCGTTTATGAGTTTGGTGGTGTGTGCGGATGCGGAAGTGATTGCGCTGACTTGTCTAGTCATAGATAGTGAAGAGTCAAGGTATACTCCCAGTGTCTTTACGGCTGTGGATACGGGGATGATGGAGTTGTCAATGGAGAAGTTGGCGTACAGTTTGTCAAGTTTGTCTAGGGTGTTCTGTTGACCTAATATCATGATTTCCGTCTTGTCACCATTGAGGCAGAGGCCATTAACTGCCACCCATGCCTTGATGACGGAGTAGATTGTGTGGAGTGCCTTGGCGTCTTCGTTGTATGATCCTGAGAGGGGTAGAAGTACTTGTGTGTCGTCCGCGTAATTTGTGTATGTGATGCCGTATGAGTCAAGTTTGTCAAAGAGGGGCTTGGTGAACAAGTTATAGAGTGTGGGTGCAGTGCAAGATCCTTGAGGGACCCCGCAGTGGATTGTCGTGGGAGTGGCGTTGGCGATGTCCGAGAAGACTTTCATGGCTCTTCCCTCTAGGAAGGAAGTGATCCAGCGGGCTGCTTCTTTGGAGAAGTTTGCTGAGTGTGTGAGGTGTGAAGTGAGAGTCTTGTGATCAACCAGATCAAAAGCGGCTGAGAGATCTAAAAGGAGCAGAAGAGCAGGCTTGCCTTTGTCCATGATTTGGGTGATCTGATTCTTCAGATCTACCAAGGGTGTTTCTGTGCCATGTCCTTTCCGGAAGCCTGATTGCCTGGTCCCGAGGATGGAGTGGGTTTCCAGAAAGTGTTGGATTTGGCAGTGAGCAGCTTTGTCCAGTAATTTCAGCAGAAATGGCACTGTGGTTATTGGTCTGTAGTTGTTTGGTTGTAGGGGGTCGAGAGTAGATTTTTTTAAGAGAGGCCGGACCCAGGCCTTTTTGAGGTTAGCTGGGATGATGCCTGTTTTAAAAGACGTGTTGATGAATGCCGTGAAGAGCGGCGCAAAGCAGTCTGCGCAGTCTTTGACGAGTTTTGGTGGGCAGATGTCGCCTTTACGGGGGGAGGGTTTGAGATTTTTTAGTAGGTTGATAACTTCTGATTCAGTGACGTCTCTGAAGGAGAAGTCAGGTATGGTGGGCTTGGGCAAGGTGGGTGGGGTGCTGGTAGGTTTAGTTTCTGTCTGTTGCGGAAGTGCTTTGCAGTGGTCTTTGATTTTCTTTTGGAGAAGGTCAATTTTGTGTAGCATGGCAGCTTGAATGCTGGTACACCAGGCTTCATCTTTGATTATTTCGTCCGGTGTATTAGGGGGGGAGATGAGCTCATTAAAAATGGCGAAGATCTCTTTGGAGTGTGATTTGGCATTGGAGATGCGTGTGTTGAAAGCGTTGGCTTTGGCATCGGTGATAGCTATCTTGTATTGGTGGGAGATTAAATTGAATTTGTTTTTGGTATTGGTGCAGGGGTCAGATTGCCAGTTTTTTAGTGCTGCTCTTTTGTGGGATCGCATTGAGTGCAGTTCTTCAGTAAACCATGAGTTGGTGTGTAGGGATTTCTTCTCTTTTTTCAAATCGAGTGGTGCTATTTCATTGATAGCTTTGGTGATGATGGTTGATGGTCATGAAGACTACCAACAGATTCAGCATGGAGGTTAAGCTGGGAGATGGCCAGTTTCTCCAGGAGCTTGCCCAGGAAGGGAGTGATGGAGATTGGGCAATAGTTAGCCAGGCAGGAGGGGTCGGAAGAGGGTTTCTTAAGAAGAGGGTGCACAAGGGAGTGCATAAGGGGGGGTGGGAAGACTCCAGAGGCGAAGGAGTGGTTGCAAAAGTCAGCCAGGGCAGGTGCCAGGGAGTCGATGTGGTCCTTGATAGTTTTGGAGGAACAGAGGTGAACCTGTTTAGACGAGACTTTCATAGATCGGACTGGTCTGGAAACCTCGTCAGCAGAGAAAAGGGGAAAGGCAGAGAAGGAGGGGGGGTGGCTACAGAAGGGCCAGAGGAAGAGCAGGGAAGAGAGGGAGGGAGGTGTTAGGAGGAGAGTGAGGACAGGATGTCCTGAGCTTTAGAGATGAAGTGAGAGGCCAGTGCAGTGCAGAGGGCCTGGGTAGATTTCATTTGGTTGGCGCAGTTCACCTACAGTAATTGTGAAAAGGATTCCACGAGTATGTCTCCTTTCTTTTTAGGCAGAGGATTTCATCCTCATTTCTTGTCTGATTTTTTTAGGAAAGGAGGATGATAATCCAGCGGTGGTGGTGCGACTCCAGTCAATGGATTTAAACTTTGTGAGGGCAAAGGAAGTCCTAATGAGGAACAAAATGAAGTATCAGAGATATGCAGATATGAAACGTAGATTGAGTCCTCAGTATAAAGTTGGGGAGTTGGTGTGCTTATCAACTAAATATTTAAGACTTAAAGGGAAAAACAAGTACAGTCCTAGATATGTAGGTCCATTTGAAGTTGTGAGAGTAATACATCTGTTGGCGGTGAGATTGTATTTACCTGCAGGTCTAAAAGTACATCCTACATTTCACCTAAGTCTTTTGAAGCCTGTTAAAAAAGGAACTAGGCTGAGAATTCCTGGGAGTTCAATTCAGGTGGAGGGAGGTTCAGAGGAGTTTGAGGTTAAATATATTTTGGACTCTAGGAAGATTAGAGGGTCCTTGTAGTATCTCATTGATTGGGCAGGATTTGGTCCAGAAGAACGTTCCTGGGAGGAGGCTAGAGATGTACATTTTCTGTTATTGATTGCTAACTTTCAAAGAAAATTTCCATGTAAGCCTGGCCCTGAGACACTGAGGGTACTGTCAGGGTTCACTGGGTCTTATTCTGTGATGGTGGTTAATTGGGAGTATGATTAGTCAAGTTTTGCTATGCATTCTTTCATTGTGTGCTGGTTGGGCCTTAACTCTATCATTTAGAGTGTTGATAGAATCCCAAGTCAAGATGGAGGGTCACAGCCGTGATCTGATTGGCTGAGAACTCCTTTTGTTCAGTTGGAAGGAGTGCTCAACTGCCTTTCATTGTCTACCATCAGCTGAGCAAGTCAAGTAATTTTGAAAATCCAGTAGAGGGCCCTGTTTGGTGGGCATGGACTGGCTTAACATCCAAAACCAGCCGTGGCGCAGAGTGGCTCATCGACCCTGTAGCAACGCCAGTTACGCCCCAACCCCTCCCCGTGTGCCATGTACAGGGCACAAATCCCATACATGGCGCACAGGCTCACAACCTCGAAAATGCCCCACGCACCCCTCCGAATACACGTACCCCGCTGCGTGGGTAGTCTCACACGCGATTGGCCCTGTGCGAGTGGGGTACTTTTATTACTGGGGTTCGCGGGAAGTTTCACACGCGATTGGCCCTGTGCGAGCGGGGTACGTGTATTACTGGGGTTCGTGGGAAGTTTCACACGCGATTGGCCCTGTGCGAGCGGGGTACGTGTATTACTGGGGTTCGCGGGAAGTTTCACACACGATTGGCCCTGTGTGACCGTGGTACGTGTATTACTAGGGTTCGCGGGAAGTTTCACACGTGATTGGCCCTGTGCGAGCACGGTACGTGTATTACTGGAGTTTGCGGGAAGTGTCACACGCGATTGGCCCTGTGCGAGTGGGGTACGTGTATTACTGGGGTTAGCGGGAAGTGTCACACGCGATTGGCCCTATGCGAGCAGGGAACGTGTATTACTGGGGTTCGCGGGAAGTGTCACACGCGATTGGCCCTGTGCGAGTGGGGTATGTGAATTACTGGGGTTCGCAGGAAATTTCACACGCGACTGGCCTGGCCCTGTGCGAACGGGGTACGTGTATTACTGGGGTTCGCGGGAAGTGTCACACGCAATTGGCCCTGTGCAAGTGGGGTATGTGTATTACTGGGGTTCACAGGAAGTGTCACACGCGATTGGCCCTGTGCAAGCGGGTTACGTGTATTACTGGCGTTCGTGGGAAGTTTCACACGCGATTACCCTGTGCGCGCGAGGTATGTGTATTTCGGGGGTGCGCGTGAAGTTTCATACGTGATTTTGCTGTCAGAGTGGGGTACGTGTATCCAGTGTGGTTTGCGGGGAGTCCTACACGTGCATTGGCAGTGTGGTTCCTCCCAGGTGTCCCCTCCACCCTCTCCACGGTCCCTGCAGGCAGCCCACACCAGAGGGGAATACCCTGCACCTCTGGTCATGTCCCACAGGCAGCCGATCCACCATGGGCATGCCCCCCAGCCAAGCCACTTGTCACCTTGCAATATGATCACCAACTCATGTCCCCCTGCACCCCCACCCCCCAGCAGTGAGGGGCACCTGCCAGCAGGCCCCCACTCATGTCCCCCAGCACTCCCACCCCCCAGCAGTGAGGGGTACCTGCCAGCAGGCCCCCACTCATGTCCCCCAGCACCCCGACCCCCCAGCAGTGAGGGGCTCCTGCCAGCAGGCCCCCACTCTTGTCCCCCTGCACCCCCACCCCCCAGCAGTGAGGGGCACCTGCCAGCAGGCCCCCAGTCATGTCCCCCTGCACCCACACCCCCCAGCAGTGAGGGGCACCTGCCAGCAGGCCCCCACTCATGTCCCCCTGCACCCCCACCCCCTAGCAGTGAGTGGCACCTGCCAGCAGGCCCCCACGCATGTCCCCCTGCACCCCCACCCTGCAGCAGTGAGGGGCACCTGCCAGCAGGCCCCCACTCATGTCCCACTCATGTCCCCCAGCACCCCCACCTCCCAGCAGTGAGGGGCACCTGCCAGCAGGCCCCACTCATGTCCCCCTGCACCCCCACCCCCAGCAGTGAGGGGCACCTGCCAGCAGGCCCCCACTCATGTCCCCCTGCACCTCCACCCCCAGCAGTGAGGAGCACCTGCCAGCAGGCCCCCACTCATGTCCCACTCATGTACCCCAGCACCCCCACCCCCCAGCAGTGAGGGGCATCTGCCAGCAGGCCTCCACTCATGTCCCCCTGCACCCCCACCCCCCAGCAGTGAGGGGCACCTGCCAGCAGGCCCCGACTCATGTCCCACTCATGTCCCCCTGCACCCCCACCACCCAGCAGTGAGGGGCACCTGCCAGCAGGCCTCCACTCATTTGCCCCTGCACCCCCACCCCCCAGCAGTGAGTTGCACCTGCCAGCAGGCCCCCACTCATGTCCCCCAGCACCCCCACCCCCCAGCAGTGAGGAGCACCTGCCAGCAGGCCCCCACTCATGACCCACTCATGTCCCCCCACCCACTCACCCACCCAGCAGTGACATGCCCATCTCATGACACAAACCAAAAGTCAACTATGTACATCAACACATGTCCGTCACACACAGGTTGCCATTGATTGAGTAAACCCACATGTCAACATGCATGAACCCAATGAGTGAATCCCACACATTGAAGTAAAAGATCAAAATGTATTAACATGAAAACCAATTGAAAGTACTTAAAGCATAAAATAATAGCAAACATGAAATGAAATGCAAGTCCAAATAAAAAAAAAAAAAAATCCTCAAAAAAACCCAAGTAATCCAAAAGATAAATGGCCAAAACTCTCTGTCCACCAAACCAAATCCAAATGAAACGCAAAAAGGTAAATCCATTGATCCATGGTGAAATGAAATTAAAATGTCCAAATAAATCCAACATCCAACTATGTACAATACAATTTTCAAGGGTCCATGAGCCCAACGAAACAAATGAAACCTATCTAATAACCTACCTAACAAAAAAACTATTTACAAAAGTGTGGACATAGTCCAAAAGCCCCAAAATAAAAAATGAAATAAAAGGAAACCTAACACTATAAACTATTTACATTGGCGACGGGCAAGTCCTGCGGGTCACTCAGTGATGTTTTCAGCCAGGGCATCATCGAACTCCATGTCTATTTGCTGGAGGCGGACTTCTGTCCTGGCCCCGAGGTCTCGTAGGGAGGCACTCATGGCCTGTTCCAACTCCCTGCGAGTCGCCTCGAGGCCCTCTGCCTGCCTCAACGCCCGACGCATGGAGAACTCTGCCCTGACCATGGTGAGCCGCGCCTCTTCCGCCCACCGCTGCTCTGCACCTATACGCTGGCCCAACCGCAGCCACACGGAAGATACATACATTCCAGGGTTCTCCTGCACTCTGGCCGATGCCTGCTCCCCTGATGTCGATGGCCTCCCGTCTGTGGCAGGGATGAGATCTCCACCAAGCTGGCTGTGTTGGGCAGGCCAGGTCCACAGGGGGCCCTAGTGGAATCTGGGCCGGAAGACGGCAGGGAGAACGACTGGCGCATAGTCTCCACAGAGAAGGAGAGGTCCGCCAGAGTGCGCTTCACATGTAGGAACCCACCAACCAGGGCCCCTCCCAACAGTGTCACGTTGCGACGCTGCTGTTCGTGATGGCGTGCATTCTCCGCCCAGGAAGAAAGCACGTCATCACAAATGTCACGCACGCGCAACGCGACACCAATCAGGACGGAGCCCATACGTTCATTGGACCCCCCGTCCGCAGGTAGTAGAGAGGCAGATGACATGGCACTCTCCCCTACCTGCGGACGGGCCTGGGATGGGGCATCACTGCTGGAGCATGGTGGTGCAGTTACAGGGTCATGGACAGGGACATGCACAGGCCCCTCCACAGTGATCTGTGCTGCCTCCTGACCCTGGCCCTGGACTGCACACTTGCACCAGTGGTACTACCCCTACCAGGCCCCATGTGCGGCTCAGTAGCGGGCTCCTCCTCCTCTGTGGAGACCACCAACCTGGATGTCTCCGTACCATCTTCCGCCATTGCAAGCCCCTGTGGGTGCTCACCTGGCCCTTCCGCCACAGCCATAGTGGCAGACGCAGGACCAGCCCCCTCGCTCCCGGATGATGGCAAGTCCTGGGAGGGTGGCTTGGCCTTGCATCGCCGCCCAGTGGAGGCATTCCCGCCGCTTGGCTCCACAGCGCCGTCTCCGCCCTCTTCTTCACTTGACGCTGAGTAGAGGGAGACATAGAACACAAGCGTCAGGGTACAGTACAATATTCCCCTAGACATGAAGCAATAACACATGAGTGGCAGTGTCTAACGTCACTTCCATCCTGTCCCTCGACAACACATGGGTGAATGCACGCAACACACATGCATAAACAGGCATGGCGCCTGCAATCAACATCAGCATCCATGTACAAGGGCCTCTAATAATCAAAATGTTGCCTTCAAACTTACATGCATCATAGCTCACACTGATCCCATGCACACACATAACCGGAGGGTCATGCATCATGCCTTGTACACCACAGACACAGTGGATAGACACAGTGCATACAACGGTGAACACACTGCATGAGTGAATGTACACATCATCTCGGACATGTGTCATGAATCCATGGTGTATCGAAGTCACATACACACTTCTCAGACACACACACATGTGCACCATACATGTGCATGACAGCAGCAACCATCCCTCACACCCCCACCATGTGCAAGAACAGACACTGGCATGCTTTCATGTATGCATTTGCCATACAGCTCCCCATGTTGCATTGGAACTCATGCACCAACCATGTGGTTCGCACATTACTAGTCTCAAATGCATGACCATGATGTCCCTGCACACACACATCCATACATGGCCCATCTCACACATACAGGCAAGTATCAGACTACCAGCACACTGCAACATGCTCTGTCTCACACACCAATGCTTGGCCACTTACCGCTCAACTCCAGACGGATCTTCCTCCAAAGGATCTGGGCGTGGAGCACTGGGCATACGTGTTCCAGGACCCTCATTTGGATGTCACTCATGCTGACCGGGCCCCCCTCTGTGAGGCGCCGGGCCGTGTGGAGGGTCCTGGACCTGAAGTCCTCCCAGCGCTTCTTGACGTGCTTCATGTCGAGGGTTGCCACCCCCTCCACGTTGATGGCAACCACTACGTCATCCCAGATCCTCTCCCGTCCTTCCTTGTTGGTGCGTGATGTTCCGAAGAGTGCATCATAATGCTCCAGGACATGCTCCACCAGGACACCAACTTCCTTCACACTGAAGCTGGTGGCCCTCTGCCTCTCTGGCTGGGGGTCGCCGGTGGTCTCAGATGGTGTTTTCCCCGACATGGCGACCCCCGAGGCAGGCGTGGGTGGGCAACTGGGTCCTGGGGCTGGGCTGTGGAGCAATGGTATCCCAGTCGGGAGTCTTCTGTTCCAGCAGGTTTGGACACAGCAACTGTTACCCTGGCTGATGTGCAGGCACCAAATAGCACAGCACGTGGGCAGCAGGGAGGCAGCAGCAGATGGCAGGTGGGAGCATGCTTGGGGCTCTGGGGGGCAGTAATTCGGCCATCTGGGCAGGAGTGTGGTCTTCTGTGTGTTGTTGTGGCCAGCTTGATACGGAGTGATTTGGCACGTGAAAATCTTGCACGTCTGTGTGTAATTCGAGGAAAGGCCCTTAGCGCGTAAGCGTGTCTGTGACGTTACGCGCGCGGGTGTTTCCCTCATGACATGGGCATAGTGGCTCATGGCGCGTGAAAAAACTGCACGTCTGCGTGTGAATGCGTGTAATCCGAGGAAAGGGCCTACACGTATGTGACGTTACACACGTGGGCGTTTCCCTCAACAAGAGTGCATGTTCATCGTACACATCCAAAAACTGCATGTCCGAGTTTCAGCTCGTGTAATTGGAGGAAAGGGCCTTAGCACGTACACGCGTAAATGACGTTGTACGTGTGGGCCGCTTTAAAAGGTACGTGTAGGACCCCATTTCCTTGTACGTGCTTTTCGTGTAGTGCGAGTGGGTGAATTCTGTACTTCTTGTCGGTTCACACGCGATTACTTCACAGCGTTTCAAGTTCGTACTCCCTGTTACCTCTAACAGCGTTCATTTTTTTTGTTGGGCCTGTTTCCTCAAACAGCGTTCACTTCTTCTTTTGTCCTGTCTCCACAGACAGCGTACAATTCTTCATTTGGCTGGGGTGTTGACAACGCGCACACGCGCGTCTTTTTCATGTTCTTTTTCCAGGCAGAAGGTGAGTCGCGTACGTATTTGCCAACTGTGATTGCCCTGTGTGTCGCGTCCCCCTTCAGAGGTCATTGTAGGCTGCGTGTGACACATGTACGCTCATTTTTGTGTTCCTGGGTGCCACAGCGTAGTGCGGGTTCATTTTTCCACGCACGTGGTCTACGAGGGGTTGCATGCACGTTATTTTTTGTTTTCGGGGTGCCTGTGCGTTACATGACCCGTCATCTTCCCCCAGGGGTCACAGACAGACTTGCTAGAGCACTAGGGCACAAATTCCATCTAGTACCCTAACCCTTTCACCACCAATTTCCCAGGACAATCGTTTACTGCTACTCCCATAGGCACAACAACATCAGTGCCATGGTTGGGAGGTGACCAAGTGGTAAGGGAGGCAAAGGTGGCTGACCTCCAAAAGGTGTGTGTGGTGGGCACGGTAGGGGACGTGGCCAGGATTTGCAGGGTGCCCCTAGACCCCCATGTGTGGAGGACCAATCAGGGACACCCATGCCCCCCCCCATGGATGTGGGAAACGTAGCTGATACCATCCCAGCTCAGCCCTTGTTGGACCAGCCCATTGTGGCACCTGACCCGGCACAGGATGACTCCCAGGCTGACTTCCAGGTAGGTAAGTCTAAGCCACGTGTGGTTGTGCAAGTTGGTGTCACCAGGCCACGTGGATCTGGGGCAGTGATGTCATCTGCTGCCCCAAGTAGGCAGGGTGGGGAGGTTGCAGGGGAAGCTGCAGCTCTATCCACCCCAGCTCTGAGTCTCCCAGCCGGGACAGTGTCGGTCCAAGTCCATCAAACCGACATTGCCCCTGCCAACATCACACTTCAGCCAATGCCTGCACCAAGACCTATGGTCATTGTGCCTTCGCACACTCCTAGTACCCAGTCCACCGGCGCTTCTGCCCCTACTGACCAGAGCGGCGTAAGCCACTCAGGCTCTGCTCCACCTTTGAAAAAGAGGAAGAAGGGTGCTCTAGCACTACAAGCTGAGACCCCAGACACGGCTACACACTCCAGCACGTCAAGGAAGCCTAGCTTTAATGACCCCGAACTTGATGCACTTGTGACCTATGTGTCGGCACATTAAGCCGCAAAATGGTGGTGACTGCAGGGTGCAAGACCACACCTGGTCAAGGTAGGGCACACTGGAAGACCATCGCGGACCACATAAGTGCCTTTGGATTTGTGAGGTGCAGCGGTGGAATGACCTGAAACGCAGAGCAAAGAACAAGCTGGCCTCAAATCATGCTGCTACTCTGGTCACTGGCGGTGGATCTCCACCAGAGGACAACAAACTCACTGAACATGAGTCTGTTGCTGGGACCTTCGTCACAGAGGAACAGATCTAAGGCGTGGGAGACCTACCTGATTACGACGCATTGTCCGGTGAGTGCCCATGCATGTGTGTGTAATCCATGTATATGTTGTTTAGGTTCTGATTGAGTGCCAGGTGAGGGTGTGTACTCCTAAGTGTTATGGGTCACCCATGTGCTTCCTCCAATACATTCACGTGCCTTTGATTTGGGTATGACAGTATCCCTTCTGCCCACAGTAGCCAATTAGCCCCACATTACTGCTGTTGCCCTTGAACTATCGTCTTGCAAAAACATTGTTC
This sequence comes from Ambystoma mexicanum, assembly GCF_040938575.1. Taxonomy (NCBI): domain Eukaryota; kingdom Metazoa; phylum Chordata; class Amphibia; order Caudata; family Ambystomatidae; genus Ambystoma; species Ambystoma mexicanum. The sequence goes on along the minus strand of NC_090937.1, from coordinate 1,384,584,964 downwards.
TGATTTTTTCTGTGTTCATTCAGGCTGATTGTTTAGATTTTTCATATGCTTTTTTCATCCCTAATGCCAGATATGTGACATGCTTCTGTCATTGTTTACACCCCACATTGTGCCACTTTAGTTACCTGGTTATGTGAATGATTAGACCATTCAGGGCGAGGGAGTATTGGCCTGCTGAAATTTATTTTTAGGGCCTGTTTGCATGTGGAACATGACAGTTGTTTCCTGTTTTCCTGCGAAGTGAGCAACCATTGATGTGTATATCTGCCTACAATCACTGTATTGTTGTACACTGGATGTGTTGCAGTGTGTGGCACATGCATATTTTGCAACACTATTCTGCATTAATCTTCTCATCATGTCCATGTGACATCGATGTGTGACAGTACTCATTTACTGACATATCGCTGTAGTTGTCTAATTTACCATGGCTATGCTACATTGCCTCTGTGTGCTGGCATGTGTCATGTATGTGTATTGGACATGCCACTCACAGGCTGATGTGTGATGCCAGTGCTACACAACATGCTGCGAATGTGTTGCTTTTCCATCTTGGTGTCCTCATTGTCTGCCTTTTTGACTCCCCTTCAAACTCATTGACAGTGCATGCATGCCAGGGTCATAGTCATGTGTGACATGTGTAAACCATGTACAGGATCTCTGTCTTGTCAGGCCTATGTGTGTGCTATGGTGCTCATGCCTGTTTCCATTTCTTGTATTTCATGTTTTTGCAGGTGATGACGCACTTGATGCTGGTGAGGTTCAGGAGATGGTGCAGACCCAGGAAGATTCTCAGTCACGACCAAGCACCAGTGGGGGACGTGGTGTGGTGGTGGGTGAAAACACTTTGGTACTGCAGACCATACTGTCGTGGGGTGTCTCTGGGTGCAGCTCCCCAGACCTCTATTCAGGTGCTGAGTCGGATGATGAGACTTATGTGCTGTCGCAGGTCAGTGCTTCTGGCATGGATTCTGTTCTGTCCAACCCACCTGCACCAGGGGTAGAACCCTCTATGGGGATGTCAGTGTTGGTAGGTCTGCCTTTGGTGGTTACGGATGCAGGGTCACACTCCACAGCATCTGATCCTGTTCCTGGGCCAGCAGATCAGAGGGGGAATGCAGTCCTGCAGTCTCAGGCAGTGCCAGCACAGCAAGGTGCAGATTGCCTTGCCCCAAACAGGTGTGGTGCCCGTCGACCCGGTGGCCGTGCCCCACCAGGCAATACTGTATGGGAAAACTCCATGTACGGTATGGCAACCCAACAGGCAGCATCAGTAGACATGATGGCTCAGGCAATGGAGAGGGTGGCCACTTCCATTATCCCCCCTGAAGGGCAGATGGAGCAACAACAGCAGGCAACAGACTCCATTTGCCAATCACACAGGGAAGACATGTTGGCGTCCAACAGGGACCAACGGATGGCACTGGAGACTCTGCGTGAATTCATATCAATAGAGTCACAGGGCCACAGGGAAGCCCTGAGGGTAGAACTCCATAACCTCAGGCAGAGACTGCTTGAACTTGTGGCTTCCCAAAATGTTAGGGCAGAACAGCAGCTGGAGCATCTCACACGTTCGCTCTCAGCTGAGCTGCAGGCAACACGTGAGGAGATCCGGGCATCACGCGAGGCCATGTGTGCATAAGTGCAGGCAACCCGTGAGGTCCTGCATGTGGATCTCTGCACTTTGATCCTCCAAAATCAGACCTTCCAGACCTGCATGCTTGCTGCTATGGAGGACCATACCAGGGCATTGCGTGGGCTGCCTCCCATAGTGCAACCACCTCCTGATGTAGCAGCGGAGGGTGAAGAGTGCGACAACAGTTCTCCCACAATGGCATCGCCGTGCAGGCCATGAGCCCATGGAGGTATTTTTTTTCCCGCAACATCCACACAGGTGGGTGTTGGTGTGAACCCTCTCCTCGAACCTCCTGGGTGCCCCCCCCTGTCCCCCACATGGTGGCCATTTTTTTTTAGTTTTTTTTTTTACAGTGTGTTGCCTTGTGTGACTCCCATGGGCATCCACTGTATTCCAGCTGGGCACATGCAGGCTTGTCCTGAGTTTGGGTTAGATGCTTGGGGTTGTGACACACACACCCCTCCTGCTTCCCGTTTCCATGGGCTTGCAAAGGGTGTGACCAAGTGACAGTGACTTACACAGTGACACTGGGCTCCCATGAGCTGTGTGGGGAGTCTGTAGTCAATACTGTGTGGACATCCCTAGTGGGTATTGTTGTTGTATTATACACTGCATGGTGTATTGATATGTGCTTGTGCATCCATGTCTTCCTCCTAATTTGCAGGTTCCTTCCTCATGTCTTCACAAGGCCATCTCCTTTGCAGATGGAGTTCATGTTATATGCAGTACACTGACACATTTGCATGGCAGCAACACTCTACAGTTGGAAGGGGTCGATGTGCTGGCTTATTCAGGTTGTAAGACTACCACTACTTTGACTTAGTACTGTCATGTTTTTGCAATGTTTCATGGTGTGTTCCTGTATTGTGTTGGTGGTAAGTATTTGTTCATGTGTGCTGTTTGTTATTGATTACTGGGAGCATATTGTCTGTGGGCAGTTTCCATTTGGGACAGAGCACTTTGTGACACTTGTGTCAGGTCTTGTGCATTGCTTTGTTTGGTTTCACATTGCATAACATGCGATGGTGTGTTGGGTGGCGGAGCTGGGGAGGGGTTGGGTGACATGGCACTGTTTTCATGTTGTATTTTGCAAGGGGGTAATCAATTTAGCAGCATAGATGTATGTCTTATAATGACACAGCGTTGGTGGTGTTTCGGTCGGTAGGGAGGCACACAATGTAACACTTCCAGGTGACCAATCTCAGGTTGGTATGGTTGTGACAGTTGACTGTCCCTTATGTCATCATCATTGATTGTCAGCTGGTATGTGCCAGGGCTGTGTGCACTCCACAGGGGTGTGATTTTAGGTGAAGTAATTAGCCACCAGCTGCGTACGGGCTGCCTCACCACGTGCCATTTCCCCTCCCATGCGCAGCAGCCGTGCATGTGGTTGGGGACGTGGGGGATCCACCATGTCCACCGGCAGGCCCCGGCGTGTGGCAACATTGTCCAGGACACATGCCGCCACTATGATCCTGCACACTACTTGGGGAGCGTATAGCAGCTGCCCACCAGAGCGGCCAAGGAAGCAAAAGCGTGACTTGAGCACTCCGAATGTGCGCTCCACTATGCCCCGGTTTGCAATATGGGCTGTGTTGTATCTTACCTCGGGTGGTGTGGTGGGGTTCCGAATTGGCATCATCATATGGGTGTTCAGAGGGTAAGCACTGTCCCCTGGGGAGGTGGTGATGGGTATCATTAGTGGGTTTGTGACATTACTCCGTATCTGACATGCATGCATGTGCAGTGGCATTTATACTCACCAAGCAGCCATGTATCACCATGCCGCCCATCTTCTAGGATCCGGTTTAGGGTTGACATTCTGTAAATGAAACTGTCATGGGTGGACCCTGGATAGTTGGCATATACTGAGGTGATGATTCCCTTGGCATCACATACTACCTGCACGTTGATGGAATGCCAGTGCTTGCGGTTTCTATAGATGTGTTCCGTTGCCCTGGGGGGACGTAGAGCCACATGGGTGCAATCAATGGCACCTAGCACTTTGAGGAATTGTGCCACCCGGTAGAAATTCTGGATGGCAGCCTGCCTTTCTGCAGGTGTTCTGGGCAGGTATATGTGCCTGCGGACTGATGGTCGTGCAGTCATGATGGCCAAGACCTGGTGTAGGCAGCGTGACTGCGTGGCCTGTCACACCCCCCCCACTATAGCACTTGTCCGCTGAAATGATCCAGTGGCCAAGAAGTGCAGTACATTAAGCACCTTTTCAAGGGGGCTCAGTGCTTGGGGCTACAGGTTGGGTGATGTGAGGTCATCCTCCCACTCACTCACCAGGTCGAGTATTGTGTGAGGTGGAAATCTGTACCTCACATACACCTGGTCATCAGGCATCCCAAAAAGGCAGGTTCTGGGTGTAGAAATTCTGGGCCTGACTATCCTCCTCCTCCTCCTGCTGTATCACACGATCATTGCTGCAAGGAACGGTATATTAATCTTAGCGTCTGCGCTTGTTTGTTGTTTGCGCGCACTTTTATGCTGTGCGGTTCCACGTACACCTTCTTCCTGCTGGCGTACATATTCCCGGATTAGCGCGTCATTTTTTGGCGCATGCATTAGCCCCGTTCGATTCCATGAATACGTGTTGTAGGTGCGCGTGTGGGCGTTCCGCACATTTGCCTTCTGTACTTCCCCCGTGACGCCCACATTTTCACACGTTGGTCCCCATTCCTTGTGTTACGCCCTGTGTTACGCCTACTTTTGTTGTGTGCGCTGCGCTATGTGTGCTTTTGCTGTGCGCATAGCGCATGCTGTTTGAAGACGTGTGTGCCAGCGTGCGCCACACAGGATTTTGGCGCACATCCATGGATTTACACGCGCACAGACTTCCATGAATCGCTGTGCGTGGGTTTTACTGCGATTTTCGCACTTGTGCTGCGATTCGCACGCTTTCGCACGCTTGCGCGTACATTTTCAGCGCACATTAATTACATGAATCGGCCTGGCTGTGTCTTTGGCGTAGCGTAGCATTAAATACTTCTGTATGCCCATAAATCACATCCTCAGCAGCCACTGAGGGAATCGACTGCAGTACGTAGCGATCACCAGCTGTCAGCTGCTTGCTCGCGTGTGCAATCTTTGAATAAACACTGCGCTTCTTTCCGTAATAGGACGCTAATGTTTTTTTTTCTGGCCGCACAACAACCAAAGTGTGTTTCGATTGACAGCAATCAGCTGTTCACTCATGGGCGCCGGTTCTTGTAAACTAAAGTTTAAAAGAAACTGTAATTTATTTATTTATTTGGTTGCGGTTGCTGACCACACCAAACGTTTTCCCTTCTCACTCACAAGCACATGAGAAGGGCAGCAGAAAGTTAGCCTGGAGTTAATTATTTGGTTGTAGAAACTGGCAACATTAGTTTAGTAAAATATATTAAAGGTAGATAAGTGTTAAACTAACAAGAGTGATAGCTAATAGATTATAAAACAGTTATGCAGCATAGGTGGAAACAGTGAATAATTAAACAGTGGCTTAAAGGTTTTAGAGGCAGGATTTAAAGGCATGAGCTAGTTATAAGACTATGATGAACGTGGTGATTATTTACCTTTCAGTGGAGACAGGAGCGCAGAAGACTCTGTAAACTGCTTGCATCCAGGTCTATGAAAACTATTTGTCTTGGACAGGAAGTGTAAAGAACAGAGGTAGTAAAACAGTGCTTAAAGAGCAGACATTTTTCTGTGCATGTCTTTTTTGATTTTTGGAGTAAAGACAGACTGATGTCTTGTGAACTCAGTCATTCAGCCACTCAAGAAAACGCTGTTCAAGCTGTGTTTCTTCTAATTTGGTAAAGCTTTTAATGAATCCATCCTCTGGGCAAGTAGCAGAGGATTAACAGGTACAAGAGTTATCCAGCAATTCATTATTTCTTGAAGCCAAAGTTAAAGTTTGATTTTGCATGTTGACTGCCATAATCTCTGCTTCCTTCCTTGCTGCAGAAATCCTGAGGGTCCAGAGGTCTGGAAGGAGTCTGTTGTTTGGTGTTTTCTCCACATCCCCTTTCCCCCCGAGGTGTGGAATATTTAGCTGTGGAAATTATTGGTTGAGTGTTTCACACCTTAGAGGGTCTGTCGGGGTTCAGCAGGTTCTGCAGATCATCAGACAAGACTCAGCCTGACAGTTCTTAGCTTCCTGTTACAGAAGGTTGACTTCTGTCAGGAGTGTCCACATCTAGTTGGGCCTGGAGTTCTTTGTCATGTTGCTCTTCATTGTGCAACATTTTTTGGTACTGTGTAAAGTTTACATCTGTTATAGTATTTTCATTTGCTTTGAAAGCATCTTCATAGGAGTCATAGGTATCTAGTAACACTTCTTCTTTTCCCCATGGTTTAAAAAATTGTAGCATGGACATGTAATACAGTTCTTTATGTTGAGGAGTTTTTAATGACAATTTAATATGATTAATTAAGCTGCGTTTGATAAGTTTCACTAAGCTGCCTTCACAATTTGCTACTCTGTATCTACCTTTCTTTTCATCTGGTTTAGTGTTATTTTTGTACGTGAAGTTTTGGGCTACGTGGTATAAACACATGGTTTCCAAAGTGGTACTGCTATGTGGGTAGTATGTGTCCATTAAATTGTATTTCAAAATGTCTTGGCTGTTGGGATAATTTTTGGCTATTGTTTCAATGGCCCTCATTACGACCCTGGCGGAAAGGGGAAAACGATGGCGGAAATGCAATACCGCCATCGAAAAGCGCTCGGTGCGACTATGACCCGTCACCGCAAAGTACGAAGCCATTAGCGACACCGTAGTGAACGCCAACGCTAACTGCACTAAGCACGCGCGCGCGCACCATGCCAAACCGCAAACACCACCATGGTGCAACGGTACGCCAATTCCGACCCTAGCGGACATGTACCTAACGCCATCAGGCATGGCGGAATGGACCATTCCGCCATGGCGAGAAATACGGCATCGTGAACCAACCGTAAATGGCCCACTGAGTGCCTGTACTCCACTCCCTGGCCACATTGCACAACTCCTGGCAGGCGCAATGTACTCACACCATGCAACCAGTGAAATCTACAATTCACCCATGCATGCCAACGTAGAAATGCATGCAGGTGTTCGAAGCGCCCCGTGAGTGGGCATCCATGTACGGCATTTCACCATAGCCGTACTGATGCAGCACAGGCATGTGAAGGTACAAGACATCAAAATGGAAATCAAGAACACATGACACAAAACAACAGTAGTCCCCCATCGCTTGCCACCAGCGCAAGGCAACATCCAAAACAGCATCCTGAGGGGGATTGCACCAGACCTGTACTCTTGCCAGTAAACAAACCAACCATCAGCAGAAGCATGTACCACACAAGTTGGCAGAGTGACTGAGCAGCCAGGCACATCCCAAGAGGGGCCGATGGGAGCTGCAGGGCACAGATGGCATGAATACAGAAGCTATTCCAATGGACATGACCCCAGTCCCCCTCCAACAAACGCACGCAAACACAGGCACCTGTGACCAGCCACATTCTGAACATCCCATCATACCATCAATCGACCTGGCTGACAGGCACCAGTCGGCCAAAAGCCAATCCCCCGCCCCTGAACAGCACATCATGTAAACAGTCACAATGGCAGCCCCTATCCGTGACCACACTGTGCTACGTAGGCAAAAGCGGCCAGTACTGTACCACACAACTCAACTCAGAAGGCGGAACACAATGCAGATCATCTCGCAATACATACCGCCACAAATCGAAAATCGCCACATCACCTGCAAAGAATAACGCAACACGCCAAATATCGGAATACAATTTAAATGCACATCCAAATGACAAAGGCCTCACAGCAATTTGTAAAATAACACCAAAACATCCATCATCACCGAGGGCTGCATCTGCAATAATTGACCAGCTTCCACTTGTGTGACGCCCTGTACCATCATGGCACACAGGGCCAACATCAACGTTCCAAAAGGCAACATGGAAGCGGCAAGAACCGCAGGTCCGTCCCATGAGGCAGGCACTAGTCCAGCTGAAAGGCCGAAATGTTGCACCTAGCCACCAGAACAGCGTAAGGGCATGTGGCCCATTGGCGATCGTCCCATAAGATCGTAATGCTGCTCCACTGATTCACCCGAAGCTGCAGGTGTCGAGAGTAAAAACCATCTGGAGGAGTGGCGTACAGATGGCATCTGCAATAGGGCAGGAGATACCTGTCACCAAAATGAAACACAAATTAACCGATTGCACTACATGACACATGATGCATCACTATCTTCATTCAACACACCAAATCCACACCCATATGCATGCTAGCCCACTCCAAAGGAATATACACACCCCTAAATCAGTATCGATACATAACGAAACCAATCGAGGTTAATACACCATTGGCAACGTCGGTTACTGTGCATGCGTCCGTCAAGATAGAACCCATGACATGGGATTAGTAACGTGCCTAGACACAAGTGTATGAAGGCGCGTCGAGACAGGGAGGATCCGACAAGGGCAGATAGACGTAAGTCCCACTATGGCAGCCTTGCATCACATAGCGCAGGGGAAGGGGATTGAATCAAAAAACACATGTACATGGCAGACCCTAAATGGAATCATCTGTCCATGCATCCATTCATCATTCCCTCATCCCGCAATGAAAACGCATGAACATTCACTCACATAATATGTGAAACTTCCATCGCGTCTGTGCGTAATGCAGTCTGCAAAAACCACTGTGCTCCTGGCCGGATCTGTAGTGTCGTGAAGCTAGATGGACTTGGGAACGTCCTGCCTTATCGTCCACTACGCTATTGCGCATCCCATTCAATTCATGTCATTCATTGCTTGCTCGTTATGGGCCCTGTCCCAAGGACATTCAACAATAGAACGTTACATTTCCAGGCAGACCTGTGGGCGTCTCCTCACCGCTACTTCGCAACCAAAAATCCTGGCCTTCGAATTCCTCACTTGCAACATTACGTCGAAAAGGCTTCTGTGAACGCTTGCATTCACAATTACATCAATGTAGTGCGGCTGTGTGTCATAATGCTAACTGGCTGCAATCACAAATGGGACGCCACGCCCGTCGGTGAAGTACGATACTGTGCTGCATGAGGGTCGGCCATCGATCGAGCCCTACATACCACTGACTCTTCACAGGTATGTAAGCGGCTGCAATCATAGCATGTGTAACAATGGGAGCATAGCATGAAAATCAGTCAAAGTACATCACACTGCCATCGGGATTTGATACATGATTCCAATCCCAAGATGCCATGCGGCCAAATGCAGCCTTACGTGCGGGACGTGCTCGGCCAGAAGGGATTGCATCTGCCACAGATTCATTCAATCAGCACAGGTGGAGGCCATACAGGCCGACAGCACATATATAGCAGACCCAAACCCCTCCCACAACCACTCCCACTCCAAAATGCTACCGGCAGGACTAGCGATGTTGGGCCTGGGGCACCAGATAGCACTGCAAGTGCTACAACTACAAGAAGACGACGAACAACAACAGGTACAACAACCGGGCGCACAGGGGAGACGGAGGAGAAGGAGGAGGAGGAGGGCAAGGCAGGGTCAGCAAGGCCCACAAGCACTGCCACTACCACCACGCAGGCGGCCCGCAATCCCACGCCTCCGAGCTGATCCGTTCAACCTCACTGCTGAGCAGATCCACACCCTCTACCGTTTGGACCGGGACACCATAATCGCCATTGTGGACATGACACATGCTGACCTCGTGAGCATGATAGATAGCCCAACCGCCATCCCACCCCTACTGAAGGTGGTGTCTGTACTCCACTTCCTGGCCACAGGCACCTACCAGCACACAGTGGGACAGTTGCATGGCATTTCACAGCCACTGTTCTCACGGACACTCTCCCAAGTGCACGATGCCCTCCTGAAGCACGCCGACGACCACATCACACTACCACGCACGTACCAGGAGATTACCAACGCAAAGGTGGGATTCCATGCACTTGGCGGCATCCCGGGTTGCATTGGTGCCATCGACTGCACCCATGTTGAATTGGTTGTCCCACATGCCATGGAGGTCCAGTACCGCAACCGGAAACAATTTCATTCAATCAATGTGCAAATGGTGTGTGACTCCAACAAGATCTTTACGCATTGTTGTGCCAGATTTCCAGGATCTACCCATGATTCTATGGTCCTGAGGAACACAAGAATACCACGCTACATGGAGCGACACGCAGGGCACAGATCCTGGCTACTCGGTGAGTCTCATTCCATGCATGACATCGTGGCCCATTTGATGCGTCAATGACCTTGCAGGAGGGGGGGGGGGCTACTTAGCACTATCATTCCACTGACACCCTTTATTCGTCCCATACAGGTGATGCCGGGTATCCACTGAAGAGATGGCTCCTTACACCAATCCGGAACCCACAGAACCAGCATGAGGAGGACTACAACCATGCCCACTCACGTAGCCGTGTGGTCATTGAACAGGCATTCGGCCTACTGAAGGCTCGTTTCCGCAGCCTCAGCAGGTCTGGCGGGGCACTCATGTACAGCCATGAGAGGGTTTCTAAGATGGTCATGGCATGTGTCATGCTGCACAACATGTGCATACGTAGGAATGTGCCCATGCCCCCTGACGCTGTACTGCATGCACCTGAAGATGATGATGATGAGGGTGGGGATGTGGAGGCACCCCAGGGAGTCCATGAGGCACAGGATGCACGTGCAATCCGACAGAGCATCATAGATGCATGCTTCTAGCAACCACGCATGGTGCCTATTACACGGAAAGGGGACCTGTGGCACTGTGTGTGTGTAGTACAGGCACATAGTGGACTGTACGCCTATGAAGGCCTCGTACGCAAATATCAATGTCCACACATGTCATTGGATGATAATGAAGTGCTGTATTGTTAATGTGATTTGATTCATACACCCTATGGACCCGCCACCCAGTGAAGCCCAACACACCCCCTCCACCCTACTTCCTCCCCCCCCAACACCAGTGTCCAGATATGCATGCTGCCCGTGGGTAGACGCTATTGCAAGCCCCCTCTACGGGTATCAGGGGCACCCCTGCCCGTGGAGCGCAGGTTCCTGCCAGATCTGCGTTGGGGGCTGCCCTGGACGGAACTTGCCACGGATGACGTCTCTGCCTGCTCGCGTCCATGCATGTCTCTGAGGGTTTGTGAGAGCTCCGAGAGCACACGGCGCACAGCAGCAAGTTCAGCACAAACGTCTTTGGACGTCGCATGCAGTTCCCCCCTCAGGCTCTCGGTGCTTTTCTCCATTTGTGCTCTCAGGCTCTCGGTGCTTCTCTCCATTTGTGCTCTCAGGCTCTCGGTGCTTCTCTCCATTTCTCCCCTGAGGCTCTCACTACTTTTCTCTATTTGTGCCCTGAGTGTCTCGGTGGATGTTTCCATGGCTGCCCTGGAACCCCCGCATTCATTTGCATGGTCCTTGAGTAGCGTGGACGCTTCCTGCTGTTGCTCGATCAGCAGGTCGAGGGACTGTTGCCTCTGCTGGGCCATGGACATTTGCGGTGGTGTGACAGGGGGGCTGCTCAACACATGTTGCCTTGGCACAGGACTTGTGGGGGTTGGCCAGTCGTCGTCTTCAGGGTGCCCCTGCGTGGTTTCGTCATGGTGTAGGGGATGGAACATGCAGGGGGATTGGGAAAGGTCATGGATGGTACCTACGTCGCCAGCACTGTTTTCCGTGTCGGAGCATGCTGGCATGACAGCTGTGTCACCTATGGTGCTGCTACCACCAGAGGCAGTGCCATCAGATACGTTCTTTGGGGGGACCTGTGGTGCTGGGGTTGTGGACTTGCTGGCTGCTGGGGTGCCTGTTGCAGTCCCCTCCAGTGTGCTGGCACTTGATTCCTGCTGCTGCCGTGTCTTGATCCTTGCACCTGAGGTGGAGGCTCTTGGGACGTTGGTCCTGGCCCTCTTTGCAGGCGTGCTGGTAGGGGTGTCCTGCAGCTCGTCGTTGGTATCGGACCCTGTGGTGGAGTAAAGAGGGGCGAGCGTTAGTTATGGGTCTGTCGGATTTGGAATGGCAACGTATCAAATGCATTGGGGTGGTACATGAGGCTGATATGGGACTGGGCCTTGGAGGTGGTCTCATTTTCGTGTGGATTGAGGATGCATTCATTTGGCTGCCTGCAGTTAGGGGGTGCATGCTGCACATGTAGGGGTTGTTTATGGCATCTTGATTAATTTGTTTATTCATTCTGACTTTTAGAGGGCGCTGTCAGGGCAAAGTATGTATTGCACTATGGGGTCACATGGTACTGCACAGGTTCGTGGTTTGTGGATTTCGCATTGTTTCTCTTGGCAAACCTACCTGATTCTCCGGATGTCGGCACTCCTTTCTCCATCCCTCCGACTCCCTCTATGCTCTCCATTCCTATGGTGGAGGCGCAGATCTCCTCCCAGGGGGTCAACTTGATGGGCGACTCTGATCCCCCCCCGGTAGCTGTGGCGATGTTCCTGTTCGCAGAAAGTATGCTGCGTACGCGGATCCGCAGGTCGTCCCACCGCTTGCGACATTGCTGTGGCGTGCGGGGTGTTGTCCCCACCGCACTTACGCGCTGTGCCACAAGGGCCCATATGGCCTTCTTGTTGGCAAGGGCCGTCCTGGTCATTTGACTGGAGAAGACGACGGCGGCATTTTCCTGCAGGGTCTCGGTCAGCACGGTCAGTTCCTCTCGGGAGAAGTGGACCTGCCGCTTGCGATCACACGCTTTCTTGGCTACCTTTCCCATATTTATTTTTTTAACTGGGGTTGCTAACGGGTTGGGATGTGTGTCAGGGTCGGATTTTTAATGGTTGTGTTGGGATTCGGATTTTATAGTTGTGCGGCGTGCTGTTTCCCGTTCCGGCCACATGCTTTTACTTCCGTTTCCGTATATTTACGGTGCCCGTAATTTGCGGTGCCCGCTCATTACGGTGCCCGCTCATTACGGTGACCGCTAAGATGGGTGGCGGTATTGCACCTGGTGCAGCGTACGGCGGCGGTAAGGGCCGTTTTGGGGTCATTTCCGCCATCGCAGCCTTTCGGATTCCGCCATGGCGTAATGCTCGTGCCCGATGGGTCGTAATTAGCCGCACTTTGCTCCTTCGTGCAATGGCGGAAACGCTATTTACGCTGTTGCGGTCCGGTCAGTCAATTTCCGCAAGGGTCGTAATGAGGGCCAATGTCCTCATATGATTTGAGAACTATTTTTCTAGATCTAGCAGGGCCAAGACTTAGCCATTCTATATTGTCAGATTGTTCATACAAGGCAGTACCGGTTAAACGTTCTGCAGCTTCATAGCAGCCACATTCTCTATGAGCGAGCATTTTTAGGCCTAAGCTGTGCTATTTCTGTGATAGTGTTCTGTCAGATGATATGTCATCCCAGAGGTCCTGAAGCTCTGTTTTCTCTTCTTTAGTTAAGTAGGTTGTAAGATATTGTGCAAATGTAGTGGAATTGTCTGCAATGTGCTGCACATCTGTGGTTGCATTCCAGAGGAGGGCAATGATTGCATTGTAATCATTGATGTATTTTGATTCTTCTGTTTTTTTAATGTAATATGTGTTCTTAAGTGATATACCTTTGACACTGTGTCTAACTGAAGACAATGAAGTTGTTTACTTGACCTGTTGTTGAAACTGGTCTAGGTAAACCAAAGGAGCATTTGTTGTAGTATTTCCCTTTGTTTTTATATTTGCAATGACAATATTTCCCACATTTGTGTCTTTGAAATTATAAAATGTGTGCATGAAAGTCACTATGTGTTGTTTGTGAAGGGATTTCATATGTGACATATTTTTGGATGAACTGCAAAACAGTGGCATCACTGTCCTGACCAAATTTAGGAGCATCTTTAATCCACAAAAATATGTTGATGTGTGGTGCTCCTCTGGCTTGGTATTCTTTTCTCCAAAAGAGGTATTGCACTTCTCCGAGGCGAGGAACAGTTTTATTACAAAGGAAGTGTAGCATAGCAATGAAGCGATGATGGAAATATCTTGATACATTTACAGGATCTAGAGAGCAGAGTTCTCCTGGTGGTTTTATATCTATGTTTGTTTTGTTTTTTGTTTACTATACGCAGGAAATTGTGTAAATCTTCCCATGCATATTCTGCACAACTTAGGGAGTAATTCATAGAATTCAGCGCACAAGTGGCGCACGGGGCTGGCGCACAGTGTGCGCGTGCGAAAACCTGCGCCAGCCGCGTGCGCTAAAATCCATTTCCGCGCACAGCATATTCATGGATTCCAGCCACCAAAACCAGCCGTGGCGCACAGTGGCGCAGCGACCCTGCAGCAGCGCCAGTTACACCCCCAAGAATGCCTCTCGCGCAGGGAAAAGCCATCAATATACCCAATCCAGCGCAAAGGGCTGCGCTAACCCTGTACCAGCACGGCAAGCGGGCTACGTGTATCAGTGGGGTGCATGGGAAGTACCTCACGCGATTGGCCGCGTGCGAGCAGGGTATGCGTATTTCAGGGGTGCGCGGGAAGTTCCACACGCGATTTCTGCAGGGTACGCGTATCTCAGGGGTGCGTGGGAAGTGCCACACGTGATTTCAGCAGGGTACGTGTATTTCAGGGGTGCGCAGGAATTTACACACGCGATTGGGCTCGTGCGAGCAGGGTACGCGTATTTCAGGGGTGCGCGGGAAGTGCCACACGCAATTTCAGCAGCGTACGTGTATTTCAGGGGTGCGCGGGAATTTCCACACGCGATTGGGGGTACGCGTATCTCAGGGGTGCATGGGAAGTGCCACACGCGATTTCAGCAGGGTACGTGTATTTCAGGGGTGCGCGGGAAATTCCACACACGATTTCATCATGGTACGTGTATTTTGGGGTGCGGGGGAAGTTTCACACGCAACATCAGCAGGGCACGTGTATTTCAGGGGTGCGTGGGAAGTTCCACACGCAATCTCATCAGGGTACGTGTTTTCCGTGGTGCGGGGGAAGTTTCACACGCGACATCAGCAGGGTACGTGTATTCCAGGGGTGCGCAGAAAGTTCCACACGCGATTCCATCAGGGTACGGTATTCCAGGGGTGCGCGGTAAGTTCCACACGCGATTGGGCCCGTGCGAGCAGGGTATGCGCATTTCAGGGGTGCGCGGGAAGTTCCACACGCGATTCCATCAGGGTACGTGTATTACAGGGGTGCGCGGACTACCCTGCACATGTCCTGCAGGCACACCATCCACCATGGCCATGACCCCCAGCCAGCCCACATGTCAACTTGCACTACTGCCCACCAACGCATGTCCCCCTGCACCCTCAGTCACCAGGGGCACCCACCACCAGGCCCCCACCCATGTCTCCCACCACCCCCACCCCCAGCCACCAGGGGCACCCACCACCAGGCCCCCACCCATGTCTCCCAGCACCCCCACCCCCAGCAGTGCAGGGGCAGCCTCCACCAGGCCCCCACCCATGTCCAACTCATGTCTCCCACCACCCCCACCCACCAGCACTGTGGGGCACCTGCCAGCAGGCCCCCACCCATGTCCAACTCATGTTCCAGACCACCCCCACCCCCCAGCACTGTGGGGCACCTGCCAGCAGGCCCCCACCCATATCCAACTCATGTACCCCACCACCCCCACCCCCCAGCACTGTCGGGCACCTGCCAGCAGGCCCCCACCCATGTCTCCCAGCACCCCCACCCCCCAGCAGTGCAGGGGCAGCCTCCACCAGGCCCCCACACATGTCCAACTCATGTCTCCCACCACCCCCACCCCCCAGCACTGTGGGGCACCTGCCAGCAGGCCCCCACCCATGTCCAACTCATGTTCCAGACCACCCCCACCCCCCAGCACTGTGGGGCACCTGCCAGCAGGCCCCCACCCATGTCTCCCACCCCCCACCCCCCAGCAGTGCAGGGGCAGCCTCCACCAGGCCCCCACCCATGTCTCCCACCACCCCCACCCCCCTGCCACCAGAGGCAGCCTCCACCAGGCCCCCACCCATGTCTCCCACCACCCCCACCCCCCCAGTCACCAGGGGCAGCCTCCACCAGGCCCCCACCCATGTCTCCCAGCACCCACACCCCCCAGCCACCAGGGGCAGCCTCCACCAGGCCGCCACCCATGTCTCCCACCACTCCCACCCCCTCAGCACTGTGGGGCACCCACCAACCATGACCCCACCCATGTCTCCCAGCACCCCCAACCCCCAGCAGTGCAGGGGCAGCCTCCACCAGGCCCCCACCCATGTCCAACTCATGTCTCCCACCACCCCCAACCCCCAGCACTGTGGGGCACCTGCCAGCAGGCCCCCACCCATGTCCAACTCATGTTCCCCACCACCCCCACCCCCCAGCACTCTGGGGCACCTGCCAGCAGGCCCCCACCCATGTCCAACTCATGTTCCCCACCACCCCCACCCCCCAGCAGTGCAGGGGCACCCACCACCGGGCCCCCACCCATGTCTCCCAGCACCTCCACCCCCCAGCCACCAGGGGCACCCACCACCAGGCCCCCAGCCATGTCTCCCACCACCCCCACCCCTCCAGTCACCAGGGGCAGCCTCCACCAGGCCCCCACCCATGTCTCCCAGCACCACCACCCCCCAGCCACCAGGGGCAGCCTCCACCAGGCCCCCACCCATGTCTCCCAGCACCCACACCCACCAGCCACCAGGGGCAGCCTCCACCAGGCCCCCACCCATGTCTCCCAGCACCCCCACCCCCCAGCACTGTGGGGCACCCTCCACCAGGCCCCCACCCATGTCTCCCACCACCCCCCAGCAGTGCAGGGGCACCCACCACCAGGCCCCCACCCATGTCTCCCACCACCCCCACCCCCCAGCAGTGCAGGGGCAGCCTCCACCAGGCCCCCACCCATGTCTCCCACCACCCCCACCCCCAGCCAACAGGGGCAGCCTCCACCAGGCCCCCACCCATGTCTCCCACCACCCCCACCCCCCCAGTCACCAGGGGCAGCCTCCACCAGGCCCCCACCCATGTCTCGCACCACCCCCACCCCCCAGCCACCAGGGGCAGCCTCCAGGCAGGCCCCCACTCATGTCTCCCACCACCCCCACCCCCCAGTCACCAGGGGCAGCCTCCACCAGGCCCCCACCCATGTCTCCCAGCACCCCCACCCCCCAGCCACCAGGGGCAGCCTCCACCAGGCCCCCACCCATGTCTCCCACCACCCCCACCCCCCCAGTCACCAGGGGCAGCCTCCACCAGGCCCCCACCCATGTCTCCCAGCACCCCCACCCCCCAGCACTGTGGGGCACCTGCCAGCAGGCCCCCACCCATGTCCAACTCATGTTCCCCACCACCCCCACCCCCCAGCAGTGCAGAGGCACCCACCACCAGGCCCCCACCCATGTCCCCCACCACCCCCACCCCCCAGCCACCAGGGGCAGCCTCCACCAGGCCCCCACCCATGTCTCCCACCTCCCCCACCCCCCAGTCACCAGGGGCAGCCTCCACCAGGCCCCCACCCATGTCTGCCACCACCCCCACCCCCCAGCCACCAGGGGCAGCCTCCACCAGGCCCCCACCCATGTCTCCCACCATCCCCACCCCCTCAGTCACCAGGGGCAGCCTCCACCAGGCCCCCACCCATGTCTCCCAGCACCCCCACCCCCCAGCCACCAGGAGCAGCCTCCACCAGGCTCCCACCCATGTCTCCCAGCACCCACACCCCCCAGCCACCAGGGGCAGCCGCCACCAGGCCCCCACCCATGTCTCCCAGCACCCCCACCCCCCCACCCCCCAGAACTGCGGGGCACCCTCCACCAGGCCCCCACCGATGTCACCCACCACCCCCACCCCCCAGCAGTGCAGGGGCACCCACCACCAGGCCCCCACCCATGTCTCCCACCACCCCCACCCCCCAGTCACCAGGGCCAGCTTCCACCAGTCCCCCACCCATGTCTCCCACCACCCCCACCCCCCAGCCACCAGGGGCAGCCTCCACCAGGCCCCCACACATGTCTCCCACCAGCCCCACCCCCCCAGTCACCAGGGGCAGCCTCCACCAGGCCCCCACCCATGTCTCCCACCACCCCCACCCCCCAGCAGTGCAGGGGCACCCACCACCAGGCCCCCACCCATGTCTCCCACCACCCCCACCCCCCAGCCACCAGGGGCAGCCTCCACCAGGCCCCACCCATGTCTCCCACCACCCCCACCCCCCCAGCAGTGCAGGGGCAGCCTCCACCAGGCCCCCACCCATGTCTACCACCACCCCCACCCCCCCTAGCACTGTGGGGCACCTGCCAGCAGGCCCCCACCCATGTCCAACTCATGTTCCCCACCACCCCCACCCCCCAGCACTGTGGGGCACCTGCCAGCAGGCCCCCACCCATGTGCAACTCATGTTCCCCAGCCAACATGTCATCACAATCTAGATCCCTGGTCCCTATGGTCAGCCTCCAAATGCAAAACACCCACTCGAGTATTGCATCCAGCCACTCATAATTTGCAATTACATCACAGAACACCAATTGCAAGTTCCGAAACAAACACATCTCCCTCACATACATCCAGTGGGTGTCAGTGAATCTCAAAACACATATCATGAAATGCATGAAACCAATGAGATATCACACATTGAAGTTCACCAAAAAAAATATGTATTAAAGGAAACATAAATAGAATAAAAAATGAATACACAGAAATGTGAATGTACAAAAATTAAAAGAAGCATGTCCGTGAAAAAAAGCAAAACCAAAAATAAAATTCCAAAGTAATGTTCTCCAAAGTCAATGTCCACAAAACAAAATCCAATGGGAAATAAAAAATAAAGCCATTGCTCCATGGTTAAAAAGTGAAAAAAAAATACAATCCAACAGTGAACTATGTACATGGGAACAAGCCAGGGTCCATTATCTCAACAAAAGAAAGGAAACCTATCTAACTACACTAACTAATAAAATAAACTATATACAAAAATGTGGCCAATGTCCGAAAGGTCCAAATAAAATCAAAACAAAAATGAAACCTAACACTACCTACATAACTATGTACAAGGGCACCGGGCTAGTTTCACGGCTCACTTGTGGATGTCCCGGGCCAGGCCATCCTCGAACTCCTCCTCAATGTCCCGGAGGCGGTCCTCCTCCATGTCCCCGAAGGTCCGCAGGGCCGTCGACGTCTCCACCTCCAAACCCCTGCGGATTGCCTTGAGGCACTCGGCCCGCCTCAGTGCCCTCCGCATGGAGTTCTCCGCCCTGACCATTGTGAGCCGTGCCTCTTCCGCCCGCTGCCGCTCCGCATCTATGGCGTGGCCCAACCGCTGCCACATGGAAGATACTCTCTGTCCTGGGTCCTCCTGCCCTCCGGCCGATGCCTGCCCCTCCGATGTTGAATGCCCTGAGCCTTCATGGCTCCCACGACGTTGCTGCTGCTGCTGTGCCTCTGCCCCTGCACTGTCTCCTGCTGCCTGCACATCCTCCGCCGGCTGGGGTGCAGTCGTAGATGTGGCCACCCCTGCTGGACATCCGACTCCCGACTGTGGCAGGGATGCCTCCTCCACCAGCCTGTCCACACCATCAGAGGCAGCTCCACAGGGCACCCAGGTGACTGATGGGTGGAAAGATGGCACGGAGGACGACTGGCGCGTAGGGGGCCAGTTGAGGAGGGGGTCGTAGCAAGCCCCATCAGACGGAGGAATCCGGCCTGGGTGACCTGTCCCAGCAGGCTGACGTGGTCAACGAGCCATTCGAGATGACGTGCAGTCTCTTCATGAAAAGACTGCAGGTCACCTCGCATGGCCCGTTGATGCAACGCCACACCAGCCAGGACAGGCTCAACCCGGACCTGGATAGCCACGTCCGCAGGCAGAGGAAGGCCAGTTGACGTGAGCTCATCCCCTGCCTGAAAACGGGTCTGGACGCAGGCATCCCTGCTGGTGCAAGATGATGCAGGGACAGGATCAGGGACAGGATTGCACACAGGCACCTCCGCGGCGGCCTGTGCTGCCTCCTTTCCCTGGTCCTGCACTGCACCACTAGCACCAGTGGGATCCCCACCTCCAGACCCCGTCTCTGGTGCTTGCACGGCCTCCTCCTCCACCAAACACCCCACCAACCTGGATGACTCCGTGCCATCTTCCCCTGTTGGGCCCTGTGGGGTCCCAGCTGCCCCTTCTGCTGCCGAGGAGTCCAACTCCAACTCGGCCTCTTGGACCTCCCCCCAGCAGCTGCGGCCTGGGACGCGGCACCGACTCCTCACTCCCCGATGAGATCACAACATGGGAGGGGAGCCGGGCCTTGCCTCTCCGGCTTGCGGTGGGATCCCCGCCGCTGTGCTCCACAGCACCTTCTCCGCCCTCTTCATCAGTTGACGCTGCAGACAGGGAGAAACAAAACACAGGCATCAGGGCACTGTACAATGGACACATACACACGTGACAGTTGTACATGAGTGGCATTGGCAAACCTCAGACATGTCATCACAATCCCCAACACACATGTCATTACAACTCGCACACATGAGCCATACCACAGCCATATTGCAACTGCCACCACCATCCATACACATACAACAGCATGAGCAGCCAAAGGTGAGCCAGACATCACATGCAACACAGGAAGTGCACCACACATGTACACACACCACCACACTTGCATGCATGTGTACACCTCTGCCAAGTGTCGCAGTGTTCAGACGGGCATCCATGTCACATCTGCCAATCAGGCTTCCACATACCGCTGTCACATGCATCCATGTTGCATCACTGTTGCACCCTTGTCAAATACACACACATGCACATGTACACAGTGCTGATACATGCAGCCGAAAACAACATACATGCGTGACATCACGGACATGTCTACTTACATACACATTCATCCAAACATGTGTGCCCACACAACTGCATTTGGCATGCAAGCCTACACACACAAGCACCATCCATGTCTCACACATTCCAGCCCTCGCATGTGTCAGCCCCATGGCCCTGTACACCCCCACCCATACTCGACCCCATACAAACAGATGTGCAACCTGCACACTACTGAATAATCACCACACGGACTGCTCACAATCAGGATGCATGTACACTCACCGCTCGACTCCAGACGGGTCTGCCTCTCAAGGACCTGGACATGGAGCGCTGGTGATATGCGTTCCAGGACCCTCATCTGTTCTTCCGACAAGTGGCCCCGGCGCCCCTTGGCATCCGCTGCCTTCAAGAGGCGCCAGGCCTTGTTCAGGGTCCTGGACCTGAAGTCCTCCCAGCGCTTCTTGACATGTTGTAAGTCGCGGACTGCCACCCCCTCTGCGTTGATGGCAGTCACGATGTCAGTCCAGATCCGAGTCCGTCCTTCCTTGTCGGCGCGGGAACTTCCGAAGAGGGCGTCATACTGCCCCAGGACTTGCTCCACCAGGACACCAACTTCGGTGGCACTGAAGCTGGTGCCCCTCTGCCTCTCTGGCCGGGGGTTGTCAGTGGTCTCAGATGGTGTTTGCCCCGACATGACAACCCCAGAGGCAGGAGTGGGTGGGCAACTGGGTCCTGGGGCTTGGCTGTGGAGCGATGGAATCCCAGTCGGGAGTCTTTGTTTCCAGCAGGGGTGGTCACAGCAACAGCACCCCTGGCTGATGTGCAGGCAGCAAATGGCAGGGCACGTGGGCAGCAGGCAGTCAGGCAGCAGCAGATGGCAGGTGGGAGTGTGCTCGGGGCTCTGGGGGGAAGTAGTTCGGCCTTCTGGGCAGGAGCGTGGTCTTCCGTGTGCTTACGCGTGGCCAGCTTGATACGGAGTGATTTGGCACGTGAAAAATCTGCACGTCAGCGTGTAATTCGAGGAAAGGCCCTTAGCCCGTAAGCGCGTCTGCACGCATACGCATTTTCATTGGACAGAAGGCCCCTCAAGCGCCCCTGTGACGTGACGCATACAGACGTGCATGGGCATTTCACTGCACGTGGAAAACTGCACGTCCGCGTGCAATGCGAGGAAAGGGCCCATGCGCGTAAGCGTGCGTGAAAAACTGCACGTCCGCGTGCAATACGAGGAAAGGGCCCATGCGCGTAAGCGCGCGTGAAAAACTGCACGTCCGCGTGCAATACGAGGAAAGGGCCCATGCGCGTAAGCGTGCGTGAAAAACGGCACGTCCGCGTGTAATACGAGGAAAGGGCCCATGCGCGTAAGTGACGTGACGCGCGCGTGCGTTTCCCTCAGCACAGGTTAAAGGTGAGCGGGCCCAGCAGTTCGCTGTACGTGCCTTTCGTGGAGACCGACGTGTGTTGCTGCTTCCTGTTGTTTCGCGCGCCATCACAACTTCACAGCTATCAAGGACGTATCTCTTCTTTTGGCGGGGGTATTGGCTACGCGTGTTTTTCTGCATCGCGCTAGTCAGACGGTGAGTCCCACACGCTCTTTTTCCCACTGCGGGTGCCCCTGTGTATCGCACCCATTTTCAATGTCATAGTAGCCTGTGTGTCCCACGCGTACGCGTTATTCGTGTTACTGGGTGCCACCGCGTACTGCGGGAAGTTGAATCCACGCACGTAGGCTGCAGGGTTGCATGCACGGTTTTACTGCAGTTTTGGGGTGCCTGAGTGTTGCGTGACCCGTCACCACATCACCAGGGTCACATACAGCCTTGCAGGTGCAGGGGGGCTGTTAACATCTTGCTTCCCACCCCCTTCACCCCAATTGCCCAGGTCAATTGTGGTGTACACCTCCCTTTGGCACCACTCCATCTGTGCCAGCACTACTACATCTGTGCCATGGTTGGGAGGCCACCAAAGGTGAGGGGAGCCTCAGCTGGGCGTACTCCTCGTGGCGGGTGTGGTCGGGGACGTGGCCGTGGTGACCAGGGAGTAGGGGGACTCCAGGGTGTCCAGGGCAGCCACAGAGGGGGAAGAGGCAGGGGTGCGCCACTTGAGCACAATGTTGTGCCATGTGTCGGTGCAGCCATGCCACCACCCCCTGTGGTTCCGGGGGATGCAGCTCCTGCATCTGGCACTGGCACCCTATGACCCGGCAGTCCGTTCCATCGACTGCCACGGGCCCAAGGGTAGTGGAGCTGCAGGTGCAGCTGTGGACACCGCCACCCAGGCTCAGGGTCTGCCAGCGCAGGCTGCGTTGGCACTTGAAGAGCCCTTGGTAGATCTCCAACAGGCCAGGGGGGAAACCATAGGGGCACGCCAGGCTGCTCAGACCAAGACACGTGTCCCTGGGGCAGTCATGTCATCTGCTGTCCCGAACAGCCGGGTGTTGGCAAGTGCAGGGGCAGATGCACCCAACAGCACCCCGGTTGTGAGTCTGCCAACCAGGACCGTTGCGGTCAATGACCCTGCCACAGCTGATGTTGCTGCGTAGGGTCCATTAGTGGGCACCCAGCTGCCACTGACACAAGTCAGGCCTTTGGTCATCCCTCCACCTGCCACTCCCTTGGCTCAATCCACCGAACCCACTGGCCATACTGGTCAGGGCGGCATTAGCCAGCCAGGGTCTGCGCCACAGTCCAAGAGGAGGAAGGTTGCACCTGCAGCACAGGCTGGGACCCCACACACAGCCACGACCTCCTGCACGTCGAGGAAGAAGCCTTTCTGTAAGCAGGAACTGGACTTCCTCGTGGACTACGTGCGGGGCCACAGCCGTGACATGCTAGTGGGTGCCAATAGTCAGACTACGGGTGCCCAACGTGACACCCACTGGAAGCATGTTGCGGAACATGTCAGTTCATTCGGCCATGAGGTGCGCACGGCGCAGAAGTGCAAAAAGCGTTGGAATGACATCAAGCGCAGCACTAAGGCCAAGCGTGCCTCAAATTACAACTTGACTCTGGTGACTGGCGGTGGGCCTGGACCAGAGGAGGAAGAACTCACTCCGCATGAGGCTCTCGTTGCGGAGTTCATACCACCTGAATTGGTCGAAGGAGTGGGAGAGATGCTGGACTTTGATGCCCAGTCCAGTGAGTGTTGATGCATGTTTGTTGAGGACGTGTGTGTTTCACTTGTGGGATGTGTTGTGCATGATTGCTGCTACATGTGACATGTACATGGTTCTGATGTGTAAGTAATGCAATGCTACCGTCATGCATGTCTCCTCTGCCTGCATGCGGGACTCCATGTGGGCATGCTCCCTTGCCCCTCCTCCGCCACTCTGCACTCCAGTCCCACCTTTGCACTGGTCTGCTTCAATCTTGCCAATGTGTAGTTTCTTGTTCATGTGTCCTGTGTAGATGCTAATTTCCAGCGTGGTACAGCCTTAGTACTCGATGCAGGGTATCTCACTTGTACTGTGCATGGGTCAGATGTCCCGCAGGGACATGAGTGCCCATTCATGCTCCATGTGCATTGCACGCATGCCCCTATGTGTCCTTGACTGGATGATCACTGTAATATGAGTCCTTGGTCACATACATTGCCTGCCATCTCATCGGCCTCCCCATGTCAACTGTGGCTCAGTCCTGCGTTGCAAGCATGTTTAGGCCCTGACAATCTGTGTGGCTCACAGGCCTCAGCCTGTTCAATGGCCAATGACTCTGTCCAACTCTTGTGACTTCTTCACACGTGGGCGTCCTCCGGAGTTTTCATCATGTGTCCTGCCCACTGTCCCAGCATCATTTGCAGTGTTGTAATTTGTATCACATTAAGCTGTTGATGCCAGTCAACACTGCCTGTCAATACACAGGTGTATGGTCAGCCTTTTGATACCATGCTAGGCATCCCTGCTTTGGTACTGGGGTGGAGGGGTGCTTGGCTTCTAGACATGGTACACATTGAATGCACAATGCACGTGATGTCTGAATTTGACATTGCACTGCCTTCACATTTCCTGGCACACACCATGGAGTGCTTGTACATGTAGGTAGTGAGTGGCGTACACATTTTCTGCACTGCATAGACCCACTTCCATGGAAACTGCCACCTTTCACCAGGTCTGATCACAGAAGCTATTCAAAGTAGACCCAGCATTCATGCCAGGTCATATGTTGTGTGTCACATGTCTGCCGGATGCCTTTGCTGTCGGTGTGTGTGTGTGTCGTGTGCTTCTGACATGTGTACTGACCTTTTTCTCTCTATTTTTCAGGTGATGACGCAATGGAGGTGGAGGATGGTGTTGTCATGCCAGACACAGGGTTGGTAACACCACATCAACCCGGCACTAGTGGGGGTCATGGGGTGGTAGGCCACGAAAACCCCCAAGTGCTGCAGTCCATCTTGTCTCTGGCTGCCTATGAGTCCAGCCTTGATGACGACTCTGACGTCCATGTTGAGTTGGATGAGCATCAAGTCCATGTGTCAGGGGTGAGTGATTCTGATGTGGACACTCCTCTGTCTGCGACACCTGCACTGAGGGATCAGACAGTCTTGGTTCCTCCGCCCGTGGTGGATCGGGACGCAGGGTCACCCTCCACACCAGTCACTGATGTGCCTGGGACATCACGTCGACGGGGGCATGTAGTCGTGCAGCCGCAGGCGGTGCCAACACAGCGAGGACCCCCGGTCCTTGGGTCCCGCAGGGGTCAAGCCCGGCAACGCGGTCGCCGCGCGCAACCGCTGTATACTGAGTGGGAGCAAGACATGACTGCCAATTCCGAACGGCAGGGGGCAGCAATGGAGAACATCGCTGAGAGCATGGAGCGTGTGGCCCGATCTGTGCTCCCCCCTGCTAGGCAGGTGCTTCTCCAGCAGCAGGCAGCACGGTCCACGGCCCGCTCGCTCAGGCTGGGCATGGCGGCCTCAGACATGGCACGCCAGGCTGAAATGTCGTCTCTGCGTCAAGCAATTGCTGCTCACGCAGAGGCGCACAGGGATGCCCTGAGGGAGGAGTATGCTTCCCTCAGATCCACTATGGGTGTCCTTATGATGTCCCAGAGGCAGCAGGCAGAGGAGAGGTTTGCACAGCTTGTGCGTACCATCTCGGCTGAGCTACAGGCTTGCCGGGAGGTGCAGCGGTTGTCCAGCCAGGCCTTGCAGGAGGAACTCCGTGTTACACGTGCTACCTTGCAAGAGGAAGCACGTGTATCACGTGAGGTTCTGCATGCAGACCTATGTAACATCGCCACACAGAACCAGGCTCACCTGTCCGGCAGACTTGCTGCCGACGAGGGGCAAGCTGCGGCTAGGCGTGGCCAGGCTACTGTGCCACGTCCTCCTTTACAGGATGAGCCAGACTCGGACGACCATCTATCTCCCACATAGGTCGTGCTGTGCAGGCGTTGAGCCCATGGAGGATTTTTTTTTTGGCTCAGCATCATCGCATGTGGATGTTGAGCAGCACCCTGTACCTCCCCCCTCCTGGGTGCCTCCCCTCCCCCCCGGGTCGTATGTGGCCATTTTTGATTTTTCTTTTAGTTTAGTTAGTTAAGTTTCTGTTTGATAGTTAGTTTAAATAGGTAATGTAGGTTTTCCATAGTTAGTGTAATTAGTTAATAGTTGAGTTAGTTTAAAATTGCTAGTCTATTGTGCTTTCATGTGACGGTGCGGTGCTTTGTGGCTTTTGAAGGCATCCATTGTCTGTTCCAGCTGGGCCCTTCATGGTTGTCTTGTGTATGTGTTTGCTGCTTGGGGTCCTTGACTCACATATGCCACTCCTGCCTCCCTTATCCATGGGCTCGCAAGGATGGTTCGGTGTTACAGAATATTACACACGGGTTTTGGACTGTCATATCTGTGGCATGTCTGGTGCTGTGTGACTTGTGTTGACACCCCTAGTGGGGATGATTTAGGTGTCATTGTCCACTGTTCAGCTTTTGCTAGATGGGGTGTGTCATGATTAATATGGACATTGATTGCTATGCATTGTGTAGTATGTTCCATATCTTTCCTGTACACGTGCTTTTTGCAATTCATGCTGTAGATAGTGTTCCACACTTTGGAGGTGAAAGACGGACTGATGGTGTGATTTGTGATGTGACTCTCTGACATGGTCAAGTAATGAGATGCCTGATGAGACACACACAGATGACTTTGAAGCATTAATCATGTGTTTCATGCCCTTTCTGCAGGGGGATGAGCCTCCAGAGCACCTTTGCCAGCAGACATGGCCCATTGGACGACGGAATTCTGGACCCGTTTGTTGGTGACCACATGCACATGTGTTCACAAGCAGAGGCACAGTGATTGCAGACCCACATCCTAGAACTGCTGACATGTTCCAAGGAACTCCAGGCAAGGTGAGCATCACAGGGGGGCCACGACACAGCAAAGCTTGCACCAGGTGAGTTGCACATGCAGGCTTAGTCACAGCACTGAGGGTGAGCTTAGACGAATATTGGTGTTGAAGCACACAATGCAGCTCAGATGTGTTTGTGGACTGATGGCTGTTGATAGTAGGGTTGTCTGGGACACATGCAGGGGCAGTGGCACATACCCTCCGGTACACCAAGGTCCATTGAGGCACTTGTATCAACCATGTAGCCTTCGGAAACATGGAAAGGGGCAGCTCACAGGGACATACAGCAAGGGACATACTCGGGTGCAGTGCATGTCTTTTCCACGTACTTCATGATAAATGCACTGCCAACTTTGTTTCGGTCATGGTGGTACGCAACTTGCTCTGTAGTCATGGCTTGCTATATGGGTCTGTCTGCTTACCCAGGGAACATTGCATGTTGTGTGAATTGTGACACATTGGTGTTCCATTTGCCACGCACCCACCAGCGGCTGACTTACTGCATTGACTGTGTATGACCCATCACAGGGGTGATGTTATATATGGGTACGAAGCATCGAGCACAGATTGTCTGTTTGTAGAGTAGTTTGTTGCTATGGGGCATGTTTGGTGTTGTGTTTTTGTGTAATTGGCACGTACAGGTTGTTGACTTTGGCTCTCTTTGCAGCATTGCAGTGCTCCTGTAACCGGACCTGAGAGTGCGCAGGCAGGAGGCCAGCACTCAAAACCAGAGCTAAGTGTCTTGTTGTTTTTCTTTCGAACTGCTCTGCATAGGCTTGCTGGGGAGTGTACTGATGCATGGATGTATGTGTGGTTCAATTTGGTATGTTTTTTCTCCCTAATCACCCGTGATTCTATGCAATTTTGAAACCTGTACCCTCTACCCGGTGTTCCGTCTTCCCGTGCCTATCCAAGCAACGTTCCCTGACCCTCTTTGCCCACTGGGGTTGCGGATGCCTGTGTAAGCCCCGAACTTGCAGGTGCCAAAACCCTAGAGGGGGTGGTTGGTTCGTACCACTCCTGAGCCTGGACTACAGAAGGCCATGACAATGATGTCCAAGTTTGTTTGGATTGTGTATGTGTTCATGCAGGTTGTACATTTTCATGCATTCCCTAGTTTCATGTGTCATTCCTCCTCCCCTCTCCTGCCACTCATTCCAGTCATCCAGTGTGTCAACACCTGTCCCGACTGCATATCCCTGAACCTCATTCCCCACCAGGGTTTCAGGGGCCTGTGTGAGTTTGACCTTGCAGGCACCCGGGACATGGTGGGGGTGGTTGTTTCGTGACACTCCTGCGCCTGTACAGGGGACCTGTGACAGTACACATCCATTCATGGTGCATCATCCTATGTCATGTACCACACATGTCTCACATCCTGTCGTGACATTGTTTTGCTGTGCTACCTTGGTTGTTGCATCATTGTGGTAGTACTTGGCCTTTGTGAGGTACTGCTACGTCAAGTCATCTACTGGAGGGTGTTCGGGTTCGTTTTTATGCCTTGGATTTTGTGATTTTGGAAATGAGTGTGGATTCTGAGGGTTCAGGCATCTTTTTACACACAAGGTGGGAGATGGTGACGAAGGGTAAAGGTCATCCTGTGGCCAAGTGGAATTGAGGTTTGGAGGCTCCATGACCCAGGTGCAGTTGTTCAGTGGGTCATGGTAATTTGTGAGGGAGGGGGGGGGTTGTTGTTGATAGTTGCCTTGCCCTGCAGTGTGATGGGAAATCTGACATAGTAATGGTGGTATCCTATGTACATGTTGTGTTCTGCTGATCAATGCCTGTTCATGTGTTGTGTTTTCCTTTCAGGTGCGAGGGGATAGTTGTGGTTTGACATGCTGGGGTGTACACATGGTGGATGTTCACATGTGATGTGTAGGGAACACTGATGGTCACTTGAGTGCACATGCATATGTGGAGTGCATGTCCTTGCAGAACCACACACTTGCACTCGGAGGCACTACATGTACTCCCACCCTTGCATATCCACGTGTACACTGTTTGCCTTCTGGTGCCCACTGTGTCCCGGCAGCACATGTTCTGTGACCGATTATGGATCCAGTACATGCCTAATTTGATGTTTGATGTGGTCTGTCACTTAGATGTGATGCTCAGGGTGTGCATCACACAGAATGGCTGTTCACTGTGCTGTGCACTGAGCAGTGTGATGCAGGAGTAGGACACAGCACACATGAGCTGCAGTGTTGATTTTGCAATGCATTATGTGCATGTAGACAGGCATTCATTGTGATGTTACGTCTACGACTGTTGTAATGCATTTGGTATTACTTATTTTGGGTGGGAGATTTTGTTGGTCTGTTATTTCATCTGATTCCGGGTCAGGCATCATTGTCCGATGCCACTGTACATTTAGGACATGGCAATGTGTACCTTATCGTTACTGCGTTGGTGTATGGGTATTTCTTGCCATGTCATGTTGATGTTTGGGAGGGTTTGAGTGACATGACAGTGATGGCCATGGCCTGCTTTGCAGGTGTGTGTGATGCACACCTTGCATGTCCAGGTCATCCGCTTCTCAGAGCAACTAGCTGGGGGTAGATTTCTCTCCGCAGCAGGGCCCTCCCCCTGGAACAGACTTCCGGCCTGACTTGAACTTGAGGGGAACCATCTCCAGTTCTGGAAGCACCTCAAGACCTTCCTCTTTGCTTCTGCTTACTCTCTGCCTCTCCCTTGCAGAATTCTTCACTGGAACTGCACAGGAGCTGCAACTGGGCCACTCTCACCGACCTCGGTCCCCGGCCCAGCCACTCTCCACTTGCACTGCCTCCCTGGCAACCCCTTCACTGCAGTACTGTCTCTCTATCCCTACAGCCCTCCCTTCCCAGCACTTGTCTGCACTTACCTTTCTAGTTGCCACCAGGCGACCTATGTATTATTTTTTTGGGCTACTTCCCCTGTACTGGACTCCCCCCACCCTTCCCCTTGCACTTTTCCCATTCCCCCTACCCCTGCACTTGCACGATCTCAATGACACCTGGCCTAGTAGTACCGTTCTCTGTGTTCCCTTGTTCCCCCCTCCCTGCCTCATTGCGCCTTGGAATACTTGTGTATGGCCCATATCATGTCATATGTCATATGTGTGCCTTTTGGTCACACAAGATAGCTTGTGTTTAAGTAGCTAGGGATGCAGACGATGTGGCACTTCCATGGCAACTATCTCAGGGTGGTAGGGTTGTGACAGTTGACTGTCTCTTTGTCATCATCGATTGTCACCTGGTATGTGCCAGGCCTGTGTGCACTCCGCAGGGGTGGGAGTTTAGGTGAAAAATGTGGCCACAAGCTGGGTCCGGGCTTCCTCGCCACATGCCCTGTCCCCTCCCATGGGCAGCGCCTGTGCCTGTGGTTGGGGATGTGGGGGCGCCACCATGTCCACCGGGACGCCCTGCCGTGTTGCAACATTGTGCAGGACACATGCTGCCACAATGATCCTGCACACTACTGGTGGTGCATAGAGTAGTTGCCCACCAGAGCGGTCAAGGGAGCGGAAACGTGACTTGAGCACTCCAAATGTGCGCTCCACTATGCCCCTGGTTGCAATATGGGCAGCGTTGTATCTTACCTGGGGTGGTGTGGTGGGGTTCCGGATTGGCGTCATCATGTGGTTGCTCAGAGGGTAGGCACTGTCCCCTGGGGAGGTGATAATAGTTGAGATTATTAGGGTTTGGATATTTGTCTGTGTGTGACTTGCATGCATGTGCAAGGGCATTTGTACTGACCTAGGAGCCATGTGTCGCCATGCTGCCCGGCTTCAAGGGCCCGGCTCAGGGCGGACATTCTGTATATGAAACTGTCATGGGTGGAGCCAGGGTAATTTGCATAGACAGAGGTGATGATTCCCTTTGCATCACATACCACCTGTACATTGATGGAATGCCAGCGCTTGCGGTTTCGGTAGATGTGCTCAATGGCCCTAGGTGGACGTAGGGCCACATGGGTGCAATCTATGGCACCGAGCACTTTGGGGAAGTGTGCCACCCTGAAAAAATCCAGGACAACGGCCTGCCTTTCTGCGGGTGTTCTGGGCATGTATATGTGCCTGCGGACTGAGGGGCACGCTGTCATGATTGCCAGTACCTGGTGTAGGCAGCGTGACTGCGTGGCCTGTGAGACCCCCCCACTATGGCAGTGGTCCGCTGATATGACCCAGTGGCCAAAAAATGCAGGACATTGAGCAGCTTCTCCAAGGGGCTCAATGCTTGGGAGCAAAGGGTGGGGGATGTGAGGTCATCTTCCCACTCCCTGACCAGGTCTAGGATGATATGGGTGGAAACCTATACCTGCCGTAGACCTGGTCGTCAGGCATCCCAAAAAGGCTTGTCCGTGGTGCGAAAATGCGTGCCCTGGCTATTCTCCTCCTCCTGCGGTGTCCCACGATCAGTGCAGCGACAAATGGGGCATTCATCGTAGCTGTATATACGCGTTTGTTGTTTGCGCGCACTTTTATGCTGTGCGCGGGGACGCCTCCGTCTGCCTCGTGTGGGCGGACGCGTTGACGCCTGTGCAAGTCTTTTGCCATGCGCGGGTTTCCCGTATTCAGTTACGTAGTAAGACTGTAGGTCCGAGTGTCATCGCGTGTGATCTGAGGGGAGTGAGCGTACACACGATTGGCCTGGGTACGTGTGTTTCAGGGTGCGCGGGAAGTTCCACACGCGATTAGCCTTGGTACGTGTGTTCCGGGGTGCCGGGAACTTTCGCACGCGATTGGTGGAAATCCACGTGTGTTCTGTCATCACGTGCAATGAGGGAAACACCTGCACGCGTCAAGTCACAGACGCGCTCACGCGCTAAGGGCCTTTGGTCCAATGAAATCGCATATGCGTGCTGCCGTGCATACGCGCTAAGGGCCTTTCCTCGTATTACACGCGGACGTGCAGTTTTCCACACGCGCTTACGCGCATGGGCCCCTTCCTCGTATTACACGCGGACGTGCAGTTTTCCACGCGCGGTGAAATGCCCATGCACGTCTGTACGCGTCACGTCACAGGGGCGCTTGAGGGGCCTTCTGTCCAATGAAAATGCGTATGCGTGCAGACGCGCTTACGCGCTAAGGGCCTTTCCTCGAATTACACACTGACGTGCAGATTTTTCACGTGCCATATCACTCCGTATCAAGCTGGCCACGCGTAAGCACACGGAAGACCACGCTACTGCCCAGAAGGCTGAACTACTGCCCCCCAGAGCCCCGAGCACGCTCCCACCTGCCATCTGCTGCTGCCTGACTGCCTGCTGCCCACGTGCCCTGCCATTTGCTGCCTGCACATCAGCCAGGGGTGCTGTTGCTGTGACCACCCCTGCTGGAACCAAAGACTCCCGACTGGGATTCCATCGCTCCACAGCCCAGCCCCAGGACCCAGTTGCCCACCCACTCCTGCCTCTGGGGTTGTCATGTTGGGGCAAACACCATCTGAGAACACTGACAACCCCCGGCCAGAGAGGCAGAGGGGCACCAGCTTCAGTGCCACCGAAGTTGGTGTCCTGGTGGAGCAAGTCCTGGGGCAGTATGATGCCCTCTTCGGAAGTTCCCGCGCCGACAAGGAAGGACGGACTCGGATCTGGACTGACATTGTGACTGCCATCAACGCGGAGGGGGTGGCAGTCCGCGACTTACAACATGTCAAGAAGCGCTGGGAGGACTTCAGGTCCAGGACCCTGAACAAGGCCCGGCGCCTCTTGAAGGCAGCGGATGCCAAGGGGCTTCGGGGCCACTTGTCGGAAGAACAGATGAGGGTCCTGGAACGCATATCCCCAGCACTCCACATCCAGGTCCTTGAGAGGCAGACCCGTCTGGAGTCGAGCGGTGAGTGTACATGCATCCTGATTGTGAGCAGTGCATGTGGTGATTATTCAGTAGTGTGCAGGTTGCACATCTGTTTGTATGGGGTCGAGTATGGGTGGGGGTGTACAGGGCCGTGGGGCTGACAGATGCGAGGGCTGGAATGTTTGAGACATGGATGGTGCTTGTGTGTGTAGGCTTGCATGCCAAATGCATTTGTGTGGGCATACATGTTTGGATGAATGTGTATGTAAGTAGACATGTCCGTGATGTCACGCATGTATGTTGTTTTCGGCTGCATGTATCAGCACTGTGTACATGTGCATGTG
The DNA here is from genome assembly GCF_040938575.1 of Ambystoma mexicanum. Lineage (NCBI taxonomy): Eukaryota > Metazoa > Chordata > Amphibia > Caudata > Ambystomatidae > Ambystoma > Ambystoma mexicanum. Next base: position 1,384,552,137 of record NC_090937.1, on the reverse strand, counting down.
TGTGTATTTGACAAGGGTGCAACAGTGATGCAACATGGATGCATGTGACAGCGGTATGTGGAAGCCTGATTGGCAAATGCGACATGGATGCCCGTCTGAACACTGCGACACTTGGCAGAGGTGTACACATGCATGCAAGTGTGGTGGTGTGTGTACATGTGTGGTGCACTTCCTGTGTTGCATGTGATGTCTGGCTCACCTTTGGCTGCTCATGCTGTTGTATGTGTATGGATGGTGGTGGCAGTTGCGATATGGCTGTGGTATGGCTCATGTGTGCGAGTTGTAATGACATGTGTGTTGGGGATTGTGATGACATGTCTGAGGTTTGCCAATGCCACTCATGTACAACTGTCATGTGTGTTTGTGTCCATTGTACAGTGCCCTGATGCCTGTGTTTTGTTTCTCCCTGTCTGCAGCGTCAACTGATGAAGAGGGCGGAGAAGGTGCTGTGGAGCACAGCGGCGGGGATCCCACCGCCAGCTGGAGACGCAAGGCCCGGCTCCCCTCCCATGTTGTGATCTCATCGTGGAGTGAGGAGCCGGTGCCGCATCCCAGGCCGCAGCTGCCGGGGGGAGGTCCAAGAGGCGGAGGTTGAAGTTGGACTCCTCGGCAGCAGAAGGGGCAGCTGGGACCCCACAGGGCCCAACAGGGGAAGATGGCACGGAGTCATCCAGGTTGGTGGGGGGTTTGGTGGAGGAGGAGGCTGTGCAAGCACCAGAGACGGGGTCTGGAGGTGGGGATCCCACTGGTGCTAGTGGTGCAGTGCAGGACCAGGGACAGGAGGCAGCACAGGCCGCCGCGGAGGTGCCTGTGTGCAATCCTGTCCCTGATCCTGTCCCTGCATCATCTTGCACCAGCAGGGATGCCTACGTCCAGATCCGTTTTCAGGCAGGGGATGAGCTCACGTCAACTGGCCTTCCTCTGCCTGCGGACGTGGCTATCCAGGTCCGGGTTGAGCCTGTCCTGGCTGGTGTGGCGTTGCGTCAACGGGCCATGCGAGGTGACCTGCAGTCTTTTCATGAAGAGACTGCACGTTATCTCGAATGGCTCATTGACCACGTCAGCCTGCTGGGACAGGTCACCCAGGCCGTATTCCTCCGTCTGATGGGGCTTGCTACGACCCCCTCCTCAACTGGCCCCCTACGCGCCAGTCATCCTCCGTGCCATCTTCCCACCCATCAGTCACCTGGGTGCCCTGTGGAGCTGCCTCTGACGGTGCGGCCAGGCTGGTGGAGGAGGCATCCCTGCCACAGTCGGGAGTGGGACGTCCAGCAAGGGTGGCCACATTTATGACTGCACCCCAGCCGGTGGAGGATGTGCAGGCAGCAGGAGGAAGTGCACGGGCAGAGGCACAGCAGCAGCAGCAACGTGGTGGGAGCCATGAAGGCTCGGGACCTTCAACATCGGAGGGGCAGGCATCGGCCGGAGGGCAGGAGGACCCAGGACAGAGAGTGTCTTCCGTGTGGCAGCGGTTGGGCCACGCCATAGATGCGAAGCGGCAGCGGGCGGAAGAGGCACGGCTCACAATGGTCAGGGCGGAGAACTCCATGCGGAGGGCCCTGAGGCGGGCCGAGTGCCTCGAGGCAATCAGCAGGGGTTTGGAGGTGGAGACGTCGACGGCCCTGCGGACCCTCGGGGACATGGAGGAGGACCGCCTCCGGGACATTGAGGAGGAGTTTGATGATGCCCTAGCCCGGGACATCCACAAGTGAGCCGTGAAACTAGCCCGCTTCCCTTGTACATAGTTATGTAGGTAGTGTTAGGTTTCATTTTTGTTTTGATTTTATTTGGACCTTTCGGACATTGGCCACATTTTTGTATATAGTTTATTTTATTAGTTAGTGTAGTTAGATAGGTTTCCTTTCTTTTGTTGGGATAATGGACCCTGGCTTGTTCCCATGTACATAGTTCACGGTTGGATTGTATTTTTTTTTCACTTTTTAACCATGGAGCAATGGCTTTATTTTTTATTTCCCATTGGATTTTGTTTTGTGGACATTGACTTTGGAGAACATTACTTTGGAATTTTATTTTTGGTTTTGCTTTTTTTCACGGACATGCTTCTTTTAATTTTTGTACATTCACATTTCTGTTTATTCATTTTTTATTCTATTTATGTTTCCTTTAATACATATTTTTTTTGGTGAACTTCAATGTGTGGTATCGCATTGGTTTCATGCATTTCATGATATGTGTTTTGAGATTCACTGACACCCATTGGGTGTATGTGAGGGAGATGTGTTTGTTTCGGAACTTGCAATTGGTGTTCTGTGATGTAATTGCAAATTATGAGTGGGTGGATGCAATACTCGGGTGGGTGTTTTGCATTTGGAGGCTGACCATAGGGACCAGGGATCTAGATTGTGATGGCATGTTGGCTGGGGAACATGAGTTGCACATGGGTGGGGGCCTGCTGGCAGGTGCCCCACAGTGCTGGGGGGTGGGGGTGGTGGGGAACATGAGTTGGACATGGGTGGGGGCCTGCTGGCAGGTGCCCCACAGTGCTGGGGGGTGGGGGTGGTGGGAGACATGGGTGGGGGCCTGGTGGAGGCTGCCCCTGCACTGCTGGGGGGGTGGGGGTGGTGGGAGACATGGGTGGGGGCCTGGTGGAGGCTGCCCCTGGTGGCTGGGGGGTGGGGGTGGTGGGAGACATGGGTGGGGGCCTGGTGGTGGGTTCCCATGCACTGCTGGGGGGTGGGGGTGGTGGGAGACATGGGTGGGGGCCTGGTGGAAGCTGCCCCTGGTGACTGGGGGGTGCGGTGGTGGGAGACATGGGTGGGGGCCTGGTGGAGGCTGCCCCTGGTGGCTGATGGGTGGGGGTGGTGGGAGACATGGGTGGGGGCCTGGTGGAGGCTGCCCCTGGTGACTGAGGGGGTGGCGGTGGTGGGAAATATGGGTGGGGGCCTGGTGGAGGCTGCCCCTGGTGGCTGGGGGGTGGGGGTGGTGGGAGACATGGGTGGGGGCCTGGTGGAGGCTGCCCCTGCACTGCTGGGGGGTGGGGGTGGTGGGAGACATGGGTGGGGGACTGGTGGTGGGTGCCCCTGCACTGCTGGGGGGTGGGGGTGGTGGGAGACATGGGTGGGGGCCTGGTGGAGGGTGCCCCACAGTGCTGGGGGTGGGGGTGCTGGGAGACATGGGTGGGGGCCTGGTGAAGGCTGCCCCTGGTGGCTGGGGGGTGTGGGTGCTGGGAGACATGGGTGGGGGCCTGGTGGAGGCTGCCCCTGGTGGCTGGGGGGTGGGGGTGCTGAGAGACATGGGTGGTGGCCTGGTGGAGGCTGCCCCTGGCGACTGGGGGGGTGGGGTGGTGGGAGACGTGGGTGGGGGCCTGGTGGAGGCTGCCCCTGGTGGCTGGGGAGTGGGGGTGGTGGGAGACATGGGTGGGGGCCTGGTGGAGGGTGCCCCTGGTGACTGGGGTGGTGGGGGTGGTGGGAGACATGGGTGGGGACTGGTGGAGGCTGCCCCTGGTGGCTGGGGGGTGGGGGTGGTGGGAGACATGGGTGGGGGCCTGGTTGAGGCTGCCCCTGCACTGCTGGGGGGTGGGGGTGGTGGGAGACATGGGTGGGGGCCTGGTGGAGGCTGCCCCTGGTGACTGGGGGGTGGGGGTGGTGGGGAACATGAGTTGGACATGCGTGGGGGCCTGCTGGCAGGTGCCCCACAGTGCTAGGGGGTGGGGGAGGTTGGGAACATGAGTTGGACATGGGTGGGGGCCTGCTGGCAGGTGCCCCACAGTGCTGGGGGGTGGGAGTGGTGGGGAACATGAGTTGGACATGGGTGGGGGCCTGCTGGCAGGTGCCCCACAGTGCAGGTGGGTGGGGGTGCTGGGGAACATGAGTAGGACATGGGTGGGGGCCTGCTGGCGGGTGCCCCACTGTGCTGGGGGGTGGGGGTGCTGGGAGACATGGGTGGGGGCCTGGTGGAGGCTGCCCCTGGTGGCTGGGGGGTGGGGGTGGTGGGGAACATGAGTTGGACATGGGTGGGGGCCTGCTGGCAGGTGGCCCACAGTGCTGGGGGATGGGGTTGGTGGGAGACATGGGTGGGGGCCTGGTGGAGGCTGTCCCTGGTGGCTGGGGGGTGGGCTTGGTGGGAGACATGGGTGGAGGCCTGGTGGAGGCTGCCCGTGCACTGCTGGGGGGCTGGGGGTGGTGGGAGACATGGGTGGGGGCCTGGTGGAGGCTGCCCCTGGTGGCTGGGGGGTGGGGAAGGTGGGAGACATGGGTGGGGGCCTGGTGGAGGCTGCCCCTGGTGGCTGGGGGGTGGGGGTGTTGGGAGACATGTGTGGGGGCCTGGTGGAGGCTGCCCCTGGTGACTGGGGGGGTGGGGGTGGTGGGAGACATGGGTTGGGGCCTGGTGGAGGCTGTCCCTGCACTGCTGGGGGGTGGGGGTGCTGGGAGACATGGCTGGGGGCCTGGTGGAGGGTGCCCCACAGTGCTGGGGGGTGGGGGTGGTGGGGAACATGAGTTGGACATGGGTGGGGGCCTGCTGGCAGGTGCCCCACAGTGCTGGGGGGTGGGGGTGGTGGGGAACATGAGTTGGACATGGGTGGGGGCCTGCTGGCAGGTGCCCCACAGTGCTGGGGGGTGGGGGTGGTGGGGAACATGAGTTGGACATGGATGGGGGCCTGCTGGCAGGTGCCCCACAGTGCTGGTGGGTGGGGGTGCTGGGGAACATGAGTTGGACATGGGTGGGGGCCTGCTGGCGGGTGCCCCACAGTGCTTGGGGGGTGGGGGTGGTTGGAGACATGGGTGGGGGCCTGGTGGAGGCTGCCCCTGGTGGCTGGGGGGTGGGGGTGGTGGGGAACATGAGTTGGACATGGGTGGGGGCCTGCTGGCAGGTGACCCACAGTGCTGGGGGGTGGGGTGGTGAGAGACATAGGTGGGGGCCTGGTGGAGGCTGCCCCTGGTGGCTGGGGGTGGGGGTGGTGGGGAACATGAGTTGGACATGAGTGGGGGCCTGCTGGCAGGTGCCCCACAGTGCTGGGGGGTGGGGGTGGTGGGGAACATGAGTTGGACATGGGTGGGGTCCTGCTGGCAGGTGCCCCACAGTGCTGGTGGGTGGGGGTGGTGGGCGACATGGGTGGGGGCCTGGTGGAGACTGCCCCTGCACTGCTGGGGGGTGGGGGTGGTGGGAGACATGGGTGGGGGCCTGGTGGAGGCTGCCCCTGGTGGCTGGGGGTAGGGGTGGTGGGAGACATGGGTGGGGGCCTGGTGGAGGCTGCCCCTGGTGACTGGGTGGTGGGGGTGGTGGGAGACATGGGTGGGGGCCTGGTGGAGGCTGCCCCTGGTGGTTGGGGGGTGGGGGTGCTGGGATACATGTGTGGGGGCCTGGTGGAGGCTGCCCCTGGTGACTGGGGGGTGGGGGTGGTGGGAGACATGGGTGGGGGCCTGGTGGAGGCTGCCCCTGCACTGCTGGGGGGTGGGGGTGCTGGGAGACATGGGTGGGGGCCTGGTGGAGGCTGCCCCTTGTGGCTGGGGGGTGGGGGCACTGGGAGACATGGGTGGGGGCCTGGTGGAGGCTGCCCCTGCACTGCTGGGGGGTGGGGGTGGTGGGAGTCATGGGTGGGGGCCTGGTGGTGGGTGCCCCTGCACTGCTGGGGGATGGGGGTGGTGGGAGACATGGGTGGGGACCTTGTGGAGGGTGCCCCACAGTGCTGGGGGGTGGGGGTGGTGGGGAACATGAGTTGGACATGGGTGGGGGCCTGCTGGCAGGTGCCCCACAGTGCTGGGGGTGGGGGTGGGGGTGGTGGGGAACATGAGTTGGACATGGGTGGGGGCCTGCTGGCAGGTGCCCCACAGTGCTGGGGGGTGGGGGTGGTGGGGAACATGAGTTGGACCTGGGTGGGGGCCTGCTGGCAGGTGCCCCACAGTGCTGGTGGGTGTGGGTGCTGGGGAACATGAGTTGGACATGGGTGGGGGCCTGCTGGCGGGTGCCCCACAGTGCTGGGGGGTGGGGGTGGTGGGAGACATGGGTGGGGGCCTGGTGGAGGCTGCCCCTGGTGGCTGGGGGTGGTGGGGAACATGAGTTGGGTATGGGTGGGGGCCTGCTGGCAGGTGGCCCACAGTGCTGGGGGTTGGGGTGGTGGGAGACATAGGTGGGGGCCTGGTGGAGGCTGCCCCTGGTGGCTGGGGGGTGGGGGTGGTGGGGAACATGAGTTGGACATGGGTGGGGGCCTGCTGGCAGGTGCCCCACAGTGCTGGGGGGTGGGGGTGGTGGGAGACATGGCTGGGGCCTGGTGGAGGCTGCCCCTGGTGGCTGGGGGGTGGGGGTGGTGGGAGACATGGGTGGGGGCCTGGTGGAGGCTGCCCCTGGTGGCTGGGGGTGGTGGGGGTGGTGGGAGACATGGGTGGGGGCCTGGTGGAGGCTGCCCCTGGTGGCTGGGGGTAGGGGTGGTGGGAGACATGGGTGGGGGCCTGGTGGAGGCTGCCCCTGGTGACTGGGTGGTGGGGGTGGTGGGAGACATGGGTGGGGGCCTGGTGGAGGCTGCCCCTGGTGGTTGGGGGGTGGGGGTGCTGGGATACATGTGTGGGGGCCTGGTGGAGGCTGCCCCTGGTGACTGGGGGGTGGGGGTGGTGGGAGACATGGGTGGGGGCCTGGTGGAGGCTGCCCCTGCACTGCTGGGGGGTGGGGGTGCTGGGAGACATGGGTGGGGGCCTGGTGGAGGCTGCCCCTTGTGGCTGGGGGGTGGGGGCACTGGGAGACATGGGTGGGGGCCTGGTGGAGGCTGCCCCTGCACTGCTGGGGGGTGGGGGTGTTGGGAGTCATGGGTGGGGGCCTGGTGGTGGGTGCCCCTGCACTGCTGGGGGATGGGGGTGGTGGGAGACATGGGTGGGGACCTTGTGGAGGGTGCCCCACAGTGCTGGGGGGTGGGGGTGGTGGGGAACATGAGTTGGACATGGGTGGGGGCCTGCTGGCAGGTGCCCCACAGTGCTGGGGGTGGGGGTGGGGGTGGTGGGGAACATGAGTTGGACATGGGTGGGGGCCTGCTGGCAGGTGCCCCACAGCGCTGGGGGGTGGGGGTGGTGGGGAACATGAGTTGGACCTGGGTGGGGGCCTGCTGGCAGGTGCCCCACAGTGCTGGTGGGTGTGGGTGCTGGGGAACATGAGTTGGACATGGGTGGGGGCCTGCTGGCGGGTGCCCCACAGTGCTGGGGGGTGGGGGTGGTGGGAGACATGGGTGGGGGCCTGGTGGAGGCTGCCCCTGGTGGCTGGGGGTGGTGGGGAACATGAGTTGGGTATGGGTGGGGGCCTGCTGGCAGGTGGCCCACAGTGCTGGGGGTTGGGGTGGTGGGAGACATAGGTGGGGGCCTGGTGGAGGCTGCCCCTGGTGGCTGGGGGGTGGGGGTGGTGGGGAACATGAGTTGGACATGGGTGGGGGCCTGCTGGCAGGTGCCCCACAGTGCTGGGGGGTGGGGGTGGTGGGAGACATGGCTGGGGCCTGGTGGAGGCTGCCCCTGGTGGCTGGGGGGTGGGGGTGGTGGGGGACATGGGTGGGGGCCTGGTGGAGGCTGCCCCTGGTGGCTGGGGGTGGTGGGGGTGGTGGGAGACATGGGTGGGGGCCTGGTGGAGGCTGCCCCTGGTGGCTGGGGGTGCAGGGGGACATGCGTTGGTGGGCAGTAGTGCAAGTTGACATGTGGGTTGGCTGGTGGGCATGGCCATGGTGGATGGGGTGCCTACAGGACATGTGCTGGGTAGGCCCCTGTGGTGTTAGCCACCTGCAGGGGCCGTGGAGGGTGTAGAGGGAACACCTGGGAGGACCCACACGTGCAATTCACGTGTGCTGCTCCCCGCGCACCCCTGTAATACACGTACCCTGATGAGATCGCGTGTGGAACTTCCCGCGCATCCCTGTAATACACGTACCCTGATGGAATTGCGTGTGGAACTTCCCGCGCACCCCTGGAATACACGTACCCTGCTGATGTTGCGTGGGATACTTCCCCCGCACCCTGAAATGCACGTACCCTGATGAGATCGCGTGTGTGACTTCCCGCACACCCCTGAAATACACGTACCCCGCTCAATCGCGTGTGTAACTTCCCGCGCACCCCCGAAATACACGTACCTCGCTCAATCGCGTGTGTAACTTCCCACGCACCCCCGAAATACACGTACCCCGCTCAATCGCGTATCTAACTTCCCGCGGACCCCCGAAATACACGTACCCCGCTCAATCGTGTATCTAACTTCCCGCGCACCCCCGAAATACACGTACCCCGCTCAATCGCGTGTGTAACTTCCCGCGCACCCCCGAAATACACGTACCACGCTCAATTGCGTGTGTAACTTCCCGCGCACCCCCGAAATACACGTACCTCGCTCAATCGCGTGTGTAACTTCCCGCGCACCCCCGAAATACACGTACCCCGCTCAATCGAGTATTTAACTTCCCGCGCACCCCCAAAATACACGTACCTCGCTCAATAGCATGTGTAACTTTCCGCGCACCCCCGAAATACACGTACCCCGCTCAATCGCGTATTTAACTTCCCGCGCACCCCCGAAATACACGTACCCCACTCAATCGCGTGTGTAACTTCCCGTGCACCCCCGAAATACCTGTACACCGCTCAATCGTGCGTGTAACTTCCCGCGTGCCCCCGAAATACACGTACCCCGCTCGATCGCGTGTGTTGCTTCCCGCGCACCCCCGCAATACACGTGCCCCGCTCGCACAGTCCCAATTGCTGTATGTTGCCACTTTTGTGATGCGGTGGGACTCTACCGCCTGCCTTCGTGTGGCGGACGTGTTTCAACTTGTGCGTGTCTTTGGCTGTGCGTGGCTTTGCCCTATTTGATTCCATGAATACGTGTGGTTCGAGTGCGTGTGGGCGTTCCGTCTGCTTCCCTGCAGTACATCCCCAGTTACGCCCTTATTTTCGCGCGTTGTTCCCCATTCCGCGCGTTACGCCCCGTGTCCCGCCCACTTTCTGGTGTATGCACCGAGGTTGTGCGCTTTCACTGTGCGCGTCGCGCACGCCTTTCGGGATGTTGCAGTGACTTGTGCGCCATGCACGAGTTTGGCGCACATCCCGAGGTGAACACGCGCACGGACTTCCATGAATCGCACGCGTGCGCCTGTTTTTTTCCGCTTGCGCCTGCTTGCGCCTGCTTGCGCCTGCTTGCGCGAAGATTTTCGGCGCACGTTTGTTCCATGAATCGGCCCCTGAATGTCACAAAGTGAGTGGGCCAAGGTTTCTTATCATACAGCGTACATCTCTGTGATGTTGGAACCAGTATTCTTTTGTACGACGCATGTTTGCTATATGATTTGTAATGCTTGACTGTAAAATCTCATCTTTTTTTTGCACTTTTAGTGGTAATTTCGTAGCTAACATATTTTGAAAATGGGTTCCTGATTTCAATTTGTGTGCACCTCCATAGCATAGAGTTGCTAGTTACTTTCGGTGGAATATGTATTCTATGTTGTGTCTGAATCTGGGGTCTTCAGAATACATTCTTAAAGAGCGGTATTCTGAAGCTGTTATTTGTGTGGGTCTATCATCGTACCTTCTTCCTTTCCCAGTAGGAAAGAGTAGAGGAAAGGCACGTGCTTCTATACTTTTCTCCCATATGCTGATTGGCGATCCTTTGGCTTGTCACATTTGGTACGTTTCCAGTGCATCATCTATGGTGTGTTTAGAGTGTAATCGATGAATTAAATAATGGTCTAAAATATTCGATTCTGTAGCATTATCTAGAAGTTGAAATTGACCAGTTTCTGATGATTATTGAATCATTTCAGTGGTTTTCCTCAGGTTTTCTTCAATATTAATTTCTCTGTAGTATTCATTGTTGTCTTTTAGATATTGCAGGGCTTGTCTAACTTTATGTAAGTCTACAAGTTGTTGCCAAATTCTTTTGTCTTTTGTAGGTACGCCATTTTCTAAGATAATTAAAGATTGATCTGTTGGATGTTGCACTCCCAGAGTGTGTACATTTTCTTTGAGATCTAATGGCAAATAAACTACTTTGCCACAAATGCCTTTCATTAAATCAGAGGGAGGTAGTGTTGCTGTTTTTGTTTGAAGGCATGTTATTGCTTGAAATGGGTGCAATGTTTGAATTATGATGGTCTCATATAAGTTGAGTTGTTGCAGGGATTTTGGTAATGAGAATAAGTCCAAGTTATTTGTGAGAGCATGTGAAGGTGTTTGGTTGTTGTCAAGTTTTGCAGTGCATTAACTGCAAAGTATTAAGGGGTCAGTAATCTTGTATTTGTTTTCTGCTATAAGATAGAGAGCTAATTGGAACCATTTGGAATCTTCATTGTCTTCTATTTTGTACGTTATGTCTACAGTTTTTGTGCTATTTTTATAAAAAGTCCTGCGGCAACACACACACAAATGGTTTGGTACTTAAGCAGATGTACTTTTAAATGTTAGTATTTCTTTTTTGTGTGTGTGTAATAGAAGGTTGCCATCTGTACAGTTGTTGCTATTCTGTTGTAAACCTATTGCACTTTGTAAGTGGCTTCCAGTTCCAAAATATTTTCTCTGGATATGCTCTATTTTTTTGAGTAGTTGTTTGGCTGTACCATGTAGAAGATTGTTATTTAAATTGGCTAGTGCTAAAGCAGGACTTTTGGTATAGTACAGTTTATGGACAAGATTTCTTACAGTTGAATGATGCGTTGATATCATTTTGATTTGCACATTGGTCCAAAAATGCAGACTAAAAAATGTCCTTGTAGTCCTGTGTATTTGCGCACTGGACAGGAGTCCATATTGTGCAGCAGCTTGTGACTCAATTCACCTGTGGTGTGACTCAATTCACCTCTACAGATGTTTGTGAAGCTATCTTTGTTGATATTCTGTTTATTGAGAAGTCTTTTTTGTAGTTTAGTACTTAGTTTTGTTAGTGGTTTCATTAAGTTTAATACTAAAATAATTAATTTTCTTTTGAGAAGGATTGCTATGTCTATGAGAGCTTGTAGGATACATTTTCTACGGTAGGTTTTAAGGGTTGTGCGTGATGTCTCTCCTGTTTTTATAAGGTTCTGAAGCACTCTGTGGCGGAATTCTTTTTGTAAAATAATCTTTTGGTATGCTTACTTGCTGCTACATCAAGAATTATAGGTGTAGTGTTAGGACTAATGGTAGCTGCAGTTGTGTTAATCACTTTCTGTTTCATTTAACATTTTGAAAGAGAAGGCAACGTTTCTGTACTGGGAGCTTGTTTTGTTTCACTAAATGACTGTATTAACTGTTTTGTTTGAACTTTTTGTACAAATTCTGCTAGAGGCGGATGCTTATTTTGGAGAGTTTTAGTTTGATTTTGTTTACTTTTGCGTTGCTTTCTACAGAGTTGGTTTTTGGTAGGCATTGTTTGGGGTCTGTTGTAGAAAAAAAGAAAGTGTGAGCTGGGATCTTGTGCAGTGTATGTGTGCTTTGTGCATGAGTGTCTGAGTATGATGGTAAGAATGCATGTAGAGGTGTGTGATTGTGCAATGGGCTGCTACATCAGGTTGGGAAGGGTATTCTTGTATTTGTGTGTTACTATACTAGTGTTCATATTACAATACAAAGTATGGAGCTGGTAAGGGGAAGCACTAATACTGAATCTAATGTTGCAGGGTTAATACAATTGTTTGTTCTAGAATACTAGAATTCTACAGTGTTTGAGTAACAATTAGAACATTATGGCAGTATTGCACTTACTTTTTTGGATGGGAAGAGTAGGTTTCTTCTGAGTTCTCCTACATACTTCAGATGCTACTGCTTTTCAGGGGAGTGGTCTTCACTGCAATTGTGAAACAAAGAAGATAGTAAATATGTGTGTTAATAGCACTGTTGTTGATAGCGACATGGATTTCTTTGTTTTTGCAGTAGTAGTGCTTTCTGACAACTGTGCATAACATGTACATGTACTTTCCTTTGCCTATGTGCATTCTGTATATTTCATTTAGAATCTGTTAGTTGAATGTGCTTCAGAAATGATGACAATAGTAAGCGCACAAAGCACAGGCGGTGTTATTGGATGTTAGGAGATAGAAGAAATAATTGTATGCTTTGTTTGCTATTTTTAAGAGGGTAAATGGCAGGAATATACAGAAAAGTATGCAATGTATGCATTTGTGAAGGTGTGGGAAATAAAGCAGAAGGATGTGTTGGGGCCAGCAGCTTATTATTCAGTAGGTAATTACCAAAGTACTGGGTGATTCTGTGGTGCTCGGAGATGGGAGAGTCTGAAATAAATTAAGGGTTGCAAGGAAGGATATGGTGCTTGTGTTGCAGACTGAAGGGAAGGGGGGATATGTTGTATGACTAGCTTTACAACACTGTACATAGTTGTAGATGATGTGATAGATATGACTGCACCTGTGCATAGTCGAATGCTTTGTAAATTCTAGAACGGAATGGGCAACCAGCTGGAATGAGAGAGCTGTCTAGATTGGAAGAACAGTTGTAGAGGCAGTGGTGTTGTTTCAGCTGGGCACCTTTCAAATGATCTTGGCTATCTTTGTGCATAAATAAAGGTGCATGTACTCATCCTGGCTGTCTATCATTTTATAACAGGCTAGAAATCCTTTTTCCATAATTATACTGTTATTTCTCTCATCTTTTAACGTGAAATGACACTTTGTTAGATAGCTTTGTGTGCTGTGTCTGATTATTATTATAATCATTTGTAAAGGATGTTGAAATTATAAAATGTATGTTAAATATGCAGAATGTATGGAAAGGAAATTGTATGTACATCTATAAAGCATTTCGAAGGTTCTCCCCCCTGCAGAGTACAGCGTTGCAGTAGGTGCACAATACTGTGACCCTCGAAAGGTAAGGATCAACAGTATCACGTATGGCCTGCAAGGCAGCTGGAGGGATGCACCGACCCATAGGAGTGTCTCTTGTGGTGGCAGGAGCGGAAACGGAGGATGCTGCAGGGGAACTCAATCTACTACATTTATCGCACGGTACAACCTTACGAATAGCCCCACCGTGGAACGACTTTAGGTGTTGCTTCATTGAGGTAGTACCATAGCTGTACAAGCCCGGTTTCCCACGACTCAGCACCACCTTGCACTGATTGCAGGTCACCTTTTTTGATCATGCTTTTTGTACTCCATCAAGAGTGGTAAATAACCGCCACACCCAAGATTCATGGTGAGAACTAGTAGTAGGGACTTACTACTTCATCCTCTTCATCCTCTTCATCACTCTCCTCTGTATCTTCACGCCTGTTCCCCTTTGCATGTCCTTGGGGAGGTGTTGGTGGTGGAGGGGTTAGGTGTGGTGTTGAGACAGCAGTAGCACCAGCAGCCATGTATGCCATCAGGACAGCTGTTTCAAAGAGCAAGTGCAATCCAATGCAACAAGGAGCAGTCTCCATCCTGAAAGCCCAAAAACAGAATAAGGAGCAGCTCTGGGGTGTGGCCTTTTTTAGGGGTGCTGGGCGGCTTCCGGACACCCGCGTTGTCTTTGTACACTTCAAACACCAAAAAAGTGCTCAGAAATTTCCAAAAAGTATGCAGATCATAAGGGACATGGTCTGGAACATGTGCAAGGGTGAACTGTCCCAGGAAAATACCTTGGATTGTGCAAAAAAACACTTTTTAGGTGTCCGGGTGAAGGAGCCCCTGAGGGACCCTCGTTTGTGGAAACAAGGCACAATCACCACACAAACTGATACGCCAGACACGAGGTTGTATTCTCAAAATCTAGGGTGTATTGCAAAGCAAATAGTCTCAGTTGGCCAACTGGTCCCACGCCCCGCGACGTGTGTCTACCAGACCTTGGGCGACGCAAGAGCAAGAGAAATTCGTACAACAGTTACATATATACAAAACAAGCATCTAGTAATCAGCAGTGTCACAACTTATACCGCCCCTATTGCATTTCCTTTAAACTAGGCACGATGATTGACAATGGTGACGAGTATGGCACCTTCAAACATACATTTAGTAACAGTTTGCAATTATGTAAGCCCACAGACATAAGTCTTTGTTTTAAAGAACACAATGCTTCTGTTTCTGCAAGCAAGCTGTGCATAGGGAGAGACACATTCCAGGCCTTGCTATCTCCTAGTTTATATTCGTGTGCTGGGGGTCAACTTGCTCTCCAGGGCTCTATTGGGCTCTGGAAAGGGGGGCTGCAAAGAAGAGCATAATTCAAGTCATCTAATGTTCGCTCCTAGCATTTCTACTGTGTTACCGAGACTAGCTGCCACCTGCTGTACTGATTAGAATGCCTTGCTGCTCACTCTCCAAGGATATGTGAAGGAGGAGACCCGGCATGTCTGTCTAGGTTACTGCGTTATGTTTCAACATGCCTCTCACAGCCTTGCATTGTGCACCAGTGAAGCAAAATAATATTTCAGCAAAGCAGTTTAACAGAAGGCAAAAAACAAACGTTAGAGAAAACAAAATGGCGATTTCAGTCGCTTTAAAATGGCTGCACCTTAGTCAAGTGTATGGCTATATATTTCTAATACTAAATGCATGAGACGGTTGGTCTTCGGCCAACATAGTACATAGCCTTATGATCGAGGGGTGTCTACTTTTTCTAGATCGACAAACCCTCCTTTTGGCCGTATGCCAAACGTCTCATCCGTACATTGCATCCTCTTCTGACCCAGTATCTGATTCAGATTCTGTATCTTGCACACTACTGGTCTCATCTTCATTGTCATCAATGTCAATTGACATGAATTCTTTTACTGTCTTTGATTCATCATTACCGTGAGTGTTTGATTTAATAGTGCTCTCTTTGTCTCTCATCTGTACACACTCTTCACTTATCTCAGTGTATATTATAGGTAAGCAGTGTATGCAACAACAACATGTCATGAATATCCCTAGCACTGCTACTAGGATTGCAAATAGTTTCCATCCCCATGAATATAATAATTCCCAGAACCAGGAGTCTATATCCCAACCCCCTTCTTGGGTATGGAGTTCAGAGCTCAAGACATGTACCTTTCTTATTGCTTCAAAAATCGTAGGAGAGGAGTCGTTTACAAATACACAGCACACTGACCCCACGATTTTGCAAACACCACCATGATCAACCAGGATTACATCAAGAGCCATCCTATTTTGCAGAGTCATTAATCTAATCCCTTTCTCCTCTAATGTCATGTTATATAATATATTTGTTGTTCCATTTATTGTTTTCTCTAAGATTCTGGATAGTTGTCGTATATTATAGGAATTTATTGCTTGGGCCATAAATGGTATAAATGATTTTGCTACGTCTTCTACTATTAATCCGTCTTCATTACTCCTCTGTGGTCTAGATCTAGATATTTTGGCTATGTCTGTTGTTTTTAAAAGAAACACTCCTGGGAACAAAAGTCCTAGATAACAAGAACCTCCCCAGTTTCTAGGCAACCAGGGATACGCTTTTTCTCCACATATAAAATATACAGGAACACCTACACATACAGGTTCTACTTCCCTATCAAGAATCGCTATATTCATGTATCTAGTGAATGTCCCTACAGAATAAGAGCCTTTCTTTTTTTAAGCAAAAAGGAACAGAACGTGGGCTGTAGTTTACTGTATAGGAGGGAGGCACTGCATCTTTATTTCCTTCTAATCTCATATGAAACGTGATTACATATGATTTATGTGGCACGAATAATCTATCTCGTGGCATTGGTTTGGGCGTAGCTTTTGGCATTATCATTCCTGCTCTATGAAATATAGAGCAGCCTACAGTTCTCATGATTATCTCCTCAAATTAATTCATGTTTGTGCTATCTAGTTGACCCGTTTTACTTTTATTCCATTTCCCAAAATATGATGTACTCAGAGATGCACTGCATGCAGACCTCAATGTCAATGGCTGCACGTACCAACCTATTCCTTTTCCACCATGCTGTGGCAAATGGGCACACACCCAACAATTATTCTTTCTCAGAATTGTATGTGTCATATTCATTATTTACAATAATGTATTGTTACCATATCCTTCCCTGTGTCTTTCTTCCATTGGGGACAGAGTGTAAGTAATTACATGAACAGGGCTTTCAGTAGTGGAGATGTTTTTCACGGGCAAGAGAATTTCTAAAGGCTGCATTTCTTCCAAGTACTATAATACCAGTGCTGTTGTTATCGGGGCTATTATACTCATTAATCACATAATTATTGTTAAGATCAGCATACCATTTTTTTGGTAACTCTTTTTGTGTAATTTTCCAGTTTCTATGTTTAATTCATTATCAGCAGCAGTGCAGGAGGGGGCAAAAGCTGGCATTTTTCTCTCAAGGCTCTTCTTCTTCAGCAGAGTTCGTCATGAATATCTCTCTCCGTTGCACTCGTTGGGATGTCAATAAGTTCGATAAATGTCAACAGTTTGTTCTGCCAGTTCTCAGCAGCCTGAATTGCTATACGTTGGGAAAGATCTCTGTGCGTCTGCACATTGCTCAAAGAACTCCAGAGCAGTTATCAATTGCCTTCGTACCATGTGCGCCCCGTTCGTTTGCACGGGTTCAGGACACATGGATTTTTTTTTTTAGCACCGAGGAGCCTCGTTTATTGGGCATTCCGATTTGCACAACCCTCACACCGCTCTCCTCTAGGCCTCCGGTTCCTATTTCATCCGAGAATAGGAAACAGAGGCAACAAAAAGATCAACAGAAATGTAGGTTTGATCACTCCTTCTTCCGAGGCCGCAAATTATATTGCCTATATATTATATTGTGTGATCAATGAATAGCGCGGATGCAGGTTCTGCTGGACAACTTTGGGGCACTCTTTGCCCTTCCTCTTTTACAGCAATATTTTCAGGCTCTGTTTCAAGATCAGGCAGATTTTGTGGCAAAGAACTGGCAATCATTTCTTTCGTTTCTGGGACCGCTGTCTCTTTTTGGTCATCTCGATCAAGCAGTTTTTCAGATGGTGACGGGACCATTTTGGCGTGGGTTGCGTGAATCCACGCATTTCGTCCAGCCACACGAATTGTCGTTTGCGTAGTTAGGAAGATCAGATAGGGTCCATGCCATCTGGGTGCTAACGATGTCTTTCGCTCAAAGTTCTTAATTAGCACCCAGTTTCCTGGCTCCAAGGCGTGTCCCGGGCCAGTGTATCTTATTGGTAATGCCTCCTGCACCTGCTGATGAATCAAACGCAATTTTTGGATTAAATGCTGAGCACAGGGTATTCAAGTTCCCTCAGCCTTTTCAGCTGAAGTGCACACCAAACATTCGCCGGTCTCCCCATTATGATTTCGTATGGGGAGAGCCCAGTTCTTGCCTGCACAGATGTGCGCATGCACAGTAACGCTAGCGGTAATGCATCTACACAGCCTAACTTGCTTCCTGCGCATATCTTGCTTATCTTGGATTTCAAGATACCGTTGTGGCGTTCAATAAGACCGGCAGACATGGGGTGTCTAGAACAATGGAATCGCTTATCGATCTGGAGACCTGCACAAATCTGTAATATTACTGTGCCCACAAAATGTGGACCGTTGTCTGACCATATGACACGGGGCAAGCCAAAACGGGAGAAATACTCCTTCAACATTACTTTTGCCGTGCTCATTGAAGTGCAGTCTTTTAATGGATATGCTTCCACCCATTTGTTAAATGCACATATGACCACTAGGACATACTTCAAGTTTTGGCTTCCCTCCATCTTTATGAAATCAAAATGGATTACCTCAAAAGGCATAGAGGGAGGGCCAAAACTGCCTGTTGGAGTCACTTTTCCCTTCCCCACATTGTGTTGTTGACACGTGATACAATTTTGGACCTCTCTGCATTTTTCTTTATGTGTGCATTCTCCCATACTGTGGCTGAATCTTGGATGTTAAAGGGACGTTATGGTTAAGTTGCGCTACTAAAAACCTATGAAATTCAGTGAAAAAAATGTTGTTCAAGGGACGTGATGGTTCCAAGTAAAACCGTAAACCCCCTGAAATCGCCAGTTATGCTAACTTAAGAAACCATAACTCGCGCCACCACCGTGCGCTGCTAAAACTAACACCCAGGACATCAAAAATGATATCACAAATGTCATTGATGACATCACTGATGACATCATGTCTGGCTCCCTCTTTTTTCCTTTACTGATATATGCAGGCCAGTAACAGTCAGGAACTAAAAATTCAAAAAGTACTATATTTATAGAATTATACTTCAAATACGTTCTTACAGTAAATCACTTGGGGTTCACTCACAGCATATGAAACATATACATAGGGGAAAACACAGACTTTGAAGGCAGCAATGCTTTCTATGTATGAAAATGATCACTAAGGTTATCAACACTTTTTGTTATAGTTCTGCTGTTCTTTTATTACTGTACTTTCCCTGGATATGCTCATATTTGTACACATTGTACTCACACTACTGTCCTTAGGGTCTAGTCACATTATGTGATAGCTATACATAAGGCAGTAGTAGCTTTGAAGCAGAGCAATCATTTCTGTGTATGAAGATAATCAGTTAGGTTATGAAGATTGTTTGGTAATACTGCAGTTTTTTTGTTTCCTTCATTTTCCCTGTATATGCTCATAATTGTATGCGTTGTTGTCTGTTTGTGTTTTGTTTGCAATAATGTAATTATGTAGTAAGTGGGTTTTATTAGCTACTTATTAAATGTTTCATAGTACACAAAACTCTAATAGGAAAGCATTTATCATTTTGCTATGCAATATGGCAAGATTATAAATATTGCACCTCCATCATGTATGCTGCACACAATGCCTACATGAGTAGCTTAGTATACTGGAAAGAACTTCATAATAGAATGCTATTTGTATCAATGCATTGCTTAATGCACTACGTACCTCATGATATTTATTACAATGATCCTTGACACTTTTTTAATCAACATTACAATAAGAATCCCTTGTACAGACTTTTCATGAAACGTAAATGACATGTGATGTTATCTGTGATGTCATCAATGGCATTTGTGATGTCATCTTTGATGTACTGGGTGTTAGTCTTAGCAGTGCGCGGTGGTGGCGCGGGTTATGGTTGCTTAGGTTACCATAACTGGTGAATTTCAGAGGTTTTTTCGGTTTTACTTGGAACCATAACGTCCCTTTAACAAAGTTCTTTTCACTGAATTTCATGTTTTTAGTAGCGCAACTTAACCATAACGTCCCTTTAACAAAGATTTTTACTGAATATATATATATATATTTATTTTTTCGTCGAAAAAAGCTTTGTTAAAGGGATGTTATGGTTAAGTTGCACTAATAAAATTCAGTGAAAAAAACTTTGTTAAAGGGACGTTATGGTTAAGTTGCACTAATAAAAACCTATCAAATTCAGTGAAAAAATGTTCTTAAACGGACTGTACGGTTACAAAAAAATCAAAAAATTCAAGAAATTTGCCAGTTATGGTAAGGTAAGCAACCATAACCCTCGCCACCACCGTGCACTGCTAAGACTAACACCCAGTACATCAAAGATGACATCACAATTTTCATTGATGACTTCACTGATGGCATCACACATCTGGGCCACTTGGTCATGTTCACTGACAGAAAGAATGTATAAATGGAAAAGGTGCTATATATAGACGTTAACCATCTTGTATATTATAGAAGCACTTCCCTTGGGGTTTGGCATCCGCTCATTAAGCTGTGCACAGACAGCCCCTAACCCCAACTGTACATACTGAACTGATGAAGCTATCATCAAAAATTGATGAACTGAATAATAATTTCATGCAGTTGATGACATTTGTGAAAAATCATGTCAAGGAAAATGTTCAATATCATGCCCTACCTGTACTCATTCAACTTGTCCCAACCAATCATCCCCATCAAATTCCCTGAATGTAAATGAAAGACATTATGATGACACCTTAATCTCTTTCACCCCTCAAGAACATTGTATAGAAAATAACAATTCTCCCATGTATGTTTTGCATTCCAATTCCCCATCTCTTTGTTAATTGAATGCATTTTTTTTCCAATAAATATGTGTGTGTGTGTAGTCTTGTTGTCCGTTTTTCTTTTAAAATACCAATTATAGGTCCGCGGACTGCACGACTGTCCAGGATGTATGCAACCAAAATAGAGGTGCACAAAATGTCCACTCTCATGTGGCGCACTTTTAATTAGTTCAGGGACTCTGCCCCTGTCCTGCAGATGGTGGTGCACATGCGCACCTCATCTCACTGTGCCCCCAGACACTGCACCGGTCCGGACATATTCGCTGGTGTGTGCCGCACTTTTAATTAGTTCAGGGCACAGCCCCTGTCCCGTGGACACTGGCACACATGCGCACATCGTGTCCTGCCCAATAGGTGTCCACAGGACAGCTGTTGTGTCCCCAGACATCCAGGTGTGTCATCGTATGACCGCACCCGTGTGGTGCAACAGATGTATTTGTGGACATTGTCTATACCCCCAGACAGTTTAAAACTGTATTAATAGCAAATTGAGGGTGTTTCAAGCATAAACTTTACCATAGCTCCTAGATCTAGCAACTTTTTATAACTTTTTAATCCCCTTTTGTGGCTTGATAGTCCACGGCCAGTTGCGCAGACTGCAGATAGCCCCTCTAAAAGGACCCACGCATTACTGGTCCACATTCTTAATCTAGCTGTTCAGGAGAGAGCATCTGTTAGATTTCTTTGCAGACAATTTGTTGGAGACAAAATGGCATCTGGTATGGCCACTCTAGCCCCCCCAACCACCACCATCTTGAGGGCCTGGACAGGGAAACAGTCATGGTGATACAGAGGAGGATCAAGAGGAAGATGAAGATGAAATACTAGAAGTTCCTCTCTCCAGCTCCCATCGTGAGTCATGGGTGTGGCAGCTGTAGGGGATGTACCAAAGGCTTTGGCAGACAAGGTTTGATTCACTAAGTGCAAGATTGTACTCAGTAGCAGAAAACTGGGTCTTTACTCCTACAGGACCACCTCCATGTGGCACCACTTCAAGTCGAATCACAAGGGAGCAGTGAGAAAGGTGGTACCTTTTCGAAGGGACAAGTGGGCTGATGCCCTCTACCTCATCCTCATCATCTTCTCCTGTCACCACAAGAGGCATTCCTGGGGACAGAGGATCCTAGCTGAAGCCTCGTAGGCCATACATAACTCTGTCAGCCTTTACCTTTCGAGGGTCACAGTTCTGTGTACGTACTGCAACACACTGCTCTGTAGGGTGGGGCAGTTTTGGAGTGCTTTCGAGGTGGCGGCTACGGAGCATGAGATACACTGCCCCCTACCTAATTAAGGCCCACCCATCATCTTCCTCTCTCTACCTACCCTTCGTCCCTGTGGTTGGTGCCCCCTCCCTTCCCTCCACTCCCTTGCCTCTCCTGCAATCAAAAGAAGCCAACAAATAATATAAAACACAAAAAACACAAACAAAATGGTTCCTTTATGAGCCACCTTTCGCAGTTGAAAAATAGAACTAACAACAAAATGTTACAGGCCCCTATACAGCCTGTGGAGTGCACGGACAGTACGGTAGTACATGGACATCAGAAAAATGTGTGTGGTGGTGCCATCAAAACATTTAACTCTTTTTCATGGAAAAGTGGTGGCTCTGAAAAGAATCTTTTTTTGTATTTTTAGTTTTTATATATTTTTTACAATTTTTCAAGTAAACAAAAGCACATTCTACTAAACTCAACTATTTCATTAAACTTACAAAAAAGTAGGCAGTTTGATTTCCCGGTGTTTCCTTGTATTTTTTTCCTCCTACTGAAAAAAGCTTTGTATATTTACAGAAACATATGATTACCCACATCAGTAAGATGTACTCCAACTCTGCAGAAAATAGTGGCAATGTAAAATTGTATATTTTCATTATGGAAAGACGTCATGCCAACATCTCCCAAAAATGCACACACAGCCTTGTTGACACTGCACCTTGTTTTTTCATTTGTGGACCAAATGAACTCGAGTGCATCCACTCTGGGCAATGCGAGAAAAAATCAGTCTTGAATTGGGGAACATTTCCTTGAATTTTCCGAATGTCTCCTTTACTGCAAACTGCAATGAAATTCCAGTCACATACTCTAAACTGTTCCCTCCACAATGAACAATGATAATGTCCGGATGGTTCAGTGGGACCATATTTACACAAAATGGGAGCAAGTCCACCCACTTCATTCCGCACACTCCATACCATTCTACATGAAAATCATCAAATGCAATATTTTCATCCACTCCACAGTGCTCAGTATACACCTTCAGCCAATGGATCCACAAGTCCCCCAAAATCCATACACTCTGCCTCCTGAAAGACATCACCATAGCCATAGCCATCTGCAGTCCTCTCAGCAAACAAAGCTTCTGCCAGTCTCTCTCATTGTATACCACACCCACCCAGGAAACCTAATTGGCTAATCCCCTGGGATGCACAGTGCCATTTACATGCCTGGCATCCTCAAAAAACCCAGGTGTGGCATGTGCCATCCACAGAATACCACAGTGTCTAAGGACAGAACACCTAATTCAAGGGGGTGAGCGGATTACACTTTAAAAAATGTAGTGTACAATGGTGGCTTTTAAAAGAACCTATTTTTCAGTTTTGGATTGTTTTGGGAGCTTTGTTCTTTTTTTTCCCCAAAGCTACTTAGAAATCTTTTCACATGCACTCTACATCATTTTTACAGGAACTTTCTGAGTGCATTTTGAATGTTTTGGAGAAATATTTGATTTCCAAAATCAGTGACAGTCATGCCATCCCTCAAAGAATTGTGTGCACCATCCCACACAACGTTCTCATTTGCAAAAATTGTCATCCCATTCAAAAATGTATATACCCCTTTGTTTACAAGGTGCCTTCCTGCTTCTTGTAGGGAACAAAACAATTTGGTGCATCTCCATACTGCGCTACGATGTATGTGTGAAGAGATAATCTTTCCATGTGGAAATAGTTCAATTAATGCTTGCAGTATATCTTTCAATGAAATCTGCAAAGATATTGAACTAATGTAGCCCAAACCATGTCCTCCATAATGTACCACAATCAAGTCTGGACACTGAAAATGAGACATGCTTTTGCAAAATGAAAATAAACTCCCCTAGTTTTGGCCATGCCACTATACCAAGAAACCTACACTCCCTCCAATCCTTTGCCTAAGAGAAGATTGCTGCTGGTACGGCCAGCTGGCTGAGTCTAATTTTACTTTGATCCTCATTTAATCTCCTTTTGGCACATTCTGTGCATGGCGGGTGACTGGACATCCTTTCATTACATGGAGAGTATTATACTTGCATGCTTTTAAAACCTGTTACATTGTATTGCTTGTACTGACGCTTGTCGGCTGGAAGGTGCCCGGCTTCTGGAGACAGACACGCTACGCTGTCTATTCTCCCTTTCAGTTATTGAGGGGGAGGGCTCTGGAATTGTGTGCTCTTTAGCAGTGTGACTTTGCCTAACAGAAGATTGCTGCAGGTACGCCCAGCTGGCTGAGTCTAATTTTACTTTGATCCTAATTTGATTTCCTTTTAGCACATTCTGTGCATGGCGGGTTACTGGACGCCCTTTCATTACACAGAGAGTATTTTAATTGGGTGCTTTTACATTGTGTTCCTTGTACTGCCGTTTGTCGGCTGGAAGTTGCCTGGCTTCCAGAGACAGACACACTACACAGTCTTTTCTCTCTTTCAGTTATTGATGGGGAGGGCTCTGGCTATCACAATACTATTTGTCTATTTAAAGGTGAGACGTCCCGGAAGCGCAGCGGATGGGCGAGCAGGTAAGGGCCTTGAGCACCGAAGTCGTGCCACAGTCCAGGTTCGTCTGTGCTCGACCAGGAGCAGGCCGGGCCATGGGACTCCGTACCCAATAAGGTTGGTTTTAAATCCCTTGCTTTTAACATGTCACAGGCTGAACTTGTTGGTTTGGCCCCAGAGGCCAATCATTTTCCACCCAATTTCCTTAGAGCGTCTGCAGCGACCACAACTTCTAAATATAATTCACTTTGCACTATTAATGGATTTGTTGTCAATGAGTATTCATTGATGGCACATGCTCAAAATTGCAAAGACCTTATTGTTGACCATTACCCAGATCTGGGATGTATCTCAGAAACCTGGTTTGGTGCCCACACTGAACTGTCAGTGAGTCAAATCCTTCCCCCCGGCTATGAGCTTTTGCACTGTGATAGCAGCTTGTTACACCTGGGAGCAGGGGTTGCTGTCATTTTCTATTCAGATTTTAAGGTTGTTTCCATTCCATTTAAGCATTCTTTAAATATGGATAGAATACTTGTTCGTATCCCACTCTCCGCTACTAACACTTCATTTGTTCTTTTGGCATACCGCCCTCTGGGTTGTGATCACCAGTTTTGTGACGAATTTCCTGCCCTCGTTGCTACCCTGTGTCAGAAGTACTTCAATCTGATTATTGTGGGAGATTTTAATCTTCCAACAAAAAAATCTAGTTGTCTACTCACCAGTCAATTTCTGGCAACCATGTTGTATTTGGGTATCTCCCAGCTGATTACCTATCCTAAGCATCAGTTGGGGAATACCCTTGATCTTATGTGTGCCCCTCCTGCAGCTCTGTCTGTCTTCCTGGCATTTCCTATTGTCTGGTCCAATCATATGGTGGTCCCTTTTTCTACGATTTCGGTGGTTTCCACTTCCCCTTGTCCTCGGCAGGTTATTATGAAGCACTGCTGGCATTCTGTTTCTCTCCATAATCTCAGCTGTTTGATTTTGGAGGCTTGTACTAACCTACCCCACTGGTCACAGTTTCGCAGACATTTCAGTCAGTTGTGGATACCCTTGCACCTGTCAAATGTTGCTTTGTGAAGTCTCTTCACTCTGAGCCTTGGATCACTGTGGAAATTAAAACTCTTAAACTTCACCACAGACAGGCGGAAAGGAAATAGAGATTGGCCTATCTGCCATCTGATAGAGTGTCTTACTGTCTTCTGGACCTCGAATTACCATAAAGCATTTTTGGTG
Organism: Ambystoma mexicanum; assembly: GCF_040938575.1. Taxonomy (NCBI): domain Eukaryota; kingdom Metazoa; phylum Chordata; class Amphibia; order Caudata; family Ambystomatidae; genus Ambystoma; species Ambystoma mexicanum. The sequence goes on along the minus strand of NC_090937.1, from coordinate 1,384,527,299 downwards.
GCCAAACAAAGCTATTTTAGCACCAAGATTGAACAGGCCATTAATCAACCTAAAGCCTTATTTGCGGCCGTGAAATCATTAACTGTGCAAGCCAAATCTCAGCCTACCACCCCTTCTTCACAGGAACTCTGTGATTCACATTCATCTTTTTTTGATGATAAGTTTGCTACTGTCCTTGGGTGGTGTTGTCAAAGCCTTCATTTGATTCTTCCATCACTCAGGACACAGTAGCTAGCCACTGTTTCTTTTCTGGTCTTTTCAGACCAGGATGTTCTGACTGCTATAAATAGTTTGAAGTCAGCGTCGCCCAGTGATTCTATCCTGCTTCCCGTTCCAGAAAATGCATCTGGAGACATTGCTCTGTGGTTAGCCACAACTGTCAATGATTCTTTTTCGACAGGGCTGTGACCGAATAACTTTAAACATGCACTTATAATTCTGCTGCTGAAGAAGCCAGGCCGGGATCCTGAAATCCTGTCCAACTTCTGTCCAATCTCATTGCTTCCCTTTCTAATGAACCTGTTGGAATCTCGGGTCGCCCCACTGCTGAGTACCTTTTTGAAATCCTCTGGGTTCTCTGATCACTTTCAATTGGGTTTCCACCCTGACCAAGGCACTGAACCGGTTTTGGTATTAGTTGTTGATGACTTGGCCTGGTTGGTTGATCAGGTGGTTGTGGGCGCCCTGATTCTGTTCGATCTGTCAGCGGCATTTGAAACCATAAACCACCAGACCCTGATCAGCCGCCTTGCCACAGCAGTCTCTCTGGTCAATTTCTGGCCTGGTTCTCTTTCATTTTGTTGGGTGGTCTTAATCCATTTCCCTACCACCTCACTGTCCCCTACTTGGTTCAACTTATACATTCAGCCACTTCTTGGCATTATCCACGCACACGGCTTTCCATGCTAATCCTATGCCGACGACACGCAAAATATTGTGTGTCTTGATTTAACTCAGTCTGAGACCGATGGTCGTCTTAGGAGCTTCTTACCGGCAATTGGTGATTGGATGTCCATGAATTAGCTTAAGTTGAACAGAGAGAAAACCGAGGTGTTGGTGGTTGGTATGGTGAACCTTTCCTTGTTTTGGCTCGAGAGTCTTGGTCCTTTTTCCCTTCCCGTCTCTTCGATGAAGGATTTAGGGGTCAAAATGACAGCATCTTTATCTATGGTTGAGCAGGTTTCCTCATCCTGTCAGAAGGCGCATTTTAAATTGTGCACCCTACGGAAAGTGCTTCTTTGTATTCCGTCCGAATTCCATGCTCCGCTGGTATGGTCTTTGGTTATTAGTAATATTGATTACTGCAATGTGCTTTATCTGGCCCTTCTGCGCCATCTGCTCCATCGTCTGCAGTTATTGCAGAATGTGTCAGCAAGAGCAGAGCTCCACCCCGTGTTCGGCACCCATATAACTTTGCTTCTTTGTCAGCTTTACTGGCTCTCAGTTGAACAGTGTGTTAAGTTCAAATTGGTATGTCTGGTTTATAGAGCCTTCTACAAAAAGGGGCAGAATAACTTCAAACAAAGTTTTCCCCCTATATGCCCCTCAGGTCCCTACACTCCCAATCCTTGAAAACTGTTCAGCGTCCTGGGATTAGACTAGACTAGATGAGTCAGGGGTCATGCTTTCTCTGTGGTGGCAGCAAAGACATGGAATTCACTTGCCATCTGGCTGCGTGCCATTGAGGTCCATCTTCCTTTCCGACGGGCGCTAAAAAAAAGTTTTTCTTCTAGTACTCTTCGACTTCTGGTCTGTCTGTTGCCTGCAGTTGTAGCACCATGATGCCCTTGGGTGAACAATGCACTTTACAAGTATGCATAACATCACATAACATAGCATAACAATGTTACCAGAAATGCCACACATATCTATGTACCTTTTCAGATTAAGCTTCCAACAATCTCCCACCATCCACCCAGTAAGCCTTCTCATAACAACAACCACAGCCAGCTTTCCTACACATAGCAAAGAAAAGAATTGCTACCATCTCTTCCTATAAACCACAACCGGAACACCTCATTGGCTAATCCCCACAGTCCTCTTTCCATGCCAGCCATCCTTAAAAGATCCGGATGTGGCACGCTATGTCCACGGACCCCATAACACAGAGCAGCCCTTCTTCCCTTTACACTTTAATCTTTGTAGCACTCCCTCATTGGCTACTTTCAAGCAGTCACACACCCATCCACCAATCACATCCAAAAACTCTACATCTAACACTGTGATCATAGTTCAACACGTCAGATTTACCTTTGAACTCTAAGAGTACATGTCTCCTCACGAGCACCTGCATCAAAAACTAATATGAAAATCTCCAAGATTTCTATTTGCAGATTCTACCACATATGTCTAGACAAAGTACAGGTGTACATTTATTTTTTAAATTATATTTCCAAGTCCTTTACAAATTACAAACCTACTCAATAATCATACTCTCCATTATCCCACCTCCTGACTGGCATTTACTAACAATACTGTGTGGTTACAATGTGTTCATAACAGTTTAAAAGCACATATTTGCAATTCCAGTAGCACTGACTGTGTCCTTTTTGTGAAAGAAAAGAAACCACATTTAAAACATTTCTTCAGCATGTTTAAATGACAGATTTTCTCTCAAAGTTCAATATATTGACAGTACATGCATACTGGCCAATATGACCCATTATAATCTACCAAGTGTTATTTTTTTCTTTTCATTCTGACACTTTTAATACCACTTCTCCCACTAACAATGTTACACTAAAACTCTCACAATCCAAAGTCAAAACGAAAACTGCATGTATGCTACTAAAGCATGGCATCTACATAGAGTGAAAAATGGCAAAATGCAATGGGCCTCATTATGACTTTTGCGGAATGGGTTAACGGGCTCCGCTAATGGAGTCGGACCCCTTAAACCCATTTCGCAAAATTACGAGGTCCATTTGCGGGACCCAGTAAGGATGCCTGGTAAAACCAGGCGTCATTACCGGGTCCTGCGAGGGGACCAGGGAGCTAACAATGGGCCGGTCGGAATCAGCCCGTTGTTAGCTCCCGCTCCCATTCCCACTGAGCCCTATGGGGGCTCAAATGGGAATGGGGAAGGTCCAGGCCAGGTTCCCAGTAGGAGGAATTACCGGGCCCTCCGAACACGGAATGGGCCAGTAATTCCCCATTCAGGGAACCCGGACCCAGACCCGATTTTGGAGGCAGCCATGGCGCTAATAGCGCCATGGCTGCCTCCAAAGTCGTAATGAGGCCCAATGTGTTTAAAAATATTTTTTTCAGCATCATTTCAAGTACAACTAATAAATGCATGTATACATTTACAACAGTATTGTGTGCAATTTTTTAAAAATACATTGAAAGGTAATGAAAATAATGTGTGCAACATTTTGAAATAATGTCCGCAATTTTATTAACTTGGACGCACATGCATACCTGCTAACATTACCCTTTCTAATCTGTGCATGCTTATTGGCTCCTACATTTTTGTCTGCATTCTGGGACTTGTAGTGCACCTTTTCTAATGCAAAAAGTGCAACCACAACTCCCATAATATAAACAAAAGAACCATAACTTAATAAGTAACTACACATTGGAATGCATCACATTGACAAGTATGCATGTACTGACAACATAATTAACTTTCACATAAGTGGCACTTAAATGTGTTCTACAAATATTTTCCATCTCCATTTCAGGTTACGCAGAATGCTACTATAAATCCACAAAACCATGTTTTAACTTTCATGTACAGCTTCCCAGAAAGGTCAGCCTTTGAAACGCTCAGCTTTTCCATTTAGCATTGTATAAACATGTCAAACTTTCTTGCTGCAGCCTGTTAGGTATACTTATCATGGAACCAACGGCCCCATTAGCAATAGAGCCAGTGCTCGCATGTCCCCATTCCCGTAGAGTCCCATGGTACTCCACAGGAATAGGGACTAACATTTTCCAGCATCTGACTTTCCAGGCCAACGGGACTTGTGATGTCCTGGTGGTACCGGGAAGCTTGGTGATGAAAAATTGTTAGGAATCTGGTGGCAACCCATCTGTTGCAACGGCCGGGTCACCACAATACTCGTAATGAGGCCCACCATTACCATATGTACCCACTAATTTTCTTATTTTGCAATTTCAGTGAACAACAACCTCCAGGAAGACAACCTGAAGAAAACTATTCTTCACATCCTACAAAGTAAGTGCATTACTGTAGTAGTATTCTTTCTGTTACTCGTACAGTATAGTCTTGCTGCATAGTAGCCTACAACGTTTCTTTCAAATCAACATTTATTTAGCTCTTGCTCACTACACCTCAACATGTACACTCTTTCTATTCTCACCTAAACACCATTATTATAACACCCACTATTATCCTGTAAAAATTGTAATGTCCTTACTTATTCATTGACACTACCACTGTCTTTTGCACTAAACCAGGCCCTTTATACATCTACAAACACAGTTACTCTACCAACCACAACTATGAACCCATTACACAATCACACAGACCTCTATTTATGTCTGCCATCACATTCACACACTCATTCACAAAACATGCATATATATTCCACAACTTTCAAACCCACACTTTATATTCCACAACTTTCAAACCCACACTTTCCTTTTTTTCAATAGACAGACAGAATGCCTACTAAAAAGCAACTCTGTGGAGAACAAAGAAAGAATAGAGCAGATAAAAATAAAAGCATGCCAAATACTTATCCACCTATAGCCAAATGTATAGCAAGTATTCAAACAAAACTACTAATACAATCAGTCAACAAAACTAAACCAGCAACCACTAAAAAAACTAGGGCCCCTCTACAAAAAATAAATGTATAAAGAAGAGGAAAACTGCTAATGACCCTACCATGATATCTAACAAATTTAACATAGCCACAGTTAAGGATTCCCAAAAATTAATTTTAGAAAAACATTTCCACCGTAGAGTACTTAACAATGTTATGAAAACAGCTGAAAAGTCTCCCTCTACCCTTAAAAATTACCACAGAAGACTAATCCTGCAAGCTCTAATTGACAGCACAATTCTGCGTAAAAGGAAAGGTACTTCTAAACATGCACAATATCAACATGAGATATCTTTTCAAACTTCTGTGAAGGTGAATAGATTCACACAAGCAGTACAGAACCATATTTCAATAAAGAGGCTTATAAACAAGAACAGAACAACCCAATTGTCATGCATAGTAATGGCAGAGGGTATGAAATGGTATAAAACACCATTATGGCACAAGAAACCCTTATCAAAAAACATCTGCAACAAACTTGCAATCAACTGTTCCTTTCACCCAACCAATCTGTCCAGTCTACAAACGGCCATGCAGCTCAATGTGAAACATATGCCAACAACCCTTCAAATCTTTACAATTCCACAATCCCTATGTGAAAGTAAAAGACAACATTAGAATAAAAGTTTTACAAACCATGGACTCCTGTCCAGTGCGCAAATACACTGGACTGCCAGGAAATTCATTAGATAGTATTTTGGTAACTGCTTGCAAAAGCACCTTGCACCACATCAAAATGTTAGGAACACACCATTCCACTATACGGAATCTTCTGCAGAGACTGTACTATGCAAAACGTCCTGCTTTAAAACTGCAACATTTTTATAACATTCTCCTACATGGAACAGCCAAAGAACTCCTTCAACAAATAGAACACATCCAAAGTAAATATTTTGGAAGTGAAAATGACTTCGAAAATTCAGTAAATTTAGAAAACATTAGCGAAAAACAAACAAACAGCAATCTTCTAACATACGCATCCAAAAAAGAAATAGCAAAGTTTAAAAGCACATCTGCTGAAATACCAAACCAAGTATGTGTCTGTTGTCACAGTACATTTTATAAAAATTGTAGATATGACAATGAGGAACCCCAATCGTTCCAATTAGCTTTATATCCTACAACAGAAAATAAAAACAAAATAAGTGACCCCTCAATACTTTGCACATATTGCGATACAAAGGTTGATAATAACCAAATGCCATCAATGTACTGTCACTAATAACTTGAAAATATGCCCACCACCAAAAGCTCTGAAACAGCTTAATTTGTATGAGAGCATTATAATCCAAACATTACACCCATTTCAAGCTATAATATGCCTTCAACCCAAAACAGCCAAATATCCTCTTTCTGAATTATTAAAAGGCATTTGTGGCAAAAAGTATATTTGCCAATAGATCTTAACAAAAATGTAGAAACTCTAGGAGTGCAATGGCCAACAGATTTGGAAACAACTAGTTGACTTAAACAAAGTTAGAAAAGCCCTACAATATCTAAAAGGAAACAATGAATACTACAAAGATATATACTTAGAAGAAAACTTAAGAGAAACCACCCAAATAATTCAGGAATCATCACCAACTGGCGAAGTTGAACGTGTAGATCCTATTACTGCAGCCAAAATTTTGGACCAGTATACAATTCACCCACTGCACTCTAAATACACCATAGACAATGTATTAGAAACATTTCAAATGTATCAAGCCAAAGGATCTCCAATCAAAATATCAGAGAAAAGTCTAGAAGCACGTTCCTTTCCTCTACTCTTGCCTACGGGAAAAGGAGGAAAATATAATGAAAGATCCACACAAATAACAGAATCAAAATATTGATTGTTACAAATCTATTCTGAAGACCCCAGATTCACACAAAATGTAGAATACATATTCTACCTCCTGTTCGAAAGTGAACTACCAACTTTATGTTACGGAGTTGCACACACATTGAAAACAGGCTATAGTTTTTTAAACATATCTGCTACCCACTGCTTCAAAAGATAAAAGGCAAAGATGAAGTTTTGCTGTCAAGCATCACAAGTCTTACATGTTGGGTCTGCCGTTTCCGATAGTGAGCATGAAGACAGTGTCACATCTGCATTAGAGCAGAGGGTTGTGTAGTATGTGGGGGAACTTTCACCCTTCTGTAAGCGTGACTATAAGCCATTCTGTCCTACTGTACTATTTAGCTATTCACAGCGGGATAGCCTACTGATACTGCAAGTGTGTTTAGAGCACACATTAGGCTTCTATTCTTACAAGCTATTTGTGATGCTTAAAGTGTAATATATACTCTGTAGGGCTGATTCATCCTCCTACACGTACTTACCGGCGGAAGTAGAGAGCCCCCACCAGCACCATATAAGGTAATTATCCCTAGTTATATGGTGCCCTAGTTCTTTTATTTGAACTTTTCAAAGTATCTAGCTATCCACAAGCTAACCCTTTTTTTATGTGTTTTAACCCCACAGATGCTATCAGACAGACGCTGATTGTATTTATAATCCAATTAGAATTAGGTTATGTCGTAATAACTACTTCCTCCTGATGAATGTTTTATATTTATGTTTTAAGAACAGAAACATGTCGAGACAATTCTCTGGACTAAAAACAGAGACATAAATCTAAGATACATTAATTCTAATAGAACCTGGTACACAACTATTTGTTTTATGAGTACCAATTTTGTATGTTTTTTCTGTGAACTTGTTTTAACTTGCTATTCAAGCCTGTTACGTATCCCCTGTTTTGTATTGGATGTTAAGTATTGTATTGTGGACCATCAAATTTAATTACATGTTTTAACTTTTACAACTAACTATTAACATTTATTCTGATCTTTTAACTACGATTGGTCCCTCCCTCACCCGAGTTTTAAACTCTAGCATCTGTTTACTAGCTTTGTCTCCTAATATATATTGGGTAGTATGTGGTAGACATTGTTAGACAAAAGTTGCGCATAGTGCAGGCAATTGGTATGGTTGATTCATTTTTTGTGGTAAGAATTCTTTTAAGGAATTTGCATGTACATGTTTTGGGAGTAGCAGCAGTTTGCTTTAGTGTTGTAGAAAGTGGTAATAGTGTTTGTTTATGTGGCTGTGGAAAAAACGGAAGAGCCAGAGCTGAAATAACTCGTAAAAAGCTCCAGAGCCACATAGTGCAAGTAAATGATGCAGTCGATTGAGAAGAGTAACCGATTCTTCAAACATACTAACATAGTATATCGTTGTTATGATAGTGGGCCTGGGAAGAAGGCAATTTCTGTACTTATACAATATAACAAGGCGGATGTGTGGAGAAGGCCATTGTGTTCAAGCAGTGAGTGTGAAGTGTGAAAGGGCGGGGCCTGCAGAAAAGGCCAGAAGGAATGAAAATAGGGGGATCGAGTGAATTGGTAAGTATGACATTGAGTGAGTAGGAGTGATTGAAAAAGCAGTGAGAACATTGCCCCAATATCATGATAAAATATAAAAGTGCCATTTTGAGTGGGTACATGACACAGAGAGAACGTGTTTTAAAGAATGACCAGGGATAGGGAACGTTTGATAAAGGTATTATAGAAAGAGTAAAATGTATTCATATTTGGCAGCTATATACAAAGGGGCAAAGCTTAAAAAGAGACAGGATATTCTAGTGCTTTGGAAATTGTACCAAGAAAAGGAAAAAGAGACAGAGGGTAAGAGGAGGAGGAGCAGGGAAGTGCACCGCCCCCTCCCTATACTGCATACCCTTTATTAGAACCAGCTAAAAGTTATACGAATACTAAAGAGTGCCTCATGACATGGAAGGAACACATAAATAGAAAGAGGAGGGTGACATAAACATTATTAGCATGGACGAGAAAGGGATGTGGAAATATTTAAATAACAAAAAAAGGGCATGCAGCAGCAACTTGACTGCGTGTTCAAGGAAGCCGAAAAAGCAATGGAAAGGGAAATAGAGGAGAAAGCAAAGTAACACAGGAAGGGAGCCAATGAACAGGATGCACAGCAGAACACATACAATTTAAAATAGACAATTGGGGACAGGACTCAGACAATAGTGAAACTGATTTGACGGAAGAAGGGCACCCCATATCGGACTGGGAAGACAGTGGTGACAAAGATCATGGGGATGACGAAACAGATACATGCAATTTGACAGACAGGAGAAGGGAAAGGAGAAGAAATGAGAGAGAAGAGGAGGAAAGAGAAGAGTCGCTGGGTCACTCGGGAAATAGGCTTTGGAGTAGGAAAAGAATAGCAGTAACCAAAAGCCCACAACGTGGCAATAAATGCAGAGTTTGCACACAGATGTCCCTTTTACAGACAGCGAGGGGCGAGGTTTACAACATACCATGGCAGACAATGGACAAGGACAATTTAGTTTACAGGTTACCTTCAGTAATGGCAGGGGCGAGCATGTGTATTTATATTTTTGAAAAGGAGACAGCAGGATTACCATTTGCCATAAGAGATATAAAAGTTTTATTGGTATTGGTCAGAGAGAGAAGTGACAAAATATGGCAACAGACTGGATATGCTGGGTAAAATTAAGCTCTAATATACATGACGGAGCACCCTTTAACAACAACAACTATCTATCGAGCACATGTTTGGAAGGCCCAAAGGGAGCTGTATCCAGATATCTCAGATGTGGGTTCTATATTGGCTTGTAAAGTGAAGTATGATGAGGGCCTGGCGGAATACATATGATCTATACAAGAACTGTGCACACAGGAAAATAAACAGTCATGGGATGAAAAAATACTCACAGGGCCAGTTGTCGTTCTACAAGCTCAGCAAGAAGGGCTTCCAGTGCCCACAGAAATACAGCCAGGAGGTTACACTCAGGTGCCACCCAACCAGCAGCAGGGAATGGTACAGATGCAGCCACAACCCGCATTCATAAACATGCAGCAGCCAGGGGTCATGCAGGCAGATAGAGGAAATTGGTACATGGGAAGTATCAGACTGGGAGAGTATATTATGCACATGGAAGGGGAATGGGATACTGGGGAATGACACCACGTTTTGAAGTACAGTGCTTCACATTTGGGAAATTTTTGACATTTTTCATGAACATGCACACTTATTGTACAAGCAGGGCAACAACATCAGACATACATGCAGCAGACCCTTAAACAGGTGCAGGTAATGCCACAGCAACAGAAACTACAGATACAGCCCAAACAAACACAAGTTATTTCTACCCAGGGACGGGTGCAGGTACAAGGTGGGGCAGTGGCAGGAACTCTAAGTACAGTGAGGGGGTATTGACCCAAAAGATCATTTCTAGAGGGCCATAGATACAATTTTGCCGCATTCAGCATAGGTATAAAATGCTGAATCCGAAAATACCAAGGTAGGTGAGCGGGGCTTGTAAAGGTGCCCCCTGCACTCCTACTTTGGTATTTGCAACAATGCAGGGGACAAGAAAAGATTTTTGTCTATGTTCTCTTAATGCACATCCCAGTGAGCGTACTTCAGGCACCAGTGCAGACACAAATACTAGAATGGGTAACAATACTGGGATAATGTCCCCCAATACACAGGAGTGACAGTGGTGGGCAGTAACCCATTTACATCATCTACAAACACATTTTCCCAATATGGGTTCCCACAAGGATTGTGAGTGTGTCCTTTTCTAGCAGTAATTAAAGACCCTGAGGCGGAACAGGAGGTAGCAGTTCAGATAGGAGAAAGGAGATTTTCCTTTCTTATAGATACTGGAGCAACCAGATCATGCATTAGGGAAGAATGATTTCCATTATCTAATAAAAGTTTGGACACACAAGGTTTTCTGGGGACAATTTTGAAAGTCCCTCCGACAAAAGATCTACACCTGACAATAGGGACTCACCATATTGTAGCACCATTACTGTATTCAAAGACACCTCATCAACATTCTGGGGAGGGACCTATTCAGCAAATTTAATGCCATAATTTCATTTTCAGAGAAAGGGATGGTGTGCCCCACACCCATAATGTATCCACCTCTGGTGGCAGCACTGATTCAGGCATACTATGTACACAGTATTATGAGATGTACCCACACACACATGAAGGTGTTCCTGCATGGGGTGCACATGTTGTTGGGATGGTTGCCAGGGATTGCAGGGAAGGTGTTTCAGCTGCCCAACTAATTTTTGTTCAGACCTCAGACTCCTTCCTCTATTAGTTCAGGCACACACACACTAATGTACCTCGAGGAAGTAGTGGTACAAAAAGACATGATTATATTGGTCTTGATATATAGATTGCGCAGTGGAGCATTGACAAGGAGCAAACAAATGGTAGGAGTTGATAGTGTACTCACAGACGGGACTACCAAACCATTACTCTGCACAAGCAGCAGAGATGGTGGCCTTGTTTAAAGCATTAAACATGTCAGAGGGCCAATCAGTGAACATCTTCTCTGATTTGGCCTATGTCACTTCTACAGTGCACTTTGGGTTAGCAAGATGGAAAGAAGAGGGTTTAAACAAGTGATGGCATTCCTGTTCAGCATGCAGAATTACTGAGTAAACTACTACAAATGTTACCACTCCCAGTAGAGGTAGCATTAACAAAGTGCAAGGCACATACAGGAGGGAATAATTGTATCTCACTAGGAAACACCAGACACAGCTGCATAAGAGGCAGAACATCTGCCAGAGGGGTCACATGTGCTGTTCCCTGGCGAAAACGAAAAAATACATCTAATAGCAGTATTAAAAGTGAGCAAATAAAAATATACATTGCCAGAAAATGTTAATTTAATCCCAATATTGCAGGGAGAAGCATCAGATACTGAAAACGATCTATGGAAGAGGCGAGAATGTTCATTGTTCCCAGCTGACTTGGTCTGGTGACATGATAGCACAGGAAACATTGTTGAAAAAATGGTCACAATTGGCATTGGAACAGCATCACTACCATGCCCACATATCAAAAGAGCATGTGGCTGCAGGGATAAGTGAAGACTGTTTTGTGTCAAATTTGTATGAGTATGTTGCAGAGTTTGTAAATAACTGCATGACACATTGAGAGTTGTACAGGGAACATTGCCACAACCGGGATGCCCTTTCCGGCACTCACATGCTGACTTTGTGATATGCAAGAGAGATGTATTCTTACAAGTACCTGCTTGTGGTTGTGTGTCCATTCTCACGTTAGCTTGAGGCTGGCCCCATTGCCATAATAATGCCCACTCTGTGGCTACATTTCTTGTGAAGGAGGTGTTCCCGAGATGGAGGATTTCAGATGAAATTTGTTCTGATAATGGCCAGCACTTTGCTAATGATTTAATAAAGGAGATAACAACACTCGTGGGGATAAAGCATAAACTATGCATGGTTTATCATCCTCAAGCCAATGGTTTGGTAAAAAAGATGAATGGACTGCTGAAGATGCGATTGGCTAAGCTTATGCAAACACTTGACAAATCATGGGTGCACTGCTTCTCTCTTTGTTTGCGCTGAGAAATACACCTGGAGGCGTAATCAGGTGGAGTGAATCACCACCTGATTCCTCATGAGATTGTTACAGGGCAGTGAATGCATTATTCTCCGCCATCGCCTATTCCACCATCACGTACAATCTCTAACACACACTCTGCTTCTTCTATTCTGGAGCGGGGGGATTTGATACGTATCTCAAAGAACTTACCAAATCCCTTCAATATATATCCTTGCAGACGAGGCCTTCAGACCAATCTGGACAATCAGATGACCTAAACAGACACTTTATTTATTTATTTATTTATTTATTTTATTTTAGCAATTATAGCTGCCCACCAAACCCTCAGGTATCAGGGCATTAGTTACAATAAGTGCTTATGACAATTCTTCAAAAGCAAGAATAAGCATACGGTCACATCAAGCAGGTAGTTAATGAAAGCATTATCAGGCAAAGTCACGCCTCATGTTGCAGGGGAAAACATCTGTTATACATAATTGCAAAAGTCAAATCAGTTAGGTATATAGTTTGGAAGAGCCACATCTCATGTTGTAGGGGGCTACAGTGGTATGCGTATTGCAAAAGTCCAGTCAGGTAGGTACATAGTTTGGAAGAGACACACCTCATGTTGCGGGCGGCTACATTGGGTATGCAAAATTCAAAAGTCCAGTCAGATAAATACCTAGATTGGAGCCACACCTCATGTTGCCGGCAGGTACCTACGGTATGTTTAAGCACAGGAATAAAATCAAGTAGGTAAATAGTCTTGAAAGGCAGCACCTCATGATGCGGCGGCTGCATCAAGTATGCATAATGCAAAAGACAAGCCAAAGCAGTGGGTTGTGGATAACCAAGATACAATGTTAGCAGAAGGCTGCAGGTGGTATCAGATTAAATGCAGACAGAATAGATAGGCAGATGGATCCTAGCCAGTTAGGTTCCAGGTATCGTACATGTACAGCGTGAGGTGATATTGAAAAGTTTAAGGTATCAAGTAGTGTACATAATGGATCATGAGGCAAAATTCACACCATCGGTGGAAAGTGCTGCATGTACATAATGGAGCAGAGCTTGGATCTGGTAAGATCAGAGCAACTTACGGATATAATGCAGGTCAAAGATCAAATCATGTAGACAAGGTGTAGCAGTACCTGAAACAGAAATATTACATGCAGACGATTTCGGGCCGTTAGGGGGGTCAGGCGGCAAGTCATGCACGGTAGAGTGAGCAACATATAAGGTGCAGCAATGCGTCAAGGGATGATTTGCTTGGTGGTGGTTTCATGAGTGAGCTAGCAGGAGATGCTGAAGACATTACATTGCACTGCAGAGTCTGGGTGGTGATTTCCCCTCAGGAGAGGTGTGGCAGTCGAAGGAGGCAATAGTCAGGAAATTCATGAAGCAACCCTGTCTAGATGAGTGGTTGTCCATTGATGCACTGCAAGGAGGGTAGGAAGCTTGATATAGATGGAAGTGACTTGCCAGAAGATTCACACAGCAGCAGCAAGTACTCGGACTACCTGGTATAAACATAGTCACAGGGTGGTGGTGAGGTGAGTATGTTTTGGAGTGTACGGCAACAGCGGGCACCAACGAGCACCAGCAGAGATGCATCCAAGCTCGTACAGGTGGGCAGAGATTGCAGTTGCTCTGAACGGCTACGCAGCTCATGCTGTGGCTGCCCGTTGTGGCCTCTTCCTCCACCCTTACAGCTAGCTGCGCCTGTGTGTCGTGCACCCGGCGGGCACAGCCATCAAACATGGATCAGAGCTTAGTACTTTCCTGTATTTGCACTGCCATCATGCTGCGCTAAGGTCTGGTGCACTGCACAAATCTTCCTAGCCACTTTCCGACACATCACTCTTGGTGTTTCAGCAGCCTGAAAACAGCCTTGCTTTGTTCTGGCGGCTGCTTGGAAAATGTGCTTCACTGGCAGGACTTTGGAGATTCTAATTTGCAGCTTTGCTCTGCAAACACATTCCGTTTACCAGGGATGTTATTCTTGGCTGGCCAATGACAAGTGTAACTGTTGATTTTGCTGTATTCTTGTGCCTCAGAGGGAAGCTCTGAGGCTATGAGGCCATTTTAGGAACTGGAAAAAAGGACCGCTTCACCGGCCGTCACACCGTTCGCAAAGACAAGAGAACTGTCTCCCAAAACACCATATAATGGGGAGCATCTCTGAACTTTCTTTACATTTTTTTACAGCCAGTAAAATGTACCTAAAACAGCAAAAGTGGAAAATGTGTACCAAAGAAAATACAATTTTCAGTTTTCTGTAGTGTTATGATGTTAATAAGTTTTAGTAGCGATCCCAGTCGTCTGCAGACACCGAACACGGAGATTGCCTCCTCATTACAGCTGTGGGTAACATGGTAACATGGTAACAGGGATACATGGATCCATGACGAACGGCATAACGTACAAGTCGGTATTCTTTGACCTGGACTTTTGACTGTTGGCAAATACTATGCAATCCTGAGAAACGCTTCCAACCACTGATGTGGCCCAGAGGTCCTCTCCTTGGACCGCGTTATGGATACCTGAAGCACTATAGCTCATGAAATAATAGGCACCCAAGCCCTGAAGACGGATTCTTTAAAATCCGAAACGCATTGGCAAAACGTTTTCATCCTCCAAGGAGCCTATTAGATGTAAATGAAGTCATGTTTTCGACACAACAATTTTGTAAATGTTGTTTTGCATATGAGAAGGACTGTGGGGTGTGACATATTAACACAACCACTGTTTCTATGACAACCATGTGTGTAATAACATTTGTGAACATCCATGTACATATTTGGAGCTATGCACTGATTTTTTTGTCGATTAAAATGTGATATTCTTTTACGGATTAATTTGTATTAAGTACAACTCTATGAAAAGAACATTAATATGGTATCAGGCAATACTGATACCCTTCAATTTGTTCACAAAGCAACGTTTGAAGTGTTACACTTGAATTTCAATGTACTAGGGACTTACATTTCTGTACTTAATATCCACAACACCTGTGGCGAAATTATATAGAGGTGCTTTCCTCACAGGAGTGCATCATTGGGTAACCTGTTAGTGTCTAACAGGTTTAGCTTGCCAATATGTTTAGTATAGCATTAATGCTTTCGTTTTTTTTTAATTTAAAGACAACAATGAAACACAAATGAATGAAAAAAGAAAGATGGAAAAAACAAATATGGTAAATGGGGGAAGAGTGAGAGTAAGTGGCACATGTTATGTCTGCTCTCTCATTCCACACGTAGTACAGTGTCCAAACTTTTCCTACCCCAAGCTGTGCCCTATGAGAAGTCGGAATGCCTAATGCACCTGTCACTCTGTAGAATTAGATGTTTATTTCAGGAAGAAAAAGGTAATAGTTCAGTGGGTGGATGAAGGGGCACAGGTATATGAAGATAATTTTGTGAAATTAATAAAAATGATGGAAAAAAAGGAAACGCAATAAAAGGGAATAGAATATGTGAGAGGGGGAATTAGAAATAAGAGACCATCAAATATTACAGTGCATAACTAAAGAAGGACAAAGTGTCCCGTGGTGTCTTACAAGGCCTCTGATGAGAATAGAGGGAGCAGTATGGCATGTGGACACGTGGGAGGGGGGAATAATGCCGTGTCATGCCGAAGGACTGGTGGGCTTTGACCTAAATGTAGCAGCCAAGGTGAATGATAGCTGCCAAACAACTTGGGGAAAATATGTGCATGCCTTAACCTGGCTACATGAAAAACATCAACCAGTTTACATAAAGAGCTTTATACAATTCCCTTTGTGTTTCAGGTCAAGTGGGTCAATTTTCCTGGGGACTAATTCGGGCTGTGCCAAGGTGGTGAAGAATGCAGCGCTGACGCAGGGAACAGCAGCAGTGATGGATATCTGTTGGGCCTGTGGATTCAAAGCAGATGCCCAGCTTCCACCTGACTGGAGTGGAGTGTTTGCTCTTGTCACCTTGCTCAGCCCTGCACTAGTGGTGCCTCGAAATAGCAGTGTCATGAAGATTTCACTGCATGGTAAAATGGCACAGCAAAATGAGAAGCAAATGATAACAAGGAGAAGGAAACAAGAAAGTACATTTCTCTCAAAAAAGAGTGCAGAGCACCTGGCTGCTTATCCCAGATGAGTTTTGTTTATTCTGCACGGCTGCTATCTTCTTTAATTCATTGTTGCTTCCAGGAATACAGGCTACAGCAAACTCGAAATCGCTGAAGCTGACTGCAGGTTGAATGCAATTAAAGAGGAGATGAGGGCTTTGCGCTTGGTGACCCTTCAAAACCGTTTTGTGCTAGACTCCTAACAGCCATCGAAGGAGGGGTTTGAACCAAGCTTGGGACAAGTTACTGTACGTCCATGCCTGATGGTGATGCCTCAAATTGAACATTAAATGCATCCATACAAGAGATACAGACACTCCAGGGAAAGATGACAAGCAAGGTTAATGGAGTGCAACCAAAAGAATGGCTGGACAGCATCTTCACATGGGTACGCACCTGGCTTTACAGATTGTTGCGAGTGACTGTCCCTGTGTTGGTTCTCATTCTCATCACCTTCTGCATTATTAAGAACATTCTTAAAGTATATTTTAGCAAGCTAAAAGGACAGTTGATGTTCACAAAAAAGGTTTCGGAATGAAGAGTGGGACAAAATAATGGGTGAAATTAAGAGGAGGATCCTGATGGATGGGTTTTTGCACAGCCTGCTGACGTAGAAAATTATAAAGAGTTCTGGGTTCAATGTCTAAAGGATAGGACAGGGTGTGTATGGGTCGGGGAAGATTTGAATGGTTGTGGGAGACTGGGGTAGACATGACAAGATTGGAAAACATTTGAATACATAAAGATGAAGTTGCTAAAAAAGAACAGGAGGCCCAAAAAGATTTAGTTATTAATAAATTAATAAAAGGTGGGAATAATGTAATAAAGATGCAAGTTCAATGCAGTAAAAAGGAAAGCACTTATCAGCTGCAAGTGTAGCACTGTAAAAGGGGAGGGTGGTCTTTCTGATGTTTCTGAAATGAAATCCAATACAATCCATACTAAAACTAAATTCATAAGTACAGGGGCACAGGCAAGTATAATCAAACTTATTGGTAGAACAAAATGCAGTAAATAAACATTAAAAGATTGCTTTTGCAGAAAATGTGTGTGGCAAAAGCTGCTGTGGCTGTTGACTTAGTGCAGAGTCTGCGATCCCAGGCCAGTACTGAAGGAAGTGTACAATGGTTTTTAATTTTCAAGGTCATAGATTTGAGCTTGCTGGTTCCGCCAACGAATAATGAATTCATGACCATTTTATAATCAAAATGACTTGTAAAATATGATTTTCTAAGGGAGCCGAATAGAACCACAGCGTTTTCAAATTGCCCCATAGTACATTTACCCTGGAAAAATGGTTAGCGTGTCCATGATATGCAAAATGTGTGTAGCAGCACGTCCGTGGTTCAAGGCTCTGATGGTGACATTATGGTAAGCACTTCTCGTTTGAACGAAGAAGAGGTGTCAGGGCAGTTGATTAAAGTTCTGCTGGTCATCTCAAATGTTTCAATGAACTAACTTATTTGTGCTATGGAAATTGGGGGTGGATTGTGATGTCACGTGCTGTAATTGAGGGCAGTGGGTGAAGGTTTGTGGACCCAATTACAAAATATAATGTATTTTTTTCTATAATATGTGCAAGCACAAATTAGCTCGGTGTGAGGAGATTTTTTTCATGTGGCAATGTTTCTAATGTCATTCATTTTGACTATTATAAAAGTCTCAAATTAGGGGCATATCTTTGACAGTGCATTTTCATGCACTTCTGTTTCGCGAACTGTTAAAATATAGCTGTTTATCATTTACATTTAAAGGGAAACCAGGAGAGAATCAGCAGGAGACTGGGGGGGTAGGGCAACACACTAATATCAGCAAATAAAATAGAGGAATACCAGTGCACAATTGCCATCTGACATAGCCCTTTTGGTTTTGTGTTTTTATAAACAAATACAATGATACAGGTAATTCCATCTCAGAAAAGGATGGTCTGCTAACCAGAACCCTCCTTTCATTAAACTCCATGCCAGAAGCACAGTGTTCACCTGTGTCCTGTTGAAGAAGTCACCTGTTATGTAGCTACTGCTCTCAAGTATCACAGCGGGGATTCAGATGTCACTGGTGCCCTGTTTGGCAGCTGCTGTGACAGCAAAATCACTGCAACACAAGGGCTGCATTTAAATCTGCACCTCTGTCCCAAAACCAATGTATTATGATAATCTGCCCACCTCGTGGCAGGATAATCTGAAAGTATAAATTGGATGAGGAGCAGGAAAGCCTGAGCCTCTATTTAATTTTGAACTGCCCTGGGAAATAGGCTTCAAAGGACGCATCATGAACAAAAGGGCCAGCCTCACACCATGTTGTGGCATACCAAAATGCCTTTGAAGTGAAGGCTAGAGAAGGGGGTGCGTTTAGACAGGCGGACAGAGCAGATCCAAAGGGATGAAGGACTCCTCCATCCTAGCTTTTCTGTGTCCCTTTCTTTCGATCCTGTCTCCCAGACAGCATGCATAGCAAAGCACTTTGGGTACGATGCAATAAGGTACACTGGGGGTTAATGGCTGCTGGATGTTGGAACACCACCTGCCTATCTACAAGATACACTGGTACACTGGGCCTCACTGGAGCCAGACTCCCACGTGTTGGGAGAATGAGAATCAGGACTCATGTTGTCCCTGAGTCCCTAGATTGGGAATCACAGCACTGAAGAAGCAAAGCAGCTGGCCTGCTGCATTTCTACCACAATGAACCACCATGAACCATTGTCAAGCATGTTCAAACACATTTTTAATTAACACTACACATGCTGTTAGCTTTGGCACTTTTTATTAACTTCCTCAAACCTCTGTTGCTGCTCCTTAACCCAGTTCCCTACATCAACACACCATCTGAGTGTGTTCATTGGCATAGTTGAACAAGAAGCTTGCTGATGTGCAATTCTTCGAACCACCACATTTTGAACAGCTACTTAGACCATCAGCATCTTCATCACTAAACCAAGGTCAAATTACGAAGTGACCCTTGTGTCCACTCCGACCTGCACCCTTTAAAAGCTGCATCAAACCACAACAAGCTCCAGTTTGAGCCTGACTCAACACCTGCTCCACAAATGGATCAAACTGAGTCGCTGCATCAGAAATCTGTTTCAATCCACTTGCACACTGATAAGAGTCTAGTTTGTCACTATCATCTCAAAACACCACAAAATAACACTGCTACTGTTGAAAGCCCCCAGCCTCCTTGGTCCATTTATTGGGATCCCTTGGCTTGGTTAAACCCCTTTTGCCAGATTTTGCCAGAGACATAGGGCCTCATTACGACTTTGAAGGTAGCCATGCCCTTAATAAGGGCATCCTGTACTTAATAAAAGCATGGCTGCCTCCAAAATCGTGTTCTGGGTCCGGGTTCACTGAATGGGGAAATACCGAGCCATTCCGACTTTGGAGGGCCCGGTATTTCCTCCTTCAGGGAACCTAGACCCGGTCCTTCCCCTTTCCCATTCGAGCCCCCATAGGGCTCAATGGGAATGGGGAGGAAGCTAACAACAGGCCTGTTAATAACGGGCCTGTTGTTAGCTCCCTGGTCCCCTTGCGAGACCCGCTATGGACATCTGGTAAAACCAGACATCCAGAGCGGGTCCCGCGAGGGTACCTCGTAATAGGGCGGAATGGGATTAACAGTGCCGTCACCATTACCGGCGCCGTTAATCTCATTCAGCCCACCTCGTAATGAGGCCCTTATACTTTTCAACAACATTGAAGTGATATATTCCCTTTTCCTACCTGTTGAATATCGTAAGTGATTGCATTCTTAGATTCTATATTTCCCGGTCTTGCTTTAGAGGGGTGGGTTTTTGTTAGTGTTGTGTAGTACAAATTTGATTTCATATTGGTGTGTTTAAATAATGGACATATATTTTTATGAAACATTGATTGGACATTCCTTTATTTTGGATGGTTGTACTGTGGTTCGTTTGAATTGCTACTGTGATCACTTTGACACCCCTTTAAGAGTGTAGCCCGCCCTCGGTACCCATGTTACCAAAAATGGGGAAGAAGTATATCTCTTGGCTGTGCCTGTTTTACCTTTATGATTGGGATCAGTGTTGATTTGTAAAAGTGTGGGGCACTAGTCATCCTTGTGCTCCTGCAGGGCAAAAGTCATTTTAAACTCAGCTCTTGCAAACTGAGGGAGATGGTTTCTCCATTCACACTAGTAAAAAACAATATCAGTGATTCAGGGGCATTTGGGGCACCACATCTTTGAATCAAATTACTGTTATGCCCAGTATGTGTGCAAGGCAAAGTGCTATCACAACTCTCTAAACAAGCATTGGCAGTGCCAACCGTTTGGACTTTTGTTTAGGCATAGGAAAGGTATTTGCCAGACACAGCCGTAGTGGTATTAACTAGCCATTGATGGTGCAAAATGGTGCGAGTACCTGGGCATCTGATAGCAGTGCCTGGCAAATGCCTAATACTTATACACAAACCAATAATGTTGACTTTGCATGCTTGTTTTTAACAAGACTTCGGTGAAGGACATGCTTAGTGCTAATAAATCGAGTAGCTGAAGGTAGACCGGGTAAGATATTTTGATTACACCAGTAGCGGGATTCCAACTCCAATTAAGTCATAACTCTCAGAGGAAAGTTTTGATAAAACACTGGGAGGCACTTCAAGTGCAAAGTTTGATGGTAGGGCTTGGTTAAAGCGAGCAACACCAAATAGCTCAAACTAAAGAGAACATTATGGATGGCTCTCACATTCCTGCTAGCATATTGAAATGAACAGCTGATTTTACTCCATTATGAAGTGAGGCTTCTTGAGAAAAACTTGCAACTAACGGACACCTGATGAACTTGAAAAATGTATATAATACGTGTCTTCTAACGGTGGAGCTTCATTTCTGCAAGCGAAGCACTCCTAGATTTTGTTTTCATTGTGAGAACATGACATCAGTGTACATTTTTGTCTCACTGCTTTTTCAAGACAAAACTGGCTTGATTCATCACGTTGCTGAAGGTTATGTCTTTTGGAGCATTTGCATAACCGCAAGTGCTATTATGTAAATATGCTGTCACAGAGAAAAAAGATATGGGCCTAATGTTTATAAATCATTGCATTGGAATAATAATGGACATTGTGCCATGGGGCATGGCCTGCTCTGCTGCAGCAGCTAATTATTAACCTTTGGGCCAAAAGAAGTGAGTGGCTGGGTCCACACCATTAGAATAACACGTTCAAGGGGCTTACATTTCTTGAGACCCAGTTGTGCACCTGATGTTGGTTCCAAGCACTGCAAAATCGCATCTCTGCCAAAACAAAAAATAACCTTCAAGTATAGTTTCCACGTCTATTTACACTGTAGCGTGAATAACAATTAAAGGTACATTGGTGTGCTTAAGGTTTTGACTGCATGACCGTACCCAACATGTAAAACCTGGTCCTTCTGCTCTTTAAAGGTTGCTACAGACACTGGTTTGCCCTAATGGTTCCTTAGAAAAGCATGCTCTTAAATACACTTTTTAGATTGCAATCTATTAATTATCCTTCCAAAACAGAATTCCTCTGCATCTCCCCCACCGCCCCCAAGGCACAAATCCAACCTCAGCCCCTGGATCAAGATCTCACCAGGGACAACACACTCATATCCCTCTCCACGCCTGTCAGATCTCTTGGCTTCACTTTTGACCCCCATCTTTCCTTAGTACACCACGTAGCTGCTGTCACAAAAACATGTACTCTACAACCTCACCTCCTATGCAAAATATCCTTCCATTTGACGACTTCCACACCACTTTCCAAGAACTAGCCCACTCTAAGATGGACTATGGAAATGCTCTCCTCACTGGACTCCTAACAACACCCTTGCCCCCTGCCAGCCATACAAAATGGACTCCCAACAACACCCTTGCCCCCTGCACGCCATACAAAACACTGCAGCCAGACTCATCCTCCACCTAACCAAACATTCCCCAACTAATGTCCAGCTCCACTGGCTGCCATAACCCATAGAATTGTCTTCAAATGACTGCATCCACCTCAGAACTCCATCTTCCCTTCATGACAGACTCAAACCCATCACCCACACAAACACCAGACAAGCCAACCCCTTCTGTAAACTCAGATGCACACAAAAATAAGCATTTACCCTCTGAGCACCCAGGTCATGGACCACCCTACCTCTCCGCATACACACTGCATCCTCCATAACCACTTTCAGAAAGAGTCTCAAAACATACCTATTTCCCCAAACATAACCCTGCCCTCATCTACTTCTTTTTTAAACTCCCACCTTTTCAATATTTGAACTATGTAAGGTGCTCTGAAATCCTCTGGGTAGGGCCAGCGCTAAACAAAATTTCAAATAAATAAAATAATTATGAAAATGATGAACCTTTATCTTTGCAGACTAATTATGATATCTGGGGGCTGTGGTTTAGAGATCAGAGAAAAGATAACATCTCCTTGCCATGAGGTAATGAGGGCAGCACTAGATGGACAATACAAGCTTTGTATTATTAACTGCACATACCTTGCATGAGTGTCTAACGGGCAAGTGCATTGTCGAGTTTACACAAACCAGCATTTACAGGCAATTAAATGAATGGAAACTGCAATCAAGTCCTATAATATTTTACAATTGTGGTTTGCATAATAGTGAATAGTAAAAAATAAATGATGGAGCTGCGATGAGGCACCTTCATAGTGATATTGAACTGATGAAACTGCATGAGGGTTTTACTAAGAATAGGAAGCTTGAAAAAGACTGTTGGGGCTCATTACAAGTGTGTAGGCAAAGGTAAAAGAGGTGGCATCTGATATGGAGCACATTACGAGGTGGGAACATTTTCTTTGCAGGAATGCCAATGTGGATAATTACACTTCTGTTATATATTACCACATGAAGAGGATGTGAAAGCTATGGCTTTTTTGTTTTTTTATTAAATAAATAAAATTAAGATGGTAATTTTCTTTATTAAAGGGTGGGCTGCTAATTAGAACACCCATTCATAAAGATCCATGCCAAGAGAAAAGTACATAAATGTGGTTTTGTTGCACCAGTTGTCTGACAGCTGTAGAGCCTGTAATTTAACTTCTCAATCTCCGATCCAAAATGTAATCATTGCAGCCTTAACCCTCTCATAGCAGGGTAAACACTAATAATATGCTACATCTGATTATGGTTTAGTGACAGGAACGGTAAAGCCACACCCAGTTGATATCTTACAAGCGTCAACACTGTGAGCCTGTACTTTGTGAAACATCTAGCAAGCCACATGAAAAAATTAGAACCCATCCCCAACAAGAGACTACAAGCACAATCATTAAACATCTCACACATCACCAAATGCATCCCCACATTGACACCATTAGACACGCAATCAAAACCTCACTCAAACAAAACAGAGACACCAACACCAAATATGCAGTGTCCCTGCATAAGGAATGGCATCAGACAAGCATCCCTTGCCACCTTTATCTGTGTGATGGTCCTCCCCTACATGTGAAACACATGTCCACATGTCCAAGTCAATCAGAGTAACATCACTATGCCTACTACAAACAACCTAGAACATTACCAATAAATGAAATGAGAAAAAAAGTTTTGTATAGTTTGCAATCATATTTATTATAGACACAATAATGTGAGTGATCCTAATAATATTAAACCAATGGGTATATAGTCCAAAATGTAATTCTGTTCATAGTTCAAATGCCATATATTGCATTCACCATAATGTGAAAAATTCTAACCACATTGAATTAATTTGTACATGGTTCAAATGTCATTCTGTACAATGTTCAATGCCTGGTGCAAACCATGCTCCCATTGCTATGCCTTCACTTCAAAAAGAAAGAAAATTGTGTTCAAGGTGATTTTCAGTAATCGTTTTAACATCTGTACATGAAAAAAATATGGCAGTTTTCTCCTGGTTAAAAAAGGTCTATTATAGATAGTGCAAAATTTGATATATGGATGTGTATTGTGCTTTAATGTCCATGGTTGCCAAAATGAAATTTTCTTGCCATTCTACTTGCTGTAAGTTCTCTCGAACATGCATGTTGTTTCGAATATAGGAATCAAGTTTATAGACTTCTGGCCCCTAAATGCAATCAATGTACTTGCATAAATGATTGGTTGCCCAACCATTGCCACTCACAAGACGTTGACATTTCTTATGAACCTTTGGTAGGAAATATATGGTAGGCGTTCTGTGTTCTTCTTTGATAAGAAATGACCTTTCATCATTGGTAATTATTTGTTTCTGGTGCCATGTTACCACCAATTCTGTCGGACCAGGGTAGATTTGTTATCCATAATTCTGTGAATGTCTTTGATCCACTCATGGTAATCTTTCATATGAGGAGCTACAGGCCTTGAAAACAGTAGATCATATACTGATATTGTGATTAAAGAGGCAGATAAGGGTGGGAATATGGAGCCAGTGGGAGCCCTCCTAGCCACTCAACACATCCACATTCATCAATATGCCGACACACAGCTATTATAGTTCCAAAAAATGATCATATTACTGATTGTACACGCTGATAGAGAACATAAGATAATCGAGAATGAAATTGAGTCAATAGAGAAAGAGATTGCGTATATAGATGCAGCATAGGCCACTAAAAAGTTGGATTGTATTTTGAAACAGCATCAAGACGAGATGAATTTAAGGAAGTCACTTAAAGTGTTCAGGGAAGGCAGGGATTATAGACTGGATAGGGTATATACTTTCCAGCCTAAGTATGATGATAAGGGTAAACAATCATCTAGAGAAAGCACACCTGGGCACTCACCGGTGAGCTCCAATACTGATAGTGACAGTGAAAGACAATGAAGTAGTCATGACACTACCACAAGACAACTAGGGTTAAAAAATCAAGCAGTATTAGAGAGGCAACAAGTTGCAGAATATAAAACAAGTACGATTTCAAAATCCTCTGCACACAGATATTTCAAAAATATCAACACCAGAGGCAACAGGGGGAGAGGAAGAGTAACGGCCAAGAGCAGGAGACGACAGGATAATAATGCATTGAGATTACAGATAATAGAGATTAGAAAGGAGATAGATCTAGTTCTTAATCTCTCAACCAGATCACTGGATACATTTCAGACACAGGTATTGAACAAGGAACGTTCCTTCATGCCTACCATTGCCAATGACTGTGTAAATATTCAGATTGATTTCTACCCATTTATAAGGAAATTAAAACTTAAAAATTTCTTTCACAATCTTGAGCCTAACATTATGGAACGAGAGCAAGCCCCTGAGATTAGTCCATTGGCTATTCAGGATAATCCAGACACAAAGCTCCTTTTATCACTAGCTTTAGGCCTGGAAAAGAGTAAAATCATACAATGGTATTGTGATTAAAGAGTGGGAATACTGTTGGGATTGATAAATCAAACTATATCAAAATAGCAAACAATCCATCAGTCCATTAAGGGTCTGACGGAATTGGTTGTAAAATGGCACCAGCAACAAATCATTACGGATGATGAGAGGTCATTTCTTATCAAAGTTTCATAAGAAATATAGACATCTACTGGAGGGTAGACCTATAGTGACTGGCAATGGCTCAGCAACAGAGAATGTATGCAAGTACATTGATTGCATTCTGAGACCAGAAGTCTATAAACCCGATTCATATTAAAGACACCATGCATGTGCTAGAGAATTTATAGCAAGTAGAATAGCAAGACACATTTTATTTTGGCAGCCACAGACATTAAAGCACTTTACACATCCATAGATCATGATTTAGCACTGACTACAATAGACCTTTTTTACCAGAAGAAATCTGCCTAATATGATTTGCATCTACAGATGTTAAAAGAATTACTGCAATTCACCTTGAAACACAATGTTTTTCTTTTTGAAGACAAGTTATAGGCATTGGAACTATGTACAGAATGAAATTTTGACCATGTACACATTGGTTTAATTTCATTAGGATGGTGAGTGTAATACATGGCCTTTGAGCTATGTGTGGCAAAGTTTGTATGCAGTACCCTCTGGGACCACTACACACTACACAGGACTAGGACTACAGGTGTAAGCAAAACCAACCTTTGGTATAAGTCTGTACCACACAGTTTTTGGTAGAGAGATGAGCAGCCAGGCTTATCTCAAGAGGGAATATGAGCTTGTAAGGGTGTTACACAAAGGTCTATACAAGTATTAAGATAGACATTTACACTCACGGTTACTTGGTAAAACAATTATTAATTTATTACGCAATCATTTAAAAAGCATTCTCTAAATCAGGCAACCAATATCACACAAGAAAATATACTACAATACTGATGACTATGCAATGGAGCTCCCTTGAAGTCGGAGCCAAATAGCATTGAAGTAGGAGCAAAAAGGTATACGTTGATATAACAAATATTACAGTTACTTTAAAACAGTACAAATAGTTTTAGTTCACCAGAGGAGTTGATTCAATGCAATAGATAGGCCAAGGTCAATGGACTGGTGTGTTGTATAGGTAAAAATGCTTCTGGTATTTAAACGGAAAGTCTTTGCCACGGTTCTCAGAAGTGGTTCAGGGAAGAAAGGTTCAAAAGTCGGGTCACAAGCTGACTAGGCCTGCAAAGTGCCAAAGTTGTATGCTCTTTTGCAGTGAGAGGTAAGTTCTCTCGGTCGGGTTTCACAGTACCTTAGGTTGAAGAAAAAGATGCAGCTGAAGACTTCTGTTCCTGGCAGTTCCTGCAGAGCACGCTGTTCCTGAGCCTCAGTCGTGGGGACAAGAGGGAGGACGTTGGGGGACTCCTGCACTGCACGGGTACTGGTCGCAAAGCTGGCAAATTGGCAAATCTTTGATTACGGTGGCTGTTCTTCAAACACGCAAGCTGGTGTCCGTCATCCTGGTTAATCCTAACCAGCTCTGAGAATGGTATCCAGGTAGCTAATGAGTTGGTTGATCCTACTAACTCAAAGGAAGAAGTCGTCCTTGAAGGGCTTCTCTGTCGAGGTGAACTTGCAGATTCGGACCTGCAGCAGGATTCCACCGGGCAAACCAACGGTCCAGTAGTTGTAGCAGCTGTCGTCTTCCAGATAGTCTTTGGTTCTTTCGTTCCAGTGGTTGACTCTGCTTTCCAGTCCAAGAGACCAGTCTAGCTGCCACTCACCCAGCAGGGTGGCTGTCCTTGCCAGACAGTCAGCCAGCCAATCACGCCAGAGTGCATTTGGGTCTCCTAGGAGACAAAGCACAGGGATTTTCAAGCACCTCCCTCACTTCCTGCCCACCCCAGACACTCGGGCACCGGAGGCGGTCTTCAGTCCTGATGCCCATCAAAGGCGTAGAAACAAAGGGACCAAACCTAGTTTGGTGCGCAGAGACAAACACTAGAAGGAACTTTCCATGAAGAAATGGCAAAAAAAGAAGACCGGGACCTGTTTAAACAAAGGGGGCTCAGGCGCCATCTTGAAAAACATGGCTCCCATGATTTTTAGCTACTGGTGTCCGCGGTCGAGAAAAATCATGGTACTTCATTGTAAAACCACTCCCACCACCCATTTCATATTAA
Source organism: Ambystoma mexicanum (assembly GCF_040938575.1). Taxonomy (NCBI): domain Eukaryota; kingdom Metazoa; phylum Chordata; class Amphibia; order Caudata; family Ambystomatidae; genus Ambystoma; species Ambystoma mexicanum. The sequence continues at coordinate 1,384,499,501 of NC_090937.1, read as the reverse complement.
AGGGTAGCATTTGACTGCTACATGAGTTTCTAGACACAGGGTATACTAAGTAACCCCTCCACCACTCCATAGTAAGATAGTGTGTGCTGGGTCTATGCATTTAAAAAGACTAGTAAAGTCAATTTAACTTTACATTCTCTGGGAAAGAGTAGTTTGTGCCAGAGAAGGTATTTAAACCTTGGGACAGCCTGAAAGGCTACCCTGTGTCACTGCACTGAGGGTGCTGTGTGACACACATGAAAAGATGATGCCTATGGAGTTATCTAAAACACACATCAAAATCCAGCAAAGGTACTGGGGGTCTCTAACGTGAAGGGAATTAGCACATTTATGAGAATTCTACCTAACACTATGTACAGAATTACATTTTGGACTATGTACAAATTGGTTTAATAATATTAGGATTACTTACAGTATATTGAATGCAATACCTATATAATAAACATGATTGCAAACTATACATATTTTCTTCTGTCATTTCATATATTTGTATTATAGTAGATTAGACTTTCCACACTCTGCCTAATTGTTTGTTCTGAAACCAACCTTTGTTTTAGATCAGCTTGATGAATGGCATCTTCTCTTAGGTTGTTGCAGCCAGGTCTCACTGTTAATTCTTCACTTTGTTCTGTATTTATTGATGATAGAAGGGTGGGGGCATTGCTTGGCATTCACCACTTCTATTATCCTAAACCTATAACATTGCCCAAAACCCATGAACATATTTGCAAATGAAGTGCCATGTCAATGACAGCATGCATGTATCACACATACACGGGCACCATGTATACAATTGGCCAACATACCTTTACTGCAGTGCACAGAAGTAGGTAAACAACAGATGCACATGACAAAAATGTGAAACACGTGATTCCTAAAACATGTCAGCTCCCAACATCTACAATAGACCACATACGTTCATCGACCATGAATGCAAAATACTAAACATCAAAACCATATGAAGCATGCACACATGTCCCCCAGCAAACAGCACAGTAGCAACATGACCCGCAGTGTGTGTCCAAAACACACATGACAGACATAGGACATACTCAATTGGAGAACATGGTCAAACAAAAGGTGCATATGGACAAAAAGATGGCAAACGGTGTGGTTGAATCATGAAATCAAAATGCAATGAAGACTAACTATGTACATACAAGAAAGGAGAATAAGTGTCCTGGAAAAATCTACACCTACTGAACTATGTACATGAGTCAGTGAGCTTGTCCATTGAGAACTCAGACAATGCCTCAGCCAAGGCCGACTGCCCCTCCACCTCCTCCAATCACAAGCGGGCCTCTGTTGTTTCATGGAGGGCTTGCAGGGGTTCCCTCATCTGGGATGCTATCTGCTCTGCTGTCCTGCAAAACTGCTAATAGGAGGAGGGAAGGAGGAACACACATGGTACGTTGAGGCAGGAGGCACAATGGTACTTGCAGGCCCTGGTGTCGGCCCAGGTGGACTTTTAGGTTTTGATCAATATCAAGCATTTTCAAAAGCATTAATTTTTTAAAAAAATATTGTAATATGCAAGTAATGTTAATTGTTGGTAATGTAATCTCTGATATGATGGTTGCTGGGTTACGTATATTCTTCTTGTTATTGTTTCATGTTACCTAAAATGAATGTAATGACATTGATTAGTGTTAATAGCACACTAATTGCATATTGAATGTGACATTACTCCTTTCTATTAGATGTTATTTCTAGTTAATTTTTTAATATCACCTACTCCACACGTGACAAAAACAGAAAAATAGCTGCACTAAATAAGGTAAGGTATGTCTAATTCTCTAACGATGTTAGAGAGTTGACATGTGTGTGCTCATTTAAAATCAGTTCTTCATCATTGTAGTGATTGTGCTAATAACAGGTGAAATTCACTTAATGCACCTATAATAATAGATATAGAATGCAATATTTGTGTTCAATTTACGACTAGACATACTGTTACTTGTCAACTATAATATGTAAATAGAGGTCAGTCAGATAGTATGTAGTTCCTTCAAAATTCTATCCATGAAATGGTAAATTTGGCATGAAAACAGCGTCTACTAGTTTGAAAATTCAGAACAGTAACTTTGGGCTGCAGGATAGATTTAAAAGTAATCTGGACTGAAACAAGCACGCAATGAACTGCACATTGTAGTATGTCAGAGCTTGGTGAAAAATGCTTAGATGTTGTGAGTAGTGTAAGCATCATTTTGCAGAAGTCCAGAAAAGGATGGCAACATGAATATGAAGGTACACTTTTCAGAAACTGTCATTTGGACCAAGAAGAAGGTATGCTCCGACCATGTGAAAAGGTATTGAAAACGTGGTTAAGCCAAAGAAATATTATCTACTCCAATGATTCAAATTATGATCTTTCTAGTGAATATACAACTGTAGATAACTTGGATGGATTTTTTTTCTAAAAGATAGTCTCATTATTGTTAATGCTGGAAAATGTGTATTCGTAATATTCAAACAAGGTAGATTGCTATGCACCAAATGTACATAGACAGAATTTCATGAATCGAGAAAGAAATCAAGAGGTTTAAGTTTGACGAGTGCTTATCAGTAACGTTATAAATTACATGTCAATTGCAATGTCATCCGTGATTTAATGTGGAATTCCATTGGTGTGTTCAAGGGCTGCACAACATGCTCAGAATTAGAGTGGTTCACATTCCAAAACCTGCCTAATATCATACGTTTTGATACATTAAACTGGCACCTTAACGTCAATTCTAGCAAAATGTAATCACTGACTTTCTACGGTTGTGTTGCAATGAACTGATTCACTGTAAGAGTGTCTTAACTCGGGTTCCTTCACTACAAACGACTAATTTCTCACAAAATGGTTGTGATTGTATCTTTATATTGTTAGTTTATTTTGCCACTAAGTATATGCTAGTAACACATGTATGCTCTTGCATTTTGCAGTTTGAACAAGATAATCAGGGTACTCCAGGGGCATTTAAGAGACGTTAATTCACTGTGTTTTTCCCTATAGCATTACAAACGTCTTACAAGTGTCTTTTCCTGTGGCCCATTCCTCGAATACCAGTGGTGAATTGTCCATAATGGGAGATGGGGCTACAATCTTCCACCCATTATGGAGGCGCCACTGTGAACCGAGCTTGCAAAAGAAGGGAAATGTGCTTTTCCTTTACATTTTACAGTTTCCCCACGTGCTTGCCCAATGACCTATGCCAATGCCATCTTAATCCTGCATGGCCCTCTGGGTAAGTAGGCTGGTATACTGCATGATGAAATGTGTGTAAGGGTTGTTTCTGCTCCCACACACACATTTAGAGTGGCGCTGGGAAGTGGTGTCTGGTGCTCTGGGTCCTCTGCACATGTCAAAAACTAAGTAAGGCCTCCCGCTAATTCCTGGGTTCTGCCAGCATGCTGCTTGGGGAAGAATGGAGAGCAGCTTGGAGGTAGTATTCAGTGTGTAGCTGGAGCAGGTAAGAAACTGCATTTTTGTTAGAGTACATGTGTTGAATGGACGTACGTATGGATGAGGGGGGGTACCTTTCAATGAGGGACACTTGTGTCTACTGTATAGTTGCATGTACAGGTGTATTAATGGGTAAGAAAGTTTGTGTGCACCTTTCGGCTGGGGAGTGAGACTGGGCAAGCAGGCAGGGGAAAGAGGGAAAGAGGGTTATACCAGTTTGGAGAGTTTTCTTTACAGGTGTTGCTTGTTTTACTCTCATTATGGGAAATGCCTACTTGATGGGTTTTCTTGCAAGGGAAGAAATACATTGGGGCAGAACAGTTCCTTATTTTGGCATGGCATATGTTACTGGCATTATAGGAAAAGTCAACATGAGAAATGTTCTTATGTGGAGTACTGACCCACATCTCAGCAGCCAGTGTAAACATTGTCTTAGAGTGGCATGGCTTGTTTTTCTGGCACTATAGGCAAGCCACATTAATGAGTGCTCTTACAAGGAGAGCTATATTAGGGCAGCCAGCACACAAATGACCTTACAGTGTCTTTCCATGTATTACTGTAATTATGGATAAAGTGGACACGATAAATGTTCTAATGTGTCATACGTTCCTACACTGGAGCAGTGAGTATAGACAGTGGCATAGTTTGATTTGCTGGTATTTTACAGAAGGTACAGAATTAGGATCCTTAGAAACAGGCGGGGAGGAGGCAAAATTGGGAAGCTAACATGGACATTGTCTTTGTGTGAAATGGCATGTGTTATTAGCATTATGGGAAAAACCAACCAGATGCCTGTTCTTACGTGGAATGCTGGCCTACATTGCAGCAGCCAGTATGAACATTTTCCTATAGTGGATTGGGACATTGTAAAGCATTTTGACAAAGCTTACTTGATGAGTGTTCTTACAAGGGTAGGGGGCTATATTGGGGTAACCAGGATGAATGTTTTCTTACAGTGCCATGGACCTTTTTAGCATCATTATGGACAAAGCAAATATGGGTAATGTTTTTCATTAAATACTGGCCTACTGTGGAGAAGCACATACGTCTATTTTCTTAGAGTGGCAGCGAAGTAAACATGAGTATGTTCTTATGTGGGAATACTGGCATATATTGATCCATCCACTATGCACATTTATGCCTGCAGCCAGCATGAAAATACTTATTTTCACTGGAATAATACTGGCATATATTGTGGTCAAAGGCATGTGAACATATCCCTTTGCACTGTATGTGATGTTGCATCTGTTACTCTACAAGAACAGAACAATTGTAAACTGCATTCTTTTTGTCCATCTTCTCATAGAAAATATGTTGTAAAATGCACCATTTTAAACCCATTATTCAAAATAATGTTCTCGGGGGAGAACCCTCACAAACCCTCCCAGGAAAGTTTATGGTCCATACTATGAACCATTACAGCATTTCAGCGGAAACGTTTATGCACTTGAAGAAAAGATTTTTCAGCTACCATTGTTTATTGCCCTCTCTTGTTGATGCAACATTGTCAATGACCCGCTCTCAGGCGTCCTTTGACCCCCATCCCTCCTCCCATCCTATTCGCCTCTTTCTCTCCCATTTCATCTGATGAGGTTTCTAGAAAAGTAAGCTCTATGAAGGTCTCCCCTGCTCCTCTAGAACAATCATGGACAACATTGCCTCCCTTGATCCAGCCTTGGCTGATTTCTTCAATCACTCCTTTGGCACTGGATCCTTCCTGTTACTCCTGAAGCACTCCCTTGTGTACCCTTACCTCAAAAAGTCTTCTGCCGACCCTGCCTGTCTGGCTTACTAGTGCCATATCTCCATTACCCCCTTCCTGGGCAAACTCTTGGAGAAACTTGCCATCTCCCACCTTATCCACCACACTGAATCTGTTGGTTGTCTTCATGACCACCAGTCTGGATACAGAGTTGCCAGACGCATGGAAACCGCTCTCCTGAACACCTGTGAACCTTTTTGAGCTTTCCTCTGCCTTTGATACAGTAAATCATGCCACCCTTATACAATGGTTCCGTGATAACTTTGGCATCATAGACCTGGCAGTGAGCTGGTTGACATCTTTCCTCTCTGAACGACCTTCCCAGCTTCAACTGGGCCTTTTTCTCTCCTTCATCTCACTCCCCACCTGTGGTGTCCCTCAGTGCTCTATCTTCTCGCCATGTCTTTTCAACATCTACTTTGCCCCTGTAGCCCATTTGATCTCTGTCTCCTCTCCTAACTTCCAGTGTTATGCAGATGCAACTCAGCTCTCATTCAAGCCTCCCTCCTCTGTCTCCTCCTCTCCCTCTCTCAATCCTGACTGTCTGTCTGCTATTCAAGCATGGTGCACTGCTAACAATGTCTGCCTTAATGCCAGTAAGACTGAGAGACTTCTCATTGAGTCCCAGGCTCCCCCCTTCCCTCCTTCACCCAGGCCACACTCCATTGGCACCCTCCCCTCACCCTCCGGTGGGGAAAAAAACCTTGGTGTCATCTCCAACTTCTCTCTCTCATAAAAGCCCCTCCTCAATCTGCCTAAATCCTCCTTCAGCCGCTTCAACTAATCCCGGATAGAACTGCAAGACTTATCTTTGGCCTCAAGTCCAGGGGCCACATGTCTCCAGCCCTAAAATCTCTCCACAGGCTCCCGGTTGCTGCGAGGATCAAGTTCAAGAGCCTCTGCATCATCTACAATGCTTTCTGAGGCCTCCGACCCCGCTACATCCAACTCACTCTCCCTAAATACCTCCCTGCTAGAGCCCTTCGATCTTTTAGTTCCAACTCTCTGCAGATCAGAAGAAGGGAGTGGGGGGTAGATCTCTCTCTTCTGCAGGTGCTTCCCTCTGGAATGGCTTCCCTGCCTCTTTCAGACTTGAGCCAGATCTCCTTAAGTTCCAGAAGCTTCTCAAGGCCCTCCTTTGTTCTTACTCCTTCCCTCTCACTCTCCCCTGCTAATTTCCCACTGCCTGCTTCCTTCAGACTCTTACAATGCACCAGCGCCTCCTTGACCGGTCTATCCCTGCACTTGATGTCTCCTGAACCCCCACCCCCTTCCTGCACTTTCCCTACCAGGCCCCTTCCCCCTGCACTAGCCTGGATGTGCCTCCACCCCTTAGCCCTTCCAGCCCTTCTCCCTGCACTTGCTTGTGGACCACTTGCCCTGCACTCTCTGCCTTCCCTGGCTCTGTCCACATGGCCTCCTCTGGCGCTTAACTCTTAAGCCCCTACGCCCTGTCTAGCACTTCTCCCCCCTGCTCTCCCCTGCATCTCTCGTTACTGCACTTGCACAATCCGAATGTAACAAGGACTATTAGGATCATTTTTTGTCTTGTCATCCCTGTTCCCCCCTCTTACTGTTGCGTCTTGAAACATATTGTGTATAGGCACATTATAAATAACCAATATATACATAAATACATGATCCCTTTAGCAATCTTCTAAAAGCAGAGTAGCTATATTTCTGTTGAAGGAAAGCAGATATTATAATCGTGTTTTGGCTCCTATATCCAACACTTTGGCTTTTGTTATAAGTGAATTAAAGAATCAAAGTAAACGGTCTAGGTCTTCGAATCCCAAACTTTATTTCCACTTACGTATGTTATGCTTGTGTTTGGACAATAAATAAGTAGAAAACAGGTCAGTGAAATTGCATCTGCTATATGAGTTTTAATTACCTAGTAGGATGTGTTGTAGTACTTAATAGCATGTACCACACATTACAAGATGGATCCTGCAGCTCTTTCTCTAACATCAGATAACGCTCTTTGCATTGACTCTTTGTTTTACTTTATTATGCATTTTTAATGCTGGCTTTGATTGAAACATGTGACTTTCTAGGCGTCCCTCTGTCTTACATAGTGTGTCCACTTTTCATGTGCCTGTTTTTTTTCTGGAAGTAGGTATTTCAAACATGTTTTAAATCAAATTTGCTGGTGCGATTCAGATGGCTGTGCATAGCTTGCATTTGTAGGTTCATACATGTAAATGAGAACTGAATCACATATCTACAAGTCATGTTTGTGTTGGCGATTCACCTCCGTCATGTTTTGGATAGATTGCGACTGATATTGGTCAAGCAGTGTATTAATATAATTGGTATCATCGTCTTCATAATTGTATCAGTATTATTATTATTATTATAATTATTATTATAATTATTATTATTATTATTATTACTATTATTATTAGTGTATCTGACACTTCTATGAATGGCGACTGTAAGAGGATTCAATTCAACACTACAGCTAAGTCAATGCCTAGTCTGGGATACTGAATGGAAACCCTTATTGATATATCTTTACGTCCAGTTCATGCGTTCTGGATGACTACCCCCATATAACACCCCTCTCTTGGAATCCCCCTGACCCCACTGAGCCACGAAGTAGTTCTGTTTTGCAAGTTTACATGGTTTATTTGATAAATTAAACAATATATATATATATATATATCACACTTTATAATAAATTAATAATGGAATATCACACTTAATCTGAGCAGTAATCAATAATGGATAGTCCGGCACTAGCACACTTCTTTATAATCAATGATGAGTGGTTATAGGATGGATACGATAGCAACAATACTTTTATGGTTTCAAATGGATGCAATGTGGAATGAAATGCAGTACAGAAAATAACTTGATAGGATTTCAGCCCCCCCCCCCTTAATGCAATGTAAGGAGATGAAGATGACACAGTTCTTAGGAATGCAATCAAATAGAATTCAGTTCAATTCCCCCCCAGCAGCTTATACAACAGATAGGAGTTTTGAAACACTTGCAAAATGCTTTGAATATGGTGACAATGCAGTGAGAAATATGCTGAAAATGGTTTTAATTCCCTTTAGGAGGTTCAGGGTGAGTGAAATATACTTGGGATGAGTTCAGGCTCACTTTAGCAAGGATCTAGGAGTAACTAGCAGGTTAAACGAATTTTTGGCAAAGGAAAGCAATGAAGCTGCTGTTTTCACACGTGGCTGGATTTTTAACCAAATTGCAAATCGCGGTAAAATTCGCGAGTGCGAGAATCGTGATTACGGCAAATGTATGAGGAGTAGGAAGTCGGTTCTAGGCTAGTTGAAAAGCTGAGATTCTAAGCTTCCAAAAGTTAAACCAAGTTCCTAGCCCAAACGGTTCCAGAGATACGGACGATTAAATAAAGGTAGTTTTTCGGATTTGAAATTTTAAAAGTTCAAAGCGACAGGTTACAGCTTGCAGCTAGAAAATGACAAGTGACAGCTTTGCAAATGACAGGTGACAGTTAAGAGGCAGTTCTGGTTAGATTAAAATAGATTGAATTATATTATTTTAACTAAGAGATTGGTTCTGCACAGTTCTGCTAGGTACTCACAATATATTTAGAAATAGGCCTCGCCACGGATCTGGTCAGGTTTTCGGACTGGACTCCGGTTCTGGTCTCGGCACTTCACAGTGATCTGAGTCAGCTCTCTGGTTCTGCTAACAGTGGTCTGGGTCACTCTGGATCTCTGGCCTCTGGTTCTGGATACTGCACTGCTTTCTCTGGGTACAGCACTGCTTCTGGATCTTTCTGCACAGCTTTCTCTGGATACAACACTGCTTTCTGGCAAATGGCAAGAGTTCTTGCAAAGAATTCAAAACAGCTCGCCTGGCTGTGAATAGTTTACAATGATTTGAGGCCTGCAAAAGAGGGATTTAGCTTGTAGTTGACCTCTCTGCTACCAATTCTGAAGTAAAGTCTTGGTCTCTGAAGGTGGATAGATTGGAGTCTCTGTGTTGGCTCTCTGGAGGTTGATGGAGGTAAAGTATGGATTTTCCCGGCAGAGCGTCCCGCAGCAGATGGAATAGAATGTCCCTATCTGTCCTGACTGTCTGCTTTTATGTGTTTTGAAAGTGGGTGGAGAGGCTAGCTTTTTTCTAGGCCCTACCCCTCTCCACTTGTCATTGGCCACTTCCTCCTCTTCCCCTTGATTGGGGGAATGAAATGAAGTGTCATCATGATGAGGTCTGTTTATGATACAGAGAACCCACCCCTGTCAACTTTGCACACAATCTATATCTGATCCAAATACATACTTCCCCGATAAACAGTTGTTTGGCATTGCATATACACATCAGGCATTTACTGATGGTAGCCCCTGTTCCAATTCTGTCGTTTCTAGGAGCTTGGGTTCAAAAATGGCAACATATTTCACTTTTTGGTCGGGTTACCAATATTGGATTTGTCCCCGCATTTACACAAATGTTCGCAAAGCATGTGGGCATTAGGTGGTGGAGTGTCAGATTTTTAACATACATACATTTAGAGTAATATCCTCTTTTCCGCTAAAAACCCCCCTGAACATATCACCGGGTCCTAACACGTCTTCAAATGTGCACAGAAAAATCACAAGAATAATGATATCACTTATAAAATGTTCACAAGTCCACTCTATGAATGATCCATCTTTTTAGATTTATGTTCTGGCCCCAAAGGGGTGTGGTTTCCCCCCAGCACAAGGGTGAATGTCTGGTTTTTCCAGTTCTGCCAAGCCAGCTTGCTCTCACAGGCAGTGCTCCTCCCCTTTCCTTCCAGGAGGAAGCCACTTTTACGACCCCCCCCCCCAATAAAACATTTGCCTGAGTCAGGACAGGGCTTTGTTCAATTTCCTGCAGAGCCCAGGTAATTCAATCAGAGAAGTGTCATATCCCTTTTGGTGGGAACAGCAAAAGGCAGCTATGCCTGGGGACACAGCTGTTGTGCAAGTCTCAACTCCTGTCGGGGGTAGCTGGTGGGCCAAATTCCCTCTCTTTTTAAGCCAGGCCTCAGCTAAATGTCTCTTTGGCTGCCAGTTTTCCTGTCCAAATCAAACTTCCAATTTTTACGCATGCAGCTAGAATGCTGATTCTAAGTTTAAAACTATGACATTTAAACAATTGAAACCTATGTGACACTCAAAAGTAAGTCATTCATTTCTTTTAAACATTTAGATTTTTAGTGTCTTTCAGTCCAAATTTACTTAAACTGCTGAAATCCACAGCTCAGCCAGTTTTACTATGAACATTATTTTAGGCTCATCCTCTTTCCAGATTTTGTATGCCCACAAGACTTTATTCTGTCAAATGTCTGCTGGTGTTCAGTGAGATTGTTGGATATTCTGCAAGGTTTGAAATGGGCATTCTGAGCTTGCCTTCAGAGAAACAAAGGGTGATTTTTAAAGTGCTTTCTAGCGAACAGGCACTGCTGTTTTTCTCTTTGGCACCCCATTTCACTCATGGCTCTTCTGACCCAGCACACCCGCACCGGGGGTTGGCAAGTCAGGCGACCATTTTGGTGTGCGCACAAACTGCGCGGTTTTCATAGATTCTGGCGCACATGTGGGCTTTTTCGGCCATCTTGGATTTCCTAAGCCCACAGCACCAAATGTTGTAGCATAATAGTCCAAACGTGGGTCAGAACACCCAACACGACACGCATATCTTTCTCTTGAAGTGCCCAAATCCATGAACTAATTGAAACAAGATAATGATTTGCATTGAACAGAAAATAATGTAATTTCAAAAATGCATGCCCTTTACCTGTATTCTATCAATGCCTACCTAAATATATAAACGATGTATCTGTATTTTTCCACAACCCATACAAATGGCAAAGACACTACATTTTCGAAGCTTGTCATATGTAAGTGTTCTAAAATTGTTTTCAAATGATGCTGCACCATGCATTGCTTATTCAATGCCATCCTCGTTTAAAATGGGAAACCAGATTCCAAAAAAACAACATACAAATAAGACCTTGAGAGAGCCTCATTAACACCGGTGATAAAGTCAACAGTGTTTTGGCTGTGATGGAAATCGAGGAATTCTGTGTTTGTCTTACTTCATGCAAGATAGGAGAGTTTGAACGAGTACCTGGATCTCGTGAAAGTATGATTAGTGATCTCCGGAAGCCATTTATTGCACTTTACATTCTTGTTTTTCAGTTGTAAATGTAGGGCTTTCCATATCATTGGCACTGTTTATTTAAATACACACTACCCTTTTCTCAAGCCTTAACATTAGCTTTAGCACTCACACATAGCTCCTTATTGGTTTCTGATATTCTAAATAATATTCTATTTAAACAGCTATCCTACAGTATATTTCCTCTTCAGTAGCTGTATGTTCAATACATTAAGCAGAGAGTAATACAGTGATCAATATCCATGATATTAGTTCATGTTTCAATCTATTTACCTTTTATAGCTTTTTTATTATATGAGCAGTTTAGTACCCAACGCCACTTTGAATTCAAATCTCAATCATTTGGTAAGGAATGATCACAATACTCTACTGGTAATATGTCCACAGCATCTGGCATATTCGCACACTCATTCAGTGTATTATTGTGAGGAATTGGATTCTGCCCCACAGTAGTACAACGATGAGTAGGGGAAAAATGGTCCACTCACCCCTCACACTTCTCTAAACCAGAACACGACCCAATGATAAAGTTAAAAAGGGACAGTTAAGAGATATACCTCCTTCTCCTTTCGTGGTAACGTGGGCAAAGGGAAGGCTGTACTCTCAAGAGAGGTGTGAAGGTGAACCAGTATTGACCCAAACAGCACAGTATCAGAGTAAACAATGAAGGGAATTCCCAAGCACGGTTCTGTTTAAATAAAACCACTTTAAATAAACACACCATCTGCACATAGAACAAATAGAGAATGCAGTTCAAAAACCCACCACAAAGGAAGGACAGAGAAAATGTTACAGACTGGAGAAAGCATCCCTCTTACTGTTGGTACAAGGGTGGCAGATAAAGTACTAACCACAACAAGAATATTTTGGTCAGAACAGGAGCGATCGTGACATAACCAGTATCAAGCGTCCAAGTGGACTGAGGGCGCATTTCAGCGTCAACAGTACCTGGATTCAGTTCTTAGTGGGCTGACACAGTTAGACCTTGTGTTGAACATAGGTGCAAGCTGATCAGGCTCAGTTCGGGCACATAGGATCGTGGAGGCCCCAATAGCAAGCAGTGTTAAGTAGAGGCGAATGCGGGTGCTTTGTGTGCTAGAAGGGTGGTTCTCAAAGATATGGGTTAGGGCGTTCCCTGGAATTCTTCACAGTTGGTGAGGCTGAGATGGGCTTTAACCCCCAGGAGGGGTCGATGATTGACACTCCAGCAGTTTAGTCTGTGGGCAATGGTCATCAAAATGGTGATCTTGGGTGCGTTGATGTACAATCAATGAGGCGGCAGATCAAGATAGCTGATGTGAGCCATGTTTGTAACACTCTGTTAGAGCTGTCTTCTGACTCTCAGGTGATTTGGTTTTGATGTTGAGCAGTCGCTCCAGGCCTACCAGGTGACAAGCTTTGGCTGGGACACAATATAAAAGTAGAGAAGGTTGAAGATGCAGGCAATGTTCAATTTAGTGGAGGAGCACATCAACCAGCGCACTGACTTATTTCAGGTGCACAGAATACAGAGAAACCAGTTCAGTGCAGTGAACAGGGAGCTTCGGGTGCATTGGACCTCCAGTTGCTGTAAAGCTCACTCAACTGTACTTGAGTATATGATGGTTTCATTCAGGGTCTGCTCTCCCAGCTCAGGATATGCTGTTACTTCTGGTGTGCCCTGGGTGTGCAAGGGAACAGATCTTCCCTCTGTCTTGGATGATTCCTTCTTCACCTCAGACGGAGGGATTGGGAAAGTGCACCTCTCCCAAAGAATTCCAGTGAGATCTTTAGAATAAATCTGTGGCCTAAATGATCCAAGAGGAACTGAGCGAATCTGTTGAAGGGATGGAAAAGGAATTCTTTTATAGGCTTCACTCCTCAGGTGAGTGGACTAAAGTTAGCTTGCTTAGTGGTCCAATCCCTGTTCGGGAATGGAGTGGGCTTTATACTGTTGATGTCACACCCAAAGTGTGTTGCTCCAGAGGAAGTGGAGGGGATAGGAAAGAGAGAGCGACTGTGATAATCGAGACGCTGGAAGCCTCCTTCCCTTGGCCAGAGCTATCATGCCTATCATAATCCTGCCCTCTTCTCTTCTTATTGAGAACAAAGGACTTTAAAGATGCCATACCACTGTGTGAGGGAACACATTTTGAATGTGCATACTGCCTTGATTCCCGGGTCTAGGATAGTTGCCTGCTGTGCAGCTGTTTCAGGCAGAGGGTGTTACCTACTCTCACAAAGAGGTAAACGATGAGGCGCGGCCCTCCATGTTCTCAGCCCACCATTTGGTGGGCTACAGACTAGAATACACATCAGCTTCCAGAGTGGAGCTAACCCACAGGTGCTGACACATGTGAAATATAAATTGGAATGTGGCATTCATGAGTATATGTAGCACCATGCGCTATACCTAAATGTAGGCATAGCTTTTATTTAAAGTTTACTCTGCCACAAGCATGGGCGACTCATGATCATCATTGTTTTGGGTACACGGGTATATGCCTTAAATGTCGCCTCTGCGCTGCAGTGACTTGGCCTGTCTTTGTGATTGTCAAGTGGGCATCTTCTGACCTTTGACCCTGCTCTGGGCCACAAGTAGAGCAGGTACAGTGGATCAGGCTACTGATAGGGTAGGGCTAAGGGCATTTTGAGTTTGGCATGGCGTCGGCATAAAAGGGGAATCTTGTGGCATATTAACCCTTTCGGAGACAAAATTACCCTCATTATTCAATTTGTCAATAAAAAAAAAGCCAAGGCTTTGCATCCTGCTTATCATAATCCTGCCCACTTCCCTTCTTACTGAGAACAAAGGCCTTTAAAGATGCCATACCACTGTGTGAGGCAACACCTTTTGAATGTGCATACTGCCTTGATTCCCGGGTCTAGGACAGCTGCCTGCTGTGCAGCTGTTTCAGGCAGAGGGTGTTACCTACTCTCACAAAGAGGTAAACGATGAGGCGCGGCCCTCCATGTTCTCAGCCCACCATTTGGTGGGCTGCAGACCAGAATACACATCAGCTTCCAGAGTGGAGCTAACCCACAGGAGCTGACACATGTGAAATATAAATTGGAATGTAGCATTAATGAGCATATGTAGCACCATGCGCTATGCCTAAATGTAGGCATAGCTTTTATTTAAAGTTTACTCTGCCATAAGCATAGGTGACTCATGATCATCATTGTTTTGGGTACAGGGGTATATGCCTTGAATACCGCCTCTGCGCTGCAGTGACTTGGCCTGTCTTTGTGATTGTCAAGTGGGCATCTTCTGACCTTTGACCCTGCTCTGGGCCACAAGTAGAGCAGGTACAGTGGATCAGGCTACTGATAGGGTAGGGCGTAGGGCACTTTGCGTCTGGCATGGTGTCGGCATAAAAGGGGAATCTGGTGGCATATTAACCGTTTCGGAGACAAAATTACCCTCATTATTCAATTTGTCAATAAAAAAAAAGCCAAGGCTTTGCATCTTTGCCTGATGGCAATCCCTCATACCCTCTTGCCACCAAGCCACAAAGGTCGAGTCGTACCCTTGTAGGGGTCTGGTTCATCCTCCTGGTGAAATTACTGACTTAGGCCATCTGCATTGGAGTGCTGTGACCCTTATTTGTTTAGAATGTCCATGTCCAATCCATATAGGGCTATGGCCCAACACAGTAACTATACCACCGTAGAGGTATTTGGCCGGTTTGGATAGTGAAGTGAGATTCAAATATGTATGTTTCAACTTGCATACTTTCCAAACTATAATAAATCCTGATGGTTGCCCAGTTGCGCTCTCGGTTGGTCAAGCTCCTACTTGAGTACGCACAAGGTGATTAAACCCATTCAGAGTTCAGTTGCGCATATACTGCACTGATGCCAAATTCACAAGCATCTGTCTGGATAATAAACTCTTGCCCAAAATCCAGGATCTATATAACTGGGGCCTGACATAGGCATTCCTTTGAGCTCTGGAAAGACGACTGACAGGCAGCAGTCCAGGTGACCTTCTTGGGCAGTTTCTTTGATGTGGCATTGTTTAAGGCAAGGGATAGGGCTCCACACCCCTTAATAAAAGGCTGGTATCAACCTGTGATGCCAAGGTAGGCCCTCAATTGTGTCTGTGTGGTGGAGATATCCCAAATCTTTCACCGCTTAGACTATAGCATGGAGATGCTGTTTCGTACTGCCACCTACTTGTTGACCCAGGTAAATCACAGTACCCTGTGCTGCCTGGCACTTGGATGTCTTAATAATCAAGCCAGCCTTCCTCATGGCTTAAAGCACCTGTTCCAGATGGGATACATGGTCTTGCTTAATACTGCCATGTTGTCTAGGTAGGCGAAAATGAAGTCTTCCAACCCCTTTAGGATCTGGTTCACCATCCTCTGGAAGGTGGCAGGGGGATTCTTTAATCCGAAAGGCATAACAGTGATGTGGTAATACCCATCTGTGGTCGAGAATGCAGACCTCTCTCTTGTATAATTGGTTAGGTTGACCTGCCAGTACCATGCTGTAAGGTTAAAAGGTACTCATTACTTGGCAGTGCCAAACTGGTCAATGAACTTGTCTGGATGAGGGATGGGTTGTGCATTATTCTTAAGAGTTAGGATGATACCTCCTTCACCTTTTCTGGTAGTGCGGGCTGAGGGAAGTCTATACTCTCAAGAGGAGGATGAAGGTGAACCAGTAGTGACCCAAACAACACAGTAACACAATCCAAAACAATGGCAATGTCCAGTCAAGGTTTTAAAAACAATATAAACACTTTAATTAAACATACCATCTGTACATAGAATGAATAGATAATGCAATACAAACATTCAACCCAAAGAACAGAGAAGATGAGACGGACTGGAGAAAGTAACACTCTGAGCGTAATTCCAGGGGTGGCAGGTAAAATATTAACCACAAAAAAGGATATGTTGGTGAAAACAGGAGCGATCATGACATAACCATTCTCTAGAGTCCAAGTTGACTGAGGGGGCAGTTCAGAGTCAACAGTACCTGGTTTCAGTTCTTGGTTCTCTGACAGTCAATTTGGGCAAGTCGAATCGTGGAGGCCTAAACAGAAAATGGGCATTGAGTAGGGGTGAACATGTGTAGAAGGTGTGTTCTGTGTGGTAGAAGGGCAACTGCCAAATTTGCAGGTCGGACAGTCCCAGGAACACTTCACAGTTGGCCAGGCTTTAGCCGCTGGGAGGGGTTGATGAGTTTTGCACCAATGGTTCGAGTTGCCAGACGATTGTCATCAAAGTGGTGATCTTGGGTGTGTCCATGTGCGATAAGTGAGGTGGCAGTTCAAGGACTTGCTAGACTGAGCTGTGGTTAGAGTTGGTATGTGACTCTCCATTATGTGGTTTGGGTTTCGGCAATAATCAGACACTTCAGGACTACCATGTGACAAGCTTTGGCTGGGTTATGATGCAGTGCTGAGCTGGTGGAGGATGCATGCAATAATGCATGCAATAATCAACGTGGTGGAGTAGCGCAGCAACCAGCACCAGTGCTTTTGTTCAAAGTGTCGTGAACACAGAGTCCACCAGTACAGTGCGTCAAACAGGGCGCTTCAGCTGGTCTGCACTTCTAGTTGCTACAAGGCCCACTCATGGGGACTTGAGGATAGGATGGATCCATTCACTGTCTGCTCTTGCCGCTCTGGAGATTCCGATGCACAGTGGTAGGTCCTGATCCACAGCAGAGGTTACTCATGATGTGCCCAGGGAGTGGTACGACACAGATCCTCTCTTCCTTATGTCTTGGATGAATCCTTATTCACCTCAGGTTGGGGGCTTTGGAGAGCACAACTCTCCCAAAGAAAGTCCAGTGAGATCTGAGAGCAAGTGAGCAAATCTGCTGAACGAGTAGAAGACCCCTTCTTTTAAGGGCAAGAGTGCTCAGGTGATTAGACAAAAGCAACCCTGCCTCAGTGGTTCAATCCCTGCTCTGGAAAGGAGTGGACTTTGTCCTGTTGATGTCACACCCAGAGTGCTTTGCTCCAGAGGAAGTGGACAAGACAGTGATAATCAAGATGATGGATGACTCCTTCCCTTGACCAGAGCCCTCCTGCCTACCTTAATACCGTCCCACCCCATCCTACTGGGAACAAAGGCCTTTAGCGATGCAGAACATGGGTGTGAGGCTATTCCTTTTGATTTGGTGTGTACTCTTGAGTCCCGGGCCCAGGACAGCTGCCTGTAGTGCAGCTGTCTAGGGTCAAGGGTGTTACCTGCCCTCACAAAGAGATCATAGATGAGGTCCGGCACTCCAGGTTCTCTTCCTGCCAGTTGGTGGGCTACACCTGGCTGGCAAGAATACACATCACCTTAGACAGTGGAGCTGATTTACAGGATTCATGTGATATTAATTGGAATTAACCCATCATAACCTTAAGTAGCACTGTGCACTCTGCCTAAATGTAGTCATAGATTTTATTTAGAATTTACCCTACCACCAGAATGGGGGACTAATTATCATCAATGTTTTGGGCACCGGATAGGCATGTCCTAAATGCTGCCTCTGTGCCATGGCTGTTTCTGCAGCTGTCAAGTGGGCCTGTCGTGACCTTTGACATTGCTCTGGGCCATGAGTAGCGAATGAGCCATGAAACAGGCTACTGAAGGGGCAGGGCATGAGTTTACTAAGCTTTTTTGCATGGAGGTGACAGAAAAGGGTTGGCAGATGATCCCTTTTAGAGATTAAATTACCCATATCATTCTATTTCTTAATAAAAATTAAAAAAAACAAGGGCATTGCCCTCTTACCCGATGACTATTCCTCACAACTATATCTCATAGTATACTGCAGGTATGAGTTCATTGTAAGACACACTGTTTGGATCTAAAGGAAGGAAACCATGCGATTAAACAGGAACAGGAAGAAATGATCAAAGAATGTGTGTGTTTTGGTTGAATTGGAAATGGGGACTTAGGTATCTGAGAGCATAATCCGTTAAATAGGGTTTTTAGTCAATAGAACCATTCCAAGATATCCCCTGTGAATTACCTAATGGTAAAAATAAAACTAAGACTAATAACACTTCGGAGTTAAAACTGTCTAAGTCAGCACAACAAAGATAAGATTGCTTGGCAATTTGTTATGGTAGATATGATATGATATGGCATTTTTAATGCGCCTATACACAGAGAAGACAGAGAAAACGATCTTACTAGGCCAGGTGACATTGAGATTGTGCAAGTGCAGGGGAGAGGGGTGGGGAAAAGTGTGATGGGAAAGGAGAGGGGACAGTGCAGTACATGGGATCAAACAATAAAAGAAATGCGGCCAGCTGGTGGCAAGTGCAAGGGTAAGTGCAGACAGCAGGTGTCCAAAGTGCAGTTAGGGGGACTGTAGGGTTACAATACAGACCCAAGTTCAAAGGTTGCCAGAGGGCAGTGCAGGTGTGTAACTTGTGGGGAGGGGACTTGGGCCTGAGGTCAGAGGGTAGCCAGGTGACCAGTGCAGTTTCAGTTTCTGCCAGGAATTCAGCAGGGGAGAGGAAGAGAGAAGGCAGAAGCAAAGAGGAAAGTCTTGAGGTGCTTCCGGAACCGGAGATGGTTCTGCTCAAGTTTCAGAGAGGCAGGGAGGCTGTTCCAGAGGGAGGCCCCAGCAGAAGAAAAAGATATACCACCAACTGACCCCGAGGGAGTTAGAGGTGGAGGAGAAAAGAGCTTGAGTAGGAAGATATTTACGAAGAGAGAGTTGGAGGTATTGAGGTCCCAGGCCCCACAAGGCCTTGTGGACAATGCAGAGGGTCTTGAACTTAATCCTCGCAGCCACTGGGAGCCATTGCAGAGATTTCACCTGGGCTTGAGGCCAAAGACAGGTCTTTCAGTCCTGTTCAGGATGAGGCGCAGAGGGCGAAGAGCAGACGCAGGCAGATTTTTTAAAGAGGCTGTTGCAGTAGTACAGCCTAGAGAGAACCATAGCTCTGGAGACTGTGAGCTTCTGGGGTAAGGAGAGGAAAGGAAGAATACCTCTGAAGAGGTGCAGTTGGTAGTTTGACTTCCTATAGATGTGAGAGATATGAGGAGAAAAGGTGAGTGTGGAGTCGAAGATGACCTCAAGGTTCTTAGCCTCAAATGTGGGAGCAGGAAGAGGGTCAAGGGAGGACGGCCAGAGAGTGACCAAAAAGGAGGGAGTAGGTGTGCTGATGAGGAGAATCTTGTCTTACTGGCATTAAGGCAGAGATCATTGGCGGCACACCACTCCTGGATAGCAGACAGTCAGAGATGAGAGAAGGAGAAGAGGTGGCAGAAGAGAGCATGAAAACGAGCTGAGTGCCATCCGCATTAGCACTGAAAGTTGGGGCAGAGAGCAGCATTGCAGTCAGCAAGAGGTGCCAGGTATTGGCTGAACAGGGAGAGAGGTTAGACCCCTGGGGAACACCACAGGTAGAGAGAGAGAGAGAAAGAGAGGAGAAGAAGGACCCTACTTGGACCTGGATGGTTTGATTGGAGAGGAAAGAGCTCAGCCAGGCTAGGGCCTGATCAGTGATACCAAGGTTATCACAGAGCTGGTTGAGCAGGGTGGCATGGTTGACCGTGCCAAAGGCAGAAGAGAGATGGAGTAAGATGAGGACAGAGGGGTTATTAGACTCGAGGTTGGAGAGCAGGTCTTCATGGATGTTCAGGAGAGGAATTTCTGTGCTTCTGGCTGCTCTGAAGCCAGACTGATGGTCATGGAGAAAACCAACAGATTCAGTTTCAAGATTAACCTGGGAGATGGCCACCTTTTCTAGGAGTTTGCCCAGGAAAGGAGTGATGGGGATTGGGAGATAGCTAGCCAGGCAGGAGGGGTCGGCTGAGGGTTTTCTTAAGAAGAGGGTGCACAAGAGAGTGTTTCAGGGGGGGGTAAGGCTCCAGTGGTGAAGGAGTGGTTGCAGAAGTCAGACAGGGTAGGAGCAAGGGTGGAAATGTGGTCCTTGATGGTTTTGGAAGAACAAGGGAGAACCTGTTTTGACAAGACTTTCATAGATCAGACTTGTCTAAAAACTTTGTCAGGGGAGAACAGAGGATCTGCTTTTCCTCTGTTCTCCCCCGACAAGGTTTCTAGACAAGTCTGAAGGAGGGAAGAGAGGTGGCCACAGGGGAACCAGCAGAAGAGCAGAGAGTAGAGGGAGGAGGGGCAGAGGACGAGAGAGAGGACAGGATGTCCTGAGTTTTAGAGATGCAATGAGAAGCTAGGGCCGTGCATAGGGCCTAAGAGCGGACAGGAGAGCTAGAGACTGCAGCAGGATTGGCCAGCTCCTTGCAGATTTCAAAGAGTCCGGCTGAGTTGTTGGATGCTGCAGAGACGCAGGCTTGGATGTGGGCTCTCTTCTTGGTACTGACAGAGAGCCTTTGGAGCAGGCGGCAGGCCAGTTTGTCAGAGAATGCACAGGAAATATGTAATTTCCTCTCAGCCACCCTGCACTAGCGTTTAAGGGTGATGTGGTCTGAGTCATATCAGGAGTTGCACTTGGCTTCGGGCTTCAAGTGGATCCTCATGATAGGGGCAAGACCATCAAGAGTATCATAGATAGCAAAGTGGAGCATGGAAAGGCTGTGTCAGGATGTGAGTCAGCCAGAGGAGGAGGAGGGGGTGAGAAAGTGGCAGCGAAACCCTCTACTGAAACTTGCTTAATATGTTGGATAACCAAGATGGTAGGTGGTAGTGCTGGAGTTGGCTTGACCTGAGGGGTAGAGAGGGTGAGATGGGAGGAAAGGAGAAGGTGATCACTCCAGGAGAGAGGAGTCGTGAGAGGGATAGAGAGGGGAAGGTGTGAAGAGATCAGAACATCCAGAGTGTGCTCTGCAGAGTGAGTAGGCCTGGAGGGGAGAAAATAAAGAGAGAGGGAGTCACACAGGTCGCACAAGATTCCAGAGGAAGGACAGGAAGCATCCAGGTGGATGTTAAAGTCTCCAAGAAGGAGGAGTTCAGTGGTTGAGGCCAGGAGGGAGAAGGAGAGGTCTCCCCACTCCGAGAGGAAGGAGGAGATCTGACCAGGTGGCCGATAGATGGTAGCCACAGTAAGAAAGTGCCCAAGAGAGAGAGAAAAAGCCTGCAGAAAAGGCATTTGAAAAAGGAGCAGGCCTGCGTAGGAATGACAGAGGCAGGAATGCACTCTGGGAAGATCAGTGCTACACCCCTTCTGGAACAGTTGGATCCTGGAGCGGAGAGCATCGTGTAGCCATCAGGGAGGAGAGTGTCAAAGCTTGTGACAGAGCTGGCCATGAACCATGTCTCGGTGAGGCCAAGGACATTGAGGTCAAGTTCTTCCAAGAGCCGGCAAATGTCAGAGGAGTGTTTGACAGCATGGGCGATAGTTGAGATACTCCCTGTGGAGGTATAGAAGGGGTGGGGGCCGAAAAGGAAGGAGGAGAGGGCAAGGCAGCCAAGGAGGAGACAGAGGGTGGCAACAAGGAAGCCGTGGAAGGGAGAGAAGGGAGAGCAGGAGAAGAAAGGAAATTGATAAGGCACGGGAAGTGTCTATCAAAGAGGAGAAGGTTGGCCTGAGAGCCTTGGACCAGGACGGTACCATTCAGGTAAACATTACTGATTAACTTAGAGGAGTGGAAGGGGGCCAGGAAACTCTTCCACCGAGTGCCAACATTAATGGGAGAAGAAGAGACAGGAAAAAGCACAGAGACCATATGAAGAGTCCATAGGTCTGGCGAGGGAATGTCAAAGAGGGAATGTCAAAGAGGATGTCAGTGAGGGTTTGTCTGTAGGAAGCATTGGTATAGGTGTCTGCAGTAGGGAAGCCTGGGTTGGAGACAAGGATGTCCTTTTTAAACTTCTTCCTACCAGACTTAGTGAGAAGAGCAGGATTATTGATAAAGAAGCAATAAGAAAAGATAGGAGAAACAGAGAGCACCATAGAGTAGGTGGGGGAGAGGAGAGCGGAAGATGGGGTGGCACGGGGGAAGACACTAGAGGAGGACACACAGATGGGTACAAGCAGATGAGACAGAGAGGGAAGTGACAATAATAGGCAATTGACCTATACGACAAGAGCTCCGACAATAGTAGAACAGTTTGCTAGATTGGCGATTTGCTAAGAAGACAAAAACCACAAACAAAAAGGACAAAGTAGTTTTGCATTTTGGCTCCACTCTGCTCCAAGGAAAACTGATGTTTTGAGTCTGTTAACTGCAATTTGGTTACCTATAACCACATTCAAGGCCAACTTAGAATTCACACCTTTTCAGCCAGCCATTCACCCCTTCCCTGGCTGCTTACCCACCTGCTCTCCCTTTTTCTTCAGCAGTACCCTTTGTTCTACTAACTCTTGTGCGTTCCTTCTCTCATAGCAGTCAGCCTGAACGTGGTGTAATATCTGTAACAGTCTCCAACCTCCCAATCTTTCACCTTCCCTGCTACATCTGAAACCCTCATTTAAGAGGCTCTAGTGTTCCCAGGACATCCAGCCTCATTTATCCTCCCTGCCTATCGCACAACACCTGCCCCTCACCCCACAGTCTGTCACTCCTTCACTTGACCTCTGGAACGGACAGGCCCCCTGAAACAAGTCTTCCAACATCACTGGCCACTTTGACTCTCATCACCCTCAACTTTCAGTTCTTGCTATCACATAAACCTGGATCTCACTGTATGGCTGTGCTACACTAGAAGCTCCCACACTGATTCTGCTACCTTCTGCCACTCTCCCAGACCTGTTGTGAAGTGCAGCATTGTGGGATTTTTCATCAATATGGCCCTCAACACTGCCTCTCCCCTCTGACATCAAATCTTTCTCTTTTGAATATGCCACTATTCAATTCTTCCCACCTTCTCCTCTCATTGTTATGGCTCGCTATTGAACCCCGGTTTCTCTGAACTCCTTCACTGATCGTTGTCCTTGAGTCACTTCCTACCAACATCACTGTTGCCATGCTTCAGGATTTTAACCTTCCCAAGTTCTCTGCAGTCACCTGCATTGAACTTAAATCCCTCCTATATTACCCTTCCCTCAACCCTCTCCATAACCAGCCCACTCACTCTGGTGGCAACTCTCTTGACATTGTCTTGTCTCTCCAATTACTTTACTCCTCTGACCTCTCAATTGACCTCTCTCCCTCTGATCACATCATTATTCATTTTAATACCATGGACTCTCCAGCTTCTACACCTCATCTCCCCTCTTCAAATTAATTAGAGGAAATTCAGGCAGGAATCTCTTGCCCCTTACATTGATGATGTGAGGAACTCTCTCCTGTGTCTTCCCCTATTCATGCCTCATCCATTGACCATGCCATTCTCAGACTTTGACTATGCACTTATGACTTAATCTGAACAACACTATCCTGCACACACATTCACACAACCCCAGCCACAGCACTGAATCACCTTTGAAATTCAGACCCTCAAAAAAAAAATGCACAGTGACATACAACACTGGCGCAAATTATAGATACCTTCCCTATGCCTACCCCAACAAAGATTTGCTGGCGGCACTGGAAATCATCCGACTTCACAAACATATTCTCCTTCCTTCCCAATCACTGCCACAAACCTTCATCTACCCTCCAATCTTTGCTCATACTTACCACGTAATCTGCATTGCCTCCTCCCTTTATGCTAATGATTTTGCTCACTACGTTTTTTCAAAATAATTAATGACACTCACAACCTTCCTCTCTTTCCCTCCCCAGCAAACCGTCTCTCCACCACCTCTCTCACACCTCCTCTACACTTGACTACTTCTCCTCTACCTCTCAAATTGAATAAACATGCACGCTTCAGAGTGCCAAAGCATCTTGCACTCCTATCGACTCTTTTTTCCCCAAATGGTCAAAGACATTGGGCCTGATATATAGAAAATGTTCAAAAATCCTGCAAAGACCCTGTGCCAAAATTGACTTTGCACGTCCCTCCATGCACAGTTGTCTTTGCATGATCCACGTATTCATGGAGGCGCATAATAACCCAATGCCCAAAGAAATTTGATTTTCCCATGGAATGCCCAAACATGCCCCCACACAAAAGAAATCCAGCCACATATTCCGACGTTTTCGCTTTCCACAACTGCAGCATCATGTTCCTCAGCAATACTGTGGCCCATTCCCCCCGCATCCAAGGCAGCACCTCTGTGACACTGCATAGGGTCCCCGTAACTCCTAACTGCACCCCAACAATATGCGTACCATTGCTCATAAGCAAACCCCTCTAAATCAAGGCTGAACCCCGCTAGCCTGCATATCAACACCCCTAACTAAAATCGGCACCCCAACTGTGTGCATGCACACCTTCATTCTTGATCCCACCTTACCTTTGCAAGTTGGTTCCAATGCGATTGGTACTTTGCCGGCCCTTTCATGTGGCAGTAAGATCGCAGGTTTTGCGTGATTCCTCACCTGACATGACAATGGGCGGTCAGATCCATGAATATGCTTGTGTTTGCTCACTGCTGGGTGTGCAATTTCTTTGCGTAGGCCATCCCTGCCATGCCCACGTAAGTAATTTTTCTATCTCATTCAACGTCGGGAACAGGGAATATGCATGTTCTATCCCCTATTTATTTCCTTGCATAAGCCCGTCCCACACTTTGCGTGGAGTGTTGCTCAGAGTGCCTGACTATACGCAAATATGTGATGGCCTGCGCAAAATCCCTGCAAGTTCCCAGAACAGCATGCAAAGACAGCTCTGTGAATTGATGTAAGGGTTTTTGTCTGCTGATAAGTGTGCAAAGTCACTTTTCAGCAAGCAAACAATTCTACAAATCAGGCACTTTGTCTCAATCACTTGCCCATATCTCTCTGAGCTCTTCAACATTTCTCCCTCCGGAGGACTCTTTCCTGCTTCCTTCAAATCTGGAACTATCTTTTTCCCTATTGAAGAAACTCTCTGCTGACTTAAAATCCCAGTGAACTAATACCCAGTTTCTCTTCTTCCTTCCTTAATGAAGTGTATAAGAAACTCTTCCAAAAATGTAACTGGGACTTGGATATCTCCCCTAGCAATATAACCAGTCTGATTGTGAAATCTAAAAAGTCTGCAGCTCCAGGTCCTAGCAACTTATCAAACTTAATCCTGAAAACTGATGCTATTCTGTGGGGAAATATTTTACACATGCTGTTTCCTGACATACTTGTGAACAAATTGATACCAGATTCGTGGAGGTTAGCCATTGTGATTTCGATATACAAAAAAGGCCCTAGGTCTGCAGCAGAAAGCTACAGACCTATTGCAATATCTGACCCTGATTATAAAATGTTCACGTCTATTATTCTTAAAGAACTGGACAACTGGATCAGTAGTCGTGATGCCCTCGATCTTAAACAAATCGAATTTAAGAAAAAGTTGGCGTACACATTTTCTGCACTGCATAGACCCACTTCCATGGAAACTGCCACCTTTCACCAGGTCTGATCACAGAAGCTATTCAAAGTAGACCCAGCATGCATGCCAGGTCATATGTTGTGTGTCATATGTCTGCCGGATGCCTTTGCTGTCGGTGTGTGTATGTGTCGTGTGCTTCTGACATGTGTAGTGACCTTTTTCTCTCTATTTTTCAGGTGATGACGCAATGGAGGCGGAGGATGGTGTTGTCATGCCAGACACAGGGTTGGTAACACCACATCAACCCGGCACTAGTGGGGGTTGTAGGGTGGTATGCCACGAAAACCCCCAAGTGCTGCAGTCCATCTTGTCTCTGGCTGCCTATGAGTCCAGCCTTGATGACGACTCTGACGTCCATGTTGAGTTGGATGAGCATCAAGTTTATGTGTCAGGGGTGAGTGATTCTGATGTGGACACTCCTCTGTCTGCGACACCTGCACTGAGGGATCAGACAGTCTTGGTTCCTCCGCCCGTGGTGGATCGGGACGCAGGGTCACCCTCCACACCAGTCACTGATGTGCCTGGGACATCACGTCGACGGGGGCATGTAGTTGTGCAGCCGCAGGCGGTGCCAACACAGCGAGGACCCCCGGTCCTTGGGTCCCGCAGGGGTGAAGCCCGGCAACGCGGTCGCCGCGCGCAACCGCTGTATACTGAGTGGGAGCAAGACATGACTGCCAATTCCGAACGGCAGGGGGCAGCAATGGAGAACATCGCTGAGAGCATGGAGCGTGTGGCCCGATCTGTGCTCCCCCCTGCTAGGCAGGTGCTTCTCCAGCAGCAGGCGGCACGGTCCACGGCCCGCTCGCTCAGGCTGGGCATGGCGGCCTCAGACAGGGCACGCCAGGCTGAAATGTCGTCTCTGCGTCAAGCAATTGCTGCTCACGCAGAGGCGCACAGGGATGCCCTGAGGGAGGAGTATGCTTCCCTCAGATCCACTCTGGGTGTCCTTATGATGTCCCAGAGGCAGCAGGCAGAGGAGAGGTTTGCACAGCTTGAGCGTACCATCTCGGCTGAGCTACAGGCTTGCCGGGAGGTGCAGCGGTTGTCCAGCCAGGCCTTGCAGGAGGAACTCTGTGTTACACGTGCTACCTTGCAAGAGGAAGCACGTGTATCACGTGAGGTTCTGCATGCAGACCTATGTAACATCGCCACACAGAACCAGGCTCACCCGTCCGGCAGACTTGCTGCCGACGAGGGGCAAGCTGCGGCTAGGCGTGGCCAGGCTACTGTGCCACGTCCTCCTTTACAGGATGAGCCAGACTCGGACGACCATCTATCTCCCACATAGGTCGTGCTGTGCAGGCGTTGAGCCCATGGAGGATTTTTTTTTTGGCTCAGCATCATCGCATGTGGATGTTGAGCAGCACCCTGTACCTCCCCCCTCCTGGGTGCCTCCCCTCCCCCCCGGGTCGTATGTGGCCATTTTTGATTTTTCTTTTAGTTTAGTTAGTTAAGTTTCTGTTTGATAGTTAGTTTAAATTGGTAATGTAGGTTTTCCATAGTTAGTGTAATTAGTTAATAGTTGAGTTAGTTTAAAATTGCTAGTCTATTGTGCTTTCATGTGACGGTGCGGTGCTTTGTGGCTTTTGAAGGCATCCACTGTCTGTTCCAGCTGGGCCCTTCATGGTTGTCTTGTGTATGTGTTTGCTGCTTGGGGTCCTTGACTCACATATGCCACTCCTGCCTCCCTTATCCATGGGCTCGCAAGGATGGTTCGGTGTTACAGAATATTACACAAGGGCTTTGGACTGTCATATCTGTGGCATGTCTGGTGCTGTGTGACTTGTGTTGACACCCCTAGTGGGGATGATTTAGGTGTCATTGTCCACTGTTCAGCTTTTGCTAGATGGGGTGTGTCATGATTAATGTGGACATTGATTGCTATGCATTGTGTAGTATGTTTCATATCTTTCCTGTACACATGCTTGTTGCAATTCATGCTGTAGATAGTGTTCCACACTTTGGAGGTGAAAGACGGACTGATGGTGTGATTTGTGATGTGACTCTCTGACATGGTCAAGTAATGAGATGCCTGATGAGACACACACAGATGACTTTAAAGCATTAATCATGTGTTTCATGCCCTTTCTGCAGGGGGATGAGCCTCCAGAGCACCTTTGCCAGCAGACATGGCCCATTGGACGACGGAATTCTGGACCCGTTTGTTGGTGCCCACATGCACATGTGTGCACAAGCAGAGGCACAGTGATTGCAGACCCACATCCTAGAACTGCTGACATGTTCCAAGGAACTCCAGGCAAGGTGAGCATCACAGGGGGGCCACGACACAGCAAAGCTTGCACCAGGCGAGTTGCACATGCAGGCTTAGTCACAGCACTGAGGGTGAGCTTAGACGAATATTGGTGTTGAAGCACACAATGCAGCTCAGATGTGTTTGTGGACTGATGGCTGTTGATAGTAGGGTTGTCTGGGACACATGCAGGGGCAGTGGCATATACCCTCCGGTACACCAAGGTCCATTGAGGCACTTGTATCAACCATGTAGCCTTCCGAGACATGGAAAGGGGCAGCTCACAGGGACATACAGCAAGGGACATACTCGGGTGCAGTGCATGTCTTTTCCACATACTTCATGATAAATGCACTGCCAACTTTGTTTCGGTCATGGTGGTACGCAACTTGCTCTGTAGTCATGGCTTGCTATATGGGTCTGTCTGCTTACCCAGGGAACATTGCATGTTGTGTGAATTGTGACACATTGGTGTTCCATTTGCCACGCACCCACCAGCGGCTGACTTACTGCATTGACTGTGTATGACCCGTCACAGGGGTGATGTTATATATGGGTACGAAGCATCGAGCACAGATTGTCTGTTTGTAGAGTAGTTTGTTGCTATGGGGCATGTTTGGTGTTGTGTTTTTGTGTAATTGGCACGTACAGGTTGTTGACTGTGGCTCTCTTTGCAGCATTGCAGTGCTCCTGTAACCGGACCTGAGAGTGCGCAGGCAGGAGGCCAGCACTCAAAACCAGAGCTAAGTGTCTTGTTGTTTTTCTTTCGAACTGCTCTGCATAGGCTTGCTGGGGAGTGTACTGATGCATGGATGTATGTGTGGTTCAATTTGGTATGTTTTTTCTCCCCAATCACCCGTGATTCTATGCAATTTTGAAACCTGTACCCTCTACCCGGAGTTCCTGCTTCCCGTGCCTATCCAAGCAACGTTCCCTGACCCTCTTTCCACACTGGGGTTGTGGATCCCTGTGTAAGCCCCGAACTTGCAGGCGCCAAAACCCTAGATGGGGTGGTTGGTTCGTACCACTCCTGAGCCTGGACTACAGAAGGCCATGACAATGATGTCCAAGTTTGTTTGGATTGTGTATGTGTTCATGCAGGTTGTACATTTTCATGCATTCCCTAGTTTCATGTGTCATTCCTCCTCCCCTCTCCTGCCACTCATTCCAGTCATCCAGTGTGTCAACACCTGTCCCGACTGCATATCCCTGAACCTCATTCCCCACCAGGGTCTCAGGGGCCTGTGTGAGTTTGACCTTGCAGGCACCCGGGACATGGTGGGGGTGGTTGTTTCGTGACACTCCCGCGCCTGTACAGGGGACCTGTGACAGTACACATCCATTCATGGTGCATCATCCTATGTCATGTACCACACATGTCTCACATCCTGTCGTGACATTGTTTTGCTGTGCTACCTTGGTTGTTGCATCATTGTGGTAGTACTTGGCCTTTGTGAGGTACTGCTACGTCAAGTCATCTACTGGAGGGTGTTCGGGTTCGTTTTTATGCCTTGGATTTTGTGATTTTGGAAATGAGTGTGGATTCTGAGGGTTCAGGCATCTTTTTACACACAAGGTGGGAGATGGTGACGAAGGGTAAAGGTCATCCTGTGGCCAGGTGGAATTGAGGTTTGGAGGCTCCATGACCCAGGTGCAGTTGTTCAGTGGGTCATGGTCATTTGTGAGGGAGGGGGGGGGGGTTTGTTGATAGTTGCCTTGCCCTGCAGTGTGATGGGACCTCTGACATAGTAATGGTGGTATCCTATGTACATGTTGTGTTCTGCTGATCAATGCCTGTTCATGTGTTGTGTTTTCCTTTCAGGTGTGAGGGGATAGTTATGGTTTGACATGCTGGGGTGTAGACATGGTGGATGTTCACATGTGATGTGTAGGGAACACTGATGGTCACTTGAGTGAACATGCATATGTGGAGTGCATGTCCTTGCAGAACCAAACACTTGCAATCGGAGGCACTACATGTACTCCCACCCTTGCATATCCACGTGTACACTGTTTGCCTTCTGGTGCCCACTGTGTCCCGGCAGCACATGTTCTGTGACCGATTATGGATCCAGTACATGCCTAATTTGATGTTTGATGTGGTCTGTCACTTAGATGTGATGCTCAGGGTGTGCATCACACAGAATGGCTGTTCAATGTGCTGTGCGCTGAGCAGTGTGATGCAGGAGTAGGACACTGCACACATGAGCTGCAGTGTTGATTTTGCAATGCATAATGTGCATGTAGACAGGCATTCATTGTGATGTTACATCTACGACTGTTGTAATGCATTTGGAAATGACTTATTTTGGGTGGGAGATTTTGTTGGTCTGTCATTTCATCTGATTCCGGGTCAGGCATCATTGTCCGATGCCACTATACATTTAGGACATGACAATGTGTACCTTATCGTTACTGCGTTGGTGTATGGGTATTGCTTGCCATGTCATGTTGATGTTTGGGAGGGTTTGAGTGACATGGCCTGTTTTGCAGGTGTGTGTGATGCACACCTTGCATGTCCGGGTCATCCGCTTCTCAGAGCAACTAGCTGGGGGTAGATTTCTCTCCGCAGCAGGGCCCTCCCCCTGGAACAGACTTCCGGCCTGACTTGAACTTGAGGGGAACCATCTCCAGTTCTGGAAGCACCTCAAGACCTTCCGCTTTGCTTCTGCTTACTCTCTGCCTCTCCCTTGCAGAATTCTTCACTGGAACTGCACAGGAGCTGCAACTGGGCACTCTAACCGACCTCGGTCCCTGGCCCAGCCACTCTCCACTTGCACTGCCTCCCTGGCAACCCCTGCACTGCAGTACTGTCTCTCTATCCCTACA
Source organism: Ambystoma mexicanum (assembly GCF_040938575.1). NCBI lineage: Eukaryota > Metazoa > Chordata > Amphibia > Caudata > Ambystomatidae > Ambystoma > Ambystoma mexicanum. Next base: position 1,384,468,784 of record NC_090937.1, on the reverse strand, counting down.
GCCCTCCCTTCCCAGAACTTGTCTGCACTTACCTTTGTAGTTGCCACCAGGCGACCTATGTATTATTTTTTTGGGCTACTTCCCCTGTACTGGACTCCCCCCCACCCTTCCCCTTGCACTTTTCCCATTCCCCCTACCCCTGCACTTGCATGATCTCAATGACACCTGGCCTAGTAGTACCGTTCTCTGTGTTCCCTTGTTCCCCCCTCCCTGCCTCATTGCGCCTTGGAATACTTGTGTATGGCCCATATCATGTCATATGTCATATGTGTGCCTTTTGGTCACACAGGATAGCTTGTGTTTAAGTAGCTAGGGATGCAGACGATGTGGCACTTCCATGGCAACTATCTCAGGGTGGTAGGGTTGTGACAGTTGACTGTCTCTTTGTCATCATCGATTGTCACCTGGTATGTGACAGGCCTGTGTGCACTCCGCAGGGGTGGGAGTTTAGGTGAAAAATGTGGCCACAAGCTGGGTCCGGGCTTCCTCGCCACATGCCCTGTCCCCTCCCATGGGCAGCGCCTGTGCCTGTGGTTGGGGATGTGGGGGCACCACCATGTCCACCGGGACGCCCTGCCGTGTTGCAACATTGTGCAGGACACATGCTGCCACAATGATCCTGCACACTACTGGTGGTGCATAGAGTAGTTGCCCACCAGAGCGGTCAAGGGAGCGGAAACGTGACTTGAGCACTCCGAATGTGCGCTCCACTATGCCTCTGGTTGCAATATGGGCAGCGTTGTATCTTACCTGGGGTGGTGTGGTGGGGTTCCGGATTGGCGTCATCATGTGGTTGCTCAGAGGGTAGGCACTGTCCCCTGGGGAGGTAGTTGAGATTATTAGGGTTTGGATATTTGTCTGTGTGTGACTTGCATGCATGTGCAAGGGCATTTGTACTGACCTAGGAGCCATGTGTCGCCATGCTGCCCGGCTTCAAGGGCCCGGCTCAGGGCGGACATTCTGTATATTAAACTGTCATGGGTGGAGCCAGGGTAGTTTGCATAGACAGAGGTGATGATTCCCTTTGCATCACATACCACCTGTACATTGATGGAATGCCAGTGCTTGCGGTTTCGGTAGATGTGCTCAATGGCCCTAGGTGGACGTAGGGCCACATGGGTGCAATCTATGGCACCGAGCACTTTGGGGAAGTGTGCCACCCTGAAAAAATCCAGGACAACGGCCTGCCTTTCTGCGGGTGTTCTGGGCATGTATATGTGCCTGCGGACTGAGGGGCGTGCTGTCATGATTGCCAGTACCTGGTGTAGGCAGCGTGACTGCGTGGCCTGTGAGACCCCTCCACTATGGCAGTGGTCCGCTGAAATGGCCCAGTGGCCAAAAAATGCAGGACATTGAGCAGCTTCTCCAAGGGGCTCAATGCTTGGGAGCAAAGGGTGGGGGATGTGAGGTAATCTTCCCACTCCCTGACCAGGTCTAGGATGATATGGGGTGGAAACCTATACCTGCCATAGACCTGGTCGTCAGGCATCCCAAAAAGGCTTGTCCGTGGTGCGAAAATGCGTGCCCTGGCTTTTCTCCTCCTCCTGCGGTGTCCCACGATCAGTGCAGCGACAAATGGGGTATTCATCGTAGCTGTATATACGCGTTTGTTGTTTGCGCGCACTTTTATGCTGTGCGCGGGGACGCCTCCACCTGCCTTCGTGTGGGCGGACGCGTTGACGCCTGTGCACGTCTTTTGCCGTGCGCGGGTTTCCCGTATTCGGATACGTGGTAAGACTGTAGGTCCGAGTGTCATCGCGTGTGATCTGAGGGGAGTGAGCGTACACGCGATTGGCCTGGGTACGTGTGTTTCAGGGTGCGCGGGAAGTTCCACACGCGATTAGCCTGGGTACGTGTGTTCCGGGGTGCCGGGAACTTTCACACGCGATTGGTGGAAATCCACGTGTGTTCTGTCATCAACTGCAACGAGGGAAACACCTGCGCGCGTCACGTCACAGACGCGCTCACGCGCTAAGGGCCTTTGGTCCAATGAAATCGCATATGGGCCTTTCCTCGTATTACACGCGGACGTGCAGTTTTCCACGCGCGGTGAAATGCCCAGGCACGTCTGTACGCGTCACGTCACAGGGGCGCTTGAGGGGCCTTCTGTCCAATGAAAATGCGTATGTGTGCAGACGCGCTTATGCGCTAAGGGCCTTTCCTCGAATTACACGCTGACGTGCAGATTTTTCACGTGCCAAATCACTCCGTATCAAGCTGGCCAAGCGTAAGCACACGGAAGACCACGCTCCTGCACAGAAGGCCGAACTACTGCCCCCCAGAGCCCCGAGCACGCTCCCACCTGCCATCTGCTGCTGCCTGACTGCCTGCTGCCCACGTGCCCTGCCATTTGCTGCCTGCACATCAGCCAGGGGTGCTGTTGCTGTGACCACCCCTGCTGGAACCAAAGACTCCCGACTGGGATTCCATCGCTCCACAGCCCAGCCCCAGGACCCAGTTGCCCACCCACTCCTGCCTCTGGGGTTGTCATGTCGGGGCAAACACCATCTGAGACCACTGACAACCCCCGGCCAGAGAGGCAGAGGGGCACCAGCTTCAGTGCCACCGAAGTTGGTGTCCTGGTGGAGCAAGTCCTGGGGCAGTATGATGCCCTCTTCGGAAGTTCCCGCACCGACAAGGAAGGACGGACTCGGATCTGGACTGACATCGTGACTGCCATCAACGCGGAGGGGGTGGCAGTCCGCGACTTACAACATGTCAAGAAGCGCTGGGAGGACTTCAGGTCCAGGACCCTGAACAAGGCCCGGTGCCTCTTGAAGGCAGCGGATGCCAAGGGGCGCCGGGGCCACTTGTCGGAAGAACAGATGAGGGTCCTGGAACGCATATCCCCAGCGCTCCACGTCCAGGTCCTTGAGAGGCAGACCCGTCTGGAGTCGAGCGGTGAGTGTACATGCATCCTGATTGTGAGCAGTGCGTGTGGTGATTATTCAGTAGTGTGCAGGTTGCACATCTGTTTGTATGGGGTCGAGTATGGGTGGGGGTGTACAGGGCCGTGGGGCTGACACATGCGAGGGCTGGAATGTGTGAGACATGGATGGTGCTTGTGTGTGTAGGCTTGCATGCCAAATGCAGTTGTGTGGGCACACATGTTTGGATGAATGTGTATGTAAGTAGACATGTCCGTGATGTCACGCATGTATGTTGTTTTCGGCTGCATGTATCAGCACTGTGTACATGTGCATGTGTGTGTATTTGACAAGGGTGCAACAGTGATGCAACATGGATGCATGTGACAGCGGTATGTGGAAGCCTGATTGGCAGATGTGACATGAATGCCCGTCTGAACACTGCGACACTTGGCAGAGGTGTACACATGCATGCAAGTGTGGTGGTGTGTGTACATGTGTGGTGCACTTCCTGTGTTGCATGTGATGTCTGGCTCACCTTTGGCTGCTCATGCTGTTGTATGTGTATGGATGGTGGTGGCAGTTGCGATATGGCTGTGGTATGGCTCATGTGTGCGAGTTGTAATGACATGTGTGTTGGGGATTGTGATGAAATGTCTGAGGTTTGCCAATGCCACTCATGTACAACTGTCATGTGTGTATGTGTCCATTGTACAGTTCCCTGATGCCTGTGTTTTGTTTCTCCCTGTCTGCAGCGTCAACTGATGAAGAGGGCGGAGAAGGTGCTGTGGAGCACAGCGGCGGGGATCCCACCGCCAGCCGGAGACGCAAGGCCCGGCTCCCCTCCCATGTTGTGATCTCGTCGTGGAGTGAGGAGTCCGGTGCCGCGTCCCAGACCGCAGCTGCCGGGGGGAGGTCCAAGAGGCGGAGGTTGGAGTTGGACTCCTCGGCAGCAGAAGGGGCAGCTGAGACCCCACAGGGCCCAACAGGGGAAGATGGCACGGAGTCATCCAGGTTGGTGGGGGGTTTGGTGGAGGAGGAGGCCGTGCAAGCACCAGAGACGGGGTCTGGAGGTGGGGATCCCACTGGTGCTAGTGGTGCAGTGCAGGACCAGGGACAGGAGGCAGCACAGGCCGCCGCGGAGGTGCCTGTGTGCAATCCTATCCCTGATCCTGTCCCTGCATCATCTTGCACCAGCAGGGATGCCTACGTCCAGACCCGTTTTCAGGCAGGGGATGAGCTCACTTCAACTGCCCTTCCTCTGCCTGCGGACGTGGCTATCCAGGTCCGGGTTGAGCCTGTCCTGGCTGGTGTGGCGTTGTGTCAACGGGCCATGCGAGGTGACCTGCAGTCTTTTCATGAAGAGACTGCACGTCATCTCGAATGGCTCGTTGACCACGTCAGCCTGCTGGGACAGGTCACCCAGGCCGGATTCCTCCGTCTAATGGGGCTTGCTACGACCCCCTCCTCAACTGGCCCCCTACGCGCCAGTCGTCCTCCGTGCCACCTTCCCACCCATCAGTCACCTGGGTGCCCTGTGGAGCTGCCTGTGACGGTGCGGCCAGGCTGGTGGAGGAGGCATCCCTGCCACAGTCGGGAGTCGGACGTCCAGCAGGGGTGGCCACATCTACGACTGCACCCCAGCCGGCGGAGGATGTGCAGGCAGCAGGAGGCAGTGCACAGGCAGAGGCACAGTAGCAGCAGCAACGTGGTGGGAGCCATGAAGGCTCGGGGCCTTCAACATCGGAGGGGCAGGCATCGGCCGGAGGGCAGGAGGACCCAGGACAGAGAGTGTCTTCCGTGTGGCAGCGGTTGGGCCACGCCATAGATGCGGAGCGGCAGCGGGCGGAAGAGGCACGGCTCACAATGGTCAGGGCGGAGAACTCCATGCGGAGGGCCCTGAGGCGGGCCGAGTGCCTCGAGACAATCCGCAGGGGTTTGGAGGTGGAGACGTCGACGGCCCTGCGGACCCTCGGGGACATGGAGGAGGAGTTCGATGATGCCCTGGCCCGGGACATCCACAAGTGAGCCGTGAAAGTAGCCCGCTGCCCTTGTACATAGTTATGTAGGTAGTGTTAGGTTTCATTTTTTTTTATTTTATTTGGACCTTTCGGACATTGGCCACATTTTTGTATATAGTTTATTTTATTAGTTAGTGTAGTTAGATAGGTTTCCTTTCTTTTGTTGGGATAATGGACCCTGGCTTGTTCCATGTACATAGTTCACTGTTGGATTGTATTTTTTTTTCACTTTTTAACCATGGAGCAATGGCTTTATTTTTCATTTCCCATTGGATTTTGTTTTGTGGACATTGACTTTGGAGAACATTACTTTGGAATTTTAATTTTGGTTTTGCTTTTTTTCACGGACATGCTTCTTTTAATTTTTGTACATTCACATTTCTGTTTATTCATTTTTTATTCTATTTATGTTTCCGTTAATACATATTTTTTTTGGTGAACTTCAATGTGTGGTATCTCATTGGTTTCATGCATTTCATGATATGTGTTTTGAGATTCACTGACACCCATTGGGTGTATGTGAGGGAGATGTGTTTGTTTCGGAACTTGCAATTGGTGTTCTGTGATGTAATTGCAAATTATGAGTGGGTGGATGCAATACTCGGGTGGGTGTTTTGCATTTGGAGGCTGACCATAGGGACCAAGGATCTAGATTGTGATGACATGTTGGCTGGGGAACATGAGTTGCACATGGGTGGGGGCCTGCTGGCAGGTGCCCCACAGTGCTGGGGGGTGGGGGTGGTGGGGAACATGAGTTGGACATGGGTGGGGGCCTGCTGGCAGGTGCCCCACAGTGCTGGGGGGTGGGGGTGGTGGTAGACATTGGTGGGGGCCTGGTGGAGGCTGCCCCTGCACTTCTGGGGGGTGGGGGTGGTGGGAGACATGGGTGGGGGCCTGGTGGAGGCTGCCCCTGGTGGGTGGGGGGTGGGGGTGGTGGGAGACATGGGTGGGGGCTTGGTGGTGGGTGCCCATGCACTGCTTGGGGGTGGGGGTGGTGGGAGACATGGGTGGGGGCCTGGTGGAGGCTGCCCCTGGTGACTGGGGGGGTGGGGGTGGTGGGAGACATGGGTGGGGGCCTGGTGGAGGCTGCCCCTGGTGGCTGGGGGGTGGGGGTGGTGGGAGACATGGGTGGGGGCCTGGTGGAGGCTGCCCCTGGTGACTGGGGGGGTGGGTTTGGTGGGAGACATGGGTGGGGGCCTGGTGGAGGCTGCCCCTGGTGGCTGGGGGGTGGGGGTGGTGGGAGACATGGGTGGGGGCCTGGAGGAGGCTGCCCCTGCACTGCTGGGGGGTGGGGGTGGTGGGAGTCATGGGTGGGGGCCTGATGGTGGGTGCCCCTGCACTGCTGGGGGGTGGGGGTGGTGGGAGACATGGGTGGGGGCCTGGTGGAGGGTGCCCCACAGTGCTGGGGGTGGGGGTGCTGGGAGACATGGGTGGGGGCCTGGTGGAGGCTGCCCCTGGTGGCTGGGGGGTGTGGGTGCTGGGAGACATGGGTGGGGGCCTGGTGGAGGCTGCCCCTGGTGGCTGGGGGGTGGGGGTGCTGGGAGACATGGGTGGGGGCCTGGTGGAGGCTGCCCCTGGTGACTGGGGAGTTGGGGGTGGTGGGAGACAGGGGTGGGGGCCTGGTGGAGGCTGCCCCTGGTGGCTGGGGGGTGGGGGTGGTGGGAGACATGGGTGGGGGCCTGGTGGAGGCTGCCCCTGGTGACTGGGGGGGTGGGGGTGGTGGGAGACATGGGTGGGGGCCTGGTGGAGGCTGCCCCTGGTGGCTGGGGGGTGGGGGTGGTGGGAGACATGGGTGGGGGCCTGGTGGAGGCTGCCCCTGCACTGCTGGGGGTGGGCGTGGTGGGAGACATGGGTGGGGGCCTGGTGGAGGCTGCCCCTGGTGACTGGGTGGTGGGGGTGGTGGGGAACATGAGTTGGACATGCGTGGGGGCCTGCTGGCAGGTGCCCCACAGTGCTGGGGGGTGGGGGTGGTGGGGAACATGAGTTGGACATGGGTGGGGGCCTGCTGGCAGGTGCCCCACAGTGCTGGGGGGTGGGGGTGGTGGGGAACATGAGTTGGACATGGGTGGGGGCCTGCTGGCAGGTGCCCCACAGTGCTGGTGGGTGGGGGTGCTGGGGAACATGAGTTGGACATGGGTGGGGGCCTGCTGGCGGGTGCCCCACAGTGCTGGGGGGTGGGGGTGGTGGGAGACATGGGTGGGGGCCTGGCGGAGGCTGCCCCTGGTGGCTGGGGGGTGGGGTTGGTGGGGAACATGAGTTGGACATGGGTGGGGGCCTGATGGCAGGTGGCCCACAGTGCTGGGGGATGGGGTATGATATGATATGATATGATATGATATGATATGATATGGTATTTGTAACGCGCCTATACACAGGTGTTTCAAGGCGCGACGAGGCAGGGAGGGGAGGAACAAGGGGAGACAAAACAAACGATCCTACTAGGCCAGGTGTCATTCAGATCGCGCAAGTGCAGGGGTGGGGGAGGGGGGAAAAAGTGCAAGGGGAAGGGGAGGGGGGAAGTGCAGTAAAGGTAAGTGGCGTAAGTAATAAATAATAAAGGGCCAGCTAGTGGCAAGTGCAAGGTAAGTGCAGTACAAGTGCTGGGGAAGGGGGGGGGCTGTAGGGATACAGAGACAGTCCCGTAGTGCAGAGGGGTTCCAGGGGATCAGTGACTGGGACCAGGACCGAAGGCAGTCTAGAGTGGTCCAGTTGCAGGATCAGTGCAGTTTAGTGAAGAATTAATTAGCTGTTCAGCAGGGGAGAGGGAGAGAGAAAGCAGAAGCAAAGAGGAAGGTTTTGAGGTGCTTCCGGAACCGGAGGTGGTTCTCCTCAAGTTTCAGGGAGGCAGGAAGGCTGTTCCAGAGGGAGGCCCCTGCCGCGGAGAGAGATCTACCCCCAGCTCGTTGCTTCGAGAAGCGGCTGACCATGAGGGAGTTGGAGGCGGATGAGCGAAGGGCTCGGGGAGGAAGATATTTGGGAAGAGAGAGTTGAAGGTATTTAGGACCCAGGCCCCAGAAGGCCTTGTGGACAATGCAGAGGGTTTTGAACTTTATCCTCGCAGCCACTGGGAGCCAGTGTAGAGATTTCAGTCCTGGAGAGATACGGTCCCTGGGCTTGAGGCCAAGGACAAGTCTTGCAGTTCTGTTCTGGATGAGTTGCAGAGGGCGGAGAGTGGAGGCAGGCAGATTAAGATAGAGGCTGTTACAGTAATCCAGCTTCGAGAGAACCAGGGCTCGGGAGACAATGAGCTTCTGGGGGAAGGAGAGGAAGGGAAGAATACCTCTGAGGAGGTGCAGCTGGTAGTGTGACCTCTTGGCGACGTCAGAAATATGAGGAGAGAAGGAGAGTGTGGAGTCGAAGATGACCCCAAGGTTTTTTGCCTTGCAGGTAGGAGCAGGGAGGGGGCCAAGGGAGGCAGGCCAGAGAGCTGCAGGGAAGGAGGGAGTGGGAGTACCGATGAGTAGAATCTCAGTCTTACTGGCATTAAGGCAGAGGTCATTGGCGGCACACCATTCTTGGATAGCAGACAGACAGTCAGAGATGAGGGAAGGAGAGGGGGAGGCTGAGGGTAGCCTGAAAATGAGCTGGGTATCGTCCGCATAGCACTGGAAATTAGGGCAGAGAGCGGCGATGTGGTGGGCAAGGAGAGCCAGATACTGGTTGAACAGCCAGGGAGAGAGATTAGATCCCTGGGGGACACCACAGGTGGAGAAAAAGATGTCGGAGAGGAAGGACCCCAGTTGGACCTGGGAGGGTCGATTTGAAAGGAAAGAGGTCAGCCACGCCAGAGCCTGACCAGTGATACCCAGGTTTTCCGGAGACGGTTGAGCAGGATGGCATGGTTGACAGTGTCAAAGGCAGAGGAGAGATCGAGCAGAATGAGAACACACGGAGTGTTGGAATCGAGGTTCAGGAGCAGGTCTTCACGGATGTTCAGAAGAGCAGTTTCCGTGCTTCTGGCAGCTCTGAAGCCAGATTGATGGTCATGAAGACTACCAATAGACATGGGTGGGGGCCTGGTGCAGGCTGCCCCTGGTGGCTGGGGGGTGGGGGTGGTGGGAGACATGGGTGGAGGCCTGGTGGAGGCTGCCCCTGCACTGCTGGGGGGGTGGGGGGGTGGGAGACATGGGTGGGGGCCTGGTGGAGGCTGCCCCTGGTGGCTGGGGGGTGGGGGTGGTGGGAGACATGGGTGGGGGCCTGGTGGAGGCTGCCCCTGGTGACTGGGGGGTGAGGGTGGTGGGAGACATGGGTGGGGGCCTGGTGGAGGCTGCCCCTGGTGGCTGGGGGGTGGGGATGTTGGGAGACATGTGTGGGGGCCTGGTGGAGGCTGCCCCTGGTGACTGGGTGGGTGGGGGTGGTGGGAGACATGGGTGGGGGCCTGGTGGAGGCTGCCTCTGCACTGCTGGGGGGTGGGGGTGCTGGGAGACATGGGTGGGGGCCTGGTGGAGGCTGCCCCTGGTGGCTGGGGGGTGGGGGTGCTGGGAGACACGTGTGGGGGCCTGGTGGAGGCTGCCCCTGCACTGCTACGGGGTGGGGGTGGTGGGAGACATGGGTGGGGGCCTGGTGGTGGGTGCCCCTGCACTGCTGGGGGGTGGGGGTGGTGGGAGACATGGGTGGGGGCCTGGTGGAGGGTGCCCCACAGTGCTGGGGGGTGGGGGTGGTGGGGAACATGAGTTGGACATGGGTGGGGGCCTGCTGGCAGGTGCCCCACAGTGCTGGGGGGTGGGGGTGGTGGGGAACATGAGTTGGACATGGGTGGGGGCCTGCTGGCAGGTGCCCCACAGTGCTGGTGGGTGGGGGTGCTGGGGAACATGAGGTGGACATGGGTGGGGGCCTGCTGGCGGGTGCCCCACAGTGCTGGGGGGTGGGGGTGGTGGAAGACATGGGTGGGGGCCTGGTGGAGGCTGCCCCTGGTGGCTGGGGGGTGGGGGTGGTGGGGAACATGAGTTGGACATGGGTGGGGTCCTGCTGGCAGGTGGCCCACAGTGCTGGGGGGTGGGCTGGTGGGAGACATAGGTGGGGGCATGGTGGAGGCTGCCCCTGGTGGCTGGGGGGTGGAGGTGGTGGGGAACATGAGTTGGACATGGGTGGGGGCCTGCTGGCAGGTGCCCCACAGTGTTGGGGGGTGGGGGTGGTGGGAGACATGGGTGGGGCCTGGTGGAGGCAGCCCCTGGTGGCTGGGGGGTGAGGGTGGTGGGAGACATGGGTGGGGGCCTGGTGGAGGCTGCCCCTGGTGGCTGGGGGTGGTGGGGAACATGAGTTGGACATGGGTGGGGGCCTGCTGGCAGGTACCCCACAGTGCTGGGGGCTGGGGGTGGTGGGAGACATGGGTGGGAGCCTGTTGGAGGCTGCCCCTGGTGGCTGGGGGGTGGGGGTGGTGGGAGACATGGGTGGGGGCCTGGTGGAGGCTGCCCCTGGTGGCTGGGGGGTGGGGGTGGTGGGAGACATGGGTGGGGGCCTGGTGGAGGCTGCCCCTGGTGGCTGGGGGTGCAGGGGGACATGCATTGGTGGGCAGTAGTGCAAGTTGACATGTGGGTTGGCTGGTGGGCATGGCCATGGTGGATGGGGTGCCTGCAGGACATGTGCTGGGTAGGCCCCTGTGGTGTGAGCCACCTGCAGGGGCCGTGGAGGGTGTAGAGGGAACACCTGGGAGGACCCACACGTGCAATTCACGTGTGCTGCTCCCCGCGCACCCCTGTAATACACGTACCCTGATGAGATCGCATGTGGAACTTCCCGCGCACCCCTGTAATACACGTACCCTGATGGAATTGCGTATGGAACTTCCCGCGCACCCTTGGAATACATGTACCCTGCTGATGTTGCGTGGGATACTTCCCCCGCACCCCGAAATACACGTACCCTGATGAGATCACGTGTGTGACTTCCCACACACCCCCGAAATACACATACCCCGCTCAATCGCGTGTGTAACTTCCCGTGCACCCCCGAAATACACGTACCTCGCTCAATCGCATGTGTAACTTCCCGCGCACCCCCGAAATACACGTACCCCGCTCAATCGCGTATCTAACTTCCCGCGCACCCCCGAAATACACGTACCCCGCTCAATCGCGTATCTAACTTCCCGCGCACCCCCGAAATACACGTACCCCGCTCAATCGCGTGTGTAACTTCCCGCGCACCCCCGAAATACACGTACCACACTCAATCGCGTGTGTAACTTCCCGTGCACCCCCGAAACACACGTACCTCGCTCAATCGCGTGTGTAACTTCCCGCGCACCCCCGAAATACATGTACCCCGCTCAATCGCGTATTTAACTTCCCGCGCACCCCCGAAATACACGTACCTCGCTCAATCGCGTGTGTAACTTCCCGCGCACCCCCGAAATACACGTACCCCACTCAATCGCGTATTTAACTTCCCGTGCACCCCCGAAATAGACGTACCCCGCTCATTCGCGTGTGTACCTTCCCGCGCACCCCTGAAATACACGTACCCCGCTCAATCGCGTGTGTAACTTCCCGCGCGCCCCCGAAATACCCGTACCCCACTCGATCGCGTTTGTTGCTTCCCGCGCACCCCTGCATTACACGTGCCCCGCTCCCACAGGCCCAATTGCTGTAAGTTGCCACTTTTGTGATGCGCTGGGACTCTACCGCCTGCCTTTGTGTGGCGGACATGTTTCAGCTTGTGCGTGTCTTGGGCTGTGCGTGGCTTTGCCCTATTCGATTCCATGAATACGCGTGGTTCGAGTGCGTGTGGGCGTTCCGTCTGCTTCCCTGCAGTACATCCCCAGTTACGCCCTTATTTTCGCGCGTTGTTCCCCATTCCGCGCGTTACGCCCCGTGTCCCGCCCACTTTCTGGTGTATGCGCCGAGGTTGTGCGCTTTCACTGTGCGCGTCGCGCACGCCTTTCGGGATGTTGCAGTGACTTGTGCGCCATGCACGGGTTTGGCGTACATCCCGAGGTGAACACGCGCAGGGACTTCCATGAATCGCACGCATGCGCGTGCGTCTGTTTTTTTCCGCTTGCGCCTGCTTGCGCCTGCTTGCGCCTGCTTGCGCGAAGATTTTCGGCGCACGTTTGTTCCATGAATCGGCCCCTGAATGTCACAAAGTGAGTGGGCCAAGGTTTCTTATCATACAGCGTACATCTCTGTGATGTTGGAATCAGTATTCTTTTGTACGACGCATATTTGCTAAATGATTTGTAATGCTTGACTGTAAAATCTCATCTTTTTTTTGCACTTTTAGTGGTAATTTCGTAGCTAACATATTTTGAAAATGGGTTCCTGATTTCAATGTGTGTGCACCTCCGTAGCATAGTGTTGCTAGTTACTTTCGGTGGAATATGTATTCTATGTTGTGTCTGAATCTGGGGTCTTCAGAATACATTCTTAAAGAGCGGTATTCTGAAGCTGTTATTTGTGTGGGTCTATCATCGTACCTTCTTCCTTTCCCAGTAGGAAAGGCACGTGCTTCTATACTTTTCTCCCATATGCTGATTGGCGATCCTTTGGCTTGTCACGTTTGGTACGTTTCCAGTGCATCATCTATGGTGTGTTTAGAGTGTAATCGATGAATTAAATAATGGTCTAAAATATTCGATTCTGTAGCATTATCTAGAAGTTGAAATTGACCAGTTTCTGATGATTATTGAATCATTTCAGTGGTTTTCCTCAGGTTTTCTTCAATATTAATTTCTCTGTAGTATTCATTGTTGTCTTTTAGATATTGCAGGGCTTGTCTAACTTTATGTAAGTCTACAAGTTGTTGCCAAATTCTTTTGTCTTTTGTAGGTACGCCATTTTGTAAGATAATTAAAGATTGATCTGTTGGATGTTGCACTCCCAGAGTGTGTACATTTTCTTTGAGATCTAATGGCAAATAAACTACTTTGCCACAAATGCCTTTCACTAAATCAGAGGGAGGTAGTTTTGCTGTTTTTGTTTGAAGGCATGTTATTGCTTGAAATGGGTGCAATGTTTGAATTATGATGGTCTCATATAAGTTGAGTTGTTGCAGGGGTTTTGGTACTGAGAATAATTCCAAGTTATTTGTGAGAGCATGTGAAGGTGTTTGGTTGTTGTCAAGTTTTGCAGTGCATTAACTTCAAAGTATTAAGGGGTCAGTAATCTTGTATTTGTTTTCTGCTATAAGATAGAGAGCTAATTGGAACCATTTGGAATCTTCATTGTCTTCTATTTTATACGTTATGTCTACAGTTTTTGTGCTATTTTTATAAAAAGTCCTGCGGCAACACACACACAAATGGTTTGGTACTTAAGCAGATGTACTTTTAAATGTTAGTATTTCTTTTTTGTGTGTGTGTAATAGAAGGTTGCCATCTGTACAGTTGTTGCTATTCTGTTGTAAACCTATTGCACTTTGTAAGTGGCTTCCAGTTCCAAAATATTTTCTCTGGATATGCTCTATTTTTTTGAGTAGTTGTTTGGCTGTACCATGTAGAAGATTGTTATTTAAATTGGCTAGTGCTAAAGCAGGACTTTTGGTATAGTACAGTTTATGGACAAGATTTCTTCAGGTTGAATGATGCGTTGATATCATTTTGATATGATGGAAGGTGCTTTTGCAAATTGGTCCAAAAATGCAGGCTAAAGAATGTCCTTGTAGTCCTGTGTATTTGCGCACTGGACAGGAGTCCATATTGTGCAGCAGCTTGTGACTCAATTCACCTGTGGTGTGACTCAATTCACCTCTACAGATGTTTGTGAAGCTATCTTTGTTGATATTCTGTTTATTGAGAAGTCTTTTTTGTAGTTTAATACTTAGTTTTGTTAGTGGTTTCATTAAGTTTAAAACTAAAATAAATAATTTTCTTTTGAGAAGGATTGCACTGTCTATGAGAGCTTGTAGGATACATTTTCTACGGTAAGTTTTAAGGGTTGTGCGTGATGTCTCTCCTGTTTTTATAAGGTTCTGAAGCACTCTGTGGCGGAATTCTTTTTGTAAAATAATCTTTTGGTATGCTTACTTGCTGCTACATCAAGAATTATAGGTGTAGTGTTAGGACTAATGGTAGCTGCAGTTGTGTTAATCACTTTCTGTTTCATTTAACATTTTGAAAGAGAAGGCAACGTTTCTGTACTGGGAGCTTGTTTTGTTTCACTAAATGACTGTATTAACTGTTTTGTTTGAACTTTTTGTACAAATTCTGCTAGAGGCGGATGCTTATTTTGGAGAGTTTTAGTTTGATTTTGTTTACTTTTGCGTTGCTTTCTACAGAGTTGGTTTTTGGTAGGCATTGTTTGGGGTCTGTTGTAGAAAAAAAGAAAGTGTGAGCTGGGATCTTGTGCAGTGTATGTGTGCTTTGTGCATGAGTGTCTGAGTATGATGGTAAGAATGCATGTAGAGGTGTGTGATTGTGCAATGGGCTGCTACATCAGGTTGGGAAGGGTATTCTTGTATTTGTGTGTTACTATAATAGTGTTCATATTACAATACAAAGTATGGAGCTGGCAAGGGGAAGCACTAATACTGAATCTAATGTTGCAGGGTTAATACAATTGTTTGTTCTAGAATACTAGAATTCTACAGTGTTTGAGTAACAATTAGAACATTATGGCAGTATTGCACTTACTTTTTTGGATGGGAAGAGTAGGTTTCTTCTGAGTTCTCCTACATACTTCAGATGCTGCTGCTTTTCAGGGGAGTGGTCTTCACTGCATTTGTGAAACAAAGAAGATAGTAAATATGTGTGTTAATAGCACTGTTGTTGATAGCGACATGGATTTCTTTGTTTTTGCAGTAGTAGTGCTTTCTGACAACTGTGCATAACATGTACATGTACTTTCCTTTGCCTATGTGCATTCTGTATATTTCATTTAGAATCTGTTAGTTGAATGTGCTTCAGAAATGATGACAATAGTAAGCGTACAAAGCACAGGCGGTGTTATTGGATGTTAGGAGATAGAAGAAATAATTGTATGCTTTGTTTGCTATTTTTAAGAAGGTAAATGGCAGGAATATACAGAAAAGTATGCAATGTATGCATTTGTGAAGGTGTGGGAAATAAAGCAGAAGGATGTGTTGGGGTCAGCAGCTTATTATTCAGTAGGTAATTACCAAAGTACTGGGTGATTCTGTGGTGCTCGGAGATGGGAGAGTCTGAAATAAATTAAGGGTTGCAAGGAAGGATATGGTGCTTGTGTTGCAGACTGAAGGGAAGGGAGGATATGTTGTATGACTAGCTTTACAACACTGTACATAGTTGTAGATGATGTGATAGACATGACTGCACCTGTGCATAGTCGAATGCTTTGTAAATTCTAGAACGGAATGGGCAACCAGCTGGAATGAGAGAGCTGTCTAGATTGGAAGAACAGTTGTAGAGGCAGTGGTGTTGTTTCAGCTGGGCGCCTTTCAAATGATCTTGGCTATCTTTGTGCATAAATAAAGGTGCATGTACTCATCCTTGCTGTCTATCATTTTATAACAGGCTAGAAATCCTTTTTCCATAATTATACTGTTATTTGCCCGGGAGGATAGCTCAGCGGCAGCGTGCGCGTCTTGGAAGCAAGACGACACGAAGCAACAACGTTCGATCCCCGGGTCCGCGCTTAAAAACCTCTGGGTGTTTAAGCGCGTTATAAATACGTAACTAAGACAAAAAAAAAAAAAAGCACAATTACGCAACTAATTCCTGTAACAGCGCCTCGATGCCTGCGGGCTGTCTGAGCGCTATATAAATGTAAAATAAAAATAAAAATTTCTCTCATCTTTTAACGTGAAATGACACTTTGTTAGATAGCATTGTGTGTTGTGTCTGATTATTATTATAATCATTTGTAAAGGAAGTTGAAATTATAGAATGTATGTTAAATATGCAGAATGTATGGAAAGGAAATTGTATGTACATCTATAAAGCATTTCGAAGGTTCTCCCCCCTGCAGAGTACAGCGTTGCAGTAGGTGCACAATACTGTGACCCTCGAAAGGTAAGGATCAACAGTATCACGTATGGCCTGCAAGGCAGCTGGAGGGATGCACTGACCCATAGGAGTGTCTCTTGTGGTGGCAGGAGCGGAAACAGAGGATGCTGCAGGGGAACTCAATCTACTACATTTATCGCACGGTACAACCTTACGAATAGCCCCACCGTGGAACGACTTTAGGTGTTGCTTCATTGAGGTAGTACCATAGCTGTACAAGCCCGGTTTCCCACGACTCAGGACCACCTTGCACTGATTGCAGGTCACCTTTTTTGATCATGCTTTTTGTACTCCATCAAGAGTGGTAAATAACCTCCACACCCAAGATTCATGGTGAGAACTAGTAGTAGGGACTTACTACTTCATCCTCTTCATCCTCTTCATCACTCTCCTCTGTATCTTCACGCCTGTTCCCCTTTGCATGTCCTTGGGGAGGTGTTGGTGGTGGAGGGGTTAGGTGTGGTGTTGAGACAGCAGTAGCACCAGCAGCCATGGATGCCATCAGGACAGCTGTTTCAAAGAGCAAGTGCAATCCAATGCAACAAGGAGCAGTCTCCATCCTGAAAGCCCAAAAACAGAATAAGGAGCAGCTCTGGGGTGTGGCCTTTTATAGGGGTGCTGGGCGGCTTCCGGACACCCGCGTTGTCTTTGTACACTTCAAACACCAAAAAAGTGCTCAGAAATTTCCAAAAAGTATGCAGATCATAAGGGACATGGTCTGGAACATGTGCAAGGGTGAACTGTCCCAGGAAAATACCTTGGATTGTGCAAAAAAACACTTTTTAGGTGTCCGGGTGAAGGGGCCCGTGAGGGACCCTCGTTTGTGGAAACAAGGCACAATCACCACACAAACTGATACGCCAGACACGAGGTTGTATTCCCAAAATCTAGGGTTTATTGCAAAGCAAATAGTCTCAGTTGGCCAACTGGTCCCACGCCCCGCGACATGTGTCTACCAGACCTTGGGGGACGCAAGAGCAAGAGAAATTCGTACAACAGTTACATATATACAAAACAAGCATCTAGTAATCAGTAGTGTCACAACTTATACCGCCCCTATTGCATTTCCTTTAAACTAGGCACGATGATTGACAATGGTGACGAGTATGGCACCTTCAAACATACATTTAGTAACAGTTTGCAATTATGTAAGCCCACAGACATAAGTCTTTGTTTTAAAGAACACAATGCTTCTGTTTCTGCAAGCAAGCTGTGCTAGGGAGAGACACATTCCAGGCCTTGCTATCTCCTAGTTTCTATTCGTGTGCTGGGGGTCAACTTGCTCTCCAGGGCTCTACTGGGCTCTGGAAAGGGGGGCTGCAAAGAAGAGCATAATTCAAGTCATCTAATGTTCGCTTCTAGCATTTCTACTGTGTTACCGAGACTAGCTGCCACCTGCTGTACTGATTAGAATGCCTTGCTGCTCACTCTCCAAGGATATGTGAAGGAGGAGACCCGGCATGTCTGTCTAGGTTACTGCGTTATGTTTCAACATGCCTCTCACAGCCTTGCATTGTGCACCAGTGAAGCAAAATAATATTTCAGCAAAGCATTTTAACAGAAGGCAAAAAGCAAACGTTAGAGAAAACAAAATGGCGATTTCAGTCGCTTTAAAATGGCTGCACCTTAGTCAAGTTTATGGCTATATATTTCTAATAATAAATGCATGAGACGGTTGGTCTTCGGCCAACATAGTACATAGCCTTATGATCGAGGGGTGTCTACTTTTTCTAGATCGACAAACCCTCCTTTTGGCCGTATGCCAAACGTCTCATCCGTACATTGCATCCTCTTCTGACCCAGTATCTGATTCAGATTCTGTATCTTGCACACTACTGGTCTCATCTTCCTTGTCATCAATGTCAATTGACATGAATTATTTTACTGTCTTTGATTCATCATTACCGTGAGTGTTTGATTTAATAGTGCTCTCTTTGTCTCTCATCTGTACACACTCTTCACTTATCTCAGTGCATATTATAGGTAAGAAGTGTATGCAACAACAACATGTCATGAATATCCCTAGCACTGCTACTAGGATTGCAAATAGTTTCCATCCCCATGAATATAATAATTCCCAGAACCAGGAGTCTATATCCCAACCCCCTTCTTGGGTATGGAGTTCAGAGCTCAAGACATGTACCTTTCTTATCGCTTCAAAAATCGTACGAGAGGAGTCGTTTACAAATACACAGCACACTGACCCCACGATTTTGCAAACACCACCATGATCAACCAGGATTACATCAAGAGCCATCCTATTTTGCAGAGTCATTAATCTAATCCCTTTCTCCTCTAATGTCATGTTATATAATATATTTGTTGCTCCATTTATTGTTTTCTCTAAGATTCTGGATAGTTGTCGTATATTATAGGAATTTATTGCTTGGGCCATAAATGGTATAAATGATTTTCTACGTCTTCTACTATTAATCCGTCTTCATTACTCCTCTGTGGTCTAGATCTAGATATTTTGGCTATGTCTGTTGTTTTTAAAAGAAACACTCCTGGGAACAAAAGTCCTAGATAACAAGAACCTCCCCAGTTTCTAGGCAACCAGGGATACGCTTTTTCTCCACATATAAAATATACAGGAACACCTACACATACAGGTTCTACTTCCCTATCAAGAATCGCTATATTCATGTATCTAGTGAATGTCCCTACAGAATAAGAGCTTTTCTTTTTTTAAGCAAAAAGGAACAGAACTTGGGCTGTAGTTTACTGTATAGGATGGAGGCACTGCATCTTTATTTCCTTCTAATCTCATATGAAACGTGATTACAGATGATTTATGTGGCACGAATAATCTATTTCGTGGCATTGGTTTGGGCGTAGCTTTTGGCATTATCATTCCTGCTCTATGAAATATAGAGCAGCCTACAGTTCTCATGATTATCTCCTCAAATTAATTCATGTTTGTGCTATCTAGTTGACCCGTTTTACTTTTATTCCATTTCACAAAATATGATGTACTCAGAGATGCACTGCATGCAGACCTCAATGTCAATGGCTGCACGTACCAACCTATTCCTTTTCCACCATGCTGTGGCAAATGGGCACACACCCAACAACTATTCTTTCTCAGAATTGTATGTGTCATATTCATTATTTGCAATAATGTATTGTTACCATATCCTTCCCTGTGTCTTTCTTCCATTGGGGACAGAGTGTAAGTAATTACATGAACAGGGCTTTCAGTAGTGGAGATGTTTTTCACGGGCAAGAGAATTTCTAAAGGCTGCATTTCTTCCAAGTACTATAATACCAGTGCAGTTGTTATCGGGGCTATTATACTCATTAATCACATAATTATTGTAAGATCAGCATACCATTTTTTTGGTAACTCTTTTTGTGTAATTTTCCAGTTTCTATGTTTAATTCATTATCAGCAGCAGTGCAGGAGGGGTGCAAAAGCTGGCATTTTTCTCTCACGGCTCTTCTTCTTCAGCAGAGTTCGTCATGAATATCTCTCTCTGTTGCACTCGTTGGAATGTCAAAAAGTTTGATAAATGTCAACAGTTTGTTCTTCCAGTTCTCAGCAGCCTGAATCGCTTTACGTTGGGCAAGATCTCTGTGCGTCTGCACATTGCTCAAAGAACTCCAGAGCAGTTATCAATTGCCTTTGTACCATGTGCACCCCGTTCGTTCGCACGGGTTCAGGACACATGGATTTCTTTTTTAGCACCAAGGAGCCTCGTTTATTGGGCATTCCGATTTGCATAACCCTCACACCACTCTCCTCTAGGCCTCCGGTTCCTATTTCATCCGAGAATAGGAAACAGAGGCAACAAAAAGATCAACAGAAATGTAGGTTTGATCACTCCTTCTTCCGAGGCCGCAAATTATATTGCCTATATATTATATCGTGTGATCAATGAATAGCGCGGATGCAGGTTCTGCTGGACAACGTTGGGGCACTCTTTGCCCTTCCTCTTTTACAGCAATATTTTCAGGCTCTGTTTCAGGATCAGGCAGATTTTGTGGCAAAGAACTGGCAATCATTTCTTTCGTTTCTGGGACCGCTGTCTCTTTTTGGTCATCTCGATCAAGCAGTTTTTCAGATGGTGACGGGACCATTTTGGCGTGGGTTGCGTGAATCCACGCATTTCGTCCATCCACACGAATTGTCGTTTGCGTAGTTAGGAAGATCAGATAGGGTCCATGCCATCTGGGTGCTAACGATGTCTTTCGCTCAAAGTTTTTAATTAGCACCCAGTTTCCTGGCTCCAAGGCGTGTCCCGGGCCAGTGTATCTTATTGGTAATGCCTCCTCCACCTGCTGATGAATCAAACGCAATTTTTGGATTAAATGCTGAGCACAGGGTATTCAAGTTCCCTCAGCCTTTTCAGCTGAGGTGCACATCAAACATTCGCCGGTCTCCCCATTATGATTTCGTATGGGGAGAGCCCAGTTCTTGCCTGCACAGATGTGTGCATGCACAGTAATGCTAGCGGTAATGCATCTACACAGCTTAACTTGCTTCCTGCGCATATCTTGCTTATCTTGGATTTCAAGATACCGTTGTGGCGTTCAATAAGACCGGCAGACATGGGGTGTCTAGAACAATGGAATCGCTTATCGATCTGGAGACCTGCACAAATCTGTAATATTACTGTGCCCACAAAATGTGGACCGTTGTCTGACCATATGACACGGGGCAAGCCAAAACGGGAGAAATACTCCTTCAACATTACTTTTGCCGTGCTCATTGAAGTGCAGTCTTTTAATGGATATGCTTCCACCCATTTGTTAAATGCACATATGACCACTAGGACATACTTCAAGTTTTGGCATCCCTCCATCTTTATGAAATCAAAATGCATTACCTCAAAAGGCATAGAGGGAGGGCCAAAATTGCCTGTTGGAGTCACCGTTCCCTTCCCCACATTGTGTTGTTGACACGTGATACAATTTTGGACCTCTCTGCATTTTTCTTTATGTGTGCATTCTCCCATACTGTGGCTGAATCTTGGATGTTAAAGGGACGTTATGGTTAAGTTGCGCTACTAAAAACCTATGAAATTCAGTGAAAAAAACGTTGTTCAAGGGACGTGATGGTTCCAAGTAAAACCGTAAACCCCCTGAAATTCGCCAGTTATGCTAACTTAAGAAATCATAACTCGCGCCACCACCGTGCGCTGCTAAGACTAACACCCAGGACATCAAAAATGATATCACAAATGTCATTGATGACATCACTGATGACATCATGTCTGGCTCCCTCTTTTTTCCTTTACTGATATATGCAGGCCAGTAACAGTCAGGAACTAAAAATTCAAAAAGTACTATATTTATAGAATTATACTTCAAATACGTTCTTACAGTAATTCACTTGGGGTTCACTCACAGCATATGAAACATATACATGGGGGAAAACACAGACTTTGAAGACAGCAATGCTTTCTATGTATGAAAATGATCACTAAGGTTATCAACACTTTTTTATAGTTCTGCTGTTCTTTTATTACTGTACTTTCCCTGGATATGCTCATATTTGTACACATTGTACTCACACTACTGTCCTTAGGGTCTAGTCACATTATGTGATAGTTATACATAAGGCAGTAGTAGCTTTGAAGCAGAGCAATCATTTCTGTGTATGAAGATAATCAGTTAGGTTATGAAGATTGTTTGGTAATACTGCAGTTTTTTTGTTTCCTTCATTTTCCCTGTATATGCTCATAATTGTATGCAGTGTTGTCTGTTTGTGTTTTGTTTGCAATAATGTAATTATGTAGTAAGTGGGTTTTATTAGCTACTTATTAAATGTTTCATAGTACACAAAACTCTAATAGGAAAGCATTTATCATTTTGCTATGCAACATGGCAAGATTATGAATACTGCACCTCCATCATGTATGCTGCACACAATGCCTACATGAGTAGCTTAGTATACTGGAAAGGACTTCATAATAGAATGCTATTTGTATCAATGCATTGCTTAATGCACTACGTACCTCATGATATTTATTACAATGATCCTTGACACTTTTTTTAATCAACATTACAATAAGAATCCCTTGTACAGACTTTTCATGAAACGTAAATGACATGTGATGTTATCTGTGATGTCATCAATGGCATTTGTGATGTCATCTTTGATGTACTGGGTGTTAGTCTTAGCAGTGCGCGGTGGTGGCGCGGGTTATTGTTGCTTAGATTACCGTAACTGGTGAATTTCAGAGGTTTTTTCGGTTTTACTTGGAACCATAACTTCCCTTTAACAAAGTTCTTTTCACTGAATTTCATATGTTTTTAGTAGCGCAACTTAACCATAATGTCCCTTTAACAAAGATTTTTACTGAATATATATATATATATTTATTTTTTCGTCAAAAAAAGCTTTGTTAAACGGATGTTATGGTTAAGTTGCACTAATAAAATTCAGTGAAAAAAACTTTGTTAAAGGGACGTTATGGTTAAGTTGCACTAATAAAAACCTATCAAATTCAGTAAAAAACTGTTCTTAAACGGACTGTATGGTTACAAAAAAATAAAAAAACTCCAGAAATTTGCCAGTTATGGTAAGGTAAGCAACCATAACCCTCGCCACCACCGTGCACTGCTAAGACTAACACCCAGTACATCAAAGATGACATCACAATTTTCATTGATGACTTCACTGATGGCATCACACATCTGGGCCACTTGGTCATGTTCACTGACAGAAAGAATGTATAAATGGAAAAGGTGCTATATATAGACGTTAACCATCTTGTATATTATAGAAGCACTTCCCTTGGGGTTTGGCATCCGCTCATTAAGCTGTGCACAGACAGCACCTAACCCCAACTGTACATACTGAACTGATGAAGCTATCATCAAAAATTGATGAACTAATTAATAATTTCATGCAGTTGATGACATTTGTAAAAAATCATGTCAAGGAAAATGTTCAATATCATGCCCTACCTGTACTCATTCAACTTGTCCTAACCAATCATCCCCATCAAATTCCCTGAATGTGAATGAAAGACACTATGATGACACCTTAATCTCTTTCACCCCTCAAGAACATTGTATAGAAAATAACAATTCTCCCATGTATGTTTTGCATTCCAATTCCCCATCTCTTTGTTAATTGAATGCATTTTTTTTCCAATAAATATGTGTGTGTGTGTAGTCTTGTTGTCCGTTTTTCTTTTAAAATACCAATTATAGGTCCGCGGACTGCACGACTGTCCAGGATGTATGCAACCAAAATAGAGGTGCACAAAATGTCCACTCTCATGTGGCGCACTTTTAATTAGTTCAGGGACTCTGCCCCTGTTCTGCAGATGGTGGTGCACATGCGCACCTCATCTCACTGTGCCCCCAGACACTGCACCGGTCCGGACATATTCGCTTGTGTGTGGCGCACTTTTAATTAGTTCAGGGCACAGCCCCTGTCCTGTGGACACTGGCACACATGCGCACATCGCGTCCTGCCCAATCGGTGTCCACAGGACAGCTGTCGTATCCCCGGACATCCAGATGTGTCATCGTATGACCGCACCCGTGTGGTGCAACAGATGTATTTGTGGACATTGTCCATACCCCCAGACAGTTTAAAACTGTATTTATAGCCAATTGAGGGTGTTTCAAGCATAAACTTTACCCTTGTATAGCTCCTAGACTATGTTGTAGTTGATCTAGCAACTTTGTATAACTTTTTAATCCCCTTTTGTGGCTTGATAGTCCACGGCCAGTTGCGCAGACTGCAGATAGCCCCTCTAAAAGGACCCACGCATTACTGGTCCACATTCTTAATCTAGCTGTTCAGGAGAGAGCATCTGTTAGATTTCTTTGCAGACAATTTGTTGGAGACAAAATGGCATCTGGTATGGCCACTCTAGCCCCCCCAACCACCACCATCTTGAGGGCCTGGACAGGGAAACAGTCATGGTGATACAGAGGAGGATCAAGAGGAAGATGAAGATGAAATACTGGAAGTTCCTCTCTCCAGCTCCCATCGTGAGTCATTGGTGTGGCAGCTGTTTACCACCGTAGGGGATGTACCAAAGGCTTTGGCAGACAAGGTTTGATGCACTGAGTGCAAGATTGTACTCAGTAGCGGAAAACGGGGTCTTTACTCCTACAGGACCACCTCCATGTGGCACCACTTCAAGTCGAATCACAAGGGAGCAGTGAGAAAGGTGGTACCTTTTCGAAGGGACAAAAGGGCTGATGCCCTCTACCTCATCCTCATCATCTTCTCCTGTCACCACAAGAGGCATTCCTGGGGACAGAGGATCCTAGCTGAAGTCTCGTAGGCCATACATAACTCTGTCAGCCTTTACCTTTCGAGGGTCACAGTTCTGTGTACGTACTGCAACACACTACTCTGTAGGGTGGGGCAGTTTTGGAGTGCTTTCGAGGTGGCGGCTACGGAGCATGAGATACACTGTCCACTACCTAATTAAGGCCCACCCATCATCTTCCTCTCTCTACCTACCCTTCGTCCCTGTGGTTGGTGCCCCCTCCCTTCCCTCCACTCCCTTGCCTCTCCTGCAATCAAAAGAAGCCAACAAATAATATAAAACACAAAAAACACAAACAAAATGGTTCCTTTATGAGCCACCTTTCACAGTTGAAAAATAGAACTAACAACAAAATGTTACAGGCCCCTATACAGCCTGTGGAGTCCACGGACAGTACGGTAGTACATGGACATCAGAAAAATGTGTGTGGTGGTGCCATCAAAACATTTAACTCTTTTGCATTGAAAAGTGGTGGCTCTGAAAAGAATCTTTTTTTGTATTTTTAGTTTTTATATATTTTTTTCAATTTTTCAAGTAAACAAAAGCACATTCTACTAAACTCAACTATTTCATTAAACTTACAAAAAAGTAGGCAGTTTGATTTCCTGGTGTTTCCTTGTATTTTTTTCCTCCTACTGAAAAATGCTTTGTATATTTACAGAAACATATGATTACCCACATCAGTAAGATGTACTCCAACTCTGCAGAAAATAGTGGCAATGTAAAATTGTATATTTTCATTATGGAAAGACGTCATGCCAACATCTCCCAAAAATGCACACACAGCCTTCTTGACACTGCACCTTGTTTTTTCATTTGTGGACCAAATGAACTCGAGTGCATCCACTCTGGGCAATGCAAGAAAAAATCAGTCTTGAATTGGGGAACATTTCCTTCAATTTTCCGAATGTCTCCTTTACTGCAAACTGCAATGACATTCCAGTCACATACTCTAAACTGTTCCCTCCACAATGAACAATGATAATGTCCGGATGGTTCAGTGTGACCATATTTACACAAAATGGGAGCAAGTCCACCCACTTCATTCCGCACACGCCATACCATTCTACATGAAAATCATCAAATGCAATATTTTCATCCACTCCACAGTGCTCAGTATACACCTTCAGCTAATGGATCCACAAGTCCCCCAAAATCCATACACTCTGCCTCCTGAAAGACATCACCATAGCCATAGCCATCTGCAGTCCTCTCAGCAAACAAAGCTTCTGCCAAACTCTCTCATTGTATTCCACACCCACCCAGGAAACCTAATTGGCTAATCCCCTGGGAAGCACTGTGCCATTTACATGCCTGGCATCCTCAAAAAACCCAGATGTGGCATGTGCCATCCACAGACTACCACAGTGTCTAAGGACAGAACACCTAATTCAAGGGGGTGAGCGGATTACACTTTAAAAAATGTAGTGTACAATGGTGGCTTTTAAAAGAACCTATTTTTCAGTTTTGGATTGTTTTGGGAGCTTTGTTCTTTTTTTCCCCCAAAGCTACTTAGAAATCTTTTCACATGCACTCTACATCATTTTTACAGGAACTTTCTGAGTGCATTTTGAATGTTTTGGAGAAATATTTGATTTCCAAAATCAGTGACAGTCATGCCATCCCTCAAAGAATTGTGTGCACCATCCCACACAACGTTCTCATTTGCAAAAATTGTCATCCCATTCAAAAATGTATATAACCCTTTGTTTACAAGGTGCCTTCCTGCTTCTTGTAGGGAACAAAACAATTTGGTGCATCTTCATACTGCGCTACGATGTATGTGTGAAGAGATAATCTTTCCATGTGGAAATAGTTCAATTAATGCTTGCAGTATATCTTTCAATGAAATCTGCAAAGATATTGAACTAATGTAGCCCAACCCATGTCCTCCACAATGTACCACAATCAAGTCTGGACACTGAAAATGAGACATGCTTTTGCAAAATGAAATTAAACTCCCCTAGTTTTGGCCATGCCACTATACCAAGAAACCTACACTCCCTCCAATCCTTTGCCTAACAGAAGATTGCTGCTGGTACGGCCAGCTGGCTGAGTCTAATTTTACTTTGATCCTCATTTAATCTCCTTTTGGCACATTCTGTGCATGGCGGGTGACTGGACATCCTTTCATTACATGGAGAGTATTATACTTGCATGCTTTTAAAACCTGTTACATTGTATTGCTTGTACTGGCCCTTGTCGGCTGGAAGGTGCCCGGCTTCTGGAGACAGACACGCTACGCTGTCTATTCTCCCTTTCAGTTATTGAGGGGGAGGGCTCTGGAATTGTGTGCTCTTTAGCAGTGTGACTTTGCCTAACAGAAGATTGCTGCAGGTACGCCCAGCTGGCTGAGTCTAATTTTACTTTGATCCTAATTTGATTTCCTTTTAGCACATTCTGTGCATGGCGGGTTACTGGACGCCCTTTCATTACACAGAGAGTATTTTAATTGGGTGCTTTTACATTGTGTTCCTTGTACTGTCGTTTGTCGGCTGGAAGTTGCCTGGCTTCCGGAGACAGACACACTACACAGTCTCTTTCAGTTATTGATGGGGAGGGCTCTGGCTATCACAATACTATTTGTCTATTTAAAGGTGAGACGTCCCGGAAGCGCAGCGGATGGGCGAGCAGGTAAGGGCCTTGAGCACCGAAGTCGTGCCACAGTCCAGGTTCGTCTGTGCTCGACCAGGTGCAGGCCGGGCCATGGGACTCCGTACCCAATAAGGTTGGTTTTAAATCCCTTGCTTTTAACATGTCACGGGCTGAACTTGTTGGTTTGGCCCCAGAGGCCACTCAATTTCCACCCAATTTCCTTAGAGCGTCTGCAGAGACCACAACTTCTAAATATAATTCACATTGCACTATTAATGGATTTGTTGTCAATGCGTATTCATTGATGGCACATGCTCAAAATTGCAAAGACCTTATTGTTGACCATTACCCAGATCTGGGATGTATCTCAGAAACCTGGTTTGGTGCCCACACTGAACTGTCAGTGAGTCAAATCCTTCCCCCCGGCTATGAGCTTTTGCACTGTGATAGCAGCTTGTTACACCTGGGAGCAGGGGTTGCTGTCATTTTCTATTCAGATTTTAAGGTTGTTTCCATTCCATTTAAGCATTCTTTAAATATGGATAGACTACTTGTTCGTATCCCACTCTCCGCTACTAACACTTCATTTGTTCTTTTGGCATACCGCCCTCTGGGTTGTGATCACCAGTTTTGTGATGAATTTCCTGCCCTCGTTGCTACCCTGTGTCAGAAGTACTTCAATCTGATTATTGTGGGAGATTTTAATCTTCCAACAAAAAAATCTAGTTGTCTACTCACCAGTCAATTTCTGGCAACCATGTTGTATTTGGGTATCTCCCAGCTGATTACCTATACTAAGCATCAGTTGGGAAATATCCTTGATCCTATGTGTGCCCCTCCTGCAGCTCTGTCTGTCTTCCTGGCATTTCCTATTGTCTGGTCCAATCATATGGTGGTCCCTTTTTCTACGATTTCGGTGGTTTTCACTTCCCCTTGTCCTCGGCAGGTTATTATGAAGCACTGCTGGAATTCTGTTTCTCTCCATAATCTCAGCTGTTTGATTTTGGAGGCTTGTACTAACCTACCTCACTGGTCACAGTTTCGCAGACATTTCAGTCAGTTGTGGATACCCTTGCACCTGTCAAATGTTGCTTTGTGAAGTCTCTTCACTCTGAGCCTTGGATCACTGTGGAAATTAAAACTCTTAAACTTCAACGCAGACAGGCGGAAAGGAAATAGAGATTGGCCTATCTGCCATCTGATAGAGTGTCTTACTGTCTTCTGGACTGCGAATTACCATAAAGCATTTTTGGTGGCCAAACAAAGCTATTTTAGCACCAAGATTGAACAGGCCATTAATCAACCTAAAGCGTTAATTGCGGCTGTGAAATCATTAACTGTGCAAGCCAAATCTCAGCCTACCACCCCTTCTTCACAGGAACTCTGTGATTCACTTTCATCTTTTTTTGATGATAAGATTGCTACTGTCCTAGGGTGGTGTTGTCAAAGCCATCATTTGATTCTTCCATCACTCAGGACACAGTAGCTAGCCACTGTTTCTTTTCTGGTCTTTTCAGACCAGGATGTTCTGACTGCTATAAATAGTTTGAAGTCAGCGTCGCCCAGTGATTCTATCCTGCTTCCCGTTCCAGAAAAGGCATCTGGAGACATTGCTCTGTGGTTAGCAACAACTGTCAATGATTCTTTTTCGACAGGGCTGTGACTTTAAACATGCACTTATAATTCTGCTGCTGAAGAAGCCAGGCCGGGATCCTGAAATCCTGTCCAACTTCTGTCCAATCTCATTGCTTCCCTTTCTAATGAACCTGTTGGAATCTCGGGTCGCCCCACTGCTGAGTACCTTTTTGAAATCCTCTGGGTTCTCTGATCACTTTCAATGGGGTTTCCACCCTGACCAAGGCACTGAACCGGTTTTGGTATTAGTTGTTGATGACTTGGCCCGGTTGGTTGATCAGGTGGTTGTGGGTGCCCTGATTCTGTTCGATCTGTCAGCGGCATTTGAAACCATAAACCACCAGACCCTGATCAGCCGCCTTGCCATAGCAGTCTCTCTGGTCAATTTCTGGCCTGGTTCTCTTTCATTTTGTCAGGTGGTCTTAATCCATTTCCCTACCACCTCACTGTCCCGTACTTGGTTCAACTTATACATTCAGCCACTTCTTGGCATTATCCACGCACACGGCTTTCGGTGCTAATCCTATGCCGACGACACGCAAAATATTGTGTGTCTTGATTTAACTAAGTCTGAGACCGATGGTCGTTTTAGGAGCTTCTTGCCGGCAATTGGTGATTGGATGTCCATGAATTAGCTTAAGTTGAACAGAGAGAAAACCGAGGTGTTGGTGGTTGGTATGGTGAACCTTTCCTTGTTTTGGCTCGAGAGTCTTGGTCCTTTTTCCCTTCCCGTCTCTTCGATGAAGGATTTAGGGGTCAAAATGACAGCATCTTTATCTATGGTTGAGCAGGTTTCCTCATCCTGTCAGAAGGCGCATTTTAAATTGTGCACCCTACGGAAAGTGCTTCTTTGTATTCCGTCCGAATTCCATGCTCCGCTGGTATGGTCTTTGGTTATTAGTAATATTGATTACTGCAATGTGCTTTATCTGGCCCTTCTGCGCCATCTGCTCCATCGTCTGCAGTTATTGCAGAATGTGGCAGCAAGAGCAGAACTCCACCCCGTGTTCGGCACCCATATAACTTTGCTTCTTTGTCATCTTTACTGGCTCTCAGTTGAACAGCGTGTTAAGTTCAAATTGGTATGTCTGGTTTATAGAGCCTTCTACAAAAAAGGGGCAGAATAACTTCAAACACAGTTTTCCCCCTATATGCCCCTCAGGTCCCTACTCTCCCAATCCTTGAAAACTGTTCAGCGTCCTGGGATTAGACTTTCTTGAGTCAGGGGTCATGCTTTCTCTGTGGTGGCAGCAAAGACATGGAATTCACTTGCCATCTGGCTGCGTGCCATTGAGGTCCATCTTCCTTTCCGACGGGCGCTAAAAAAAAGTTTTTCTTCTAGTACTCTTCGACTTCTGGTCTGTCTGTTGCCTGCAGTTGTAGCACCATGATGCCCTTGGGTGAACAATGCACTTTACAAGTATGCATAACATCACATAACATAGCATAACAATGTTACCAGAAATGCCACACATATCTATGTACCTTTTCAGATTAAGCTTCCAACAATCTCCCACCATCCACCCAGTAAGCCTTCTCATAACAACAACCACAGCCAGCTTTCCTACACATAGCAAAGAAAAGAATTGCTACCATCTCTTCCTATAAACCACAACCGGAACACCTCATTGGCTAATCCCCACAGTCCTCTTTCCATGCCAGCCATCCTTAAAAGATCCGGATGTGGCACGCTATGTCCACGGACCCCATAACACAGAGCAGCCCTTCTTCCCTTTACACTTTAATCTTTGTAGCACTCCCTCATTGGCTACTTTCAAGCAGTCACACACCCATCCACCAATCACATCCAAAAACTCTACATCTAACACTGTGATCATAGTTCAACACGTCAGATTTACCTTTGAACTCTCAGAGTACATGTCTCCTCACGAGCACCTGCATCAATCTCCAAGATTTCTATTTGCAGATTCTACCACATATGTCTAGATAAAGTACAGGTGTACATATATTTTTTAAATTATATTTCCAACTCCTTTACAAATTACAAACCTACTCAATAATCATACTCTCCATTATCCCACCTCCTGACTGGCATTTACTAACAATACTGTGTGGTTACAATGTGTTCATAACAGTTTAAAAGCACATATTTGCAATTCCAGTAGCACTGACTGTGTCCTTTTTGTGAAAGAAAAGAAACCACATTTAAAACATTTCTTCAGCATGTTCAAATGACAGATTTTCTCTCAAAGTTCAATATATTGACAGTACATGCATACTGGCCCATATGACCCATTATAATCTACCAAGTGTTATTTTTTTCTTTTCATTCTGACACTTTTAATACCACTTCTCCCACTAACAATGTTACACTAAAACTCTCACAATCCAAAGTCAAAACGAAAACTGCATGTATGCTACTAAAGCATGGCATCTACATAGAGTGAAAAATGGCAAAATGCAATGGGCCACATTATGACTTTTGCGGAATGGGTTAACGGGCTCCGCTAATGGAGTCGGACCCCTTAAACCCATTTCGCAAAATTACGAGGTCCATTTGCGGGACCCGGTAAGGATGCCTGGTAAAACCAGGCGTCATTACCGGGTCCCGCGAGGGGACCAGGGAGCTAACAATGGCCCGGTCGGAATCAGCCCGTTGTTAGCTCCCGCTCCCATTCCCATTGAGCCCTATGGGGGCTCAAATGAGAATGGGGAAGGTCCAGGCCAGGTTCCCAGTAGGAGGAATTACCGGGCCCTCCAAAGTCGTAATGAGGCCCAATGTGTTTAAAAATATTTTTTTCAGCATCATTTCAAGTACAACTAATAAATGCATGTATACATTTACAACAGTATTGTGTGCAATTTTTTAAAAATACATTGAAAGGTAATGAAAATAATGTGTGCAACATTTTGAAATAATGTGTGCAATTTTATTAACTTGGACGCACATGCATACCTGCTAACATTCCCCTTTCTAATCTGTGCATGCTTATTGGCTCCTACATTTTTGTCTGCATTCTGGGACTTGTAGTGCACCTTTTCTAATGCAAAAAGTGCAACCACAACTCCCATAATATAAACAAAAGAACCATAACTTAATAAGTAACTACACATTGGAATGCATCACATTGACAAGTATGCATGTACTGACAACATAATTAACTTTCACATAAGTGGCACTTAAATGTGTTCTACAAATATTTTCCATCTCCATTTCAGGTTACGCAGAATGCTACTATAAATCCACAAAACCATGTTTTAACTTTCATGTACAGCTTCCCAGAAAGGTCAGCCTTTCAAACGCTCAGCTTTTCCATTTAGCATTGTATAAACATGTCAAACTTTCTTGCTGCAGCCTGTTAGGAACCAACGGCCCCATTAGCAATAGAGCCAGTGCTCGCATGTCCCCATTCCCGTAGAGTCCCATGGTACTCCACGGGAATAGGGACTAACAATTTCCAGCATCTGACTTTCCAGGCCAACGGGACTTGTGATGTCCTGGTGGTACCGGGAAACTTGGTGATGAAAAATTGTTAGGAATCTGGTGGCAACCCATCTGTAGCACCGGCCGGGTCACCACAATACTCGTAATGAGGCCCACCATTACCATATGTACCCACTAATTTTCTTATTTTGCAATTGCAGTGAACAACAACCTCCAGGAAGACAACCTGAAGAAAACTATTCTTCACATCCTACAAAGTAAGTGCATTACTGTAGTAGTATTCTTTCTGTTACTCGTACAGTATAGTCTTGCTGCATAGTAGCCTACAACGTTTCTTTCAAATCAACATTTATTTAGCTCTTGCTCACTACACCTCAACATGTACACTCTTTCTATTCTCACCTAAACACCATTATTATAACACCCACTATTATCCTGTAAAAATTGTAATGACCTTACTTATTCATTGACACTACCACTGTCTTTCGCACTAACCCAAGCCCTTTATACATCTACAAACACAGTTACTCTACCAACCACAACTATGAACCCA
Source organism: Ambystoma mexicanum (assembly GCF_040938575.1). Classification (NCBI taxonomy): domain Eukaryota; kingdom Metazoa; phylum Chordata; class Amphibia; order Caudata; family Ambystomatidae; genus Ambystoma; species Ambystoma mexicanum. The sequence goes on along the minus strand of NC_090937.1, from coordinate 1,384,436,546 downwards.
TTACACAATCACACAGACCTCTATTTATGTCTGCCATCACATTCACACACTCATTCACAATACATGCATATATATTCCACAACTTTCAAACCCACACTTTATATTCCACAACTTTCAAACCCACACTTTCCTTTTTTTCAATAGACAGAACAGAATGCCTACTAAAAAGCAACTCTGTAGAAAACAAAGAAAGAATAGAGCAGATAAAAATAAAAGCATGCCAAATACTTATCCACCTATAGCCAAATGTATAGCAAGTATTCAAACAAAACTACTAATACAATCAGTCAACAAAACTAAACCGGCAACCACTAAAAAAACTAGGGCCCCTCTACAAAAAATAAATGTATAAAGAAGAAGAAAACTGCTAATGACCCTACCATGATATCTAACAAATTTAACATAGCCACAGTTAAGGATTCCCAAAAATTAATTTTAGAAAAAAATTTCCACCGTAGAGTACTTAACAATGTTATGAAAACAGCTGAAAAGTCTCCCTCTACCCTTAAAAATTACTGCAGAAGACTAATCCTGCAAGCTCTAATTGACAGCACAATTCTGCGTAAAAGGAAAAGTACTTCTAAACATGCACAATATCAACATGAGATATCTTTTCAAACGTCTGTGAAGGTGAATGGATTCGCACAAGCAGTACAGAACCATATTTCAATAAAAAGGCTTATAAACAAGAACAGAACAACCCAATTGTCATGCATAGTAATGGCAGAGGGTATGAAATGGTATAAAACACCATTATGGCACAAGAAACCCTTATCAAAAAACATCTGCAACAAACTTGCAATCAACTGTTCCTTTCACCCAACCAATCTGTCCATCTACAAACGGCCATGCAGCTCAATGTGAAACATATGCCAACAACCCTTCAAATCTTTACAATTCCACAATCCCTATGTGAAAGTAAAAGACAACATTAGAATAAAAGTTTTACAAATCATGGACTCCTGTCCAGTGCGCAAATACACTGGACTGCCAGGACATTCATTAGATAGTATTTTGGTAACTGCTTGCAAAAGCACCTTGCACCACATCAAAATGTTAGGAACACACCATTCCACTATACGGAATCTTCTGCAGAGACTGTACTATGCAAAACGTCCTGCTTTAAAACTGCAACATTTTTATAACATTCTCCTACATGGAACAGCCAAAGAACTCCTTCAACAAATAGAACACATCCAAAGTAAATATTTTGGAAGTGAAAATGACTTCGAAAATTCAGTAAATTTAGAAAACATTAGCGAAAAACAAACAAACAGCAATCTTCTAACATACGCATCCAAAAAAGAAATAGCAAAGTTTAAAAGCACATCTGCTGAAATACCAAACCAAGTATGTGTCTGTTGTCACAGTACATTTTATAAAAATTGTAGATATGACAATGAGGAACCCCAATCGTTCCAATTAGCTTTATATCCTACAACAGAAAGTAAAAACAAAATCGTGACCCCTCAATACTTTGCACATATTGCGATACAAAGGTTGATAATAACCAAATGCCATCAATGTACTGTCACTAATAACTTGAAAATATGCCCACTTCCAAAAGCTCTGAAACAGCTTAATTTGTATGAGAGCATTATAATCCAAACATTACACCCATTTCAAGCTATAATATGCCTTCAACCCAAAACAGCCAAATATCCTCTTTCTGAATTATTAAAAAGCATTTGTGGCAAAAAGTATATTTGCCAATAGATCTTAACAAAAATGTAGAAACTCTAAGAGTGCAATGGCCAATAGATCAATCTTTGATTATCCTAGTTAATGGTGTACGAACAAAAGACAACAGATTTGGAAACAACTAGTTGACTTAAACAAAGTTAGAAAAGCCCTACAATATCTAAAAGGAAACAATGAATACTACAAAGATATATACTTAGAAGAAAACTTAAGAGAAACCACCCAAATAATTCAGGAATCATCACCAACTGGCGAAGTTGAACGTGTAGATCCTATTACTGCAGCCAAAATTTTGGACCAGTATACAATTCACCCAATGCACTCTAAATACACCATAGACAATGTATTAGAAACATTTTAAATGTATCAAGCCAAAGGATCTCCAATCAAAATATCAGAGAAAAGTCTAGAAGCACGTTCCTTTCCTCTACTCTTGCCTACAGGAAAAGGAGGAAAATATAATGAAAGATCCACACAAATAACAGAATCAAAATATTGATTGTTACAAATCTATTCTGAAGACCCCAGATTCACACAAAATGTAGAATACATATTCTACCTCCTGTTCGAAAGTGAACTAACAACTTTATGTTACGGAGTTGCACACACATTGAAAACAGGCTATACTTTTTTAAACATATCTGCTACCCACTGCTTCAAAAGATAAAAGACAAAGATGAAATTTTGCTGTCAAGCATCACAAGTCTTACATGTTGGGTCTGCCGTTTCCGATAGTGAGCATGTAGACAGTGTCACATCTGCATTAGAGCAGAGGGTTGTGTAGTATGTGGGGGAACTTTCACCCTTCTGTAAGCGTGACTATAAGCCATTCTGTCCTACTGTACTATTTAGCTATTCACAGCGGGATAGCCTACTGATACTGCAAGTGTGTTTAGAGCACACATTAGGCTTCTATTCTTACAAGCTATTTATGATGCTTAAAGTGTAATTTATACTCTGTAGGGCTGATTCATCCTCCTACACGTACTTACCGGCGGAAGTAGAGAGCCCCCACCAGCACCATATAAGGTAATTGTCCCTAGTTAATTATTCATTCAGTGCCCTAGTTCTTTTATTTGAACTCTTCAAAGTATCTAGCTATCCACAAGCTAACCCTTTGTTTTATGTGTTTTTAACCCCACAGATGCTATGAGACAGACGCTGATTGTATTTATAATCCAATTAGAATTAGGTCATGTTGTAATAAATACTTCCTCCTGATGAATGTTCTACATTTATGTTTTAAGAACAGAAACATGTCGAGACAATTCTCTGGACTAAAAACAGAGACATAAATCTAAGATACATTAATTTTAATAGAACATGGTACACAACTATTTGTTTTATGAGTACCAATTTTGTATGTTTTTTCTGTGAACTTGTTTTAACTTGCTATTCAAGCCTGTTACGTATCCCCTGTTTTGTATTGGATGTTAAGTATTGTATTGTGGACCATCAAATTTAATTACATGTTTTAACTTTTAAAACTAACTATTAAAATTTATTCTGATCTTTTAACTACGATTGGTCCCTCCCTCACCCGAGTTTTAAACTCTAGCATCTGTTTACTAGCTTTGTCTCCTAATATATATTGGGTAGTATGTGGTAGACATTGTTAGACAAAAGTTGCGCATAGTGCAGGCAATTGGTATGGTTCACTCATTTTTTGGGGTAAGAATTCTTTTAAGGAATTTGCATGTACATGTTTTGGGAGTAGCAGCAGTTTGCTTTAGTGTTGTAGAAAGTGGTACTAGTGTTTGTTTATGTGGCTGTGGAAAAAACGGAAGAGCCAGAGCTGAAATAACTCGTAAATAGCTCCAGAGCCACATAGTGCAAGTAAATGATGCAGTCGATTGAGAAGAGTAACCGATTCTTCAAACATACTAACATAGGATATCGTTGTTATGATAGTGGGCCTGGGAAGAAGGCAATTTCTGTACTTATACAATATAACAAGGCGGATGTGTGGAGAAGGCCATTGTGTTCAAGCAGTGAGTGTGAAGTGTGAAAGGGCGGGGCCTGCAGAAAAGGCCAGAAGGAATGAAAATAAGGGGATCGAGTGAATTGGTAAGTATGACATTGAGTGAGTAGGACTGATTGAAAAGGGAGTGAGAACATTGCCCCAATATCATGATAAAATATAAAAGTGCCATTTTGAGTGGGTACATGGCACAGAGAGAACGTGTTTTAAAGAATGACGAGGGATAGGGAACGTTTGATAAAAGTATTATAGAAAGAGTAAAATGTATTCATATTTGGCAGCTACATACAAAGGGGCAAAGCTTAAAAAGAGACAGGATATTCTAGTGCTTTGGAAATTGTACCAAGAAATGGAAAAAGAGACAGAGGGTAAGAGGAGGAGGAGCAGGGAAGTGCACCGCCCCCTCCCTATACTGCATACCCTTTATTAGAACCAGCTAAAAGTTATACGAATACTAAAGAGTGCCTCATGACATGGAAGGAACACATAAAAAGAAAGAGGAGGGTGACATAAGCATTATTAGCAAGGACGAGAAAGGGATGTGGAAATATTTAAATGACAAAAAAAGGGCATGCAGCAGCAACTTGACTGCGTGTTCAAGGAAGCAGAAAAAGCAATGGAAAGGGAAATAGAGGAGAAAGCAAAGTAACACAGGAAGGGAGCTAATGAACAGGGATGCACAGCAGAACACATACAATTTAAAATAGACAATTGGGGACAGGACTCAGACAATAGTGAAACTGATTTGACGGAAGAAGGGCACACCATATCGGACTGGGAAGACAGTGGTGACAGAGATCATGGGGATGACGAAACAGATACATGCAATTTGACAGACAGGAGAAGGGAAAGGAGAAGAAATGAGAGAGAAGAGGAGGAAAGAGAAGAGTTGCTGGGTCACTCGGGAAATAGGCTTTGGAGTAGGAAAAGAATAGCAGTAACCAAAAGCCCACAACGTGGCAATAAATGCAGAGTTTGCACACAGATGTCCCTTTTACAGACAGCGAGGGGCGAGGTTTACAACATACCATGGCAGACAATGGACAAGGACAATTTAGTTTACAGGTTACCTTCAGTAATGGCAGGGGGTAGCATGTGGATTTATATTTTTGAAAAGGAGACAGCAGGATTACCATTTGCCATAAGAGATATAAAAGTTTTATTGCTATTGGTCAGAGAGAGAAGTGACAAAATATGGCAACAGACTGGATATGCTGGGTAAAATTAAGCTCTAATATACATGACGGAGCACCCTTTAACAACAACAACTATCTATCGAGCACATGTTTGGAAGGCCCAAAGGGAGCTGTAGCCAGATATCTCAGATGTGGGTTCTATATTGGCTTGTAAAGTGAAGTATGATGAGGGCCTGGCGGAATACATATGATCTATACAAGAAATGTGCACACAGGAAAATAAACAGTCATGGGATGAAAAAATACTCACAGGGCCAGTTGTCGTTCTACAAGCTCAGCAAGGAGGGCTTCCAGTGCCCACAGAAATACAGCCAGGAGGTTACACTCAGGTGCCACCCAACCAGCAGCAGGGAATGGTACAGATGCAGCCACAGCCCGCATTCATAAACATGCAGCAGCCAGGGGTCATGCAGGCAGATAGAGGAAATTGGTACATGGGAAGTATCAGACTGGGAGAGTATATTATGCACATGGAAGGGGAATGGGATACAGGGGAATGACACCACGTTTTGAAGTACAGTGCTTCACATTTGGGAAATTTTTGACATTTTTCATGAACATGCCCACTTATTGTACAAGCAGGGCAACAACATCAGACATACATGCAGCAGACCATTCAACAGGTGCAGGTAATGCCACAGCAACAGAAACTACAGATACAGCCCAAACAAACACAAGTTATTTCTACCCAGGGACGGGTGCAGGTACAAGGTGGGCAAGTGGCAGGAACTCTAAGTACAGTGAGGGGGTATTGACCCAAAAGATCATTTCTAGAGGGCCATAGATACAATTTTGCCGCATTCAGCATAGGTATAAAATGCTGAATCCGAAAATACCAAGGTAGGTGAGCGGGGCTTGTAAAGGTGCCCCCTGCACTCCTACTTTGGTATTTTTTGGGTTCAGGGGCTGCAGGTGTGTCCCCTGCATACAAGAAACAATGCAGGGGACAAGAAAAGATTTTCGTCTATGTTCTCTTAATGCACATCCCAGTGAGCGTACTTCAGGCACCAGTGCAGACACAAATACCAGAAGGGGTAACAATACTGGGATAATGTCCCCCAATACACAGGAGTGACAGTGGTGGGCAGTAACCCATTTACATCATCCACAAACACATTTTCCCAATATGGGTTCCCACAAGGATTGTGAGTGTGTCCTTTTCTAGCAGTAATTAAAGACCCTGAGGCGGAACAAGAGGTAGCAGTTCAGATAGGAGAAAGGAGATTTTCCTTTCTTATAGATACTGGAGCAACCAGATCATGCATTAGGGAAGAATGATTTCCATTATCTAATAAAAGTTTGGACACACAAGGTTTTCTGGGGACAATTTTGAAAGTCCCTCCGACAAAAGATCTACACCTGACAATAGGGACTCACCATATTGTAGCACCATTACTGTATTCAAAGACACCTCATCAACATTCTGGGGAGGGACCTATTCAGAGAAAGGGATGGTGTGCCCCACACCCATAATGTATCCACCTCTGGTGGCAGCACTGATTCAGGCATACTATGCACACAGTATTATGAGATGTACCCACACACACATGAAGGTGTTCCTGCATGGGGTGCACATGTTGTTGGGATGGTTGCCAGGGATTGCGGTGAAGGTGTTTCAGCTGCCCAACTAATTTTTGTTCAGACCTCAGGCTCCTTCCTCTGTTAGTTCAGGCACACACACACTAATGTACCTCGAGGAAGTAGTGGTACAAAAAGACATGATTATATTGGTCTTGATATATAGATTGCGCAGTGGAGCATTGACAAGGAGCACACAAATGGTAGGAGTTGATAGTGTACTCACAGACGGGACTACCAAACCATTACTCTGCACAAGCAGCAGAGATGGTGGCCTTGCTTAAAGCATTAAACATGTCAGAGGGCCAATCAGTGAACATCTTCTCTGATTTGGCCTATGTCACTTCTACAGTGCACTCTGGGTTAGCAAGATGGAAAGAAGAGTGTTTAAACAAGTGATGGCATTCCTGTTCAGCATGCAGAATTACTGAGTAAACTACTACAAATGTTACCACTCCCAGTAGAGTTAGCATTAACAAAGTGCAAGGCACATACAGGAGGGAATAATTGTATCTCACTAGGAAACACCAGACACAGCTGCATAAGAGGCAGAACATCTGCCAGAGGGGTCACATGTGCTGTTCCCTGGCGAAAATGAAATAATACATCTAATAGCAGTATTAAAAGTGAGCAAATAAAAATATGCATTGCCAGAAAATGTTAATTTAACCCCAATATTGCAGATAATTGAGTTGCAGGGTGAAGCATCAGATACTGAAAACGATCTATGGAAGAGGCGAGAATGTTCATTGTTCCCTGCTGACTTGGTCTGGTGACATGATAGCACAGGAAACATTGTTGAAAAAATGGTCACAATTGGCATTGGAACAGCTTCACTACCATGCCCACATATGAAAAGAGCATGTGGCTGCAGGGATAAGTGAAGACTGTTTTGTGTCAAATTTGTATGAGTATGTTGCAGAGTTTGTAAATAACTGCATGACACATTGAGAGTTGTACAGGGAACATTGCCACAACCGGGATGCCCTTTCCGGCGCTCACATGCTGACTATGTGATATGCAAGAGAGATGTATTCTTACAAGTACCTGCTTGTGGTTGTGTGTCCATTCTCACGTTAGCTTGAGGCTGGCCCCATTGCCATAATAATGCCCACTCTGTGGCTACATTTCTTGTGAAGGAGGTGTTCCCGAGATGGAGGATTTCAGATGAAATTTGTTCTGATAATGGCCAGCACTTTGCTAATGATTTAATAAAGGAGATAACAACACTTGTGGGGATAAAGCATAAACTATGCATGGTTTATCATCCTCAAGCCAATGGTTTGGTAGAAAAGATGATTGGACTGCTGAAGATGTGATTGGCTAAGCTTATGCAAACACTTGACAAATCATGGGTGCACTGCTTCTCTCTTTGTTTGCGCTGAGAAATACGTCTGGAGGCGTAATCAGGTGGAGTGAATCACCACCTGATTCCTCATGAGATTGTTACAGGGCAGTGAATGCATTATTCTCCGCCATCGCCTATTACACCATCACGTACATCTCTAACACACACTCTGCTTCTTCTATTCTGGAGCGGGGGGATTTGATACGTATCTCAAAGAACTTACCAAATCCCATCAATATATATCCTTGCAGACGAGGCCTTCATACCAATCTGGACAATCAGATGACCTAAACAGACACTTTATTTATTTATTTATTTATTTATTTATTTATTTATTTATTTATTTTATTTTAGCAATTATAGCTGCCCACCAAACCCTCAGGTATCAGGGCATTAGTTACAATAAATGCTTATGACAATTCTTCAAAAGCAAGAATAAGCATACGGTCACATCAAGCAGGTAGTTAATGAAAGCATTATCAGGCAAAGTCACGCCTCATGTTGCAGGGGAAAACATCTGTTATACATAATTGCAAAAGTCAAATCAGTTAGGTATATAGTTTGGAAGAGCCACATCTCATGTTGTGGGGGGCTACAGCGGTATGCGTATTGCAAAAGTCCAGTCAGGTAGGTACATAGTTTGGAAGAGACACACCTCATGTTGCGGGGGGCTACATTGGGTATGCAAAATTCAAAAGTCCAGTCAGGTAAGTACCTAGATTGGAGCCACACCTCATGTTGCCGGCAGGTACCTACGGTATGTTTAAACACAGGAATAAAATCAAGTAGGTAAATAGTCTTGAAAGGCAGCACCTCATGATGCGGCGGCTGCATCAAGTATGCATAATGCAAAAGACAAGCCAAAGCAGTGGGTTGTGGATAACCAAGATACAATGTTAGCAGAAGGCTGCAGGTGGTATCAGATTAAATGCAGACAGAATAGATAGGCAGATGGATCCTAGCCAGTTAGGTTCCAGGTATCGTACATGTACAGCGTGAGGTGATATTGAAAAGTTTAAGGTATCAAGTAGTGTACATAATGGATCATGAGGCAAAATTCACACGATCGGTGGAAAGTGCTGCATGTACATAATGGAGCAGAGCTTGGATCTGGTAAGATCAGAGCAACTTACGGATATAATGCAGGTCAAAGATCAAATCATGTAGACAAGGTGTAGCAGTACCTGAAACAGAAATATTACATGCAGACGATTTCGGTCCGTTAGGGGGGTCAGGCGGCAAGTCATGCACGGTAGAGTGAGCAACATATAAGGTGCAGCAATGCGTCAAGGGATGATTTGCTTGGTGGTGGTTTCATGAGTGAGCTAGCAGGAGATGCTGAAGACATTACATTGCACTGCAGGGTCTGGATGGTGATTTCCCCTCAGGAGAGGTGTGGCAGTCGAAGGAGGCAATAGTCAGGAAATTCATGAAGCAACCCTGTCTAGATGAGTGGTTGTCCATTGATGCACTGCAAGGAGGGTAGGAAGCTTGATATAGATGGAAGTGACTTGCCAGAAGATTCACACAGCAGCAGCAAGTACTCGGACTGCCTGGTATAAACATAGTCACAGGGTGGTGGTGAGGTGAGTATGTTTTGGAGTGTACGGCAACAGCGGGCACCAACGAGCGCCAGCAGAGATGCATCCAAGCTCGTACAGGTGGGCAGAGATTGCAGTTGCTCTGAACGGCTACGCAGCTCATGCTGTGGCTGCCCGTTGTGGCCTCTTCCTCCCCCCTTACAGCTAGCTGCGCCTGTGTTTCGTGCACCCGGCGGGCACAGCCATCAAACATGGATCAGAGCTTAGTACTTTCCTGTATTTGCACTGCCATCATGCTGCGCTAAGGTCTGGTGCACTGCACAAGTCTTCCTAGCCACTTTCCGACACATCACTCTTGGTGTTTCAGAAGCCTGAGTACAGCCTTGCTTTGTTCTGGAGGCTGCTTGGAAAATGTGCTTCACTGGCAGGACTTTGGAGATTCTAATTTGCAGCTCTGCTCTGCAAACACATTCCGTTTACCAGGGATGTTATTCTTGGCTGGCCAATGACAAGTGTAACTGTTGATTTTGCTGTATTCTTGTGCCTCAGAGGGAAGCTCTGAGGCTATGAGGCCATCTTAGAAACTGGAAAAAAGGACCGCTTCACCGGCCGACACACCGTTCGCAAAGACAAGAGCACTGTCTCCCAAAACACCATATAATGGGGAGCATCTCTGAACTTTCTTTACATTTTTTTACAGCCAGTAAAATGTACATAAAACAGCAAAAGTGGAAAATGTGTACCAAAGAAAATACAATTTTCAGTTTTCTGTAGTGTTATGATGTTAATAAGTTTTAGTAGCGATTCCCAGTCGTCTGCAGACACCGAACACGGAGATTGCCTCCTCATTACAGCTGTGGGTAACATGGTAACTGGGATACATGGATCCATGACGAACGGCATAACGTACAAGTCGGTATTCTTTTTACTGGACTTTTGACTGTTGGCAAATACTATGCAATCCTGAGAAACGCTTCCAACCACTGATGTGGCCCAGAGGTCCTCTCCTCGGACCGCGTTATGGATACCTGAAGCACTATAGCTCATGAAATAATAGGCACCCAAGCCCTGAAGACGGATTCTTTAAAATCCGAAACGCATTGGCAAAACGTTTTCATCCTCCAAGGAGCCTATTAAATGTAAATGAAGTCATGTTTTCGACACAACAATTTTGTAAATGTTGTTTTGCATATGAGAAGGACTGTGGGGTGTGACATATTAACACAACCACTGTTTCTATGACAACCATGTGTGTAATAACATTTGTGAACATCCATGTACATATTTGGAGCTATGCACTGTTTTTTTTGTCGATTAAAATGTGATATTCTTTTACGGATTAATTTGTATTAAGTACAACTCTATGAAAAGAACATTAATATGGTATCAGGCAATACTGATACCCTTCAATTTGTTCACAAAGCAACGTTTGAAGTGTTACACTTGAATGTCAATGTACTAGGGACTTACATTTCTGTACTTAATATCCACAACACCTGTGGCGAAATTATATAGAGGTGCTTTCCTCACAGGAGTGCATCATTGGGTAACCTGTTAGTGTCTAACAGGTTTAGCTTGCCAATATGTTTAGTATAGCATTAATGCTTTCGTTTTATTTGAATTTAAAGACAACAATGAAACACAAATGAATGAAAAAAGAAAAATGAAAAAAAGAAATATGGTAAATGGGGGAAGAGTGAGAGTAAGTGGCACATGTTATGTCTGCTCTCTCATTCCACACGTAGTACAGTGTCCAAACTTTTCCTACCCCAAGCTGTGCCCTATGAGAAGTCGGAATGCCTAATGCACCTGTCACTCTGTAGAACTAGATGTCTATTTCAGGAAGAAAAAGGTAATAGTTCAGTGGGTGGATGAAGGGGCACAGGTATATGAAGATAATTTTGTGAAATTAATAAAAATGATGGAAAAAAAGGGAACGCAATAAAAGGGAATAGAATATGTGAGAGGGGGAATTAGAAATAAGAGACCATCAAATATTACAGTGCAGTATGGCATGTGGACACGTGGGAGGGGGGAATAATGCCGTGTCATGCCGAAGGACTGGTGGCCTTTGACCTAAATGTGGCAGCCAAGGTGAATGATAGCTGCCAAACAACTTGGGGAAAATATGTGCATGCCTTAACCTAGCTACATGAAAAACATCAACCAGTTTACATAAAGAGCTTTATACAATTCCCTTTGTGTTTCAGGTCAAGTGGGTCAATTTTCCTGGGGACTAATTCGGGCTGTGCCAAGGTGGTGAAGAATGCAGCGCTGACGCAGGGAACAGCAGCAGTGATGGATATCTGTTGGGCCTGTGGATTCAAAGCATATGCCCAGCTTCCACCTGACTGGAGTGGAGTGTTTGCTCTTGTCACCTTGCTCAGCCCTGCACTAGTGGTGCCTCGAAATAGCAGTGTCATGAAGATTTCACTGCATGATAAAATGGCACAGCAAAATGAGAAGCAAATGATAACAAGGAGAAGGAAACAAGAAAGTACATTTCTCTCAAAAAAGAGTGCAGAGCACCTGGCTGCTTATCCCAGATGAGTTTTGTTTATTCTGCACGGCTGCTATCTTCTTTAATTCATTGTTGCTTCCAGGAATACAGGCTACAGCAAACTCGAAATCGCTGAAGCTGACTGCAGGTTGAATGCAATTAAAGAGGAGATGAGGGCTTTGCGCTTGGTGACCCTTCAAAACCGTTTTGTGCTAGACTCCTAACAGCCATCGAAGGAGGGGTTTGAACCAAGCTTGGGACAAGTTACTGTACGTCCATGCCTGATGGTGATGCCTCAAATTGAACATTAAATGCATCCATACAAGAGATACAGACACTCCAGGGAAAGATGACAAGCAAGGTTAATGGAGTGCAACCAAAAGAATGGCTGGACAGCATCTTCACATGGGTACGCACCTGGCTTTACAGATTGTTGCGAGTGACTGTCCCTATGTTGGTTCACATTCTCATCACCTTCTGCATTATTAAGAACATTCTTAAAGTATATTTTAGCAAGCTAAAAGGACAGTTGATGTTCACAAAAAAGGTTTCAGAATGAAGAGTGGGACAAAATAATGGGGGGAAATTAAGAGGAGGATCCTGATGGATGGGTTTTTGCACAGCCTGCTGGCGTAGAAAATTATAAAGAGTTCTGGGTTCAATGTCTAAAGGATAGGACAGGGTGTGTATGGGTCGGGGAAGATTTGAATGGTTGTGGGAGACTGGGGTAGACATGACAAGATTGGAAAACATTTGAATACATAAAGATGAAGTTGCTAAAAAAGAACAGGAGGCCCAAAAAGATTTAGTTATTAATAAATTAATAAAATGTGGGAATAATGTAATAAAGATGCAAGTTCAATGCAGTAAAAAGGAAAGCACTTATCAGCTGCAAGTGTAGCACTGTAAAAGGGGAGGGTGGTCTTTCTGATGTTTCTGAAATGAAATCCAATACAATCCATACTAAAACTAAATTCATAAATACAGGGGCACAGGCAAGTATAATCAAACTTATTGGTAGAACAAAATGCAGTAAATAAACATTAAAAGATTGCTTTTGCAGAAAACGTGTGTGGCAAAAGCTGCTGTGGCTGTTGACTTAGTGCAGAGTCTGTGATCCCAGGCCAGTACTGAAGGAAGTGTACAATGGTTTTTAATTTTCAAGGTCATAGATCTGAGCTTGCTGGTTCCGCCAACGAATAATGAATTCATGACCATTTTATAATCAAAATGACTTGTAAAATATGATTTTCTAAGGGAGCCGAATAGAACCACAGTGTTTTCAAATTGCCCCATAGTACATTTACCCTGGAAAAATGGTTAGCGTGTCCATGATATGCCAAATGTGTGTTCAGCACGTCCGTGGTTCAAGGCTCTGATGGTGACATTATGGTAAGCACTTCTCGTTTGAACGAAGAAGAGGTGTCAGGGCAGTTGATTAAAGTTCTGCTGGTCATCTCAAATGTTTTAATGAACTAACTTATTTGTGCTATGGAAATTGGGCGTGGATTGTGATGTCACGTGCTGTAATTGAGGGCAGTGGGTGAAGGTTTGTGGACCCAATTACAAAATATAATGTATGTTTTTCTATAAGGGCCTGATGTGCAAGCACAAATTAGCTCGGTGTGAGGAGATTTTTTCCATGTGGCAATGTTTCTAATGTCATTCATTTTGACTATTATAAAAGTCTCAGATTTAGGGGCATATCTTTGACAGTGCATTTTCATGCACTTCTGTTTCGCGAACTGTTAAAATATAGCTGTTTATCATTTACATTTAAAGGGAAACCAGGAGAGAATCAGCAGGAGACTGGGGGGGAGGGCAACACACTAATATCAGCAAATAAAATAGAGGAATACCAGTGCACAGTTGCCATCTGACATAGCCCTTTTGGTTTTGTGTTTTTATAAACAAATACAATGATACAGGTAATTCCATCTCAGAAAAGGATGGTCTGCTAACCAGAACCCTCCTTTCATTAAACTCCATGCCAGAAGCACAGTGTTCACCTGTGTCCTGTTGAAGAAGTCACCTGTTATGTAGCTACTGCTCTCAAGTATCACAGCAGGGGTTCAGATGTCACTGGTGCCCTGTTTGGCAGCTGCTGTGACAGCAAAATCACTGCAACACAAGGGCTGCATTTAAATCTGCACCTCTGTCCCAAAACCAATATATTATGATAATCTGCCCACCTCGTGGCAGGATAATCTGAAAGTATAAATTGGATGAGGAGCAGGAAAGCCTGAGCCTCTATTTAATTTTGAACTGCCCTGGGAAATAGGCTTCAAAGGACGCATCATGAACAAAAGGGCCAGCCTCACACCATGTTGTGGCATACCAAAATGCCTTTGAAGTGAAGGCTAGAGAAGGGGGTGCGTTTAGACAGGCGGACAGAGCAGATCCAAAGGGATGAAGGACTCCTCCATCCTAGCTTTTCTGTCTCCCTTTCTTTCGATCCTGTCTCCCAGACAGAATGCATAGCAAAGCACTTTGGGTACGATGCAATAAGGTACACTGGGGCTTAATGGCTGCTGGATGTTGGAACAACACCTGCCTATCTACAAGATACACTGGTACACTGGGCCTCACTGGAGCCAGACTCCCACGTGTTGGGAGAATGAGAATCAGGACTCATGTTGTCCCTGAGTCCCTAGATTGGGAATCACAGCACTGAAGAAGCCAAGCAGCTGGCCTGCTGCATTTCTACCACAATGAACCACCACGAACCATTGTCAAGCATGTTCAAACACCTTTCTAATTAACACTACACATGCTGTTAGCTTTGGCACTTTTTTTAACTTCCTCAAACCTCTGTTGCTGTTCCTTGAACCAGTTCCCTACATCAACACACCATCTGAGTGTGTTCATTGGCATGGGTTGAACAAGAAGCTTGCTGATGTGCAATTCTTCGAACCACCACATTTTGAACAGCTACTTAGACCATCAGCATCTTCATCACTAAACCAAGGTCAAATTACGAAGTGACCCTTGTGTCCACTTCGACCTGCAGCCTTTAAAAGCTGCATCAAACCACAACAAGCTCCAGTTTGAGCCTGACTCAACACCTGCTCCACAACTGGATCAAACACAGTCGCTGCATCAGAAATCTGTTTCAATCCACTTGCACACTGATAAGAGTCTAGTTTGTCACTATCATCTCAAAACACCACAAAATAACACTGCTACTGTTGAAAGCCCCCAGCCTCCTTGGTCCATTTATTGGGATCCCTTGGCTTGGTTAAACCCCTTTTGCCGGATTTTGCCAGAGACATAGGGCCTCATTACGACTCTGCAGGTAGCCATGCCCTTAATAAGGGCATCCTGTACTTAATAAAAGCATGGCTGCCTCCAAAATCGTGTTCTGGGTCCGGGTTCACTGAATGGGGAAATACCGAGCCATTCCGACTTTGGAGGGCCCGGTATTTCCTCCTTCAGGGAACCTGGACCCGGTCCTTCCCCTTTCCCATTCGAGCCCCCATAGGGCTCAATGGGAATGGGGAGGAAGCTAACAACAGGCCTGTTAATAACGGGCCTGTTGTTAGCTCCCTGGTCCCCTTGCGAGACCCGCTATGGACATCTGGTAAAACCAGACATCCAGAGCGGGTCCCGCGAGGGTACCTCGTAATAGGGCGGAATGGGATTAACAGTGCCGTCACCATTACCGGCGCCGTTAATCTCATTCGGCCCACCTCGTAATGAGGCCCTTATACTTTTCAACAACATTGAAGTGATATATTCCCTTTTCCTACCTGTTGAATATCGTAAGTGATTGCATTCTTAGATTCTATATTTCCCGGTCTTGCTTTAGAGGGGTGGGTTTTTGTTAGTGTTGTGTAGTACAAATTTGATTTCATATTGGTGTGTTTAAATAATGGACATATATTTTTATGAAACATTGATTGGACATTCCTTTATTTTGGATGGTTGTACTGTGGTTCGTTTGAATTGCTACTGTGATCACTTTGACACCCCTTTAAGAGTGTAGCCCGCCCTCGGTACCCATGTTACCAAAAATGGGGAAGAAGTATATCTCTTGGCTGTGCCTGTTTTACCTTTATGATTGGGATCAGTGTTGATTTGTAAAAGTGTGGGGCACTAGTCATCCTTGTGCTCCTGCAGGGCAAAAGTCATTTTAAACTCAGCTCTTGCAAACTGAGGGAGATGGTTTCTCCATTCACACTAGTAAAATATCAGTGATTCAGGGGCATTTGGGGCACCACATCTTTGAATCAAATGACTGTTATGCCCAGTATGTGTGCAAGGAAAAGTGCTATCACAACTCTCTAAACAAGCATTGGCAGTGCCAACCGTTTGGGCTTTTGTTTAGGCATAGGAAAGGTATTTGCCAGACACAGCCCTAGTGGTATTAACTGGCCATTGATGGTGCAAAATGGTGCGAGTACCTGGGCATCTGATAGCAGTGCCTGGCAAATGCCTAATACTTATACACAAACCAATAATGTTGACTTTGCATGCTTGTTTTTAACAAGACTTTGGTGAAGGACATGCTTAGTGCTAATAAATCGAGTAGCTGAAGGTAGACCGGGTAAGATATTTTGATTACACCAGTAGCGGGATTCCAACTCCAATTAAGTCATAACTCTCAGAGGAAAGTTTTGATAAAACACTGGCAGGCACTTCAAGTGCAAAGTTTGATGGTAGGGCTTGGTTAAAGCGAGCAACACCAAATAGCTCAAACTAAAGAGAACATTATGGATGGCTCTCACATTCCTGCTAGCATATTGAAATGAACAACTGATTTTACTCCAATATGAAGTGAGGCTTCTTGAGAAAAACTTGCAACTAACGGACACCTGATGAACTTGAAAAATGTATATAATACGTGTCTTCTAACGGTGGAGCTTCATTTCTGCAAGCGAAGCACTCCTAGATTTTGTTTTCATTGTGAGAACATGACATCAGTGTACATTTTTGTCTCACTGCTTTTTCAAGATAAAACTGGCTTGATTCATCACTTTGCTGAAGGTTATGTCTTTTGGAGCATTTGCATAACCGCAAGTGCTATTATGTAAATATGCTGTCACAGAGAAAAAAGATATGGGCCTAATGTTTATAAATCATTGCATTGGAATAATAATGGACATTGTGCCATGGGGCATGGCCTGCTCTGCTGCAGCAGCTAATTATTAACCTTTGGGCCAAAAGAAGTGAGTGGCTGGGTCCACACCATTAGAATAACACGTTCAAGGGGCTTACATTTCTTGAGACCCAGTTGTGCACCTGATGTTGGTTCCAAGCACTGCAAAATCGCATCTCTGCCAAAACAAAAAATAACCTTCAAGTATAGTTTCCACGTCTATTTACACTGTAGCGTGAATAACAATTAAAGGTACATTGGTGTGCTTAAGGTTTTGACTGCATGACCGTACCCAACATGTAAAACCTGGTCCTTCTGCTCTTTAAAGGTTGCTACAGACACTGGTTTGCCCTAATGGTTCCTTAGAAAAGCATGCTCTTAAATACACTTTTTAGATTGCAATCTATTAATTATCCTTCCAAAACAGAATTCCTCTGCATCTCCCCCACCGCCCTCAAGGCACAAATCCAACCTCAGCCCCTGGATCAAGATCTCACCAGGGACAACACACTCATATCCCTCTCCACACCTGTCAGATCTCTTGGCTTCACTTTTGACCCCCATCTTTCCTTAGTACACCACGTAGCTGCTGTCACAAAAACAAGTACTCTACAACCACACCTCCTATGCAAAATATCCTTCCATTTGACGACTTCCACACCACTTTCCAAGAACTAGCCCGCTCTAAGATGGACTATGGAAATGCTCTCCTCACTGGACTCCTAACAACACCCTTGCCCCCTGCCAGCCATACAAAATGGACTCCCAACAACACCCTTGCCCCCTGCACGCCATACAAAACACTGCAGCCAGACTCATCCTCCACCTAACCAAACACTCCCCAACTAATGTCCAGCTCCACTGGCTGCCATAACCCATAGAATTGTCTTCAAATGACTGCATCCACCTCAGAACTCCATCTTCCCTTCATGACAGACTCAAACCCATCACCCACACAAACACCAGACAAGCCAACACCTTCTGTAAACTCAGATGCACACAAAAATAAGCATTTACCCTCTGAGCACCCAGGTCATGGACCACCCTACCTCTCCGCATACACACTGCACACTGCATCCTCCATAACCACTTTCAGAAAGAGTCTCAAAACATACCTATTTCCCCAAACATAATCCTGCCCTCATCTACTTCTTTTTTAAACTCCCACCTTTTCAATATTTGAACTATGTAAGGTGCTCTGAAATCCTCTGGGTAGGGCCAGCGCTAAACAAAATTTCAAATAAATAAAATAATTATGAAAATGATGAACCTTTATCATTGCAGACTAATTATGATATCTGGGGGCTGTGGTTTAGAGATCAGAGAAAAGATAACATCTCCTTGCCATGAGGTAGTGGGGGCAGCACTAGATGGACAATACAAGCTTTGTATTATTAACTGCACATACCTTGCATGAGTGTCTAACGGGCAAGTGCATTGTCGAGTTTACACAAACCAGCATTTACAGGCAATTAAATGAATGGAAGCTGCAATCAAGTCCTATAATATTTTACAATTGTGGTTTGCATAATAGTGAATAGTAAAAAATAAATGATGGAGCTGCGATGAGGCACCTTCATAGTGATATTGAACTGATATGGAGCACATTACGAGGTGGGAACATTTTCTTTGCAGGAATGCCAATGTGGATAATTACACTTCTGTTATATATTGCCACATGAAGAGGATGTGAAAGATATGGCTTTTTTGTTTTTTTATTAAATAAATAAAATTAAGATGGTAATTTTGTTTATTAAAGGGTGGGCTGTTAATTAGAACACCCATTCATAAAGATCCATGTCAAGAGAAAAGTACATACATGTGGTTTTGTTGCACCAGTTGTCTGACAGCTGTAGAGCCTGTAATTTAACTTCTCAATCTCCCATCCAAAATTTAATCATTGCAGCCTTATCCCTCTCATACCAGGGTACACACTAATAATATGCTACATCTGATTATGGTTTAGTGACAGGAACGATAAAGCCACACCCAGTTGATATCTTACAAGCGTCAACACTGTGAGCCTGTACTTTGTGAAACATCTAGCAAGCCACATGAAAAAATTAGAACCCATCCCCAACAAGAGACTACAAGCACAATCATTAAACATATCACACATCACCAAATGCATCCCCACATTGACACCACTAGACACGCAATCAAAACCTCACTCAACCAAAACGGAGACACCAACACCAAATATGCAGTGTCCCTGCATAAGGAATGGCATCAGACAACCATCCCTTGCCACCTTTATCTGTGTGATGGTCCTCCCCTACATGTGAAACACATGTCCACATGTCCAAGTCAATCAGAGTAACATCACTATGCCTACTACAAACAACCTAGAACATTACCAATAAATGAAATGAGAAAAAAAGTTTTGTATAGTTTGCAATCATATTTATTATAGACACAATAATGTGAGTGATCCTAATAATATTAAACCAATGGGTATATAGTCCAAAATGTAATTCTGTTCATAGTTCAAATGCCATATATTGCATTCACCATAATGTGAAAAATTCTAACCACATTGAATTAATTTGTACATGGTTCAAATGTCATTCTGTACAATGTTCAATGCCTGGTGCAAACCATGCTCCCATTGCTATGCCTTCACTTCAAAAAGAAAGAAAATTGTGTTCAAGGTGATTTTCAGTAATCGTTTTAACATCTGTACATGAAAAAAAATATGGCAGTTTTCTCCTGGTTAAAAAAGGTCTATTCTAGATAGTGCAAAATTTGATATATGGATGTGTATTGTGCTTTAATGTCCATGGTTGCCAAAATGAAATTTTCTTGCCATTCTACTTGCTGTAAGTTCTCTCGAACATGCATGTTGTTTCGAATATAGGAATCAAGTTTATAGACTTCTGGCCCCTAAATGCAATCAATGTACTTGCATAAATGATCGGTTGCCCAACCATTGCCACTCACAAGACATTGACATTTCTTATGAACCTTTGGTAGGAAATATATGGTAGGCGTTCTGTGTTCTTCTTTGATAAGAAATGACCTTTCATCATTGGTAATTATTTGTTTCTGGTGCCATGTTACCACCAATTCTGTCGGACCAGGGTGGATTTGTTATCCATAATTCTGTGAATGTCTTTGATCCACTCATGGTAATCTTTCATATGAGGAGCTACAGGCCTTGAAAACAGTAGATCATATACTGATATTGTGATTAAAGAGGCAGATAAGGATGGGAATATGGAGCCAGTGGGAGCCCTCCTAGCCACTCAAAACATCCACATTCATCAATATGCCAACACACAGCTATTAGAGTCCCAAAAAATGATCATATTACTGATTGTACACGCTGATAGAGAACATAAGATAATCGAGAATGAAATTGAGTCAATAGAGAAAGAGATTGCGTATATAGATGCAGCATAGGCCACTAAAACGTTGGATTGTATTTTGAAACAGCATCAAGACGAGATGAATTTAAGGAAGTCACTTAAAGTGTTCAGGGAAGGCAGGGATTATAGACTGGATAGGGTATATACTTTCCAGCCTAAGTATGATGATAAGGGTAAACAATCATCTAGAGAAAGCACACCTGGGCACTCACCGGTGAGCTCCAATACTGATAGTGACAGTGAAAGACAATGAAGTAGTCATGACACTACCACAAGACAACTAGGGTTAAAAAATCAAGCGGTATTAGAGAGGCAACAAGTTGCAGAATATAAAACAAGTACGATTTCAAAATCCTCTGCACACAGATATTTCAAAAATATCAACACCAGAGGCAACAGGGGGAGAGGAAGAGTAACGGCCAAGAGCAGGAGACGACAGGATAATAATGCATTGAGATTACAGATAATAGAGATTAGAAAGGAGATAGATCTAGTTCTTAATCTCTCAACCAGATCACTGGATACATTTCAGACACAGGTATTGAACATGGAACGTTCCTTCATGCCTACCATTGCCAATGACTGTGTAAATATTCAGATTGATTTCTACCCATTTATAAGGAAATTAAAACTTAAATTTTTTTTTCACAATCTTGAGCCTAACATTATGGAACGAGAGCAAGCCCCTGAGATTAGTCCATTGGCTATTCAGGATAATCCAGACACAACGCTCCTTTTATCACTAGCTTCAGGCCTGGAAAAGAGTAAAATCATACAATGGTATTGTGATTAAAGAGTGGGAATACTGTTGGGATTGATAAATCAAACTATATCAAAATAGCAAACAATCCATCAGTCCATTAAGGGTCTGACGGAATTGGTTGTAAAATGGCACCAGCAACAAATCATTACGGATGATGAGAGGTCATTTCTTATCAAAGTTTCATAAGAAATATCGACATCTACTGGAGGGTAGACCTATAGTGACTGGCAATGGCTCAGCAACAGAGAATGTATGCAAGTACATTGATTGCATTCTGAGACCAGAAGTCTATAAACCTGATTCATATTAAAGACACCATGCATGTGCTAGAGAATTTATAGCAAGTAGAATAGCAAGACACATTTTATTTTGGCAGCCACAGACATTAAAGCATTTTACACATCCATAGATCATGATTTAGCACTGACTACAATAGACCTTTTTTACCAGAAGAAATCTGCCTAATATGATTTGCATCTACAGATGTTAAAAGAATTACTGCAATTCACCTTGAAACACAATGTTTTTCATTTTGAAGACAAGTTATAGGCATTGGAACTATGTACAGAATGAAATTTTGACCATGTACACATTGGTTTAATTTCATTAGGATGGTGAGTGTAATACATGGCCTTTGAGCTATGTGTGGCAAAGTTTGTATGCAGTACCCTCTGGGACCACTACACACTACACAGGACTAGGACTACAGGTGTAAGCAAAACCAACCTTTGGTATAAGTCTGTACCACACAGTTTTTGGTAGAGAGATGAGCAGCCAGGCTTATCTCAAGAGGGAATATGAGCTTGTAAGGGTGTTACACAAAGGTCTATACAAGTATTCAGATAGACATTTACACTCACAGTTACTTGGTAAAACAATTATTAATTTATTACGCAATCATTTAAAAAGCATTCTCTAAATGAGGCAACCAATATCACACAAGAAAATATACTACAATACTGATGACTATGCAATGGAGCTCCCTTGAAGTCGGAGCCAAATAGCATTGAAGTAGGAGCAAAAAGGTATACTTTGATATAACAAATATTACAGTTACTTTAAAACAGTACAAATAGTTTTAGTTCACCAGAGGAGTTGATTCAATGCAATAGATAGGCCAAGGTCAATGGACTGGTGTGTTGTATAGGTAAAAATGCTTCTGGTATTTAAACGGAAAGTCTTTGCCACGGTTCTCAGAAGTGGTTCAGGGAAGAAAGGTTCAAAAGTCGGGTCACAAGCTGACTAGGCCTGCAAAGTGCCAAAGTTGTATGCTCTTTTGCAGTGAAAGGTAAGTTCTCTCGGTCGGGTTTCAGAGTACCTTAGGTTGAAGAAAAAGATGCAGCTGAAGACTTCTGTTCCTGGCAGTTCCTGCAGAGCACGCTGTTCCTGAGCCTCAGTCGTGGGGACAAGAGGGAGGACATCGGGGGACTCCTGCACTGCACGGGTACTGGTCGCAAAGCTGGCAAATTGGCAAATCTTCGATTACGGTGGCTGTTCTTCAAACACGCAAGCTGGTGTCCGTCATCCTGGTTAATCCTAACCAGCTCTGAGAATGGTATCCAGGTGGCTAATGAGTTGGTTGGTCCTACTAACTCAAAGGAAGAAGTCGTCCTTGAAGGGCTTCTCTGTCGAGGTGAACTTGCAGATTCGGACCTGCAGCAGGATTCCACCGGGCAAACCAACGGTCCAGTAGTTGTAGCAGCTGTCGTCTTCCAGATCGTCTTTGGTTCTTTCGTTCCAGTGGTTGACTCTGCTTTCCAGTCCAAGAGACCAGTCTAGCTGCCACTCACCCAGCAGGGTGGCTGTCCTTGCCAGACAGTCAGCCAGCCAATCACACCAGAGTGCATTTGGGTCTCCTAGGAGACAAAGCACAGGGATTTTCAAGCACCTCCCTCACTTCCTGCCCACCCCAGACACTCGGGCACCGGAGGCGGTCTTCAGTCCTGATGCCCATCAAAGGCGTAGAAACAAAGGGACCAAACCTAGTTTGGTGCGCAGAGACAAACACTAGAAGGAACTTTCCATGAAGAAATGGCAAAAAAAGAAGACCGGGACCTGTTTAAACAAAGGGGGCTCAGGCGCCATCTTGAAAAACATGGCTCCCATGATTTTTAGCTACTGGTGTCCGCGGTTGAGAAAAATCATGGTACTTCGTTGTAAAACCACTCCCACCACACATTTCATATTAAAGGGTAGCATTTGACTGCTACATGAGTTTCTAGACACAGGGTATACTAAGTAACCCCTCCACCACTCCATTGTAAGATAGTGTGTGCTGGGTCTATGCATTTAAAAAGACTAGTAAAGTCAATTTAACTTTACATTCTCTGGGAAAGAGTAGTTTGTGCCAGAGAAGGTATTTAAACCTTGGGACAGCCTGAAAGGCTACCCTGTGTCACTGCACTGAGGGTGCTGTGTGACACACATGAAAAGATGATGCCTATGGAGTTATCTAAAACACACATCAAAATCCAGCAAAGGTACTGGGGGTCTCTAAGGTGAAGGGAATTAGCACATTTATGAGAATTCTACCTAACACTATGTACAGAATTACATTTTGGACTACGTACAAATTGGTTTAATAATATTAGGATTACTTACAGTATATTGAATGCAATACCTATATAATAAACATGATTGCAAACTATACATATTTTCTTCTCTCATTTCATATATTTGTATTATAGTAGATTAGACTTTCCACACTCTGCCTAATTGTTTGTTCTGAAACCAACCTTTGTTTTAGATCAGCTTGATGAATGGCATCTTCTCTTAGGTTGTTGCAGCCAGGTCTCACTGTTAATTCTTCACTTTGTTCTGTATTTATTGATGATAGAAGGGTGGGGGCATTGCTTGACATTCACCACTTCTATTATCCTAAACCTATAACATTGCCCAATACCCATGAACATATTTGCAAATGAAGTGCCATGTCAATGACAGCATGCATGTATCACACATACACGGGCACCATGTATACAATCGGCCAACATACCTTTACTGCAGTGCACAGAAGTAGGTAAACAACAGATGCACATGACAAAAATGTGAAACACGTGATTCCTAAAACATGTCAGCTCCCAACATCTACAATAGACCACATACGTTCATCGATCATGAATGCAAAATACTAAACATCAAAACCATATGAAGCATGCACACATGTCCCCCAGCAAACAGCACAGTAGCAACATGACCCGCAGTGTGTGTCCAAAACACACATGACAGACATAGGACATACTCAATTGGAGAACATGGTCAAACAAAAGGTGCATATGGACAAAAAGATGGCAAACGGTGTGGTTGAATCATGAAATCAAAATGCAATGAAGACTAACTATGTACATACAAGAAAGGAGAATAAGTGTCCTGGAAAAATCTACACCTACTGAACTATGTACATGAGTCAGTGAGCTTGTCCATTGAGAACTCAGACAATGCCTCAGCCAAGGCCGACTGCCCCTCCACCTCCTCCAATCACAAGCGGGCCTCTGTTGTTTCATGGAGGGCTTGCAGGGGTTCCCTCATCTGGGATGCTATCTGCTCTGCTGTCCTGCAAAACTGCTAATAGGAAGAGGGAAGGAGGAACACACATGGTACGTTGAGGAAGGAGGCACAATGGTACTTGCAGGCCCTGGTGTCGGCCCAGGTGGACTTTTAGGTTTTGATCAATATCAAGCATTTTCAAAAGCATTAATTTTTTTAAAAAATATTGTAATATGCAAGTAATGTTAATCTTTGGTAATGTAATGTCTGATATGATGGTTGCTGGGTTACGTATATTCTTCTTGTTATTGTTTCATGTTACCTAAAATGAATGTAATGACATTGATTAGTGTTAATAGCACACTAATTGCATATTGAATGTGACATTACTCCTTTCTATTAGATGTTATTTCTAGTTAATTTTTTAATATTACCTACTCCACACGTGACAAAAACAGAAAAATAGCTGCACTAAATAAGGTAAGGTATGTCTAATTCTCTAACGATGTTAGAGAGTTGACATGTGTGTGCTCATTTAAAATCAGTTCTTCATCATTGTAGTGATTGTGCTAATAACAGGTGAAATGCACTTAATGCACCTATAATAATAGATATAGAATGCAATATTTGTGTTCAATTTACGACTAGACATACTGTTACTTGTAAACTATAATATGTAAATAGAGGTCAGTCAGATAGTATGTAGTTCCTTCAAAATTCTATCCATGAAATGGTAAATTTGGCATGAAAACAGCGTCTACTAGTTTGAAAATTCAGAACAGTAACTTTGGGCTGCAGGATAGATTTAAAAGTAATCTGGACTGAAACAAGCACCCAATGAACTGCACATTGTAGTATGTCAGAGCTTGGTGAAAAATGCTTAGATGTTGTGAGTAGTGTAAGCATCATTTTGCAGAAGTCCAGAAAAGGATGGCAACATGAATATGAAGGTACACTTTTCAGAAACTGTCATTTGGACCAAGAAGAAGGTATGCTCCGACCATGTGAAAAGGTATTGAAAACTTGGTTAAGCCAAAGAAATATTATCTACTCCAATGATTCAAATTATGATCTTTCTAGTGAATATACAACTGTAGATAACTTGGATGGATTTTTTTTCTAAAAGATAGTCTCATTGTTTTTAATGCTGGAAAATGTGTATTCGTAATATTCAAACAAGGTAGATTGCTATGCACCAAATGTACATAGACAGAATTTCATGAATCGAGAAAGAAATCAAGAGGTTTAAGTTTGACGAGTGCTTATCAGTAACGTTATATACATGTCAATTGCAATGTCATCCGTGATTTAATGTGGAATTCCATTGGTGTGTTCAAGGGCTGCACAACATGCTCAGAATTAGAGTGGTTCACATTCCAAAACTTGCCTAATATCATACGTTTTGATACATTAAACTGGCACCTTAACGTCAATTCTAACAAAATGTAATCACTGACTTTCTACGGTTGTGTTGAAATGAACTGATTCACTGTAAGAGTGTCTTAACTCGGGTTCCTTCACTACAAACGACTAATTTCTCACAAAATGGTTTTGATTGTATCTTTATATTGTTAGTTTATTTTGCCACTAAGTATATGCTAGTAACACATGTATGCTCTTGCATTTTGCAGTTTGAACAAGATAATCAGGGTACTCCAGGGGCATTTAAGAGACGTTAATTCACTGTTATTTTCCCTATAGCATTACAAACGTCTTACAAGTGTCTTTTCCTGTGGCCCATTCCTCGAATACCAGTGGTGAATTGTCCATAATGGGAGATGGGGCTACAATCTGCCACCCATTATGGAGGCGCCACTGTGAACCGAGCTTGCAAAAGAAGGGAAATGTGCTTTTCCTTTACATTTTACAGTTTCCCCACGTGCTTGCCCAATGACCTATGCCAATGCCATCTTAATCCTGCATGGCCCTCTGGGTAAGTAGGCTGGTATACTGCATGATGAAATGTGTGTAAGGGTTGTTCCTGCTCCCACACACACATTTAGAGTGGCGCTGGGAAGTGGTGTCTGGTGCTCTGGGTCCTCTGCACATGTCAAAAACTAAGTAAGGCCTCCCGCTAATTCCTGGGTTCTGCCAGCATGCTGCTTGGGGAAGAATGGAGAGCAGCGTGGAGGTAGTATTCAGTGTGTAGCTGGAGTAGGTAAGAAACTGCATTTTTGTTAGAGTACATGTGTTGAATGGACGTACGTATGGATGAGGGGGGGGGGGTACCTTTCAATGAGGGACACTTGTGTCTACTGTATAGTTGCATGTACAGGTGTATTAATGGGTAAGAAAGTTTGTGTGCACCTTTCGGCTGGGGAGTGAGACTGGGCAAGCAGGCAGGGGAAAGAGGGAAAGAGGGTTATACCAGTTTGGAGAGTTTTCTTTACAGGTGTTGCTTGTTTTACTCTCATTATGGGAAATGCCTACTTGATGGGTTTTCTTGCAAGGGAAGAAATACATTGGGACAGAACAGTTCCTTATTTTGGCATGGCATATGTTACTGGCATTATAGGAAAAGTCAACATGAGAAATGTTCTTATGTGGAGTACTGACCCACATCTCAGCAGCCAGTGTAAACATTGTCTTAGAGTGGCATGGCTTGTTTTTCTGGCACTATAGGCAAGCCACATTAATGAGTGCTCTTACAAGGAGAGCTATATTAGGGCAGCCAGCACACAAATGACCTTACAGTGTCTTTCCATGTATTACTGTAATTATGGATAAAGTGGACACGATAAATGTTCTAATGTGTCATACGTTCCTACACTGGAGCAGTGAGTATAGACAGTGGCATAGTTTGATTTGCTGGTATTTTACAGAAGGTACAGAATTGGGATCCTTAGAAACAGGCGGGGGGGGGGGACAACATTGGGAAGCTAGCATGGACATTGTCTTTGTGTGAAATGGCATGTGTTATTAGCATTATGGGAAAAACCAACCAGATGCCTGTTCTTACGTGGAATGCTGGCCTACATTGGAGCAGCCAGTATGAACATTTTCCTATAGTGGATTGGGACATTGTAAAGCATTTTGACAAAGCTTACTTGATGAGTGTTCTTACAAGGGTAGGGGGCTATATTGGGGTAACTAGGATGAATGTTTTCTTACAGTGCCATGGACCTTTTTAGCATCATTATGGACAAAGCAAATATGGGTAATGTTTTTCATTAAATACTGGCCTACTGTGGAGAAGCACATAGGTCTATTTTCTTAGAGTGGCAGCGAAGTAAACATGAGTATGTTCTTATGTGGGAATACTGGCATATATTGATCCATCCACTATGCACATTTATGCCTGCAGCCAGCATGAAAATACTTATTTTCACTGAAATAATACTGGCATATATTGTGGTCAAAGGCATGTGAACATATCCCTTTGCACTGTATGTGATGTTGCTTCTGTTACTCTACAAGAACAGAACAATTGTAAACTGCATTCTTTTTGTCCATCTTCTCATAGAAAATATGTTGTAAAATGCACCATTTTAAACCCATTATTCAAAATAATGTTGTCGGGGGAGAACCCTCACAAACCATCCCAGTAAAGTTTATGGTCCATACTATGAACCATTACAGCATTTCAGCGGACACGTTTATGCACTTGAAGAAAAGGTTTTTCAGCTACCATTGTTTATTGCCCTCTCTTGTTGATGCAACATTGTCAATGACCCGCTCTCAGGCGTCCCTTGACCCCCATCCCTCCTCCCATCCTATTCTCCTCTTTCTCTCCCATTTCATCTGATGAGGTTTCTAGAAAAGTAAGCCCTATGAAGGTCTCCCCTGCTCCTCTAGAACAATCATGGACAACATTGCCTCCCTTGATCCAGCCTTGGCTGATTTCTTCAATCACTCCTTTGGCACTGGATCCTTCCTGTTACTCCTGAAGCACTCCCTTGTGTACCCTTGCCTCAAAAAATCTTCTGCCGACCCTGCCTGTCTGGCTAACTAGTGCCATATCTCCATTACCCCCTTCCTGGGCAAACTCTTGGAGAAACTTGCCATCTCCCACCTTATCCACCACACTGAATCTGTTGGTTGTCTTCATGACCACCAGTCTGGATACAGAGTTACCAGATGCATGGAAACCGCTCTCCTGAACACCTGTGAACCTTCTTGAGCTTTCCTCTGCCTTTGATACAGTAAATCATGCCACCCTTATACAATGGTTCCGTGATAACTTTGGCATCATAGACCTGGCAGTGAGCTGGTTGACATCTTTCCTCTCTGAACGACCTTCCCAGCTTCAACTGGGCCTTTTTCTCTCCTTCATCTCACTCTCCACCTGTAGTGTCCCTCAGTGCTCTATCTTCTCGCCATGTCTTTTCAACATCTACTTTGCCCCTCTAGCCCATTTGATCTCTGTCTCCTCTCCTAACTTCCAGTGTTATGCAGATGCAACTCAGCTCTCATTCAAGCCTCCCTCCTCTGTCTCCTCCTCTCCCTCTCTCAATCCTGACTGTCTGTCTGCTATTCAGGCATGGTGCACTGCTAACAATGTCTGCCTTAATGCCAGTAAGACTGAGAGACTTCTCATTGAGTCCCAGGCTCCCCCCTTCCCACCTTCACCCAGGCCACACTCCATTGGCACCCTCCCCTCACCCTCCGGTGGGGAAAAAAACCTTGGTGTCATCTCCAACTTCTCTCTCTCATAAAAGCCCCTCCTCAATCTGCCTAAATCCTCCTTCAGCCGCTTCAACTAATCCCGGATAGAACTGCAAGACTTATCTTTGGCCTCAAGCCCAGGGGCCACATGTCTCCAGCCCTAAAATCTCTCCACAGGCTCCCGGTTGCTGCGAGGATCAAGTTCAAGAGCCTCTGCATCATCTACAATGCTTTCTGAGGCCTCCGACCCCGCTACATCCAACTCACTCTCCCTTAATACCTCCCTGCTAGAGCCCTTCAATCTTTTAGTTCCAACTCTCTGCAGATCAGAAGAAGGGAGTGGGGGGTAGATCTCTCTCTTCTGCAGGTGCTTCCCTCTGGAATGGCTTCCCTGCCTCTTTCAGACTTGAGCCAGATCTCCTTAAGTTCCAGAAGCTTCTCAAGGCCCTCCTTTGTTCTTACTCCTTCCCTCTCACTCTCCCCTGCTAATTTCCCACTGCCTGCTTCCTTCAGACTCTTACAATGCACCAGCGCCTTCTTGACCGGTCTATCCCTGCACTTGATCTCTCCTGAACCCCCACCCCCTTCCTGCACTTTCCCTACCAGGCCCCTTCCCCCTGCACTAGCCTGGATGCGCCTCCACCCCTTAGCCCTTCCAGCCCTTCTCCCTGCACTTGCTTGTGGACCACTTGCCCTGCACTCTCTGCCTTCCCTGGCTCTGTCCACATGGCCTCCTCTGGCACTTAACTCTTAAGCCCCTACGCCCTGTCTAGCACTTCTCCCCCCTGCTCTCCCCTGCATCTCTCGTTACTGCACTTGCACAATCCGAATGTAACAAGGACTATTAGGATCATTTTTTGTCTTGTCATCCCTGTTCCCCCCTCTTACTCTTGCGTCTTGAAACATATTGTGTATAGGCACATTATAAATAACCAATATATACATAAATACATGATCCCTTTAGCAATCTTCTAAAAGCAGAGTAGCTATATTTCTGTTGAAGGAAAGCAGATAATATAATCGTGTTTTGGCTCCTATATCCAACACTTTGGCTTTTGTTATAAGTGAATTAAAGAATCAAAGTAAACGGTCTAGGTCTTCGAATCCCAAACTTTATTTCCACTTACGTATGTTATGCTTGTGTTTGGACAATAAATAAGTAGAAAACAGGTCAGTGAAATTGCATCTGCTATATGAGTTTTAATTACCTAGTAGGATGTGTTGTAGTACTTACTAGCATGTACCACACATTACAAGATGGATCCTGCAGCTCTTTCTCTAACATCAGATAACGCTCTTTGCATTGACTCTTTGTTTTACTTTATTATGCATTTTTAATGCTGGCTTTGATTGAAACATGTGACTTTCTAGGCGTCCCTCTGTCTTACATAGTGTGTCCACTTTTCATGTGCCTGTTTTTTATCTGGAAGTAGGTATTTCAAACATGTTTTAAATCAAATTTGCTGGTGCGATTCAGATGGCTGTGCATAGCTTGCATTTGTAGGTTCATACATGTAAATGAGAACTGAATCACATATCTACAAGTCATGTTTGTGTTGGCGATTCACCTCCGTCATGTTTTGGATAGATTGCGACTGATATTGGTCAAGCAGTGTATTAATATAATTGGTATCATCGTCTTCATAATTGTATCAGTATTATTATTATTATTATAATTATTATTATAATTATTATTATTATTATTATTACTATTATTATTAGTGTATCTGACACTTCTATAAATGGCGACTGTAAGAGGATTCAATTCAACACTACAGCTAAGTCAATGCCTAGTCTGGGATACTGAATGGAAACCCTTATTGATATATCTTTACGTCCAGTTCATGCGTTCTGGATGACTACCCCCATATAACACCCCTCTCTTGGAATCCCCCTGACCCCACTGAGCCACGAAGTAGTTCTGTTTTGCAAGTTTACATGGTTTATTTGATAAATTAAACAATATATATATATATATCACACTTTATAATAAATTAATAATGGAATATCACACTTAATCTGAGCAGTAATCAATAATGGATAGTCCGGCACTAGCACACTTCTTTATAATCAATGATGAGTGGTTATAGGATGGATACGATAGCAACAATACTTTTATGGTTTCAAATGGATGCAATGTGGAATGAAATGCAGTACAGAAAATAACTTGATAGGATTTCAGCCCCCCCCCCCTTAATGCAATGTAAGGAGATGAAGATGACACAGTTCTTAGGAATGCAATCAAATAGAATTCAGTTCAATTCCCCCCCAGCAGCTTATACAACAGATAGGAGTTTTGAAACACTTGCAAAATGCTTTGAATATGGTGACAATGCAGTGAGAAATATGCTGAAAATGGTTTTAATTCCCTTTAGGAGGTTCAGGGTGAGTGAAATATACTTGGGATGAGTTCAGGCTCACTTTAGCAAGGATCTAGGAGTAACTAGCAGGTTAAACGAATTTTTGGCAAAGGAAAGCAATGAAGCTGCTGTTTTCACACGTGGCTGGATTTTTAACCAAATTGCAAATCGCGGTAAAATTCGCGAGTGCGAGAATCGTGATTACGGCAAATGTATGAGGAGTAGTAAGTCGGTTCTAGGCTAGTTGAAAAGCTGAGATTCTAAGCTTCCAAAAGTTAAACCAAGTTCCTAGCCCAAACGGTTCCAGAGATACGGACGATTAAATAAAGGTAGTTTTTCGGATTTGAAATTTTAAAAGTTCAAAGCGACAGGTTACAGCTTGCAGCTAGAATATGACAAGTGACAGCTTTGCAAATGACAGGTGACAGTTAAGAGGCAGTTCTGGTTAGATTAAAATAGATTGAATTATATTATTTTAACTAAGAGATTGGTTCTGCACAGTTCTGCTAGGTACTCACAATATATTTAGAAATAGGCCTCGCCACGGATCTGGTCAGGTTTTCGGACTGGACTCCGGTTCTGGTCTCGGCACTTCACAGTGATCTGAGTCAGCTCTCTGGTTCTGCTAACAGCGGTCTGGGTCACTCTGGATCTCTGGCCTCTGGTTCTGGATACTGCACTGCTTTCTCTGGGTACAGCACTGCTTCTGGATCTTTCTGCACAGCTTTCTCTGGATACAACACTGCTTTCTGGCAAATGGCAAGAGTTCTTGCAAAGAATTCAAAACAGCTCGCCTGGCTGTGAATAGTTTACAATGATTTGAGGCCTGCAAAAGAGGGATTTAGCTTGTAGTTGACCTCTCTGCTACCAATTCTGAAGTAAAGTCTTGGTCTCTGAAGGTGGATAGATTGGAGTCTCTGTGTTGGCTCTCTGGAGGTTGATGGAGGTAAAGTATGGATTTTCCCGGCAGAGCGTCCCGCAGCAGATGGAATAGAATGTCCCTATCTGTCCTGACTGTCTGCTTTTATGTGTTTTGAAAGTGGGTGGAGAGGCTAGCTTTTTTCTAGGCCCTACCCCTCTCCACTTGTCATTGGCCACTTCCTCCTCTTCCCCTTGATTGGGGGAATGAAATGAAGTGTCATCATGATGAGGTCTGTTTATGATACAGAGAACCCACCCCTGTCAACTTTGCACACAATCTATATCTGATCCAAATACATACTTCCCCGATAAACAGTTGTTTGGCATTGCATATACACATCATGCATTTACTGATGGTAGCCCCTGTTCCAATTCTGTCGTTTCTAGGAG
Organism: Ambystoma mexicanum; assembly: GCF_040938575.1. Lineage (NCBI taxonomy): Eukaryota > Metazoa > Chordata > Amphibia > Caudata > Ambystomatidae > Ambystoma > Ambystoma mexicanum. Next base: position 1,384,403,710 of record NC_090937.1, on the reverse strand, counting down.
CTTGGGTTCAAAAATGGCAACATATTTCACTTTTTGGTCGGGTTACCAATATTGGATTTGTCCCCGCATTTACACAAATGTTCGCAAAGCATGTGGGCATTAGGTGGTGGAGTGTCAGATTTTTAACATACATACATTTAGAGTAATATCCTCTTTTCCGCTAAAAACCCCCCTGAACATATCACCGGGTCCTAACACGTCTTCAAATGTGCACAGAAAAATCACAAGAATAATGATATCACTTATAAAATGTTCACAAGTCCACTCTATGAATGATCCATCTTTTTAGATTTATGTTCTGGCCCCAAAGGGGTGTGGTTTCCCCCCAGCACAAGGGTGAATGTCTGGTTTTTCCAGTTCTGCCAAGCCAGCTTGCTCTCACAGGCAGTGCTCCTCCCCTTTCCTTCCAGGAGGAAGCCACTTTTACGACCCCCCCCCCCAATAAAACATTTGCCTGAGTCAGGACAGGGCTTTGTTCAATTTCCTGCAGAGCCCAGGTAATTCAATCAGAGAAGTGTCATATCCCTTTTGGTGGGAACAGCAAAAGGCAGCTATGCCTGGGGACACAGCTGTTGTGCAAGTCTCAACTCCTGTCTGTCGGGGGTAGCTGGTGGGCCAAATTCCCTCTCTTTTTAAGCCAGGCCTCAGCTAAATGTCTCTTTGGCTGCCAGTTTTCCTGTCCAAATCAAACTTCCAATTTTTACGCATGCAGCTAGAATGCTGATTCTAAGTTTAAAACTATGACATTTAAACAATTGAAACCTATGTGACACTCAAAAGTAGGTCATTCATTTCTTTTAAACATTTAGATTTTTAGTGTCTTTCAGTCCAAATGTACTTAAACTGCTGAAATCCACAGCTCAGCCAGTTTTACTATGAACATTATTTTAGGCTCATCCTCTTTCCAGATTTTGTATGCCCACAAGACTTTATTCTGTCAAATGTCTGCTGGTGTTCAGTGAGATTGTTGGATATTCTGCAAGGTTTGAAATGGGCATTCTGAGCTTGCCTTCAGAGAAACAAAGGGTGATTTTTAAAGTGCTTTCTAGCGAACAGGCACTGCTGTTTTTCTCTTTGGCACCCCATTTCACTCATGGCTCTTCTGACCCAGCACACCCGCACCGGGGGTTGGCAAGTCAGGCGACCATTTTGGTGTGCGCACAAACTGCGCGGTTTTCATAGATTTTGGCGCACATGTGGGCTTTTTCGGCCATCTTGGATTTCCTAAGCCCACAGCACCAAATGTTGTAGCATAATAGTCCAAACGTGGGTCAGAACACCCAACACGACACGCATATCTTTCTCTTGAAGTGCCCAAATCCATGAACTAATTGAAACAAGATAATGATTTGCATTGAACAGAAAATAATGTAATTTCAAAGCTGCATGCCCTTTACCTGTATTCTATCAATGCCTACCTAAATATATAAACGATGTATCTGTATTTTTCCACAACCCATACAAATGGCAAAGACACTACATTTTCGAAGCTTGTCATATGTAAGTGTTCTAAAATTGTTTTCAAATGATGCTGCACCATGCATTGCTTATTCAATGCAATCCTCGTTTAAAATGGGAAACCAGATTCCAAAAAAACAACATACAAATAAGACCTTGAGAGAGCCTCATTAACACCGGTGATAAAGTCAACAGTGTTTTGGCTGTGATGGAAATCGAGGAATTCTGCGTTCGTCTTACTTCATGCAAGATAGGAGAGTTTGAACGAGTACCTGGATCTCGTGAAAGTATGATTAGTGATCTCCGGAAGCCATTTATTGGACTTTACATTCTTGTTTTTCAGTTGTAAATGTAGGGCTTTCTATATCATTGGCACTGTTTATTTAAATACACACTACCCTTTTCTCAAGCCTTAACATTAGCTTTAGCACTCACACATAGCTCCTTATTGGTTTCTGATATTCTAAATAATATTCTATTTAAACAGCTATCCTACAGTATATTTCCTCTTCAGTAGCTGTATGTTCAATACATTAAGCAGAGAGTAATACAGTGAACAATATCCATGATATTAGTTCATATTTCAATCTATTTACCTTTATAGCTTTTTTATTATATGAGCAGTTTAGTACCCAACGCCACTTTGAATTCAAATCTCAATCATTTGGTAAGGGATGATCACAATACTCTACTGGTAATATGTCCACAGCATCTGGCATATTCGCACACTCATTCAGTGTATTATTGTGAGGAATTGGATTCTGCCCCACAGTAGTACAACGATGAGTAGGGGAAAAATGGTCCACTCACCCCTCACACTTCTCTAAACCAGAACACGAACCAATGATAAAGTTAAAAAGGGACAGTTAAGAGATATACCTCCTTCTCCTTTCGTAGTAACGTGGGCAAAGGGAAGGCTGTACTCTCAAGAGAGGTGTGAAGGTGAACCAGTATTGACCCAAACAGCACAGTATCAGAGTACACAATAAAGGGAATTCCCAAGCACGGTTCTGTTTAAATAAAACCACTTTAAATAAACACACCATCTGCACATAGAACAAATAGAGAATGCAGTTCAAAAACCCACCACAAAGGAAGGACAGATAAGATGTTACAGACTGGAGAAAGCATCCCTCTTACTGTTGGTACAAGGGTGGCAGATAAAGTACTAACCACAACAAGAATATTTTGGTCAGAACAGGAGCGATCGTGACCTAACCAGTATCAAGCGTCCAAGTGGACTGAGGGCGCATTTCAGAGTCAACAGTACCTGGATTCAGTTCTTAGTGGGCTGACACAGTCAGACCTTGTGTTGAACATAGGTGCAAGCTGATCAGGCTCAGTTCGGGCACATAGGATCGTGGAGGCCCCAATAGCAAGCGGTGTTAAGTAGAGGCGAATGCGGGTGCTTTGTGTGCTAGAAGGGTGGTTCTCAAAGATATGGGTTAGGGCGTTCCCTGGAATTCTTCACAGTTGGTGAGGCTGAGATGGGCTTTAACCCTCAGGAGGGGTCGATGATTGACACTCCAGCAGTTTAGTCTGTGGGCAATGGTCATCAAAATGGTGATCTTGGGTGCGTTGATGTACAATCAATGAGGCGGCAGATCAAGAGATAGCTGATGTGAGCCATGTTTGTAACACTCTGTTAGAGCTGTCTTCTGACTCTCAGGTGATTTGGTTTTGATGTTGAGCAGTCGCTTCAGGCCTACCAGGTGACAAGCTTTGGCTGGGACACAATATAAAAGTCGAGCAGGTTGAAGATGCAGGCAATGTTCAATTTAGTGGAGGAGCACATCAACCAGCGCACTGACTTATTTCAGGTGCACAGAATACAGAGAAACCAGTTCAGTGCAGTGACAGGGAGCTTCGGGTGCATTGGACCTCCAGTTGCTGTAAAGTTCACTCAACTGTACTTGAGTATATGATGGTTTCATTCAGGGTCTGCTCTCCCAGCTCAGGATATGCTGTTACTTCTGGTGTGCCCTGGGTGTGCAAGGGAACAGATCGTCCCTCTGTCTTGGATGATTCCTTCTTCACCTCAGACGGAGGGATTGGGAAAGTGCACCTCTCCCAAAGAATTCCAGTGAGATCTTTAGAATAAATCTGTGGCCTAAATGATCCAAGAGGAACTGAGCGAATCTGTTGAAGGGATGGAAAATGAATTCTTTTATAGGCTTCACTCCTCAGGTGAGTGGACTAAAGTTAGCTTGCCTTAGTGGTCCAATCCCTGTTCGGGAATGGAGTGGGCTTTATACTGTTGATGTGACACCCAAAGTGTGTTGCTCCAGAGGAAGTGGAGGGGATAGGAAAGAGAGAGAGACTGTGATAATCGAGACGCTGGAAGCCTCCTTCCCTTGGCCAGAGCTATCCTGCCTATCATAATCCTGCCCTCTTCTCTTCTTATTGAGAACAAAGGACTTTAAAGATGCCATACCACTGTGTGAGGCAACACCTTTTGAATGTGCATACTGCCTTGATTCCCGGGTCTAGGACAGTTGTCTGCTGTGCAGCTGTTTCAAGCAGAGGGTGTTACCTACTCTCACAAAGAGGTAAACGATGAGGCGCGGCCCTCCATGTTCTCAGCCCACCATTTGGTGGGCTACGGACTAGAATACACATCAGCTTCCAGAGTGGAGCTAACCCACAGGTGCTGACACATGTGAAATATAAATTGGAATGTGGCATTCATGAGTATATGTAGCACCATGCGCTATACCTAAATGTAGGCATAGCTTTTATTTAAAGTTTACTCTGCCACAAGCATGGGAGACTCATGATCATCATTGTTTTGGGTACACGGGTATATGCCTTAAATGTCGCCTCTGCGCTGCAGTGACTTGGCCTGTCTTTGTGATTGTCAAGTGGGCATCTTCTGAGCTTTGACCCTGCTCTGGGCCACAAGTAGAGCAGGTACAGTGGATCAGGCTACTGATAGGGTAGGGCTAAGGGCATTTTGAGTTTGGCATGGCGTCGGCATAAAAGGGGAATCTTGTGGCATATTAACCCTTTCGGAGACAAAATTACCCTCATTATTCAATTTGTCAATAAAAAAAAGCCAAGGCTTTGCATCCTGCTTATCATAATCCTGCCCACTTCCCTTCTTACTGAGAACAAAGGCCTTTAAAGATGCCATACCACTGTGTGAGGCAACATCTTTTGAATGTGCATACTGCCTTGATTCCCGGGTCTAGGACAGCTGCCTGCTGTGCAGCTGTTTCAGGCGAGGGTGTTACCTACTCTCACAAAGAGGTAAACGATGAGGCGCGGCCCTCCATGTTCTCAGCCCACCATTTGGTGGGCTGCAGACCAGAATACACATCAGCTTCCAGAGTGGAGCTAACCCACAGGAGCTGACACATGTGAAATATAAATTGGGATGTGGCATTAATGAGCATATGTAGCACCATGCGCTATGCCTAAATGTAGGCATAGCTTTTATTTAAAGTTTACTCTGCCATAAGCATAGGTGACTCATGATCATCATTGTTTTGGGTACAGGGGTATATGCCTTAAATTCCACCTCTGCGCTGCAATGACTTGGCCTGTCTTTGTGATTGTCAAGTGGGCATCTTCTGACCTTTGACCCTGCTCTGGGCCACAAGTAGAGCAGGTACAGTGAATCAGGCAACTGATAGGGTAGGGCGTAGGGCACTTTGCGTCTGGCATGGTGTCGGCATAAAAGGGGAATCTGGTGGCATATTAACCGTTTCGGAGACAAAATTACCCTCATTATTCAATTTGTCAATAAAAAAAAAAGCCAAGGCTTTGCATCCTTGCCTGATGGCAATCCCTCATACCCTCTTGCCACCAAGCCACAAAGGTCGAGTCGTACCCTTGTAGGGGTCTGGTTCATCCTCCTGGTGAAATTACTGACTTAGGCCATCTGCATTGGAGTGATGTGACCCTTATTTGTTTAGAATGTCCATGTCCAATCCATATAGGGCTATGGCCCAACACAGTAACTATACCACCGTAGAGGTATTTGGCTGGTTTGGATAGTGAAGTGAGATTCAAATATGTATGTTTCAACTTGCATACTTCCCAAACTATAATAAATCCTGATGGTTGCCCAGTTGCGCTCTCGGTTGGTCAAGCTCCTACTTGAGTACGCACAAGGTGATTAAACCCATTCAGAGTTCAGTTGCTCATATACTGCACTGATGCCAAATTCACAACCATCTGTCTGGATAATAAACTCTTGCCCAAAATCCAGGATCTATATAACTGGGGCCTGACATAGGCATTCCTTTGAGCTCTGGAAAGACGACTGACAGGCAGCAGTCCAGGTGACCTTCTTGGGCAGTTTCTTTTATGTGGCATTGTTTAAGGCAAGGGATAGGGCTCCACACCCCTTAATAAAAGGCTGGTATCAACCTGTGATGCCAAGGTAGGCCCTCAATTGTGTCTGTGTGGTGGAGATATCCCAATCTTTCACCGCTTAGACTATAGCATGGAGATGCTGTTTCGTACTGCCACCTACTTGTTGACCCAGGTAAGTCACAGTACCCTGTGCTGTCTGGCACTTGGATGTCTAATAATCAAGCCAGCCTTCCTCATGGCTTAAAGCACCTGTTCCAGATGGGATACATGGTCTTGCTTAATACTGCCACGTTGTCTAGGTAGGCGAAAATGAAGTCTTCCAACCCCTTTAGGATCTGGTTCACCATCCTCTGGAAGGTGGCAGGGGGATTCTTTAATCCGAAAGGCATAACAGTGATGTGGTAATACCCATCTGTGGTCGAGAATGCAGACCTCTCTCTTGTATGATTGGTTAGGTTGACCTGCCAGTACCATGCTGTAAGGTTAAAAGGTACTCATTACTTGGCAGTGCCAAACTGGTCAATGAACTTGTCTGGATGAGGGATGGGTTGTGAATTATTCTTAAGAGTTAGGATGATACCTCCTTCACCTTTTCTGGTAGTGCGGGCTGAGGGAAGTCTATACTCTCAAGAGGAGGATGAAGGTGAACCAGTAGTGACCCAAACAACACAGTAACACAATCCAAAACAATGGAAATGTCCAGTCAAGGTTTTAAAAACAATATAAACACTTTAATTAAACATACCATCTGTACATAGAATGAATAGATAATGCAATACAAACATTCAACCCAAAGAACAGAGAAGATGAGACGGACTGGAGAAAGTAACACTCTGAGCGTAATTCCAGGGGTGGCAGGTAAAATATTAACCACAAAAAAGGATATGTTGGTGAAAACAGGAGCGATCATGACATAACCATTCTCTAGAGACCAAGTTGACTGAGGGGGCAGTTCAGAGTCAACAGTACCTGGTTTCAGTTCTTGGTTCTCTGACAGTCAATTTGGGCAAGTCGAATCGTGGAGGCCTAAACAGAAAATGGGCATTGAGTAGGGGTGAACATGTGTAGAAGGTGTGTTCTGTGTGGTAGAAGGGCAACTGCCAAATTTGCAGGTCGGACAGTCCCAGGAACATTTCACAGTTGGCCAGGCTTTAGCCGCTGGGAGGGGTTGATGAGTTTTGCTCCAATGGTTCGAGTTGCCAGACGATTGTCATCAAAGTGGTGATCTTGGGTGTGTCCATGTGCGATAAGTGAGGTGGCAGTTCAAGGACTTGCTAGACTGAGCTGTGGTTAGAGTTGGTATGTGACTCTCCATTATGTGGTTTGGGTTTCGGCAATAATCAGACACTTCAGGACTACCATGTGACAAGCTTTGGCTGGGTTATGATGCAGTGCTGAGCTGGTGGAGGATGCATGCAATAATGCATGCAATAATCAACGTGGTGGAGTAGTGCAGCAACCAGCACCAGTGCTTTTGTTCAAAGTGCCGTGAACACAGAGTCCACCAGTACAGTGCGTCAAAGGAGAGGGGACAGTGCAGTACATGGGATCAAACAATAAAAGAAATGCGGCCAGCTGGTGGCAAGTGCAAGGGTAAGTGCAGACAGCAGGTGTCCAAAGTGCAGTTAGGGGGACTGTAGGGTTACAATACAGACCCAAGTTCAAAGGTTGCCAGAGGGCAGTGCAGGTGTGTAACTTGTGGGGAGGGGACTTGGGCCTGAGGTCAGAGGGTAGCCAGGTGACCAGTGCAGTTTCAGTTTCTGCCAGGAATTCAGCAGGGGAGAGGAAGAGAGAAGGCAGAAGCAAAGAGGAAAGCCTTGAGGTGCTTCCGGAACCGGAGATGGTTCTGCTCAAGTTTCAGAGAGGCAGGGAGGCTGTTCCAGAGGGAGGCCCCAGCAGAAGAAAAAGATATACCACCAACTGACCCCGAGGGAGTTAGAGGTGGAGGAGCAAAGAGCTTGAGTAGGAAGATATTTACGAAGAGAGAGTTGGAGGTATTGAGGTCCCAGGCTCCACAAGGCCTTGTGGACAATGCAGAGGGTCTTGAACTTAATCCTCGCAGCCACTGGGAGCCATTGCAGAGATTTCACCTGGGCTTGAGGCCAAAGACAGGTCTTTCAGTCCTGTTCAGGATGAGGCGCAGAGGGCGAAGAGCAGACGCAGGCAGATTTTGAAAGAGGCTGTTGCAGTAGTACAGCCTAGAGAGAACCATAGCTCTGGAGACTGTGAGCTTCTGGGGTAAGGAGAGGAAAGGAAGAATACCTCTGAAGAGGTGCAGTTGGTAGTTTGACTTCCTATAGATGTGAGAGATATGAGGAGAAAAGGTGAGTGTGGAGTTGAAGATGACCTTAAGGTTCTTAGCCTCAAATGTGCGAGCACGAAGAGGGTCAAGGGAGGACGGCCAGAGAGTGACCAAAAAGGAGGGAGTAGGTGTGCTGAGAAGGAGAATCTCTGTCTTACTGGCATTGAGGCAGAGATCATTGGCGGCACACCACTCCTGGATAGCAGACAGTCAGAGATGAGAGAAGGAGAAGAGGTGGCAGAAGAGAGCATGAAAACGAGCTGAGTGCCATCCGCATTAGCACTGAAAGTTGGGGCAGAGAGCAGCATTGCAGTCAGCAAGAGGTGCCAGGTATTGGCTGAACAGGGAGAGAGGTTAGACCCCTGGGGAACACCACAGGTAGAGCGAGAGAGAGAGGAGAAGAAGGACCCTACTTGGACCTGGATGGTTTGATTGGAGAGGAAAGAGCTCAGCCAGGCTAGGGCCTGATCAGTGATACCAAGGTTATCAAGGAGCTGGTTGAGCAGGGTGGCATGGTTGACCGTGCCAAAGGCAGAAGAGAGATGGAGTAAGATGAGGACAGAGGGGTTATTAGACTCGAGGTTGGAGAGCAGGTCTTCATGGATGTTCAGGAGAGGAATTTCTGTGCTTCTGGCTGCTCTGAAGCCAGACTGATGGTCATGGAGACAACCAACAGATTCAGTTTCAAGATTAACCTGGGAGATGGCCACCTTTTCTAGGAGTTTGCCCAGGAAAGGAATGATGGGGATTGGGAGATAGCTAGCCAGGCAGGAGGGGTCGGCTGAGGGTTTTCTTAAGAAGAGGGTGCACAAGAGAGTGTTTCAGGGGGGGGTAAGGCTCCAGTGGTGAAGGAGTGGTTGCAGAAGTCAGACAGGGCAGGAGCAAGGGTGGAAATGTGGTCCTTGATGATTTTGGAAGAACAAGGGAGAACCTGTTTTGACAAGACTTTCAAGGATCAGACTTGTCTAAAAACGTTGTCAGGGGAGAACAGAGGATCTGCTTTTCCTCTGTTCTACCCCGACAAGGTTTCTAGACAAGTCTGAAGGAGGGAAGAGAGGTGGCCACAGGGGAGCCAGCGGAAGAGCAGAGAGTAGAGGGAGGAGGGGCAGAGGACGAGAGAGAGGACAGGATGTCCTGAGTTTTAGAGATGCAATGAGAAGCTAGGGCCGTGCAGAGGGCCTGGGAGTGGACAGGAGAGCTAGAGACTGCAGCAGGATTGGCCAGCTCCTTGCAGATTTCAAAGAGTCCGGCTGAGTTGTTGGATGCTGCAGAGACGCAGGCTTGGATGTGGGCTCTCTTCTTGGTACTGACAGAGAGCCTTTGGAGCAGGCGGCAGGCCAGTTTGTCAGAGAATGCACAGGAAATATGTAATTTCCTCTCAGCTACCCTGCACTAGCGTTTAAGGGTGATGTGGTCTGAGTCACATCAGGAGTTGCACTTGGCTTCGGGCTCCAAGTGGATCCTCATGATAGGGGCAAGACCATCAAGAGTATCATAGATAGCAGAGTGGAGCATGGAAAGGCTGTGTCAGGATGTGAGTCAGCCAGAGGAGGAGGAGGGGGTGAGAAAGTGGCAGCGAAACCCTCTACTGAAACTTGCTTAATATGTGGGATAACCAAGATGGTAGGTGGTAGTGCTGGAGTTGGCTTGACCTGAGGGGTAGAGAACGTGAGATGGGAGGAAAGGAGAAGGTGATCACTCCAGGAGAGAGGAGTCGTGAGAGGGATAGAGAGGGGAAGGTGTGAAGAGATCAGAACATCCAGAGTGTGCTCTGCAGAGTGAGTAGGCCTGGAGGGGAGAAAATAAAGAGAGAGGGAGTCACACAGGTCGCACAAGATTCCAGAGGAAGGACAGGAAGCATCCAGGTGGATGTTAAAGTCTCCAAGAAGGAGGAGTTCAGTGGTTGAGGCCAGGAGGGAGAAGGAGAGGACTTCCCACTCAGAGAGGAAGGAGGAGATCTGACCAGGTGGCCGATAGATGGTAGCCACAGTAAGAGAGTGCCCAAGAGAGAGAGAAAAAGCCTGCAGAAAAGGCATTTGAAAAAGGAGCAGGCCTGCGTAGGAATGACAGAGGCAGGAATGCACTCTGGGAAGATCAGTGCTACACCCCTTCTGGAACAGTTGGATCCTGGAGTGGAGAGCATCGTGTAGCCATCAGGGAGGAGAGTGTCAAAGCTTGTGACAGAGCTGGCCATGAACCATGTCTCGGTGAGGCCAAGGACATTGAGGTCAAGTTCTTCCAAGAGCCGGCAAATGTCAGAGGAGTGTTTGACAGCATGGGCGATAGTTGAGATACTCCCTGTGGAGGTATAGAAGGGGTGGGGGCCGAAAAGGACGGAGGAGAGGGCAAGGCAGCCAAGGAGGAGACAGAGGGTGGCAGCAAGGAAGCCGTGGAAGGGAGAGAAGGGAGAGCAGGAGAAGAAAGGAAATTGATAAGGCACGGGAAGCGTCTATCAAAGAGGAGAAGGTTGTCCTGAGAGCCTTGGACCAGGACGGTACCATTCAGGTAAACATTAATGATTAACTTAGAGGAGTGGAAGGGGGCCAGGAGACTCTTCCACCGAGTGCCAACATTAATGGGAGAAGAAGAGAAAGGAACAAGCACAGAGACCATATGAAGAGTCCATAGGTCTGGCGAGGGAATGTCAAAGAGGATGTCAGTGAGGGTTTGTCTGTAGGAAGCATTGGTATAGGTGTCTGCAGTAGGGAAGCCTGGGTTGGAGACAAGGATGTCCTTTTTAAACTTCTTCCTACCAGACTTAGTGAGAAGGGCAGGATTATTGATAAAGAGGCAATAAGAAAAGATAGGAGAAACAGAGAGCACCATAGAGTAGGTGGGGGAGAGGAGAGAGGAAGATGGGGTGGGAGGGGGGAAGACACTAGAGGAGGACACACAGATGGGTACAAGCAGATGAGACAGAGAGGGACGTGACAATAATAGACAATTGACCTATACGACAAGAGCTCCGACAATAGTAGAACAGTTTGCTAGATGGGCGAAAAACCACAAACAAAAAGGACAAAGTAGTTTTGCATTTTGGCTCCACTCTGCTCCAAGGAAAACTGATTTTTTGAGTCTGTTAACTGCAATTTGGTTACCTATAACCACATTCAAGGCCAACTTAGAATTCACACCTTTTCAGCCAGCCATTCACCCCTTCCCTGGCTGCTTACCCACCTGCTCTCCCTTTTTCTTCAGCAGTACCCTTTGTTATACTAACTCTTTTGCGTTCCTTCTCTCATAGCAGTCAGCCTGAACGTGGTGTAATATCTGTATCAGTCTCCAACCTCCCAATCTTTCACCTTCCCTGCTACATCTGCAACCCTCATTTAAGAGGCTGTCGTGTTCCCAGGACATCCAGCCTCATTTATCCTCCCTGCCTATCGCACAACACCTGCCCCTCACCCCACAGTCTGTCACTCCTTCACTTGACCTCTGGAATGGACAAGCCCCCTGAAACAAGTCTTCCAACATCACTGGCCACTTTGACTCTCATCACCCTCAACTTTCAGTTCTTGCTATCACATAAACCTGGATCTCACTGTATGGCTGTGCTACACTAGAAGCTCCCACACTGATTCTGCTACCTTCTGCCACTCTCCCAGACCTGTTGTGAAGTGCGGCATTGTGGGATTTTTCATCAATATGGCCCTCAACACTGCCTCTCCCCTCTGACATCAAATCTTTCTCTTTTGAATATGCCACTATTCAATTCTTCCCACCTTCTCCTCTCATTGTTATGGCTCGCTATTGAACCCCGGTTTCTCTGAACTCCTTCACTGATCGTTCTCCTTGAGTCACTTCCTACCAACATCACTGTTGCCATGCTTCAGGATTTTAACCTTCCCAAGTTCTCTGCAGTCACCTGCATTGAACTTAAATCCCTCCTATATGCCCTTCCCTCAACCCTCTCCATAACCAGCCCACTCACTCTGGTGGCAACTCTCTTGACATTGTCTTGTCTCTCCAATTACTTTACTCCTCTGACCTCTCAATTGACCTCTCTCCCTCTGATCACATCATTATTCATTTTAATACCATGGACTCTCCAGCTTCTACACCTCATCTCCCCTCTTCAAATTAATTAGAGGAAATTCAGGCAGGAATCTCTTGCCCCTTACATTGATGATGTGAGGAACTCTCTCCTGTGTCTTCCCCTATTCATGCCTCATCCATTGACCATGCTATTCTCAGACTTTGACTATGCACTTATGACTTAATCTGAACAACACTATCCTGCACACACATTCACACAACCCCAGCCTCAGCACTGAATCACCTTTGAAATTCAGACCCTCAAAAAAAAATGCACAGTGACATACAACACTGGCGCAAATTATAGATACCTTCCCTATGCCTACCCCAACAAAGATTTGCTGGCGGCACTGGAAATCATCCGACTTCACAAACATATTCTCCTTCCTTCCCAATCACTGCCACAACCCTTCATCTACCCTCCAATCTTTGCTCATACTTACCACGTAATCTGCATTGCCTCCTCCCTTTATGCTAATGATTTTGCTCACTACGTGTTTTCAAAATAATTAATGACACTCACAACCTTCCTCTCTTTCCCTCCCCAGCAAACCGTCTCTCCACCACCTCTCTCACACCTCCTCTACACTTGACTACTTCTCCTCTACCTCTCAAATTGAATAAACATGCACGCTTCAGAGTGCCAAAGCATCTTGCACTCCTATCGACTCTTTTTTCCCCAAATGGTCAAAGACATTGGGCCTGATATATAGAAAATGTTCAAAAATCCTGCAAAGACCCTGTGCCAAAATTGACTTTGCACGTCCCTCCATGCACAGTTTTCTTTGCATGATCCACGTATTCATGGAGGCGCATAATAACCCAATGCCCAAAGAAATTCGATTTTCCCATGGAATGCCCACAACATGCCCCCACACAAAAGAAATCCAGCCACATATTCCGACATTTTCGCTTTCCACAACTGCAGCATCATGTTCCTCAGCAATACTGTGGCCCATTCCCCCCGCATCCAAGGCAGCACCTCTGTGACACTGCATAGGGTCCCCCGTAACTCCTAACTGCACCCCGACAATATGCGTACCATTGCTCATAAGCAAACCCCTGTAAATCAAGGCTGAACCCCGCTAGCCTGCATATCAACACCCCTAACTAAAATCGGCACCCCAACTGTGTGCATGCACACCTACATTCTTGATCCCACCTTACCTTTGCAAGTTGGTTCCAATGCGATTGGTACTTTGCCGGCCCATCGCAGGTTTTGCATGATTCCTCACCTGACATGACAATGGGCGGTCAGATCCACGAATATGCTTGTGTTTGCTCACTGCTGGGTGTGCAATTTCTTTGCGTAGGCCATCCCTGCCATGCCCACGTAATTCATTGTCCTATCTCGTTCAACGTCGGGAACAGGGAATATGCATGTTCTATCCCCTATTTATTTCCTTGCATAAACCCGTCCCACACTTTGCGTGGAGTGTTGCTCAGAGTGCCTGACTATACGCAAATATGTGATGGCCTGCGCAAAATCCCTGCAAGTTCCCAGAACAGCATGCAAAGACACCTCTGTGAATTGATGTAAGGGTTTTTGTCTGCTGATAAGTGTGCAAAGTCACTTTTCAGCAAGCAAACAATTCTACAAATCAGGCACTTTGACTCAATCACTTGCCCATATCTCTCTGAGCTCTTCAACATTTCTCCCTCCGCAGGACTCTTTCCTGCTTCCTTCAAATCTGGAACTATCTTTTTCCCTATTGAAGAAACTCTCTGCTGACTTAAAATCCCAGTGAACTAATACCCAGTTTCTCTTCTTCCTTTCTTAATGATGTGTATAAGAAACTCTTCCAAAAATGTAACTGGGACTTGGATCTCTCCCCTAGCAATATAACCAGTCTGATTGTGAAATCTAAAAAGTCTGCAGGTCCAGGTCCTAGCAACTTATCAAACTTAATCCTGAAACTGATGCTATTCTGTGGGGAAATATTTTACACATGCTGTTTGCCGACATACTTGTGAACAAATTGATACCAGATTCGTGGAGGTTAGCCATCGTGATTCCGATATAAAAAAAGGCCATAGGTCTGCAGCAGAAAGCTACAGACCTATTGCAATATCTGACCCTGATTATAAAATGTTCACGTCTATTATTCTTAAAGAACTGGACAACTGGATCAGTAGTCGTGATGCCCTCGATCTTAAACAAATCGGATTTAAGAAAAAGTTGGGCACTGATTGCAGAGGTCTTGTTCTGCTTGCAATCTAAGGTCCTCCTGAAACAAGGTTCTGCAATTTTTGTGGCAGCGATGGACCTTTCCAAAGCCTTTGATCTGGTCGATCATCGCACTTTATGGGGAATATTAAGAGACTTATCGATCCCTAGCCATCTTCTTGAAATGATTATTGATTTATACTCTAATAATAAAATCAAAATCAGACTTAATTCCGAAGGACGTCTTACATCGGAACAGTTAGTTCCAAATGGTCTGAGACAAGGATGCAAGTTAGCTGCTATGTTATTTAATTTATATGTTTGTAATGCGGGCAAGGAGATGAAAGGTAAAGGTTTGGTCGCACCGAAATTGGGGGGAATTCCGATAGTATGGCTAGCATACGCTGACGACTTTTTACTTTTAGACTGCACTAAGGTGGGGCTGCAGAGACTAATAAATGCTTTTGTAGTTTTTATATCTAGCATACATTTAAAAATCAACCCAGACAAAACCACTATAATACGTCTAGGGAAGACCATGAGAAATCAATCTCGGCTAACTTGGGTTTGTCAAGGGAAAAGAATTATCTGCCAAGAAACTTTTAAATATCTAGGGTAGCATTTTTCAGGTAATGGTTCTGTTGTGATTATGAAAATACAGCTAGGGGTTAAAGCTGACATGTTACGGAGACAGATGTGCAAAATCGACAGCAAACTTGGTAGATTCAGCGCGATTCCGTTGAAACAATTTTACACGATGTCATGTATCCCTAAATTGGTATACGGCTTGGAATTTTATGAGCTTGACAATATTGGTTTTATGAAAAAACTGGAAAGTGTAATATGGAAAGGTGTCTTATATTTCATTCCGAAGAATACACCAATAGAAGTAATCAGATACAAATTTGGTCTACAATCGTTGAGATCTATTATTATCTGGAATAAAATGTTGGTGTGGAGTAAATGTCTGGTCAACGATTCTAAATCATTATACACAATAGCTGGCAAAGAACCATCTAATGATTTTTGTATGAAACTGAAAGTGTACATTGATGTGATTTTGGGGAAAGCAGGCATTTCGCCAGAGATGTTATCAACCAATCCTTTAAAAGTGAAACACATACTGAAATGTAATGACTGGCAACAAACTCTTAATGCAGTTGCACAATCCAAAACTGTGAGTCAAGCCTATTCGTGCTGGAAATTTAAACCACTGTTGGAATTCTACTTGGAAAAATACCCTTCACAAAAATTTAGAAACTCTTTTATGAGATTCCGCTTTAACAAATCATGTCTTGAAAAGATGGAATATGTTAAAAGATGCTTGGGGCTGGTGTAGGTTTTGCAAGAAAGAAGGGGTGGAAGACACCCTCATGCACCTTATCTTGCTGTGCCCAGCTTTATTGAAAGAACGTATTTTATACTTCGAGCAATTTATTGTACATCTACACTCTGTTAATACGGAAATGATGTAGTTTCAGATACGTCACAACAGCTCCACGGTCTTGAAAATAAGAATTATTGCCTTTTTAAAGAACTTTTGTGTTTTGGAATGAAATGTTTAGTACGAGATCTTAAAACCTTAGTTATCTGCATATATACGAATTTAGATGAATTGTGATGATAATGAACTGTTTTTGATTTTAAAATGCTTTTTATGCTGTATATTGTGTTTTTTTTATCTTGTGATTCTACTTTTGTAAAGGTTTATACAAACATATACAAATAAATAAATAAATAAATTATTCAAAAGTCCTTGAGTGGGTGGTCTATGACCAAATCACTAAGTACCTTGAGGACAATGGCATTGGAAATACACATCAATGTGGCTTCCATAGTAATCACTTCAGTGAGTATGCACTCATGCATGTCTCCAACTTTTTTTTAAATCTTACCACTCCAAACTCCCTTCTATTCTCATCCCTTTGAACCTTGCTGCTGCATTTCACACTGTGAACCACTCCTCTCTACTCCTCTCTCTATAAGATCTAGGGTTTTGCACATTTTCTCTTGCCTGGATATCATTCGACCTGGGAGGTTGGTCCTTTCCAATGTCTTGAAACTCCCAAAGCTCTAACTCCAACCCTCTACCTGTCAACGTCTCCTAAAAATCAGTCCTTGGACCTCTGGTCTTCACCCTCTATTCCTGTGCCCTATAAAGACATATCATTCTTTAGCTTTTGCTATCACCTTTTTGCTGATGACTCTCAAATATATTCTTCTTTCCTGCCTTCACTCTAGCTATCTTGGTATGGTTACAAACTCAGTCTCACTGCACTTCATCATCTTTCTCCAATCTCCAAACTTCATCCCTACCCTCCCTTCTCATTCCCACCAGACCTTCTTGCTCCCTCATCCAAGGCTCACAATCTTGGAGTCCTCTTTGCTAATTACCTAGGACTGCAACCATTCATCACTACCACTGACTCTGCGGCTTGTGTCAACCTCCTCAATATTCTGAAACATTTTCGTTTTCTTACTAACCACATTACAAAAAATCTAACCTCTACTCTTGTGCTCAGCAAACTGGACTAATACTCAACCCTACTCTTTGGCTTACCTCTCTACTCATTCCTCCCTCTAGACAAAATCCTCAAATTTGCTACCCCCACTTTCAACAGCCTACCCAGAAGCTTCACACTTTTACCTACCAACAACCTGCTTGTTGGCTCTGCATGTACAGCAACTCCCTTTTCAAGTTCCTTTTCCTAGTCTACAAATCTATCAATGGTCTTACTCGTCAGTGCCCATCATATTGTACCTCAGTTTACTCACCATTTCATACCCTCGGATCCTCCTTTGCACTCAATCTCACCATTCCATTCCCTCTCTGTGCCTCCTCTGACTTCTACTTTATCTTTCTACTTGCCTGCACCACTAGAACCCACTGCCCTACCATTAACCGTATCATTAGGAGGCCTTATCATGAAGGACACGGTTTACCCTGGAAGCCCAGTGCGTTTTCATGTTACTTAAAATATCATTCATTAAGAGGGTTTGAGGAAGTTGGTGGCTGCCAGTGTGTCAAAGTAAATGGAACCCAGGACTGTTTCCTCAAAGCAAACTGATGCCCAAAAACTGTGAGCTATGCTAATCCTTATAAAGTGTGAGACAGATGACTCAGTGTAGGGAGAATAAAAGAACAATTGTGGCTGTTTCAAGTTTAAGTAAGAGAGACAACATACAAATGCATCATATTATTTATGAGTTCTGTATCTTACTTTCTACAATGACAAGTGTGCTCCTGTCAGAAGCAGGTAATCAATCACCTGTGCACCTGAGAGATCACACTCAATACACTGGGAATTCAAGTATATTCCACAAAAATACTGGGTTGCTAACAATGTCAAGTGAACACAGAAGATGCAGAATGTACCAGTTTAAAATGGAACTTTATTTCAAAAGTTATGAAAATGCCCACATCTTTTGGAAAATATAATCCAGTAAACTGGAGAACATGGTCTATGAAACATAAAGTTTAACATAATAAAATTCCAGTGGGAAGTTGTTTTTAATTGGATGTGCATGAATTCTTACTGGGAATCAAAATTAAGAATAGGAATCATCATCCTTTCAGAGTATATAATAATGTAATGTATTATTTTTCAACAGTCAGATTATTGTACACAATTTAGAATAATGTAGTGGACTTAATATTCTGTGGTATGAATATGTAAAAAAGGAGAGATGCATGTGTGTTTGATTCAGCCTTATAGTGTGCTGAGTTCAAGTTGAACTAGGTTTCAAATCAGAGCCAGCTAGACTTCACACCTTTGGGAATCTGCCATGGGAGAGTGTTAAATACATACTCTAACATTCAAGGAAAATAGAAATTACAGTTTTAGAGATTATCATCTTCTGGTAAATATCTGTGTGTTTTTATTGCCAGCGTCAAACATTTTCATTGCACTTTACATGACTTGTTGAAGCATCCATCATAATGAAACCCATATATGTAGTCTAATGTGATCAGAACTAAAGAGGCCTGTCAACTGAATCATATTAATAATTAATCAAGGCCTCACCAATAACTGTTTATATAACTGCCATGCTGGCCATGGCACTCCAAGTTGGATTACAGGGCAAGTCTAGGCATGTACATTTCCCTTGTTGTAAACACCAGTTGTTATATACTGTTAACTCTAAAAGTGAATATCATTCATAATTCTGGGACTGCAAGACCTAGGAACATGACAGTTATTGTGTTCCAAAGATCATAATCTCTCTGTTAATGTTCCTCCAAGTTTTAACTTTATACCTTAATCAGGAATTATTAAAATGAGAAAAAATCATAACCATATGAAGTAATATGCCAAATTGTAATGTCACATGTCCAAGATTGGGTCTCCAAGCACAGACTCCAATAATCTTTGATGCGTTGAGTTCACATTTGCTACCCTGAATTATGTTAGAAAAACAATTTAGCATGTAAAGTATTTAGGAGTAGTTTTGGTCCCCGCCATTTTTTGATGACAAGTATAAAAATGTTAATCATTCAATGAAGATTGGGGCATGTATTCAATAGTAGTCTCTAACTATGGGGTAGGTCATTGGAAGAAATTGGTCATTCATGCAGTGTGCCATAATTATGACACATGTGTGGGAATTTTGGGCACTTTAAATATAGTGTGAGGAGAGCTTACTGACACTAGGAAGAGATGCAGACAAAATCACCATCTGCTCCTATTATATGTATTCAAGAAAGACCAATTTAAGGACTGCATAAGGGAATGCTCATGTTCCAGGGTATGATTCCTGTCCACAAGGGAACCTGCAGAAAGGAACATGATGATGACTGATTCTCCCCTGGGAACACATGAGAATTTCTCATGGCTTCATGCCTCGAAGGACTAGTATGAGATTTCCCCAAAAGAAGTATTGTCCTTATATGTCCCGAAAGGTCAGTGGTTTGGGAAGGTGCTATCAAAATACATTGATTTAAATGGAAATAAACAGTGCAATCTCACTGTATTTAAAATTAAAAGAGATGTCAATTCAATCCAACTTAAAATACCTTTCTTATTTGTGTGCACAATGATATCAATAGCACATCTGAAGGATTGGTGTGCCACCCTTTAAAAAAAAAAGATCTCAATAATTTGTACACAAATCGTTTTTACATAAGTAATTAACATTGGACTTTGAGCGTAATAACATATGTTTGATAGTGTTTTGATAGTGTGTATTCTATGAATGCCATAGCTATTTAATAAGCTAAGATTAGAGCAAGTTTAATTGAGTAATGTCTGCTCTGATAAAGAATATACAAATGTAAATCCTGCATACTCCTCATTCATACAACTGAACAGTGGGCTATATCAGTGAGGTACATGTACATGTGTAATAGAATTCTAAAAGCACTCTTTCAGGTTGGGTTGTAGAACTGAAAATCAGTGAATTCTGTGCAATAACACTACTTCCCTGAACCAAACCTTGGCGAATGCTAGCGCAAGTTATTGTAAACCTATTTAAACTGCACACAAGGTAGCAACCCACAGCTCAAGTCTACATGGGAAGTGGGAGATATGCAACAGTTCTCATATTCTATAATTCTATAATGTTATTTGGGAAAGCAAAGTTATTTGATTATTTTGTAACTGAAACTAGAATGTCTTAAGTTGTATATAAAGGATAATGGAAATTGATGCATGTGTGAGAAACAATGAGATTCATGTATGCAGGGTAGTTTCATTTTCTGTGGCCAACATTCTTGTTAGTATGTAACATTATGGTTAATTCCCCAGAGTTAAGTTTGGGGATCACCTATAAATCAACTATTAAAACAAAATGGCTTTTTGTGCATAACACTTGTTTTCTTGCTCAGAATTATTGTGTGAAACCCATATATGAATATGTAAATCAAAACAAATCCTACAGCCAGGGCATCAACCTCTAGCCCCCTTCTGATTAAGTAAAGCTTCTGCATGTTGAAAAACACAGAACAAATATAGATGAGACCCCTGATTTTAAATCTTCTAGCTGTTTACTAGTTATAGTGAGTTAGTAGAAGTGTTTGGGCACTAGGGATTTGAATCCACTTGTGCAACAGTACGGTACTTCTTGATGTGTATATTTGAAGGTATTGATTTAGTAAAAATACAAAATCAATATTTCAAAATAAATAAACCATAAAGTACCCCAGTGTAGCGCAAGTGGACTCAAAACCCTAGTGTCCAAACACTTCATCTAGTAATTTTCTAGTGAATCCCTGTGCTGGACACTCAAAACCAATATGCAGAATACCTATTATCTAGATAAGATGACATCCATGCACTTTTTTCCCCTGAGAGGTTCCACGGATCATGCCTTTAAACCTATGACAAAAATAAAGGTGGACTTAAGACACAAATATATGAAACTGGAGAAAGTCTCAACAAGGAGATAAATACATTCTGGGGAAAAAAACAATGCGATAATAGGCAGATCAGGAAAAAAAATCAAGAGGTTTACGCATACTGATATTGCCCGATTTTGATGATATAAAAGATACAGACCTAGTACAAACACGTTTGGTAGAACATGCAGAAAGGGCACACAATCAATTGATATTACAGATTGACCAATGAAAACTGAAATTGAGGAATACGATGCCCCAAGCGCAACTAAGGAAAAGAACTACAGAACCATTTATCGGATTATGAAGGATCAACAAGATGAAGTAAAAATTAGAAAATTATGCAAATTCTTCAGGGACGATCAGGTTTATTGAGATGATGGAGTCTACAGGTTCAATAGAAATATGATGCAACACGATCCAGAGAAAGAATACCAAACAATTCACCTGAAAGCTTGGTTGTCAACAGTGAACCTGAAACACAACTACCTCTACAGGCAGTGGTACAACCAAACAAGCTAAATTCTGTTTTTTAGAACAAATGCCACGGCACAAGATGGCAAACCATGCAAAATAAACAAAACATGTATACTTTTTAGACCACCTAACCAGTACGTCAACGAGACACGGCAAGGGAGAGGCCAGAGAGCTGGAAAACAGCAACAACGAACTAGAAAAAGAAAGAGCAAAAAGAATGACAGTATCACATTCACAGAAATAAATGGAACAATTGAACTCCCAAACCTCGTAATGAATCTCTCATCAAAGGAACTCACCAATGCAGAAATCAACCTACTCAACAGTGGACTATCGTTCTCCCTGACAAGCACTAACAACTTTGTGAACTAGCAAATAGATCTCTATTCGAATTCACACAGAGATGCAAACTCAAAACATTCTTTGCTACCAAACCCAATAACTATAGGAAAACGCCACAAGTATCAACTCCAAGCAGCATTACATTACAAAATCAGTTTGATACACATCTACTAGTATCATTGAAAGACCCAACTTTGATCAGCAGATAAGATGCGATGGCCCATCCAGATATTGAGGAAGTACCAATGAAGATCCATGAACTCAGAATGAAATTCAAATGTACACCCAGCAAGCAGTGATATACGACCTCCATAAATTAGAAAATACAAGGACACCATAGCAAGGTACTAGGGACAACCTCAACAAACCTGAACTACTAGCCCTTCAAAACCTACAGAAAGACCTGGACCTAATAAGAAAGCAAAGCTGATAAGGGAGGCAATATTGTATTGATAAACAAAAAAGAATATATCCAAATGACAACTCATCATTTAAGTACACCATGATGCTATAGTAGACTAAGCTCCAATCCCACAAAGACCATATTAGCGGATTACAATATGACACTGAAAAATTTCTCTAGCAAAAGGATGCTGATGGATGAAGAAACTAAATTTGTAAGCATGGCACACCCCATTATGCCAACAATTACTTTCTACCAAAGGTACACAAGAACTTTGAACTGGAGGGGCGACCAATTATGAGTGGAATAGGGGAATTAACGGAACCCATATCAAAATACATAAACAATGTAATTCAGAAAGAGGTATCCAACATACCAGCCTACCTTTGTGACACCAATCACGCATTGCAAATGTTGCAAGATATCAAGTGGGAATCAGACTACCTACTCACGACACTTGATGTAAAAGCACTATACAATTCAATTGACCACCAAGTAGGCCTGGACAGCATTCACAACATATTTTAAAAAGAAAATCAGCTTCACACTATTGCCACCTGGAGATGATAAAAAAAAGTTACATTTTTCACTGCACAACAACATCTTTCTGTTCAAAGAAGATTATTGCCACCAAACAAAGGGAATAGCAAGGGGAGCTACCTATGCCTCAGCGTTGACAAATAGCTTTATGCACCTTTATAAGACATCACACCATTAACTAATGAATGCTTCAAGGAGACCATCAAACACTGGCACCGATTTATTTATGACATAATCCTAATATGACAGGGAACCAAAGACCAACTGGAAAAATGTGTTAACTGCATAAACAATAACAACGTTGGCATTGAACTCAAGAGTCATGCAAGTTTAACAAAGATATAATTCCTGGACCTTACCATACAGGTTTCAGATGAGAAAATTATAAATGAACCCTATTGAAAATCCACAGTGGCCAACTCAGGCAGCACAATCGGAGAGCTCCGTGTACGGATCAGAGAACACCGAAGATATCATAGAATCACAAGAGCCAAAACTGCCACTGTCTCTTCACAAGCAAACTCAACACCAAATGGGTGAAATGAAGAATATAAGATGTATTGGACTGCAAACAGCAATGTGCAGCACAAGAGGCAGAAACCACAAACTGAAACTGAGACAGCAAGAAGCAAGATTTATCTGCCGCTTCCGAAACCTCACCAATGGTCTTAACACAGACTATGAACTAAATGTCTTTGTTTAAAAAAACAAATATCTGCAACCTGCAATGTGCAATGGATAAAAACTCAGCATGTCATGAATTGCTAGATCTGACATGATTCCCCTGCCCCAATGATTGTAAGCGATATTCAATCAGCTAAGTCAATGCCCAGTCTGGGATGCTGAGGAAAACCCTTAATGATTTATTTTTATATTCAGTTCAGTATTCTGGATGACAACCCTTGTATAACACCCCCCTCTTAGTATCCCCCTGACCCCACTGAGCCAAGAAGTAGGTTTGTTTTGCAAATTAAAAGGTTTATTTGAGAATTTAAACAATATATAGATATCACACTTTATACTAAATTAATATCTGATAGTACACTTAGACATATGATGTTGATCAACAATGGGTAATCTGGCACTAGCACACTTCTTTACAATCAATGAGGAGTTAGTATAGGATGAAAAAAGTAGCAAAAATACTTTTATGATTTCAAGGGAAAAGCAATGAGGAATAAAATGCAGTACAGAAATATTTGATATGATTTTAGCAAAAGATAAGATAATTACTTTATCTCTGGCAATTCACCCCCCTCCCCTATGCAATGTAAGAAATGGAAGGAGATGGAAAGAGGAGCACACAGTTCTCAGGAATGCAATCAAATACAATACGAAATTCGGTTCCCACCCCAGCAAGCTTAGAGAAAACAGGTATGAGTTTTAAAACACTGGCCCAAGTGCTTTGAATGTGGTGGCAGTGAAGTGAGAAATATGCTGAAAATGCTTTTAATTCCCTTTAGGAGGTTCAGGGTGAGTGAGAGATACTTGGGATGAGCTCAGGCTCACTTTAGCAATGATACAGGGATGGTTATTAAGAGGCAAACAAATTTTTAGCAAAGGAAAGCAAAA
The DNA here is from genome assembly GCF_040938575.1 of Ambystoma mexicanum. Taxonomy (NCBI): domain Eukaryota; kingdom Metazoa; phylum Chordata; class Amphibia; order Caudata; family Ambystomatidae; genus Ambystoma; species Ambystoma mexicanum. Next base: position 1,384,379,760 of record NC_090937.1, on the reverse strand, counting down.
AGCTGCTATCTTTTTACAGGTAAAGAAATCAGGCCAAATCGCAAATCGTGGCCAAATTCGCGAGGGCGTGAATCGTGATTACAGCAAGTCGGTTCTAGGTTCTTTGGAAATCTCGTTCCTAGCCCAAACGGTTCCAGAGATATGGACGATTAAATAAAGGTTGTTTTTCGGATTTAAAGTAAACTCAAAATGACAGATGACAGCTTGCAGCTTCAGAATTTACAGGTGACAGTTGTGCAGCTTTACAAATGACAGATGACACGATTTCTAGGAGGCTGTTCTACTTAGGTTAAAATAGTTTGGATTAGATTATTTTAACTAAGAGATTGGTTCTGCACAGTTCTGCTAGGTACTCACAATATAAATTTGAAATAGGCCTTGCAACGGATCTGGTCAGGTTTTGGACTGGACTCCGGTTCTGGTCTCGGCATTTCACAGTGATCTGTGTCAGCTCTCTGGTTCTGCTCACAGCGGTCTAGCCTCTCTGGATTCTGGATGTAACACTGCTTTCTGGGTACTGCTACAGGTTCTGGAGATTGATGGATTTGAAGTCTGGATCTCTGGATGTGAAGTCGTTGGTCAGCATACTCCACAGCAAATGGAATTGAATGTCTCTACTTGTCCCAGCAGTCTCTTTTTATGTGTTTTGGAAAGTGGGTGTGTGTGTTGGTCATAACTAAACCTGCCCCTCTCACTTGTCATTGGCACAATTCTCCCCTCTCCCATGGTTGGGGGAAGGAAATGTGAGTCAGAGTGATGAAGTCTGTTTATGGGTCAGAGGATCCTCCCCTGGTCAGTTTGCCCACAAATCTATATTTGATTCAAATACATCCTTCCCAGATATACAATTTGTTGAAATTACATGTGCACATTATATATTCCTTATGGTCCATGCTTGTCCGCCTCTGATCTTCCTGGGGGCTTGCATTAAAAAATGACAACATTTTGCGCTTTTTAACTGGTTTTGCAATATCGGACATTTACCCAAAATTACACACATGTGCGCAAGGAGTATGGACATTAATTGATGAAGTGTCAGATTTTTAACATGCAGACATTTGGAGTGAGACCCTATTTTCCGCTAGCAACCCCCCAGAATACACCAGGGGGTCCTAACGCCTCTCAAAATGTTCACAGAAAAATCACAAAAATAATGATATTACTTATATCATTCTGACAAGTCCGCACTATGAGTTATCTATCTTTTTTAAAATTATGCCCTGGTCAAAAAGGGGTGTGGCTTCCCACATCACAGGGTGAAATAACTGGTTTCAGCTGCTAGCAGAGGCACTGCCCCTCCCAGTTTCCCCTAAGAGGAAGCCAGTTTACGGCCCCCCAATATAACATTTGCCTGAGTCCAGGACAGGCCTTTGTTCAACTCCCTGTAGTCCTCAGCTGCTCCACCCCTAATCTAATCAGAGAGGTGACAACTCCTTTTGGCAAGGGGAGTGGCTGAACAGGTTTCAACTCCTGTTGGGGGTAGTTGTCAGGCAGAATCCAGTTTCATTAAGCCAGGTTTCAGCTAAATGTCACTTTTTGTTCCCAGTTTTCTATATTCAAATCAAACTGACAATTTTTACATATACATTAAATAATTACTTCCTTCAAGTCATTTCAGAATATAGTTTTACATTGTATCCACCTCTTAGCAAGTCTTTCCTTGGTCTGGTTTTGTTTAATTTGTGCAGTTTTACACAAAAGTCTGGTGGTTTTAAAACGCTGGCTTTCTGATAGTGGTGAGTACTGGTAATGCAACCATTTTTGGGATTAAGAAAATGAATTCCCCACAGTTCTGAGTTGCTTTTTTGGCAATCAGCATTGCCATTCCCAATGGTTTCAGGCTACTGTGTGTGTAGCCCACTGGTGGTTTTAGGCAGTGCCCTCCTGTGCTCACAACATAGGCAAAAATGGATGGCAGCCTATTCTTCATGTTTTCCCTGTGAACTCTCTGGGGAGTTCTGGCCATCATGATGTTTTCCATGCCAGTACTGGACAGTTTTATGGTAGGGCTTGGATGCATGGGTAAAAACATCCCACAAGCCCCCCCTCTTGCGATGGCCATTCTGTCCTTTCGCTGATGGAACTCGCAAGATCTGGGATGTTCGCCTCCTCTTCTTCCAATTCCATGGATGGCACAGTTCAGCATCTTTTCCTCCCTCCGGTTGGATCGATCGGTTCTCCTCGCCGGTCCTGATGGGAATATTGGGCAGTACCCTGGGCCCCTTGGGTCTCTGCTCCTGGTCTCCGGATCGTCCTCCTTGGCCAGTCTCCAGGTTTCATCTCTCCTAGGATGATAAAGCAAAGCGGCAATACCTATTCGTAGACATTTCTTCACCACTATTAATGGTGTGGCGAATATATACATTTTATGAATCAGAAGATATGAACATATGCATTTTCCTTTTTCAATTATGAAACAAGAACATGTATATATACACGGATCACAGAATTTTATATGCTATATGTGGAATATTTTAGGGTTGGAACTGAATTACTCTGGAGCGGCCCCCTCTGGGAATCCAGTGGATTCCTCCAGTTGTTGCAGAGTGTGCCTGGGATGGCAACACTTTAGCTGATTTATATGTACCCACTTGTCTTCCCCTTCCGCCAAACTGCCTTTGGGGATGAGGATCTTGTATGCAACAGGGGAGATCTTGTCTATAATTTCAAACGGTCCCTTCCATGTAGGCAAGAATTTTTGCTGTTTGGCCTGGCTCCTTTGGAAATTGTCTAGATAGACACGATCACCCACATTATATTCCTTTCGGGTAGTTTTTAAATCATAGTGGGTCTTCATGCTCTCGGCTGATCTTTCTAGATTCCGCTGAGCATAGGCAAAAGCAGGTTGAAGGTGTTTCCTTAAATTCTCCATATACTCATGAGTTGTGGAGGCATTTATAAGTGTCTGCTCTTGGGTCCTGTAGAGCAAATGCTGGGGAAGCACCATCTTGCGTCCCGTCATCAACTCAAATGGTGACATTTTGGTTGCAGATGAAGGGGTAGATCTGATGGCCATTAGGACCAGAGGTAATCGGATATCCCAACTTGGCCCAGAATCTGCCACAAACTTTTTTAAGATGCTCACAATGGTACGGTTATATCTCTCTACTGCTCCAGAAGAAGCTGGCCGGTAAGCAATATGTAGCTTTCTTTTGACCCCCAGTATCTCCCACATCTTTGTCATTACTTCACTGGTGAAGTGGCTACCCCTGTCTGACTCAATCCTTTGAGGTAGACCAAAATGGGAAAAGATGTGGTTAATCATCAGGGTAGCTGCTGTTTCTGCCTTGCAGTTTGGGGCTGGGAGACATTCCACCCACTTGGTAAACAAGCATGTAACGGTCAACATGTACTTGTTTCCTCTAGACGAGCGAATCACAGGGCCTACAAAGTCGATTTGCAAATCTGACCATGGCAGTGTCATCCCCTTCTTTTGGAGAGGTGCATGGTGTGTGAGGGATGATGGCTGAAATTGTGCACACACAAGACACCCCTTCAAGTATTGGTCGAGGTCCTGCCCCATGTGTGGCCAGTATGCAACCTCTCTTAAGATTTCCAGTGTTGTGTGAAACCCCCTATGACAGGCGGTGGCCGCATCATGGGCGTGACTTAACATCAGGCTTCGGAATGAGGTAGGAACCACCCACTGATCATGGCAAGCTTGGGATTTCCTTACCAACAAACCGTCTTGGATTAGGAACATTTTTGGACATTTCATCAACACTCTTAGGTCCTCTTTCCCAATGTAATCGGTATCTGTCAGGGGAAAGTTCTCAGGGTCCTCAAGGTGTTGGTAAAACCTACCAATAATTGGATCCCCCATCTGAGCTGTAATTAAATCAGCATCAGGGGTCTCCTTACTTCATTGTGCAGTTGAAAGATCATTGTGAGCATTTGTCTGGGACCTAGTGATAGCGGTGACCTGGATTTCCCCCAACAGGGACTCTATTTCGATTAGATCCCCTTGGATGGCCCCGGTCTTGGCCAGCTGATCAGCTAAGTCATTTCCAGTTGTGTCTGGTCCCTCTACTTTGGAATGACCCTTGATCTTTTTCCAGTAGATGGTCATCCCATTCGATGTGACCAGATCATCAATGTTTTGGAGTAACTTCCCATGTTTCAAGGGTTTGTTATTAGCACATAACATGCCTCTGGTTTTCCAATTGACCAGGTGCTCCACAAACCGGTTCCGTACATAATCCGAATCTGTGATTATGACCAGTTTGTGCAGTTGATGCTGGACAGCAGTGAGGATGGCCTGATGCACAGCCATCAATTCTGCCACCTGACTACTTCGGGGACCAATTTTGTATCCAGCGGAGGGTTCTGGGAACTCCTTCACCCATGCATTCCCTATGCCAGCCACCCGTTCTTTCTCCCCGTCGTTGTCAACATGGTAAGAGCATCCATCCACATAGACAGTGGGCATTCCCTCACACTTGTCTTCTTCAAAGACTTTGTGTGGGGAATTAAGTTATGCCTCCATGTTGTCCTTGATTTTTAGACTTTCGTCCTCAAGACAGTTTTCTCTGGCACAATCATGCAAGTCAGCCAGACCTTGCGCGACGGGACTCTTCTTGTTTTGGCCATATTTGACCTCCACAGGAAAGCCTTGCATTGACAGAATCCAGGAAGTAATTTGGGAATTACTCACATTTCCGGCCCGGATACTGTCACTTTGGAGATATTGCAGAGGCTGGTGTGGAGTCTCCACTATGATGTGTTCCCCCTGGATAAACGGGCGGTAATTGTTCAATGCCCACACCGTTGCCAGGAGTGCCTTCTCACAATCGTTGAATTTTTCCTCCACAGAGGATAAAGTTTTGCTCGAATAGGAGATTACTTTATTGACCTTGTCATGCTTTTGGTATAATACTGCCGTCAAGCACGTATTAGAGAACCCTGTCTCCAGGAAGAACTCCTTGTTTCTGACAGGGTAAGCTAGGCAAGGCGCTTGTGAGAGGCTTCTTTTGAGTTGGCTTACTGCCTCGGATTGTTCTGGACCCCATTCCCACTTGACCCCCCCTTCAAGAGATGAATCAGGGGTCTAGTGATCTCTGCGTAGCCTTCAATGAACTTTCTGCTGTAATTAATCAGTCCAAGGAGGCTCCTTAGTTCCCGCAGAGTTGTGGGGTCTTTCAGTTTCTGGAGTGCTTCCACTTTCTTTTCTTGGGGACAGAGACCCTGAGGAGTAATCTCATGCCCCAAGAAATTAACACAGGTTCTACATCACTGTGCTTTCTGAAATGAAAGTTTTGCTCCGGCGGTCCTCAACTGTGTCAGAACATAACGGATCTCCGCTATGTGTTCCTCCACAGATGAACTGTTGATGAGGACATCATCTACATAAACCAGGTTACACCTCGCACCCAGGTCGGGCATGGCCTTATGTAGGAAAATGTTGAATTCATTGCAGGAGTTGAGGAATCTGAAGGGAGTCCGGGTCCAGGTGTACTGCTGGACCCCAAAGGTAAAAGCCAGTTTATATTGGTCCTCCCTACTGACAGGCATGGTCCAGTATCCATTGGTCAGGTCTATTGCTGTGAATACCTGTGACCCCTGAATCTGGGCCAGCCCTTGGTCAATGTAGGGCAGAGGCCATCGGGAAGTATGGACCCGTTTGTTGAGCTCCCTAAGGTCAGCGCAGAGTCTCCACTGGCCGTTTGGCTTCAATATTCCCAGCACCAGATTATTGAAAGTGCTGTGGACTGGACGGATTATTCCCCGGGACTCAAGGTTCTTAATTATTTCAGTAAGGGACTCCATGGATGCGGGAGGCAAACGATATTGCTTCACAAACACTGGAGTCATTCCAGGGTACGTGGGAATTGTTGTTGTGTGGATGTCGGTGCGATCACAGTCATATGAGTCTACCGCAAAGAGATCTTGGAAATCCAAGAAAACTTGTTTCAACTTTTGCTTCTGTTCCAGAGTCACACAGGCATCAGCTAGGTTGACTCTCTCTTCCACCATCTGCCTGAAGCCTGGAACGACTTCTGGTTTGGCTATCTCAGCGGCCTCCTCTAGCTGGGTGGAGAAGTCCCTGGTCAGAGTGCTGATTTGGACTGGAGACTTCAGGTGGGAAAGGCAGTCCTCATGGACCTGGAAAATCACCTCATCCCTCCTGAAGTCACAAGTCACATCTTCCTTACCATAAGGGCAAGAAGTGTACACCAGGAAGTTCCCCCCATGCCGGGTGAAAATCCTGTCTGGTGTTGTGTCGTCATCACTGTCACTGTCAAAACAGTCCTTGGGGATTGGCCCTAACAGTTAATTTCCTAAATCAATGGAGAAATGTCGGTCATCAACCGCCATTCCAATAATGGTGCCTGCGGCTAGAGTAATACTCTTTAAGTCGCTGTTATCCACCTCTATTGGAATGGTGTCATGTTCTATGTTGACTAATGGTGTTGGGTTTACCCCCAACCCTTGCTGTTGGAGAGAAGCATTTAGATGAATATAAGCATCAGGGTTTTTTCAATTTTTGTCCTTTTTTAGCTTTCACTCCCAGGGAGAATTGTCTGGGTCCTTTCTGGGATGGTGACTTCCTCTTTAATCTGAATTTCAACTGCATAAGGTAGCAATTGAGCTGACCTAAATGCTTTTTCTGGATCATCAAAGCCCATGGGATTATCCGCTAATCGGGACCAAGCTTTGAAGTTTATTAGGTCCAAACTAATGGCAAAGCGATTGAGAATGTCACTGCCTAAGTAAAAGGCGGCAGTGACGTCTCGCACGACCCAACAATTATGGACTATGCTCTTGTTGCCAATGGAGATTTTGAGCATACACCTGCTTGGCAGGAGATGTTTGGAATTAGGTGCTTCCAGGTCCATTTCCCATTTGTCTATCAGTTTGAATGTGGGAATGGCTGGATCTTTTGGGAGTTGGCGGAACATGGCTTCGCTGATGAAGCTCTTACCGTTGTTCACACACACTCGAGCGAGAACAGAGTCCTTCCCATCATTTAACTGAACAGGGATGAACAACTGCTCTCCAATTTTCTGAATATCAGCCAGGCTCTGAGCTGATTTCACATCTTTCTGGACTATAGGAGTGGGAGTTTCTGATTGTGGATTAGTAAAGAATTTCAGGGTGTTTCCTTCCAGTGTGTAATACCACCTTAAACTGGAAGGAAGGTTGATTTTCAGAAATAGAGAGGACCCCCCATCACCAGTCTGGTGTCCTACTGCTATTACTGTCACGTCTGGAGTTTGGTTGTTCTGGAAGTGAAATTCTACTTGGTCAGATTTTTGTTCAACCATGTGGCAGGTGCCGTTTAAACTAACATGGTTGACACTCTGTTTTAATTTTATTGGTTGGCTAGTCTGGGTCCAGAGGACCTTATTTACACAATCTATTAGGGGTGACAACCTTCTCAGGAGGTCATTCCCTAGTAAACAAGAGGCGCCCTCTGGAGTCATTACTATGACCGGGTGTTTCACCTTGTGTCGCCCAATTTTAATGTCCAAGTCTGCAGTCCCCTCAACGGGAATTTCCTTCCCATCAAAGTTCTGCAGTTGTCCAGGAAGGGAGGTGAGAGGAATTCGGTAATTCTCCCCCCTTCCTGCATTTAGTTCCTCAAAGGCCCTTTTGGACAGAAGGGTAGCTTGGGATCCAGTGTCCACCAGTGCCAAAATTGTACCCTGCCCCTGTACTTGTACCGGGGCATAGTATCTTCCCTCCTTCTCCTCAAGGGGGCACAGATAATGCACATTTTTTGACAACTGGTGGGCTAACTTTCTGGTTTTGGACATGGCGAGAGAAGAGATTTGGGCAAAATTCTGTGGAGAGTCTTGGGAATCTGAAAGAAAAAGTTGGCAACTGGAGATCAGAGCCATTGTGGGTTCCCCTGTTTCCGGTTCTGGGCCCCCCCCCCTTTTTGGAGGCAGTCACCAGGATGGGTTTGAACCAGGGGTTTTCGGTATTGTGGGTTCTGGGATGAGATGATGGGCGGCGGTAGCTCAGTCTCCACATCTCCCCAGTCTGAATTGGCGTCCCTTGGGACCCATTTTTCCTTGGGAGGAGTTCCCCCATCTCTAAATCCCTCTCCCTCAAATTGGAAGATCTGTACCTCCTCCACAAACTGGGTCTGTTTGGGTACTTGGTTTCTCCTACCTCCTCTCTGCTCCTTGGGTGGCAGACTTTCAGGGGTAGGAGATTTTGTTTCCGGTTCCTGGTTTTCCAGGGGCTGTTTACAAGTTGGGAAGGAAGCTTCCTCCAAGGCTTTACACACCCCTTCCCCTTGTGCCTCCTCCCTGGGAACCGGTGGGTTATCGGGGTGCTGCCCCCGTCATTGTTCTGGAGCACCAGGTCCAGAGTTTGGGGCATTCTGCGGTGGCATGCTCATCTGAGGGTTCTTTTGAGCCCTCAGTATGTGACCCAGATCTCGTGCCATATTTTGGACCTGGCGCTCAAGTTGTGAAACCCGCTCAGGCTGATACAGGGCTCTATTTTCTCCCCTGGGCTGATCCCGGGAAGGGTATCTATCCCTTCTCTGGTAGTACCCCTGGTTGGGAAGATTTTGGTACCCCTCCACCCTTGGCCTCCCCTCTCCCGGATTCGGTTGTCTGGGCTCAGGGAATTGGGGAAAGAAGGATGGATGATTTTGGGGCTGGAAATTGGGCGGATACCTGGGTAAAAAGTTCTGCCCAGGATTTGGAGAATTTCTGCCCTCCTGGGGGAAGTTAGGAGGGAAGTTCCCCAGGTCAGGTGCTTGGCTGGATCCCCCCCCTTGGGCTGGAGGAGTCCACACATAACCCAGGATTGGTTGGTTTCCCTTGTAGCGGGGGCTTACATAGTCAGGGGAGCGGGGAACCCCAATTGTGGGACTACCTCCTCGACTCCCTGTCTGTGACTGGCCCGAGGGCCTTCTGGGCTGTGAATTATTTGGTGCAGGCAGGTTTTTAGGCCCCCCCATCTCCAAATCTAAAACAGGGGCAACCTTTACCTCTGCCACCTTGGCAGCAGCAGGGGTGCTGTTGGTTTTGGGGTTTTTCGGCACATTATTTTTATTTTCGACGGGCTTCTGCACCTCATAGATCCGGGTAGCCTGTTCAATTACCCAGTCTAAAGATCTTTTCTCATGAAAATCTCTCACAAGCTGGGTCATTATGTATTTGGGTAAGGCATGGAAAAACGTATTGATAAATTCTCTGCTATCCGTGCGCACCCTTCTGGTGGTCTGCGCAAAAGCACGTTTTAATTCTTGCACAAACTCTTGTGGGGCCTGATCCTCCCCACATTGCAAATTGTAGGCTGCCTTGCGAGCTTCTTGAGGATTTCTGTGAACAGAAAAATGTTTCAAGATGGCCGCCTTGTAGGTGGACCATCTTAAAAGATTTTGGTCCTCCAGCCCCGCAAAGAAACTGGAGTATTCTGGGGAGAATGTCCATTTGACGTACTGGATGCAGCTTTGGCTGTCCTTCAAATGGAAAGTCTCCATCATTTGCTCATAGAGCTCCAAGTGTTCCCAAACAGAATACTTGGCGTTCTTATGATAAGGCGTGATGACACTCCTTATTGCCTTTATTTGTTTCAATGGGTCCTTAAGCAAGGCCCTTTTTGCCTATTGGCCTTTTTGGTTTGGGTAACCCTGGTCCATTCATCCTCTGACTCAGAAGCACTGCTCCCAGAGGTGCCCGTCTGATCTTCCAGGTTTTCCCGGATTCTGCGAGCCTGGGAATGGCTGGCAGAATGTGGGGAACTGGTCTCCTGTGTCCTGTAATGCTCAGAGGAGTCTTCAGATCCCTCCTTGATGCCAGGATTTGATGGGTACCCCCCCACCCACTGACCTAACTGGGCAGAGGTTTTCAGATTGCCCTTAATGGGCCTACTCTCCTGGGGTTCCCCACTAAATTGCACTGTGCTTGGGTGCCGATACCCGGATGCCCGCCCATCGATTCCTGGGAGGTACTGGCCTATGAGCCCCATACTTCTAGCTGGATAGTAATCTGCCATCTCCGTGACGCTGGGCTCATGTGCGCGAGGGGACATGGGGGTGGCAGAGTCCAGGGACTGGGAGAGATGAAGGCCTCTGGTACTAGGGCTCCTGAGGTTATGCTCAGGAGTTTCTCTTTCCCAGCGAACCTCATCTCTATCCGCCCCTGCTTCCTGTTGCAATGCAAGAGCCTGCGCTTTCAGTTCCTCAGTTAAGGCCTTACTAGACTCTATTAGTCTCTCCTTCATCGCTACCTGTTGCTGGAGCCTATCATTGTGCTGACAGAGAGCCTCATTTTCTCTCTCTGCCTCCTGATTGGTCCTGGAGTACTGGGCCAGTCTCTGCTGCAGGAGGGTTACCTCCTGAGCTGTGTCCCTATTGGCCTGCTCCTTTCTTGCCAGAGCATCCTCCACCCTCCTGGTGTGCTCTAACAAGTTCTGGTGTTCTTTTTGGAGGTCACCCAGTCCCTGGAGGGCCAGGTGATTTTCTTCCATTTTCCTTTTTAAGTGGCAGACTTCCTGGCCTAAGGTATCCCTTTCCTGACTAAGAGCCTGCATCTGTGCCGCCAGGAGGTCCCTTTGCCTTTGGAAGGCACCAGCTTTCTGGCGCTCCTGATCAAACTCTGCCTGGGTATCCAGGTCTTTCAGAATCAATGTATTGCTTTCCTCTTTCTCTCTGTCTAATCGAATTTGCAGGGTGGCTACCTGCTATGTGCATGCCCTGTTGAAGTCCAGTTGTTGCTCCAGCTTTTTCTGGCTCTGCAGAAGGGAGTCCAAACCTTCTTGGTACTCCTTCTGCAAGGCCAGAAATCTGGTATCCTGGTCAGCCTTCTCCTGTTGCAGTCTATCCATGTCCTCTTTTATTTTAGTGATGTACTGTCTGCTATCATTTTCTGACTCCTGGCTCCTCTGCAGCCTCTACTCAGAAGAGTCCAGATCAGATTGGGCCTTCTCTAACGCCATCTGTTGCCTATTTGCCAGATCTTGGCCTTCAGCACATTTGTCCTGCATGGCTCCCATATATAGATACAAATATGCCGCTATCCTGGCAATCTAATTATGTTCATCTTTGGCTTTAGGGGCCATATATAGTTCACTCAGGGCCACATGTAGGGGACCCTGATCTCCCCATATATCTGACCCTGTTTCAGTGACCTGTTGCGCGATTGCCTGCAACCAGACCGTTTGGTCCTGATGAGTCCACTCACTTCTCACAAATAGCTTATGTAAGAAGTGCTCTCTGGCTATTTTCATATCTACCAAGGTCGTCATTCTGGAATTTGAGTTCCTTCCTGACTTACAGAAGTTTGTATTTTATTTTGCAAAACAGACCGTTTCCTTAGAGCGTTCCTTTGAGGGATGCTTTCCAAGTGTAAACAGCGTGGTGATCTAACCGGATATGTTTATCTGGTCAGTTGGCACACTGTATTAATCTGCACAAGTGGTAAATCTAACCCAGAATATGCCGGCTCGAGCCCCCACTTTTGTAAGCGATATTCAATCAGCTAAGTCAATGCCCAGTCTGGGATGCTGAGGAAAACCCTTATTGATTTATTTTTATATTCAGTTCAGTATTCTGGATGACAACCCTTGTATAACACCCCCCTCTTAGAATCCCCCTGACCACACTGAGCCAAGAAGTAGGTTTGTTTTGCAAATTAAAAGGTTTATTTGAGAATGTAAACAATATATAGATATCACACTTTATACTAAATTAATATCTGATAGTACACTTAGACATATGATGTTGATCAACAATGGGTAATCTGGCACTAGCTCACTTCTTTACAATCAATGAGGAGTTAGTATAGGATGGATAAAGTAGCAAAAATACTTTTATGATTTCAAGGGAAAAGCAATGAGGAATAAAATGCAGTACAGAAATACTTGATATGATTTTAGCAAAAGATAAGATATTCATTTTTTCTCTGGCAATTCACCCCCCTCCCCTATGCAATGTAAGAAATGGAAGGAGATGGAAAGAGGAGCACACAGTTCTCAGGAATGCAATCAAATACAAAACGAAATTCAGTTCCCACCCCAGCAAGCTTAGAGAAAACAGGTATGAGTTTTAAAACACAGGCCCAAGTGCTTTGAATATGGTGGCAGTGAAGTGAGAAATATATTGAAAATGTGTTTAATTCCCTTTAGGAGGTTCAGGGTGAGTGAGAGATACTTGGGATGAGCTCAGGCTCACTTTAGCAATGATACAGGGATGGTTATTAAGAGGCAAACAAATTTTTAGCAAAGGAAAGCAAAAAGCTGCTATCTTTTTACAGGTAAAGAAATCAGGCCAAATCGCAAATCGCGGCAAAATTCGTGAGTGCGTGAATCGTGATTACGGCAAAAGGATAAGGAGTAGCAAACGGTTCTAGAGATATGGACGATTAAATAAAGGTAGTTTTTCGGATTTAAAGTAAACTCAAAATGACAGATGACAGCTTGCAGCTTCAGAATTGACAGGTGACAGTTGTGCAGCTTTACAAATGACATATGACACGATTTCTAGGAGGCTTTTGTACTTAGGTTAAAATAGTTTGGATTAGATTATTTTAACTAAGAGATTTGTTCTGCACAGTTCTGCTAGGTACTCACAATATAAATTTGAAATAGGCCTTGCCACGGATCTGGTCAGGTTTTGGACTGGACTCCAGTTCTGGTCTCGGCACTTCACAGTGATCTGGGTCAGCTCTCTGGTTCTGCTCACAGTGGTCTAGCCTCTCTGGATTCTGGATGTAACACTGCTTTCTGGGTACTGCTACAGGTTCTGGAGATTGATGGATTTGAAGTCTGGATCTCTGGATGTGAAGTCGTTGGTCAGCATGCTCCGCAGCAAATGGAATTGAATGTCTCTACTTGTCCCAGCAGTCTCTTTTTATGTGTTTTGGAAAGTGGGTGTGTGCGTTAGTCATAACTAAACCTGCCCCTCTCACTTGTCATTGGCCCAATCCTCCCCTCTCCCATGATTGGGGGAAGGAAATGTGAGTCAGAGTGATGAAGTCTGTTTATGGGTCAGAGGATCCTCCCCTGGTCAGTTTGCCCACAAAGCTATATTTGATTCAAATACATCCTTCCCAGATATACAATTTGTTGAAATTACATGTGCACATTATATATTCCTTATGGTCCATGTTTGTCCGCCTCTGATCTTCCTGGGGGCTTGCATTTAAAAATGACAACATTTTGCACTTTTTAACTGGTTTTGCAATATCGGACATTTACCCAAAAATACACACATGTGCGCAAGGAGTATGGACATTAATTGATGAAGTGTCAGATTTTTAACATGCAGACATTTGGAGTGAGACCCTATTTTCCGCTAGCAACCCCCCAGAATACACCACAGGGTCCTAACGCCTCTCAAAATGTTCACAGAAAAATCACAAAAATAATGATATTACTTATATAATTCTGACAAGTCTGCACTATGAGTTATCTATCTTTTTAAAATTATGCCCTAGTCAAAAAGGGGTGTGGCTTCCCACATCACAGGGTGAAATAACTGGTTTATCCACTTCCCCCAAGCTCAGCTGCTAGCAGAGGCACTGCCCCTCCCAGTTTCCCCGAAGAGGAAGCCACTTTACGGCCCCCCAATATAACATTTGCCTGAGTCCAGGACAGCCCTTTGTTCAACTCCCTTTAGTCCCCAGCTGCTCCACCCCTAATCTAATCAGAGAGTTGACAACTCCTTTTGGCAAGGGGAGTGGCTGAACAGGTTTCAACTCCTGTCGGGGGTAGTTGTCAGGCAGAATCCAGTTTCATTAAGCCAGGTTTCAGCTAAATGTCACTTTTTGTTCCCAGTTTTCTACATTCAAATCAAACTGACAATGTTTACATATACATCAAATAATTACTTCCTTCACGTCATTTCAGAATATAGTTTTACATTGTATCCACCTCTTAGCAAGTCTTTCCTTGGTCTGGTTTTGTTTAATTTGTGCAGTTTTACACAAAAGTCTGGTGGTTTTAAAACGCCGGCTTTCTGATAGTGGTGAGTACTGGTAATGCAACCATTTTTGAGATTAAGAAAATTAATTTGCCACAGTTCTGAGTTGCTTTTTTGGCAATCAGCATTGCCATTCCCAATGGTTTCAGGCTACTGTGTGTGTAGCCCACTGGTTTTTTTAGGCAGTGCCCTCCTGTGCTCACAACATAGGCAAAAATGGGTGGCAGCCTATTCTTCATGTTTTCCCTGTGCACTCTCTGGGGAGTTCTGGCCATCATGATGTTTTCCATGCCAGTACTGGACAGTTTTATGGTAGGGCTTGGATGCATGGGTAAAAACATCCCACATGATACTAGCCACCACATGGACCTCCATTCCAACCCTAGCTTCACCTGACCAAAGAAAGATTCCCTACTTCTTGAACTACCCACATGGTTCACACCATGAGCCAGACCAAGCCACTAGCACACACCAGACTCCATACGTCCATCCCCAGCATGCCAAGTCCGACCTTGGATTGAACCTACCGTACCTGAGGGAAACCTGAGGACCTACGTTATCTAACATTACCTGACCAGGCAAACGTCACATGTACAACCGCCAAGCAATGTACCCAGACCCCTGGAGATGGCCAGGCTCCAGCTTATCAATCTATGCCAGCAAGCCTTCTCACCACCCTTCAGGATCAGGCAAGCACCCTAATCTGAGGGTTCTTTCTGCTGTGCAAACGGAACCCTGCCAACTATCCGGTCCTCGCTTATAATTTGCACCATCATGCCTCCCCACCAGCCATCTGGATTTCAAGTAAGCAATTCCACCCTATAATGTGGACTCCAACTCCCAAGATGCAACTCTCTTTGCTCCACCAGCATGCACTACAATTAAGATCATAATTCCCCCTATCTTTCAGCCATGCATTGCATCCAAACAGTCCCACATGGTGGCGAGACTTAAAATCATGCTCTACACAGAATTATACAAATAGGAGCAGTATATATGATTTTCTTGCAACCCGTAAAAAGGGTGAACACCATGAGTTCCCCTGCAGATGTATGTTCATAGGAACAGTGTCTCAAGGAACACAAGGAGCAACTGAGCTTGCCCAGAAGCTAATAGCTTACTCACGGCAAGTCACAATGACTTCCATTGGAACTAGCATGCATGTGTGCCAGATAATTGCCTTATTAAGAGGGCAACAAGCGAACCGAGATAGGGCCACAAATGCCAGCAGTGCCATCCAGATGTTTATTCAAAGAGGTTGAGGCCACACGGCCAGGTAAGTGCAGACTCAATAAACAAGCATTGATTCCTGCTTGGAATGATACCAGGGTTACCAGAGTACAGGTTTCAGCCATGGCTGATACCAGATGTCTTTTCGCTGCTGAGCTGTAACCCATTAACTCCCTCTGTACGCCAACTTAGCAAAAATGTTCAAGGGCACAAATCTGCACTTAAGTTATCCTCAGTTCACATACTCACCAACTACCGATGTGTATCCACTAAAAGTATATGCACAGACCCACAATGCTCATTGACTTAGTTACTTTGGGGGCCAATCAAGCAATGGGCCATAATGAACCCCTGATTGCACAGTTCATCGGTTTTACCATCCTTCTTGTCTATTTAATCTTGTTCACCGAACCCTACCACAGGCTTTATTTGTCATAACAAGCAATGAACTGCAATGTATAAAAGCACAACAAACAAGCAGCGTAGGCACTATACAGGCACAATATGAATATTGATCTCAATCTCAGCACACACCGCTACAATATAATTAGTCTTCTGATGTTGAAACTGGGTCAGTGAATCAGTTTTTGGACAGAATAGGACATCCATGAAGCCAGTCACACGTTTGTACAGGGTCCTGTGTGATCCTCACTCCATTAGGTAGGTGTACCATAAGCGAAGCAGGTTTCATCAGGGAAACTCTAATTCCATGCTCTTTTGCCAGACGTTTTGCATACCAAAGGCTCTTCTTTTTGCAGTCACTTCTTTGGGAAAGTCAGGGTAGACTTGAGCCTCATTTCCACGCCAGTACAAGGACCCCATTTTTATGGATATTTGTAGCATGGCCTCCTTATTAGAAGTCTTCACGAAAGTGATAATGATTTGCCCTGGTTTGCCAGTATCCAATCTGCCAGCCCCAAACGCCACATCTATATCGCGCTTTTGCAGCTCATCATCAAGCAGGCAACCTTTCAGAATTTGGAAATTGAGTTCAATCAGATCACCATCCAGATTTTCAGGTATCCCCAGGAGGCGCAGGTTAGTTCTTTCCATCATTTCAACCTGTGTATTTTTGAAGTGAAGTCTGGACGTTTCATCCTTCAGATGCTTGTAGGCTTTTTAGCTACCAGAAGCCTCTCCCTCCAAATTATAAGCTTTGGTCTCAACATCCAATACCCGTCCCTCCAGATTGTGAACCTTACCAGATAAGTCATAGAGGGTAGCTTTAACATCCACTACATTGCTGGCAACTTGCTTTAGAAGGGTAAAAACATCTGACGGGCTGGGCGCCTCCCCAGTAGCATCCAAGTCATCTTGGAGCTGTTGGGTTTGTTGGAGGAAAGGGTGTCATAGGTTTCAACCTTCTTTTTGTCTGACATTGCAGTATGTTTTTGAATGCCCAATGGTCAACCAGGGTGGTGAAGAGGAGCTCCCTTCTCAAGCTGCTGCTACTCAGGTGAACATTCCAGAATCTATTGTTTTGAATTGTTGGTAAATGGCACTCAAAAAGCAGCCACAGCTACGATTCTGCAAGGTCACACAACCCTCTCTAAAAAAGACATTTGACATGATAGTTCAATGGAATAAAAATCAGGGGACATGGGGGCAAAAGGCCCAATGCAACAGTCGCCCCTTAACATACACATACACCACGATAAACTACATTCAGTGACCTCTGCATCTCTGTATCTGAAGGAGATATCAGTCCAGAAGCATTAACTCTGGCAAATGTTGTAGCTCAGTACACAAATATAGCACTTCCAGTTTATTTTGAGCTGTAAATCTATGGCAAACTTTAAACAAGCTGCTATATTTTGCATGTGCATAACCACCATCTGAGCATCAAGCTACTGCTATGCTTGCTGAGTTGCTGAGAAGTCATCTCAGCCATCCTTGTTTAAAGATGCCCATGCTTGCATCAAGCATCTTTGAACCATTTACCAACTTCAAGACATTTGTATCAAGCATTCTTCCCCCCCCCCCCCCGATCGAAATTCCTGTTTAGGCTAACAAACCATGCCTGCTCAGAGACATAGGCCCTCATTACAAGTCAGGCGGTAATTCCCCATTCACCATTTGCCCTTCCCCATTCCCATTTTTGCCCCATAGGGCATAATGGGGATGGGGAAGGCGCTAATTACGACACCGTAAATTACGGTGCCGTAATTAGCACCAAGGTCGCTTAGCGCCTTGGACTTTAACGCCTGCAAAAAGCAGGCGTTAAAGTGTGAATCAGGCGTTAAGGGTTTAGCCACAATTCCTAAGCAACACACAATCAGCACTGAACAATGCTCAAATACCATAGAGTACGCTTGACACTTTTAATCCACAGCTCAAACCGGCAGGAGGAGCTTAGAAAACAAGCTCAAGTGTGTTGAGAATTCTCAAGATTCTAAGGTAGAGAACTTTGTAACTAGGTGTCCTTGAAAAGCATTATAGGCGCCCTGACCGCCTAGTGTTACATGGGGCATGAAAACCTTGGCTGGTCCCTATTTCATACCTAAGCTGAGACTTATGAGTTACTTTGTTTTTTCGTTCTTTATACATTTTGTCTATTTATTCATGTTAACTAAAGTGCAATTCTCAGTTAATCATACCGCTTTAAGTACCTACTGTAGCTATCCAATGATGATGGCACACATCACATATATACAATTAAAACTTGCATTTTCTTTGGGATACAATAAGGGTGTACCTTTGTTCTCCTTGGGACTCCTGTTATCTGTCTTACTTTTCTGAATCTGTCATTCAGCTGGACTTTTCTATAAATATCTATCATTATAGGTTACCTACCATTCACGCTGCATCTGCTTTAGATATTGGATTTCTCTTTTCTTTTTCACTGTGTTGTGACATGTGTGAGAAACCTGAGGTGGCTCACCCGCTGGTCCCCAGGGATATGTCATGCAGGTAGCCAGGACACTGCCTTCACTTTTGAATCCAGTTCCTGGGGATAGACCTGGGTAAGGGGTCTTCGGAGAGTGGGAGTGGGACACCGGATGGCGAGACACGAGATCCCCTTCCCTGTACCACCTTTAGCCCATCCTACCAAGTAGGATACTTAGGAACTTAACCCCTGCCCCTTCACAACACAAACACAACAGAAAATGGACTAACACCTGAGCCGTATAGCTGACATGTCTGAATACAATGGTCAGCCAGGGTCAGGTAATTACTTACCATCACACACACCTGACATCCATTCCACTGACACACATGGATAAAAGATAGAGCACGAGCGCATACTCAGAGTGAGGTAAAGCACACGAGGATGCAGCAGTCCCAAGATGGCAGTTTAACATGAGGAGAAAGACAGCGAAACAGAAGGGGGTCGCAAGGAGGGAAATGCCCTTGAAATTTTCGACGAGGAACCATTACTTTCATGAAACCTCAAGAACAGAAAGTGTAAGACCAGGAAACGAGGCTGAGGAATCCTGCATTGTGTGTCGGAGGTATCCAGGGCCCTCCTGTATCGATAATAAAGTCGTGGAGAATCGCCTGCTGCCGTAATACTGTCCTTAGCTCCTACAACAAAGCAGTGCCAGTGAAATCAACACAATAGGTGAGTTGGGGAGACCAATACCAGACCGGTCTGTGTTGAAGCCAAGATTGCAAGTGGCAACATTGTATGCAGAGCACTGAGGTGACCAGAGTATGAAACACGTGTGATAACCACCATTAGTTAAATTAATGTGTGATTCAGCTTTGAAACCATGATAAAATACCTTTGACAAGGTGGTGCAGCATCGCCTGCATGCTCATTCGAAAGGTCTCTGTAAGGTATCCAACTGAGATTTGAAAAAGGTGAAAGAGTGGCATAGAACTGTTCATCAAAGTGGTCCTGCAAGGGGTCAAGCAAAAACCTGTGCACAATCAAAAGTCTTTGATGTTGATACTGCCTGGAAGTTGATGATAAAGTAGATAAAGTTGATCGAATCCCGAAAGAGGGAGATCAATTAAAAGCTTTTGGTTTAAAACAAGTTTGTGTTAGAGTGAATTAATTTGGTCTGAGGTCGGCAGAGGGAGTCTGATTGAACATTGGGCCTCATTACGACCCTGGCGCTAATGGGTTAACGTCGCCGTAAAAGGCTGCGGCACCGTTAACCCATTAGCGCCTTACAATGAGGTCCCTTTGCGGGATCCGACCTTAATGGCTGGTCTACACCAGCCTTTAAAGTAGGGACCCGCAAAGGGACCTTAGTGCTAAGTATGGTACTGCAATTTGCGGTACCGTACTTAGCACCTTCCCCATTCCCATTGAGCCCTATGGGGCAAAAATGGGAATGGGGAAGGGCCATGGAGGAAGGGGAAATTACCGCCCCGCCAACCTTGTAATGGGGTGGTAATTCCCCCTTTCTCCATGGCGGAGTCGGTAAGTTTCCAGCATGGACCATGGTGCTATTAGCACCATGGTTTTCCGCCTGGGTCGTAATGAGGCCCATTGTGTTAAAACGGGTCTGAGTCTGCCTGAGGAGGATCTGAGGTGAATAGTAAATCACATGAGAAATTGGGTACATGTGAAATCCTGAGAGGAATATAGCTTATCATTTGTTTGTCGCAACAGGCCCTCTGAAATAAGAGACTTTGAAAGGCAAAGAGACTTTGGCACAGACGGCCCTATGCTAATGTTTGAACTGCACCGTTGTTCTAGAGAAGCCAGAGAATGTGCTAAGCTCTACTGTGCCGCCATGTCGCGTGCTGAAAACATGGAGAAGGGAGGCCATTGGCCTTAAAATCCTGACATATCATTTCTTGAACACTTCTTTCTTTTACATAACATTGTTTCCCACACTTTTTGTATTTAGAGATAAAGATTGGCAAAAGTTATTTTTAGTATAGGCCCTTTTATTTTGACAGACACCACTAGGCCTGTGTTATTATTATTTGATGGTAGGAGCTTGGTCCCATCTTTAGATTTAGGATTAGATAGGTGTTTTTCAAACCCTTTTCGAAGTTCAATAAATACCCTTGAACTGTGCTCACTTGTGCCTGTCTCACTGTTGATACCATGCCTTCCTTACACATGACTGATCGTTCATTCTCTGCAACTCTCGAGCAATGTTCGGGAGTGACTGGTGAACATATTGCACTTTGGTTACATTTAGAGTTTACAGTCACACACACTGGGCCTCATTACGACCCTGGCGGAGTGGGTTTACGCCAGCGTTATTCGCGGCGGACCCGTCCGCCCTACTACGAGTTCCCGTAGCGCCATGGAGCGTTTTCCGCCTGGTTTTTCCGGGCGGAGAAATCCATGGCGCTACGGGACCTTGTTGTTAATTACGCCACCGTATTTTACGGTGGCGCAATTAACGCCTTCCCCACTCCCATTATACCCTATGGGGCAAAAATGGGAATGGGGAAGGGTAAAATGGGGAATGGGGATTTACCGCCCCGCCAAGGTCGGAATGGGGCGGTAAATCCGCCAACCCCCATGGCGCTATCGGCAGCTTTCCGCCGTGCTCCATGGTGCATATTGCGCCACGATTTCCGCCAGGGTCGTAATGAGGCCCACTCTGTTTTGTGCAGTGTTCAAAGCATACGTCCACATTTGTTTAATTTCTCTCCTTCAGCATTTCCTGCAAACATTTTGCTTTGAGATTTTCAAAAACCATATATTTTGGCATGTGAACTGTTGGAACCACAATGCCCAATAAGCCACTATCACAGGTTTTATTTCTCTTTCTTGGCCCATGTTTGACTGTGGAACTCTCAGTATATAAATTACTTGAGTTCTCTGCACCATACATGTCTCCTTCTAAACTGCAACTTAGTATGCAATGCTCTCTTGGCATCACTCTCTCTGTTTCTCAGAGCTGCCTGCATGCTGATCCTCACTCTCTGATTCTTTATTTTAATTTGATGTTATTACATTACTTATGTAACTCGTTTATCAAATGCATTGAACAAAGGAATGTATTGCACAACAATAATAAAAGAGGCACTGGCCTGAACCTCGAAAATAGCTCACAAATCAATTGTTTTTAGCTAGGAACAAGGTTTAAGAAAAATCAGATTGCAACAAATGAGATTTGCGAACTGTTCTTAACTGATTAAAGGCCTCATTACTAGGTAGGAGCTAACAGCACCATTGCTACCCCCTTACCGCATTCTGGGTCAGAGTTCCCGAAATAGGGACTAACCGGGTCATTCCAACCTTGGAGGACCCTGTAAGTCCCCATTCCGGGAACCATTCCCCATTCCCATTCGAGCCCCCATAGGGCTCAATGGGAATGGGGATGGAGCTAATAACGGTACCGCAATTTGTGGTACAGTTATTAGCTCTGAAGTCCCTTAACGGGTCCCATCCTTAAAAACCTGGTCAGACCAGGTGTTAAGGAAGGGACCCACTAAGGGACCTCGGAATAGGGTGGTAAGGGATTATGTGCACCGGTGTCCTTACCGGTGCCAGTAATCCCTTACCACCTACCTCGCAATGAGGCCCGAAGTGTGTGGTAGGATCGAATGTTCCATGCTGAAGTGTACAATAATGTAGGGGCTTCATCTTCTCAGGAAAAACGAACTTTCAGATATTACTCTCTACATGCAGTACAGCTGGCATATTTGAGCTCCTGCCCCTAGGCCTGGTAGCTTAATTTGTAGTTTCATGGATTCAGCCATGTAATGGTCTTTCATGTTGTTTTCATCTACCTCCAGCTTAACATTTTGTTTCACGTCTTCCTAAGGCTACTCTTCGCTCAACATTGTTCCCTTGATTTTCCACTTGCTCAACAGAGGTAAAACAGGTGTGACAGTATGCAATGTGTCCACTTAAACTGGTGATATCACTTCACCACACTATATTCCTGTACGCTTTTCCTTTAAAGAGGTATTTAATTTGTGTGTTTCCTAACTTTAATATTGCTATTTTTGTAGAGCCTCGCTTGATCATACTTGTTATTTTGGTAGTTACCGTATTGTTTGAAAACCGTTGCTACCAAATCACATCTCTTTAGGTATTGTCTAACCATGCCCTTGTTACCAACGTAGGTGTGCTAAATCCTTTGAACTGTTTACACTTTAAGAATAAAAAACCTCTATGCCAAGTTATTGCTAAAGTTTAAGCATAGTTCACACAGGCCTTTTGCATCCCCTTTTACTTCTTCTGTCATTAGGATGATTTGTTTGGCAAGGTCCTCCAGACATATCTTTGGAAAGTGTGTTGCAGCCAAGATGCTGGTCTCTCAAAAAAAAAAGACGGACATTGTACATCAAAATTCAAAGACAGTATATTAATAATTCATAACACTAATCATCATAATAGTTAATACATAATCCTTGTTTAAGGAATTCAAAACTAATGAGACGATCAATATTCAAAACACAATCAATAATACATTTTAATTTAACAGATATTTCCAACAGAGAAACAAATAATAATTAATTAAAATAGATCTACTCTACAGCTATCTAGAGTCATCCAAATAAGTTAATAATTTTTTTCAAAATATCAAGCTTCAAATTCGTGTAGAGGTCTGCAATGTCGCTACAAAACTATACTTTCAACGTGCTTTGAATGAATGCCTTTGTCAGGAAGACAGACTCTCTAACTGCAGGCGTTATGAGGATTTTGTCACACAAATATTGTGGGAAGTGTAAGTGAAGAACTGGTAATTAGTCTGCTACTGAAAAGTCATTTCAGAAAATCCCCTCAGGCTTTTTACACATTTCGCAAGACCAACGTCTTGAAAAATGTTCAAACGATCCTCCAGTCACACAAACCACTATGGTAAAACATTGCATGTATGTGCTTGTGCTCCCGCTTAGATCACAGATAATGGAGTGGATGTCTGCATCATTGTTAAAGCATATTACCTGGGGAAAGACATCTCATTACGGGGTTGGCGGAATGGGTTTACTGGCACCGGTAATGGTGCCAGTGCCGGGAAACCCATTCCGCCCTATTACGAGGTTCCCTTGCGGGTCCGGCACAGAACATCTGGTCAGACCAGAAGTCCATTGCGGGTCCCACACGGGGACCAAGGAGCTAATAACGGGCCGGTTTTTAACGGGCCTGTTATTAGCTCCATCCCCATTCCCAGTGAGCCCTATGGGGGCTCGAATGGGAATGGGGAATGGTTTTGTGAATGAGGAATTACCTGGTCCTCCAAGGTTGGAGTTACCCGGTAATTCCTCATTCACAGACCTCGGCTAATAGCACCATGGCTACCTCCAAACCCGTAATGAGGCCCACAGTCTCTTGAAGCAGCGTCAAAGAACATGTTAACCACACATTTACCACCAAAGACTCAAAGAGTAAATCAAGTGATGACAACTTGCCAAAATTCCCTGACAGAACAATGCGTTCTACATTCTGAAAAGCTTGTCTGAACGTTTTAAAAACGAATGAGATTTTAGCAATCCGGTGAACATCAACTTCTAACAACTGTCGACATTGCAAAAAAAAAGAACAGGTAGAAACAATCTGACACCTGCTATTGGCGTGCCCGGGCATAGCCAAAATAAGAAGTACCTACCTGGGCCACTATCTGCGGGTCGCCTACATCCACGAGGAAGAAGTTTGGTGGCCTAAAATAATAAGCAGCAATAAACCATCTCTGGTCATAGCTGCAGCCCTGATTCTTCAGAACATCGGCTTGGAACAGGAAACATGAGCAAAAACTCATACCTGAATGAACTGAGAACGAAACTTAACTTTTCTTTGAAAACAACTTGTTGAACTTCAATAAATTTGGCAGCGAATGATCGAAAACATTATTTTAACTGGAACTTTATGACGAATAGGATTTCTTGTAAACATTGTCTATGATGCAATTAAATCAAGTAAATAAAAAAATAAAAAATAAAATGGCTAAATCCCCTTTTAAAAACGTTCTGTGAATCAGGTCCATTGTATCCAAATTGAGAACGCAAATAGAATCTTAGTAATAAATATTTAAAATATTTAAAACGCAAAATAGCACAATATATGAACCTTTGCTACAATTTAAAAAATATAAGCACAGAAGAGAGTTTGGCTCATCACAGGGACTACCTTTATTTCTTATGTGCTATGTTTGGAGTGATAACCCTCCCCATCTGTACCGTGAACTCCCACGCTGCTGAAACCACATTTTGAAATGGCCTGACTACAGTTTATAGGGAAGATAATGATTGTTTCCCAACAACTTGCAAATAAAACTCTCTTCATCTCTCACGTTTGCCTAAACACAGAGAGGCTGGATGTGGATTTGAACCTTCCTGAATACCCTCCAATATTGGATTTGATGTTGCCTATTGTCCGCTAAAGGTTTGCCTTGGCTCTAGGTCCCACTGTTGCACACATAAAGAGTGGACAAAGGGAACAACAGGGCACCATGCATCTTTGAGGTGTGCGAGTGCAACAATCTTCAAGCGTCTCCGTAGTATTTGTGTTTCAACTTCCTCCTTGAGGGGATAGTTCAAATACCCTGAACCGCATACTGCAGAACTTTCCTTGCCGGAATGTATGGAAAATAATCCCTCCTGCTATCTACAAACCCTCAATCAGATCTGTGAATTTTCCTATTTTAAACGGTCCCAATATTGAAAGCAGGACAAACAAAAAACCGCTGCAATCTTAGCTACCGCAAAACAGGTGTACTTAGATGTTGCAGATGTTTCAATATCCTGTTCACTATACCAGCAGCCTTTGCATGCAGAAATAGTGTTTTGATAAGCAAGGACATTAATTGTATTTTGTTGAGTGGGTATACTCTTTGATTTGCTTATGTATTAGGCTCATGGTTCTATCCCAGACAGTTATAGTTATGGGCTTTGAGGTGCAACTGTTCCCTCCTCATTATTCAATAGTTCTAACGTGTAGACATGAAACGAACGCTGAAAATCTGTGAGATTAAATACAAATGTTTAGGAGCACAGATGAACTTTCATCAGTTAAACATCTAGAACTGTATATCTACTGTATTATCCAGCAAAATACTGAACAGAAATTGATGCTTCTGTGTCACATTTTAATAAGGTGCAGAAACTATAAATGTCTGAATCAATAAATATATTCCTGAGGCTTGCGGATCTGCTTAGAATCAAATACTTTATATAGGCCGACATCTAGTGGCAGACGCAGAGTGCTGCACATCTTGTTTTTTCGAAGTTCGAAAAGGGTTGGCGACTGGGCGTGTTTGTAATATTATCCCTAGTGTGACATCTATTGTTCCCATAATCCAGCACGCGTTGAGGTCCCTCAGATTATTTCTTTCTGCTATCATGCTTGGAGGTATTACGCGGAGTCTGTAGCGCTGCTATATTTTCATAGCTATGAATTTGACTAACTTCTTCGACAGTCGCTGTTCAACACACATTATCGACAGACAGCTTCAAGACCTAACGACTGCCAATCAGATGAACCTCTGAATCAGCGACAGGCTTTCGGCTTACACCAGGCCTTGGCCTTGCAGTGGGGAGAGTGGGGGGGACTGATTAATTTACCCTTATCAGAGAATACATACCTCCACTACCTATACATACTACCCTTGACTAGCTCCCTTTACTATCTTCAGGAACCATGGAGAGAACTCCATTTAAATTCTGTCCCAACTGAAACAGAAACTATCCATGGAAAGACACCCAATGAGTGTGCAACCACTGCCTTCCCCAAGACCACCCAGAGGGACGTTGTGCATTGTGTAAATTATTTCGTCCCAAAACCCCAAAAGAATGATGCACCAAATGGTGGGTGGCCCAAGTTATGATGGCCGATTCTGAAATCCCTACCTGTACCTTTGAGTCGGACGAGGAAGGCCAAGACAGCGAAGGCTCGGCTACGAAGGCCAAAGACTTTTCATAAGAACCTTCTGGCTCCCACACATTGGTCCCTAGCCCTGAAAAGCAGTCGCAGCATGCTGCTATGGGGAAAACTGCTGGCGACAAGGGCACACATGCAAACACAGAAAACAACAACCCTGTGACGTTCTTTCAACGGATGCATCGAAAGAAGGCTGTACACAGGCATATGGCACCTTGCAGCCTACTGATCCACTGCACCTAAAGGCCACTGTGCCTCTGCATCCACGTTTAGCGCAAGGCAAGAAAGAAAAACAAGCACCACCAGGTATGCTTTAAAGTCCCTCAATGGGAGTTTTCCAATACACCAAAATAAATGCTGGAAAAAAAAAACAGTAGAGCGGGGAGTAACACCATAAAAAAGCCAAAGATCTCAACTGCTCTTTATTCCAGTCTCTTCACAAAAAGAGGCCTAGAGTGAAGACCCAGCGGCTATTGTATTCCTGCGGCCTGAAACACCCAAGGCAGGTACTTGGTCTAGGGAATGGTTTTAAGAAACAATGGACAAAGTCTCCTCCTTTGTTCCATTAATGGAGAAATACACAATCAGGCAAAAAACTTTAGATTTGGAAAGGGGCAACGTCTGGAGATAGGGCAATCTTTATTAAAATCACCAAGATGTCAACAATCTTCCACACACATTATTGTGGACATCTCTCATGACTCTTTCCAGGACGAAGAGGAAGCAGATGAAGTTGTGTGGTATGACGGTCAAAATTATCCTGAGGATAACCGAGACGAATTTGATAAGGATGACACTGATGTTTCCATTATAGACTCTACAGATTTTGTTACACCAAAGATTGCTCACATTCCCTACTGATAACCAGATGTTATTCAAAGACTTATTCAAAAGGCTGCCAATCACTTCAAAATTCACACTCAAGAAACAGTTTCTTCATGTTCTGTTCTTATGTGTATGTGTTGCGCCCCGATGCCTGGGGGATTTTGGTGTGCTAGAAGTAAATAAATAAACGGTGGGGGCACAGATTTTGTTGAGGATATCTTGAAAGAGAAGAAATCCATCAGTCAGGCCGTCCCACTCTTACAATATATAAATAAAATAGTCTCCCCATCCCTCACTAAACCTTCACTAACTTGGGCAGTCAACCCCAGTGTCAAAAATAAGGGTGCCCGATCAACCACAGATCCTTTAGGCTATATATATCAAACAACAATATAGTGGACCTTGGCAAATGAGATACGAACCTTTCTTCAAATGGAAAACATAAATATTGTCAGTATCAAAAACATATATTTATTTCTATACACATTTGCAATATTTTTTCATGCACCATGTCTTTTTTATGCAAAAGATTATTTACTACATCTACATCCATACACCACCATTCAATACATTATTCATTCATACTCTCACTTATGTTCATATCTTACCGACCAGGATTATACATAAACCCAAACATATTCACAACATTACATAAATCTATAATACCTATTTAAATTGTCAATGTGTGTTTATACAGAAATCAAACAGCAAACTGCTTATTCGATATAGCTAAACATATGTTTGAAATAGTCTCTAAGCTATCTCCTGCCTTTATATTAGAGGACATGTAAAGCCAGATTCTCTTGTGGTCACCACCACTTGAAAAAGGGCATGTCTCTAGTGCTGAGGCACCTTCCAATAAGAAGTGTAAGAGATTGTATACCCTGCGGAAGAGAGTAACCACCTCTAGGGCCGATTTAACATGCATTGCAAAACAAAACAACTCTGCTTGCAAGATATAACAACACACAGTGGGACAAGATACAAAACCATCTAGACTCTGTCCCAGAGCCAGTTATGTCCCACCTTCTTAAAATCTCTACTGCAGGCAAACATGTTTCCCAGGATATCCTAAATAATACTTTAGATTTCAGCTGACACCTCTGGGAGAGTAATAGCTGAGGGCACCCTGCTCAAACGTCATGTTTGACTCAGGGACTCAGGATTTAAACCGGAGCCTCAGGCAACTTTAATCAATATGCCGATTGAAGATGCAGTACTTTTTGGTAAAGCAGTTGACAAACACTTAGTGATGACTAAAGGAAGGATTGAAATTGAACATTTTAGGACAAATTACAAATAAGCCATTTGTCCATCCAGGCACCTTCAACACAGAACAGTCTATTCGCAGCCAAGGTTTCTCAAATGCCTTGCAGTCTGGGTTCAGAGCATCCTCCTCTTCCTCTATAACCCACGAGGACAAACATCTTCTTTTCAGTCTATCCAGCAAAGAGGATTTTGAAGAGGAAAAGGTTGGGGCACAGCTACAGCCTCTAAGGGCACAGCTTCCCCCACCAGCAAATGACACTCTACTTCAGGCGTCCTCCCATGCATCCCCAGTAGGGGTGTCACATAACATCTTTCACCCACACATGGGAGGGAATAACCTTGGATCATGGGGTGCTGACAACCTTAGAAAAAGGCTACTCGATCAAATTCATAGAATCACTTCACCGCCATCCTCCTCAATCAAGAAGAATGTTGCCAGAGCATCACTTGAGTCTACAAGAAGAAATTCTCATACTATTACAAAAAGGTGCAATAGAACATGTTGTAAATATAGAAGAGAACCAAGGTATTTATTCAGTGTACTTCCTTGTTCCAAAGAAAGATCTAACAGTATGCCCAGTCTTGGACTTGCACCCTGCAAACACAAGAATTCAGGATGACAATGCTCCAGGAGTCAATTCCTCTGCTAAAACAGGGGGATTAAATGACAACACTTGTGTGTGAGCGCGATACAAATAAAATACCATATCATATCATAACATTAGACATGAAAGATGCATACTTTCATATTTCAGTGTTGTCAGCACACATAAAATACCTACGATTCAAAGTGGGGAACACTACCATTTCAAAGTGCTACTATTGCCTCAGCACCTTGAGTGTTGACAAAGGTACTTGAGGTAGTAGCCTCACACCTGAAAAGGCGGTCCATCCCAGTGTACCCTTAATGGTTACAAGCAAGCTGTCTCTGGGATGATCTAGTGGTGGTTTCACATCTTCTGTTTCTATCTCTGCAGTGGTGGACCAAGGAAAACCTTCAAAACGGAAAATCCTTCAACACCCCAGCTATAGAGGTCACTCTCACTACAGACGAATCGCTAAACAGGATGGGGAGCTCATTTTCTCCATCAAACTATGCACAGGGTGTGGACACAAGCATTAACAAAAACACATTTAA
Organism: Ambystoma mexicanum; assembly: GCF_040938575.1. Taxonomy (NCBI): domain Eukaryota; kingdom Metazoa; phylum Chordata; class Amphibia; order Caudata; family Ambystomatidae; genus Ambystoma; species Ambystoma mexicanum. Next base: position 1,384,350,669 of record NC_090937.1, on the reverse strand, counting down.
AACTTCTGAAGCTGCTACCAGTGTTGAAAGCTCTTCGAGCATTCAAACGACAGCTAGTACAAAAGAGAGTGATCATACTAACAGATAGTACTACAGCCATGTTCTACTTAAACAAACAGGGAGGGACACACTCTCCAGGGCTGTCCAGATTAGCACAGAACATTTGACTGTGGGCACCAAAACACAACGAATGGCAGTTACATGCTGATATCATATACAATGTCCTCTCAAACTGGGGGTTTCCAGACTTAGAACTCTTTTCTGTGCAACAGAACACACAATGCCAAGACTTTGCATCAATCGCTTTAAACACTTCACTTGTGTATAAGTGCTTTACAAATAAACAATTACAATTACATGTTTCCCCAGACAGAACCCAAGGGAAACACTCTGTTAATGAATTGGTCATATGCGTATGCGTATGTATTTCCCTCAACACCACTTCTCAACAGGATAGTCCACAAGCTACACCAGGAATAACTAACCCTTATCCTAGAAACTTCTATGTGGGTGCGACAAACATGGTTTTCACACCTACAAATGATGTCTCTTTGTCCTCCAATGAAACTACCATACCCATAGAACATGTTGTCATAGAACCAGGGAACAACACTCCACCTATGCCCTCAGACGTTGAACTTAGCAGGCTTGCTCCTGAGATCATAGAGTTTCGCCATTTGAACCTAGACCAAACATGTGTGGAGACCCTTAAGGAAGCACGGAAGCCAAATACAAGACACAGTTACTTCAACAAATGGAAACGTGTTGTCTTTTGTACCATCAGTCCACCTTCACATATATTACACCATCTACTACATCTTCTAGACTCAGGCTTAGTCTTCAGTTCTTTATGAGTACACCTAACTGCTCTCTGAGCCTATAACACATCACAGAATAATGTTTTGTGGTGGTGTGTGCATGTGGTTAAAGCATTAATGGAAGGTGATAAGAGGCTATACACGCCAATTTCAAATCCAATTCCCGGTTGGGACTTGAATATTGTTCTTACAAGGCGCATGGATGCCCACTTTAGGACCAATGCAAAAAGCCAGTCTTAAACATCAAACTTATAAGACTGCTGTCGTTGTTGCTATTACTTCTATTAGAGTAAGTGAATTAAAAGCATTTTCAGTGTAAGATCCTTTTGTCATTATTTACAAGGACAAGGTGGTACTGAGCACATCTTTTCTTCTCTCCACCGTTCATCTCCAAGTTCTGTGTAAATCCGTCTATAGGACTTCCTGCTTTCTTCCAAGTCCCCAAAAATGCAGCAGAGAGAAGCCTATATAACCCAGATTTCAAAGGGTTGTCATGTATTATCTTTAAAAGAATAAACCTCTTAGAAAAACAGAACTTTTTTTGAATCTCTAGCCACAGGAAGAGAGGGTGATCCAATCTCCAAATCGGTTATCTCTAAATGGATTGGCAGATGCATACAACTTTGATATTCTCTTGCCAAAAGAACATTAACATTCAAGCCCAGAGCACACTCAACATGGGGAACAGGGGCCACTCTAGCTTTCATAGCACATGTACCTTTGGATTCCATTTGCAAAGCTGCCACTTGGAGTTCTGTTCATGCTTTCACACAACATTACTGTTTAGATACCCATTCTAAAGGTGACACACGGGTGGGTCAGGCGGTGTTAAAACATATTTTACTGCACTACCTTCAAATAGCCTGCCTCCTTCTCCAAGTACTGCTCGCTAATCTATGGAAAGCATGTGATTTGAAGCAGATCCACAAGCCTCAGAAGGCATACATTACTCACTGTTATTGTATTTCTTATGCTTGTATCTGCTTAGATTCACAGCACCACCCTTCATCCCCTCTTGGAGTTAAAGGTTCTTGGGTAAATCACAGATGTTTCACACCTCATCAAAACGTACCTAATCTCCATGCATGCACTTATCTCCCTCTGGTCAGAAACAAATAAATAATCAGAGGGACCTTGACACGTGAAGGATCAGGGGTACACTAGGGATAATATTACAAACACGGTCAGTCGACATCCCTTTTTTCAAACTTCGAAAACAAGAAGTACAATACTCTGCACCTACCAAAATACGATAACTGTGAGTAATTTATGAAATGTATGTAATATATATAAAATTATTATAGGGCAGTGATAGTCGCCCTATAGTTAAGGTGAGTTGGACACACATGGGGCCTGATTCACAGAGCCTTTTCCAATGGGAAAATCACCATTGTAAAATGCTTTTGTCAACCAGGCCCATAAGAACCCCTCCACATTCTATTGTTAATAACTTTTGATTCGAGTAACCTATTTGTCTGTAATTTCGAAAGTGATTAAATGTCTGTGCCCCCCAGACTGCAAAGTTTTGTAAAGCTTTTTTTTTTTTAAAGTGTGGCCTGATTCCCATTATATGTGTTCTGTGATGTCATCATTGTGGTCATAGTTTATGCAACAGGTGCCGTGAAGTTAAGGTGGATTTAGCTGAATTTCCAGGATTTTGTTGCATTAAGTTCTCACCTTCCTTGCATCTCAAGTATTTGTTTTGAATATAAATATATATAAAGAACACCAAAACTGTACTCATGGTGTTGGGATCACACTCTCCTGCACTTCAAAAATAATGCCAAGGTGTAGATGATCGCAGTCCAACACATGAGGTTTACTGCTAAAACGCTCATAGGCTGTGAGAGAGGAGAAAAGGTAACACGTTTCGCACCCACACTGGTTGACAGATCACACACCTCTGAATATTTCCTGTGGAACCTTAATGCTTGCCTCCATGTCTGGCCCAAACAAGACATCACATCCATCCAGATGGCCCGCCTCTAAACATACACAAATAAAGCAGCCATTTTTAATGAGTAAACCTCAATCGGTCTCCAGAGTCCTGGTTCTCTCTAGGCTGGACTATTGCAACAGCCTCTTCCTCTACCTCCCTTCTTCTGACCTGCACCCTCTGCAGTTCATCCAGAAAAGAACAGCAAGACTTATGCTTGGCCTCAAGCCCAGGCACCGCATCTCTCTGGCGCTGAAATCCCTTCACTGGCTCCTCGTGGCTTCAAGGATCAAGTTGAAGACCCACTGCATTATTCACAAGGCTTTCTGGGGCCTGGGAACTACTTATCTGCAACACTGCCTACCTAAATACTGTCCCTCATGAGCCCTCCCCTCATCTACCTCCAAACTTCAGTGAGTGAGTCCGTTCTCCAAGCAGAGATTTGGAGGGAGATCCCTATCCTTAGCAGGTGCCTCCCTTTGGAATGGCCTCTCTGTTGCCCTCAACCTTGAGACTGGTTTTCTTAAGTTCCGGAAACTCCTCAAGACCTTCCTCTTCTCCTCTTCCTTCTCTTTCCCTCTACCCTGCTAACCTAGTTTGCTGCTCTTTCCCCCTCTCCCTCCTCTTCCTTACAGCTTGCGGACTGGCTGCCTGGCGTACCTCAGAGTCTCACAGGCCCTGGTACCCCCGCCAGTCCTCTTTCGGACTTGCCTCAGGGCCCTACACCCCACCCACACTCACTGCACTTGCAAATTAACCCAAGTGAGTGGCTCTCTCTGCACTTACCCTAGTCTCCACCGACCGGGTGCACTTGGACCTCCCCCTCCCAGTGACTGTGTGCATTTCCACGATCCGTACACACTGTGCCGAAGATTGGCTGTCTGTTCTCCCTTGTCTTCACCCCTTAATTGCACTGGTAAAACTGCAGAATCGCTGTCAGGCCTATTTGCTGTATCTCAAACTGTTAAATGTATTTACGCACTTACTCTGCCTGTGTAGACTATTATCGTCTCAGAATTTCAAGGGCTCTATGCGACAGTTTTTCCCCCCTGTTCCCACCCCGCTTGAGCGCTTTGAAACACTTGCCTGTGTATAGGCACTTTATAAATAAACAATACCATACCATGCGCACAAACTTCTGACGCTTAGTAAACATTAGCAACCAATGGACAGTTAGATATTAAAGTAAAGGTTGAAACCCATTGAGTAAATAGGATCTGTGCAAAAATGCGAAGTGTAAAAAATATTCAAATACAATATGTAAAATGGCTATACCTCAAGATAAAGCGCATAGTGCAAGATGTACTTCTAAGGTATCACAAAACCCCACTAAATTGAAATCAAGTCATGTAAAAACATGAACAATTGCATCCGATAAATTGCTTACTTGTGCTATTTGCTGTGCAACATTGAAATAATAGAAAACACCTATACACACATGTGAATTGCATGGTGCACTTGAGAAAACAAAAATATCTCTAAGTTAATGGCATATATAAATAAATTATCGGAATGACTGCATAACAATGTAATCAATAAAGTACTGAGTGCATGTAACAATGTGCTGCAATCTTATAAAGTGAAACCGAATACTCAGAAGATACTTAAAACAATGCCTACATTGAACAACCTAAGAAAATAAGGAAAACTGCCCAGGAAGCTAAGAGAAGAAAGAATGATCAAATAATTGCTGACATTAATGTATATACACATACATCTGTATATGCAAATGAAAACGATTCTACATGAATACATTGAGGGTCTTTTTATGATGTATATTGAAGAAGGTTTGCCAGGACAGCGATCTTCCGCATGTGAATGAATTTCTCTCCCTTGGCCATGCTTCGAAACAAGTTGCACTTTGAGAGGTATAATTGGGAGCAATGTGGGTTTGAAATTCTGGATTTTATCAAAGCAGGATTGCATTGTGGAATGTCGGGGACTATCTTATGTATCTGGCTGGCCAGTAATTCACCCTCTCCAGGAACTATGACAGAGCATGTCCATGGAGAAGTTCTTAGCATTTTGGATGATTTCAATTATTCTTCTTATAAGCACCCTTTCAGATGACCTCCTCTTCTTTGGGGGACATTCCTAGGGAATTTAAGGTCCAGCAGCCTTGTGCCTTTGAACCCTTATGGAAGATGATGTTGTCCTTCAATCAACCAATTATTCTTTTAAGTGGCCATATCCACAGCTCACTATGTGGCAACACGAATGGTTTTTTGGGATCTATATAACAAGATGCTTCCAGATATATGGGTTATTTATCCACATGGAGATTTTCAAACAACTGTCTCTTTGACTTTTTATTTTAACCAAAACACCGTGGAGCCATTTTAAATGAAATGGTAATTGCAGACTGGGGACTAACAACACTTGCACTTGCGTGTTGCATACAGCTTTTAACAGACTGAAGGGGAATGTAATAGTAAAAGGTAAAGCGAGGCAAAATTGGCTTTACTCTTTACTTTTACTCTTTGCAGGTGGTGTTTTATGATGGATATCAATGGAATCTGCCTGCTCATTAGCAGGTGCTAATATGAGGGATATTCCATTGGAAACCATTCGGTTTACGCCTGCATGTGAATCGTAAAATGAAGAGCCCTCCTGTGACGATAGATGCAAGCAAAGTGCAGATGCTGTCTCCGCTTTGCTGCTCTCTTACGCCTCAGGGCGGATGAATAACGAAACAAGGCTTAAAAGTAAACCGTGAATTGCTTTTACACTTTCCTTTCATGTTCCACTTTATGATAAATGTCCCCTGAGCGTCTTACCAATGTTCTTTATATATTAGGTGCAATGCATCAATTACAGCATGTATTTAAAAGCTTATATTTCAACTCGTTCATGCAAATAAACTGTAATTCCCACATTAATTACAAATAAAGTCTGTAATTCATTGGACGGAAAAAAGGAATTGATTATTGGTCCAAATTCTGATCGATTGTTCCCACTTGCTGAAACGCAGCGGGGGTCATTTCTGAAATTCCAAAAGATTACGAGGAGGGGACTGTATACGTTTGCATTTCGATGCAAACATGTCCCCGCCAGTCATTTTTATCGACTGCACTGTGGAGTGCAAAAAAAGGATGTAAAGCGAAGACGATAACTGCCTTTTACCCCCGCCTTTTGCAGTCCACACGGCACAGTGATTAAACACTCGCTGCGGTTTACATCTTAGGCAGTGTTTACAATGGGATTCTATGGAGTCTGCCTGTTTTTTGCTGGTGTAAAAAGTAAGCATATTCAATGGGAATCCACAGCGTTTAAGCCAGTGAGCAAAATTCATGCTGCCGTAAATGCTGGAGTATTTGGATGTTGGAGAAGATTTTACATTACTATCCGGGCCTCCTGTATTTGTAAAATGTGTATGCATTATTTTTACACATTCATTTTATGTTACTCATTACAGAACATGAGCGCCAATGTATCTTAACATGAGTCTAGCAGTTTAGACTAGAATACCTTGCAGGCTATCTGCTCCTAAATATTATTTTCGTTCTAACCCTCATTTCCTGTGATCAGAGAGTAAGAAAAGAAGTAGTGGAACTATGTTACCTGCTGGCCTGCCCCCAGGCCCGCACAATCTCCATCGCGTCACCCCCTTCCACGCACAATACAAACCCGCAAACAAACACACCTGCTGTTTAAGGGAATGTTAAATGCAGTGCACTGAAGTACAAGTTTCAACTTCCTCATACACTTTTATTTTAAATGGAATGGTTTCTTTTTAAAATAAAAGTATTGGAACACTAAAACATTAAAACAATAATGAAAGTAGAGGCGTACCGCTCCCAAACTCTCCCACCCACTTCGACTACTGCAAAATGCATTGTGATGTTTGCACCAGCAGCCGAATTTAAAACGTCTCAGTTGCATTTGGCTGTGTTTCTAGAAGACATTATCCAAATTAAAAGTGGCACCCAAGTGCAAATACAGCACTCGAGAGCAGCACAGCTTAATTAAACCCTGCAGAGTAACTCTGACTCTCATTAAATTTGACAGTACGTTATTGAGGGTCAAATTAGGAAGTAAAGCCGGTTTTAAAGAAAGAAAGCTGTTATGCAAATCCCCAAACTCCATGGCGTCACCATAGAGTCCTTCTGTTCCCATTAAAGAGAATACTGCTGAGGCTGCGCAATGAGTGTGTACCATCTGTAGGCTTGTTCGCCTGTGTGCATGGTTTCGTTTTCGATGCATGTACACAGAAAATCAGTTTCCCTCATCTGAAAAGGGTATGCTCCTGTGCAAAGAAGAGAACATCCCAATAAAGTATACCTGCCCGAAAAGGCAATGGACAAACATTCCATGTTAGAGAATGGCCTTTTTAGTCCCTTCTCTAACAACAAAAAGGACCACCTGCATCTCAAATGATGCACTCTCCTGTTTATCAGGAACACTGGACAAGTGCAATCAGGTGCGCCTGCTAAGTGACTGTTTTTGACCTGACAGGAGCATTACATTTCCAGCATGAGAGACATGGTGGTTGAACACAAATTGACCTATATTTTATTTGCTTTTAACACTGTTATATTTCTGATCATGAATTAAAACAGTGGGCCCAAAGCGTTTTCTGTGCCAACTCTCTTTTAGCCAGAGTTACAACTAGCCACCTATGCTCAGACCATAATCACGCTAGGTGTTATTATAGGAACAAAATAGGTACACCGTTTTAATTCCCTGATATTTGTTTTTCCTTATCACCCCTGCCAAGTATGAGCAATCAAGCCCTGAGAAAACGAAAAGCAGAGCAGAAGTAACATGAATCTCTCTAATGTTCGTTCCTTTTGGTCGAACATCTCTTGGGTGCCCCAGTGTCTGCTATAAACGCGATTTGCAGCAATCGCAATGTTGACAAAAGCTCTCCTGCCGGTATCAGCACATATTGCAATGATACTCTGAAAAAAAGGGATCCGAAGACTGTCATCCTTTTAGCTGATCTATACGTATACATGATTTCCAGAGAGGCATGCCCAAGTGCCCACTAAGGACTAATCTGCATGACTCCATTGTGTCAGATGCCAAAACACGTTATTGTATTTGTGTTATTGAGTTTGTATAGTGCTTATGCCACGACTCTGAACAAACCAAATTGGTTCAAAAGCAGAGTCAGGATACAAGCTTACAATAATCTAACAAACTAAGAGTGAAATGTAGTGCTCTTTTAGTCATGAACGAACGATTGAGACTGATGCTAAGGATCTAGCAGTAATTGATTCCAATGCTTAGGCTACAAAAGAGAAATACACAGAGACTGAGACCAAGGAGGCTTTGGAGGAGTGAGAAAAATATGGGATTCAGACAGTAAAGAGTAGGCTGGAGAATAACCAGAAGTGGGGTAAAGATGAGCCTGGCCATTAATGTACGCACAGATGATATAGAGAAAGATGAAGACTAGATGGGACTCGGAGGGAAGCCAATGTAGTGAGGCAGAAGAGGTGGAAACAAAATCTTTAGGAGAAAGACAAACATGTAGGGAGAGGAGTTCTAGATAGAATAGAGAAGGCCTAGTGACACAGCTATGAGACCAAGTGGAGGGGCTGATCAATAGTCAAGAAGAGAAACAATATTGAGGATCTGTGCAGCTTCGCAGCATGACATGATTACAAGGTGCTACTTTGATAATGTTATATAAACGAAAGTTGCATGATGGACCAATCTTGGAAATACAGAAAAAGATAGAAAGGAGCAAGATGAACTCCAATATCATGTGCAGAAGAAGAGAGGAGAAGCTGGGAGAAAGGCAATGACACTGATGGTGGGAAGGAGTGTGACAAAATGACTTTTGCTCTACAGGAGTATACGGATGGGTAGTGTCTAAGTTGCCTACACAGCGCCCATGCGTCTATAAACTAACAGCAATCCCAATCATACGTTAAAACAGATACAGCCAAGAGTTATACCTCCTTCACCTTTTGTGGTTGCACAGGCAGAGGGAAGGCTAGACTCTCATAAGGGGTATATATGTGATTCTGTAGCAACCCAAACAGCAAAGTACAAACAGTTCAAAATAAAAGGAATGTACAGTCAAGGTTATATGAAATATAAATACTTAATACCTGTGAGACAGATGAGGCACAGTGATAACAGTTGCCTTGTTAAGGTTTTCAGGCAGGTAAACAGGCATAGGAAAGGGAGACCCCCAGTAACCAGTCCCCTCCTCCAGTCCTTCGTCAATTGCCAGAATCCTTCTCCTTTCATATAATAACAGCAGGTAATCCATGGAATCTCCTGCCTTGATTGTTCTGCTAAGAATGACCAGTGGTTTACTCAACACTCCATATAGCTATACTTTAGTCAACGAAACTGGGAAAAAGGCAAGAAGCAACCACAATGAATAAAAGAATATGGGCCTCATCAGGGGTTGGGCAAAGCCGTCAAAATGCAGCAGTAACGTTTTTACCGCTGCATTACCACTCTGCCCAATCCTGAGTTTTCGGCGCTATTACAACCAGTGCTATTACCGCTGGTGGTAATACTGCTGAAAAGCCCCATAGAGTCCTATAGACTGAATAGAAATGGGGATTAACAGTGCCATCGCAACACAGTATCTGGTGAAATTGCATTGGACTGAGTTGCAGTAACGCTAATAGCGTTTAGCGGTATCCCAACATATTTACTGCCCGTATACCGCCCAACTCGTGATGAGGCCCATGTCTCTCAGTGAAAAATCGTGCAAAAGTGACCGGGCCAGTCTCTATGGCCCAAAGAGGGATCAGGGGGCAGTTATGCATTAATAGTACCTTTCTGCTGTTCTTTGGTGTTTCACAGTATCGATATAGGATTGGAGCTGTGCTGCAGTGAGGGTCAAACCAGGTTTGGGTGCCGCAAGCAGTGCTGAGTCAAGTGCGGAGCTGCCTTCTAGTCGGGTTGAATCAAGTGCTTGGTGCGGCGCAAGTGCAGCATTTGAATTATGCATTTCAGATGGTACACAGTGTAAGATCAGGAGTTGAGGCAGTTTGAGACATTAGTAACCGCTGGTTCAGCTTGGCATGTGATGCAATGGCTTTGTCTCAGCATGAGTTTATAAATCTTTGCTAAACATTGATACACCCCTTACATGCAAAAGATACAAACATGCTGGGCTCAATCATGCCACTTTTATGAGGTACTCTTTTATGTTCGTATGTAGATGTTTCAGCCACAATTTGTGCTGCACTCAAGTATGTGTCCATGCATCATTGTGTGCTTCCTGCAGGTGCTTGTTTTGTTCTTCATAAAATGTGTTTTGCATGACTTTGAACTAATGTTCAGTGTAGTTCCTGGCACAGCATTTCTATTACATATTCATGCTAGTGGCTACATACCTGCGATGCAGGTCACATGGTTTAGAATATGTCATGCATCATTTGATCTAGACACTGTGGATTGTCATCTGCATGTTCATGCTTCTATTAAGTTGCGATAACTCAGATAATATGCATGTGCCATGTGACAGGGTGTAATTACATATGTTGAGGGGTTCGGGCAGAGCCACATGTACTGTTTTGTTTTGTGAGTTTTCCTTGGCAAAATGATGTGCCTATGCAGCTGTTGCTCTGCAGACACACTGTGATAGTGCGTGTTGTGCTGGAGGCATGCACATATTTTAGTTAGTGGTGTCTATGACACATGGCAAATGGTGTTGGTAAATGTGTAGATTTGCCTTTGGCACACCTACATGTATACTAGCATGTCACATGTTTGGTCAGGATTGTCTCCCAATTTTAGCTCTTGGGCATTTCTCAAAGGATGTCATTGTATGTAGTTTAGAAAGCTGAGGGTATTTATACATATCCTGTGGGGTGCATTTACAGTCCCTAAAAGAAATCCCTGTCACCTGAAACACATTAGACATTGCACCAAAAATGGCTGTGCTTTGTTCCCTGGCACATGTGTGGCAAGCATTTGAACCAGGCATTGAAGAATGGCCCTGCGTTTGATGTAGTTCATCTGGATGGTTGCTTCTCTTTCATTGGCATACCAAGAAGTTATGCACTACATTGAAAAATGGCCCTGAGTTATTTAATCTGCATCACAAAAAGTTATGCACTACATCAGAAAACAGCCTTGTCTGACAGTTAATTCACATGAGGGGCAAGGATTTCATCCAAAATGCAACCCGACACAGATGTTGTTTTCCCTTTCATGTAAACCACAGTGCTCAAAACACTGCAAATGGAAACAACAGCCTGGCTTTTCCTTTTCATTTCATGTCACATCAAAGAACCCTGTGCCGTATCCCTCTGTGTCCATGAACCAACAGTAATGCAAACCCACTCAAAAGGTCAAACTAAAAGAAAATCCCATGACCTTCAAAACCGCATTTCAAACATTAAATGAAATACGTCTTGCACACGTGGGAAAGAAAATAAAGACAAATTACATTTAAAAGCCAATGTGAGACGGTGGCTTTTGCTTGCACAGAAATGTCAGTGTGTGGGTGGGGAGTTAGCTGCACAATGTACATTTTGTTTGTCCCCACAAGATTGCAGTCACCTTGGGAAAAGACCCAGAGTACCAGTAAAACCAGTTTTCGGGCTCAGGCATAAAACTCAATTGATAGCCTGGCCTACCACTGGAAGTTATATTAATAAGTGAACCATTCCACAATGATATGTGATGTGGCGGAGGGCGTGATGATCATCTGTTCTGCCAGACTAGAAGGCAGTACTGGCAGAAAAGACAAAGGAAGCAAGTGTGGCTAGTGCTTGACTAAGAAGTGCAAGTTCCTTTTGCACCCACTCCCAAGGACAAACTGACAAACTTCAAGGGGTGCATTAAAATTCTTTCATTGCCACCTTAGCCAAGGGGAGACATTTGTCTGTGGGGGGGGAAGCACCACCCTCCCATATGTGACAGGTCCTCCAAATTGACAGTAACACGTTTATGCATTTTAGGCATTTTTCCCCAGCACTCAGAATAAGAAATCTTTTTTGTGTTATGATATTTTCCATGTGATTTCCAGGCAGATTTTTAGAGACTAAATGCATGTTACTAGGACTTTGTAAAATGAAATGGCCAGTCAAGACTTGTTTCTGGCTGATTTTAAAATGGGACAAATATGACAGTTGGTGGAAAGATGGAGATCTACATTATGAAAATGCTTAATCAATTGCAGAGTGATAACTATTATGCATTTCCTGAAAGGACAAAAAGGTGCCAAGGGGCCATGCTACCTCGCACAGATTCAGCGATCGGCTTGCCTAATTCCCTATGAACCCCTGAAACCACCTATCTATTTCTTATGGTGGTGTCTAGTATAAGTTGAAAGTTATGATACATAACTCAGTTTTGCTAAAAAGTTGGCTAGGAGAACAAAGAACTGTCATAAATTGTCATGATGCCTACCTCCAAGGAGCCGAGTCCGACCCAGCAACCCCAGAGGCAGGCATCATTCCCCCCAGGGAAGTGCCAGCGGGCCCAAGCTCATGTTGGACCCCTGTCCTGGCACCTAAGGCGCCAGGCTCATAAAGCTAGACATGTGTTCAAGTCTTTCAATGTGCACTTACCTGAGGCAGACCATGCTGCTACATCCAGGCCCTCTTGAGGCCTGAATGGAACTGCTTTACCTGTGGGACTACTTTCCACCTGGGTGTGGTCGGGGAAGGATACATACCTGATCGGTGGAAGGATACATACCTGGAACTTCTTCCAAAGCTATTTAAACCACGCCCGATCAGCAACTCTTGCTTCGCGTTGTCCTGCTCCTCGCAGCTGGACGCTCACCGTGTCAGCTCCTGCATCTGGACTTCAGCCACGCCTGTCAGCATCCTGGGTCACCTGCAAAGGGAGATAAGAGAGAATTGGTGAGAAAGAAGACCTTACCTGCTAAAGCTGTATCACGGAGACATCACACCGACAATCCTGAAAGAGAAGACATCATTTTTAAAAGCATTTCGTTTCGATCGCTGCAGCGCTGCATTTTACTCACCTTTCCTGGGCACCTCCATCTTCAGCAGCGATCATCCGGATCCGCAGCCACTTCCCAGTGCCTACAGAGAAAACGACAAGAACACAAGGTGAGGGAAGGAAGGGAATAGGAAAAGCTCAGTTTCCTTCTAAGACTTACCAGTTGGGTCATTCCCATTTCATTTCGGGTCCTGGCGCTTCCTGGCATTCCGGACCCCGGCCCCTATGGGGAAAAAAGACAAAGACATTGAATGAGCGAATGCAGAGACATTACCCGAACGCTCATCCAGAACTTACCTGTCATTTATTGGAACTGCACGTTTCACTTCGGGTCGGCGCCATATCTCCGGCATTCCGAACCCCGGCCCCTAAGGGGAAAAAGACATAAGCGTTAGCGCTTGCTGCAATAAGACAATGAACATTATTATTAAGCTTGAACTTTTGAACTTGCAACAGAACTCTTACAGCGCCTTACCTGAATAGTCAAGCTTATATAGCAACTTCCATCAAACCTCAATCCAGTGAAGTAACTGGGTTTCAACGCGCCCCTGCATCAGAAGCAGGATGGAGAACTCATGCTTCTAGACCCTAAGGTGAGACTTCACGGGGAATCGTGGAAGGGTATCGTGGAGGGTTGGAAGGAAGTGGGAGGCTTGAGCATTATTCCGTCAGTAGGTAATACTCCCTTTTCACGCACAGGGGAATATTCCTACGAGCCAGAGAAGCCAGAGTAGAGGGGCCCTACCTGTCCATCTTCAGAGTCCTGCGCTTCACCATTGAAGAAGCATCAGCACTCGAAGCCAGACCTGCGCCTCCGTGGGAATCAGGTGAGCGTGACATAAATGCCGAATAGACAGATGGTGCTCCCTCCCTTGAACCATTGACGCCAGGGGGTGGAGGGAAGAATGGTAGGCTGTACTATCCCTGGGTTGGAGTAATTCTATGGTTCTTCCCCCAGATTGTAAAGTTAATGATGTCATATGGGCTATGTAAGGGGGGACTGTACTAGACAGACGCACACACAGACAATAATCCAGGGTGACAGGAGAAAGAGGACAGAGCCAGCTGATCCCATCCAAGAGGGTGCAGAGACCAGACACTTGCCTAGCTGATCCCATCGAAGAGAGTGCAGAGACCAGACCCTTGCCTAGCTGTCCAGAGGGTACTGAGATCCAGTTGACTGTCCAGAATCCCAAACCACGGCTTACTTTGTAAGTAGAAAAAAACCCAGTCCCAAATTGCATAAACCTCTCCTTTTGTAACATAAATCCCATAGAAAATCCCACAGAAAATCCCAGTGAAAATGCCATTGAAAGTCCCAAAGTGCTAGTATAATTCATTCACATTTCCATAGAAGAATCTGTATTAGCCTGTGTATGTTAATGTATCCCTTTGATACATCTTTCAGTTGTCTGTATAAGTCCTTAGCATAATTTTGAAATAAATCAATTAATTCCCCTCTTGAAGTTCACGTTCAATATTGTTGCCATTCGAAATCAACAATTCTGTTGAGTGCCTTTACTAACTATAGTCATTAAAGTATAGCCTCAACAGAGTTAGTCTCCTTGGCACTGAAAACCGAATGTGTCTGTGTATTGTGTGCATTCCTACGAATTCCTAATTTGCATATTTCCCATTGAAAAAAACCAAACCATAGTCCCATTGAGAGCAATCCCATTCTGTTAGAATCCTATCTGTTAGTTGCCTCTGTCCTTGTCCTTAAAACCGAGTTTGACCTCTAATCCCTTTCCTTAGCCACCTGTCATTACAGAAGCTGTGTAAAACGAATTTCCTTTTGCTGTGTGTATTTTTCTTTTGCATTTACTTTCTCTCCAAAATCGATTTTCCTACCTTGTTGCCACATTGCTCAGGTGTGCTGATTAGTAGTCTTTAGGCTTCCTTATCTCTTCAAGCGTAGCAACCCGAATGTCTTTTCTAGCTGTCCCTAGCAGTTGTGAGTGACCGTGCGAGTAATAAGCAAATCCGATTCTGCCATTTTGCTCCAAAAAAGGGTTTCCACTTTATTTTCTGGCTTCCCATTTTGGGGTGGTGGATTGTATTCAAAATTCGATTTTCTCTTCCTATCCTTACTCCTTGCCACTGCCTTCCATTCAAAGGGAATTAAGTTAGCTGATGTTTGAGGGTGAGTGTTGCAGGAATAGTGCTTACCCTTGGTGCTATCTCTTGTGTCAGAACTATTTTTCCTGTTTTGTTATTAAAGGTACATGTGTACTGTGTTAGAATTTTTGAACCCATTGTTCTGTAGGCATCATTGCTTTTGTGTTGCCACAACATTGGTGGCTATTGTAAAATAGTATTTTGAATATTTTTCCTTTTTCCATTAAATAATACATTAATAAATATCTTATTTATGCACACCGGCCTGGTTCCTAGTCCATTGTGACACAGGGTGTTGGTGAAGGTAGGTGCAAGACGGGTAGGAGGTCTATTCAAAACAGATCTGTGGTTTATTAAAGATAAAAAGCTTTTTTATTGTGCGCCACGTTCATTGTTGGGTATGGAGTCCCTGGCTAGAGTGTGCTGTGTTATAAAACCGTCACAAAGTGGGGGCTTGTGCCATGATTGAGGTTACGGTTTTCACCCATGACAGTCCAACACAGCAGACTAACCCATTGAAGGTAGTGTTACTCTTAGTGGCTAGTAAACTGAGTTACACTGTAAGGCGCCATCCAAAAACTTGTACCCTCGGTATGAAGCCTGTGTCTCAAAATAAAATGTGTAACCTAAGCTAGGCAAGAGCAGGGTAGAGATGTTGTGCTTGCATAGATAACCAAAGCAAGGACACTCTTCATAATGAGCACAGTGGAAATTAATATGGCTAGGCAGCACCTTCTGTTCAAATTATTCATTGGAGGGGAATAGGCAGAACAAAAACATGAAACCTGGATATCTGGTATGATGTAACAGGTGACCTCAATGAGCATGAATGTGTGGCGTGGCAGTGGCCTATTACATCAAGCCGCGACTGAGTTATATATGACTCAGAACATCAAAGATGAGCAGATTAAGATGGTCCAACTCACTGCGTATATGTACTTCCACATGATAGTCATGGAAGAAAAATACCAAGAAAGTGTAACCTCTGTGTAAAATGAATCTGAGCTTTTAAATCAAATACAGAGTGAGTTAATGCAGGCAGAGGAGAAAATGCAAGATAACCAGAACTCTGAGTTAGATTTAGGAAATACCATTCAGCAGCTAAAGAATGAGTTGGCAACTCAGCAACAAAATAATTCAAAGCAGGTGGCCCAATTGTCTGCACTGAAAGAGGGGTGTCAGGAAAATGTTTATTCCCTTAAAGAGAGTCAACTAAAATTGAACCAACAAGTGGTATACAATATAACCTGCTAGAGGATATGATTGATTACAAAATCAGATTAAGCAATTGGAAGAGGAGAATAGTAAGTTAATCATAAAAGAGGTCCATTCCGAAACAGATTTTGACCAGGAACGCCAGCAGCTCTGAACTATAAAACAATAGAGAGATAACATGACAGAACAGATTGGCACCCTGTATCAAGAAAAGGATGCAATTGGTCAGGAAGTGTGCAAATTAAAGACAGACCTGGAGAGAAGTGAGTCATGTTTTCAGGAACTGACTAACCTAAAGGTAGAGAATGAAAAGTTAATGGGGAACATAAGGCAAATAGAACATGATCTGGATCAGAAAATACGGACACAAAATGCTCAGAGTGAGAAGATATATTCCTGCAGCAGAAATGGTCTGAGTACTCCCAGACAAAATAAAAGGCCCAGAAAGAAAATGAAGACCTTGGTGATGAAAACAGGGGACTCCAGAGCCAAGTAGCAGCATAAGGGAAGGTCAGAAAGGCCAATCAAGCCCTGACAGCAGAGCACAAGGTTCAGGCCTTTGCATACTATCAAGAAATAGGGACTGGGAAACAGAAATGTGAGAGGTTAGAAAAAGAGTGTGCTAGGTCAAATAAGGATTGAGGAACCCCGAACAGTTAGAGAGTGGTGGGGAAACCCCTGATCACAGTGTGATGCCATCTGTAACAAGGGCCTCAAGCCAATTTACCACCCTATATGCACAAGGTGCTGCTAACTTCATGTCCACAGGTTCACAAGTACCAGAAACCATGAGGTAGCCAGACTCAAGTAGGCCGAGCATGATTGAGCCGGCAGGCCAGCGTCCATCAGATATTGGTGTACATGCATCCCTGTTCAGGTTAAACAATATTGTGGCCCATTTATCTGACCAGGAAGACTCCTATGAAGAGAAAATCAGGGAGCTAGGCTGGCAGAAACATAAACTACAAAGGAACCACCTGGTCCACTTTGCAGGTAAAAAGGAGTCTAGGCCCCAAAACAGCATCCTGAAAACCTACACCCATACAGAGAGGTGGCAGGAGTTCTCCAACAACCCCAGAAGAAGGGAGCAGTCAGATGACTACTCCCCTGTGCAAAAGAGGGAGTCCAAGGGAAGTGACTGAGAGAGCCCACAATACAACAGGGGAGAAGAGACTAGGCCCCATCATTCTGGGAGAGACACCCAGGCTCAAAAAATCAGGGAGCTCCTAGAGAATAGGGATGGGACCTCAAATAGCAGCAGCTCTGAGTCTGAGGGTTAATGGAAGTGCAGCGGAAAAAGAAGGCTGCCAAAAAAAAGAGATCAAGGCCATTAGAGGTTTCATGACCCTCTACCACAAAAACGCCAAGTACTCAGTCAGGCAGCATCTGGAAATGTATGACCAGATGATGACATCATTTGGCATTAAAAATTATCAGAATTCTATGGAGTTTGCCAAATGGACATTCTCCGCAGAATACTCCAGCTTCTTTGCTGGACTGGAGGATCAAAACCATTCAAGGTGGTCTACCTATAAGGCAGCCATCTTGAAGCACTTCTCCACGCACAGAAACCCTTCGGTATCTCGCAAGGAGGCCCACAACCTGCAGTGCGTAGAGGATCAGACCCTGAGAGAATTTGTTCAGAATTGAAGCGGGCATTTGAACAAACCACTAGGCGGGTGCGCACGAACAATAGGGAGTTCATCACTACCTATTTCCATGCACTTCATAAATACATTATAACATAATATAATTTGTTAGGGGCTTCCACGATGAAAGGACCCTGGACTGGGTAATAGAGCAAACTGCCCGGATCTATGAGGTGCAAAAACCAGTAGAAAATAACAACCCTCCCAAAAACCCCAAACAAACCAACACCGCCGGTGCTGCCAAGGTGGCAGAGGTGAAAGTTACCCCCATTTTGGACCTAGAAATGGGGGACCTAAAAATACACCTCCCACTAACCAATCAAATCAGAAACAGAGAAGACCCTCTGACCAGTCTCAAGCAGGTGGTAGCCAGGCAGAGTACCCCACAAATTTGTCACCTGACTCTGCCACCTACATCAGCCCCTTTTTTAACCATTAGATCACCAGGCATTTCACTGAAGGAACTTCAAAGGTTAGGACAATTCCTCTGTTTACCGCTTTGTACCAGGAGGACTTAATACCAGACCCATGATTCTCAAACATCAGGTGGGCTCATTGTAACAGTTATTTCCACACATATGTCGCCCTCCATTCCAAAAACACCATTTCCACTAATTGGCAATAACAGCACTCACAGACAACATCATGGACATTGCATCACTACCACATCACACACATCACCAGATGCCCCAGCTGTAATGAAACATACACCACTACATGATAAGTGATGTTCCAAAATGTCCACTCAGCAACCGTCCACACAGCCCACATCAAATATAACAATGACACACACACCCTGTCCACCATCTTCATGACTTAGACCTGTATGACATTCACCTTCACCCATATCTGAGATGTCCTCATCCCCAAATCATACAGAATTTTATTAAGAGCATGTTCAAGCAAAATGAAAGATTCCTACCCATCAGTCACATAGCTGCATGTAAATGCACCCAAATGTACATCCCCACAATTGTCCCTTTAAAACTACTCCCCCACCACTTCCCGTTCTCAGCAAAAGGACTCGATCAGCTACAACATCATCTAATGAACACCCAAGCCCAACTACCCTTTCATTATAGGCTTTAAATACTCGATCATTGCAATATCTCTCACTCACCCCAACAACACCTTGCGCCATGACTTCAACTCATTACCACTGATTGACCTAAATACTGCCAAATCAACATGTCCAAGACCAACAAGTAAAGAAAGTCAGGCATAGCATCATGCCATTCTGCAACTGACTCATACCATACTCCGACTACAAAACTAACAACATCAAATCTTTAATCTTGTACAAGATATCTGAGTCCACCAGCACAGGGTCGCCAACAACACAACTGACAGCACATCAAACATCCAATTTTTCACAACTACGAACTATATTTTTTTGCTGGACCACCATTAAAGAATCAATTTGTGAAAGATGCTGCACAATATTAAGAACCCCGCCAGGTATTTAGCTTAGATTTCTATAAATAATGTGAACAAATAATGACAGATATTTAGACCAAACAAAAACTTAAAGCAGAGGTCTTCAAACTGTGGGGCATGACCGCATTCCTGGGGGTTGGGTGGTGTGAGTCCCCACCCTGTAATAAAGAAAAAAAGAAAGAAAAAGAAAAACAACCCTTTTTTAAGGGAAGAAATGGGCAGGGGCTGCTCACAGGGTCGGACTGGAGCATAAAACTGTCTTGGGGACCAATGAAAAAGTGGTCCACAGTTGCAAATTGCACTTGATTCCTTTTCGTGACAGACTGTGTGAACAGTACCCAAGGTAGTGTTTTTTGCTAAAATGTAAGCAAATTCTGATATTTAAGGAATATTTATTCAGCAACAATCGTCAAAACTACTAGCTGCGTAGTGAAGTAACTCATCAAACTGGCATACAATGGCCAAAAAAGTGTCCTATTTAGAACAAAAAAATTGTCCCACACTAGCCTTTTTCATTTTTGGTTTGGGCATTTCCCTATTGCCCTACAGGACAGCCCGAGCCTGGTGGCTCATCCTTAGTGGGCGAGAGGGCGTTGACTCAGTGGCCCCCTCACCCATTATGGAGGAGTCAAGGAGCTAGCCCAGTGAAACACTGAGCACTCCCACAGCTGATTTTGCCAGCTTAGAGATTGCTCCTGGGCTGGCTGAACTGAAAAAGGAAAATACTGTTTTCCTTTGACAGTTTAGTTCCCCAGCAGCACATGCTCATTGGCGTTTTGCTTCGCAAGCCTTGCATAGCTCATTGGACATGCTGGCTGGGGAACTGCATGTCTGTATGGCTGTAGGGGAGATCCTGCACCTCCTCTCACATACTGACAGAGTAGCCTGGAGTGGGGCATTCCAACAACCACGTGCATGCCCCTGCATGCATGTGCAGGAACCGGGAAGCTCTTGCTTCCAGATTCCTGTTCATGATGCAGGAGATAGAGCGCTGGGGATGAAACGGACGGGGGCAGGAGTTAAGTTTATCTTCCTTTATTTTATATTTAAATAAATGAATGGATGCATGTATGCTTGTGTTATGAGTGAGTGTACGATGATGGGTGCTCTTGTGAATATTAAAGTGCTTGCTGCATGAATGCTGTGTGAATGTGTGTGTGTGTGTTTGTGTTGGTCCGTGGAGCTGATTGTGGCAATTGGGGGGAAGGAGGGTTGTACAAAAAAGTGATTTTAAAAATGCCTTTGTTGCACAATCCCCCTACCCACCTGCCAAAATCAGCTCTCCTTCTGAGGCGCTGTGGAGCCCAGTGGGCAGGGGTGGTGTTTTTTCACTGGACATCTATCATAGATGTCCAGTCAAAAATATCATGCTTTCCCCCTGGGCCCCCCAGCGCCTTCCATGCACACATAATCATGTTGATTGTGTTAGGCACTATGGGTCTTAGGGGACAGGTATGGTATCTTTTTACTGGACATCTGTCATAGATGTCCAGTAAAGAATGTCAAGCCTGCCCCCTCTTCCCCCCAGCGCCAATTGCAAACTGTTTGGCTTTTTACCCATTTTTTTTTTTAAAAGTGTGCTCTAAAATGCAATGCACACCAAGTTCAAAATAGTGTTTCTTAAAACACATGTATCTATGAAATGAACCAGCCAAGAAAAACACCAACAATAAACAAATTAATTCGTACTAACCAGAGTGTTACTAATATTTATTGCGGATGCATAATATTTATTGCGGATGCACTCCAAACATGCATATGCATATGGGATGCATGTAGGGCACTTTGAAGGCAATTTACTAAACAAGTATATATGAGATACTTTGGAGGGTATACGTAAAACATGTATATATGATGAATGCACAACAATGATAACCACACATGGTATAAGGATACCTTTGCATTAGTGATCTTTTGAAATCAAGAGTAAGTGCATATTACCTAACCACTCAGGCTTTATCACCTAATATCCCGCAGAGACCCATGTCGGCCAATATATTTATTTGCTTTTCACCTTTATATCATCATTATACCTTATTGGCTTTGGGGGGATCTGCTCCCTGGGGCCATGTAGCAGTTTTAACCAAAGTTTGTAGTTCTTGCAGGTATTGATAATTGTGGACATGTTCTGTAGTGCTGGCTTAGCAGTCAAATACTGGATGTCATAAGATGAGAAGGCAGCAGCCAGGTCCACCGCCACCTCCAGCCACCTAGGTGCGTTATGCTGGGTAGGAACAGAGAAACAAGCAAATCCGTGCCTTGGTCTAATACATCAAGATAAATCAAGAACGGTGGGAAGCTGACTCCCCCTTGCGAGAGATGCATTGTGAGCCTGAGTAGAAACTTTCTGGACTTCTTTTTTACCCCATAAGAATTGAAAAAGTATTCTATGGGGCAGCATACATAATCATTCGGGAAATCAACATTTCGATTGTTTCAAACCTACCCCACCGCAATAGATGGAGTGTGGTCAATTTAGAGAGCAGGGGTTCCACATTTGATATGATTGCATCAGCGTGGACTTGTACGATGTTATGGATGTAATTTGAAAAATTGATACCCAGATATTTAATCCTGTGTGGTTTAAAAAGGAAACCAGACTCATCCCACTGTGCTCTAAAACAAAATGTATTCAACGGCGTGAGTTATGTCTTGTCCGCATTCAATTTGAATGTAGAGACTGCAGAGTATTGCACAGAAAATGGGTTAAGGACCTATTCAGATCTTCAAGTAAGGCTAAAATGGCATATGTGTATGCAACCGCCTTGATCTTTGAATTGCAGGTCCCCATGCTGTTACGCTCACCTGATATCCCCGGGGGCGTCTGGAAGCCTCTGAGATCTGGAACCCTGGATGCGTAGTTGCCCAGTGCTGAATAATGAATCTGCAATTACAGAAGGGAAGATTTGTGATAAAAGTCTCTAATGGGTGAATCTCCCACCTCCCTCTGACCGATTTCCTTCCCACTGGGTTCTTTTCTCACCTTAGTTATTTGTAGGGTGAGCTATCCGTCCTGTGTTTCTTGTGTAGGGGCGCTTGACGTTTGTTGGCGAGCTGCCCGAGTTGCTTCACTGGTGCAGTACGCCTTCCTTGGGCCCAGGCCTGCTGTGACCCCGAATCTGCTGGTAGGCAGGTAGGTTTGTTAATTGTAAGTTATTGTTCTGTTTATGGTGTGAATTCATTAATGTCTTTATCTCCTTCTTTTCGGGTGCGAAGGTCTTGATGCTGGCGTGCAGGAGGAGAGGCACGTTTCTAGGCAAGAGAAAGCGTGAAGCGCAGCGCCTTTATTGTCTTTTGAAGCTAACCTGTGTTTTCTTCTTCTTGTCCTCACAGGCCGCTGTGATGCTGCGAGTGGATGAGAGCGCGATGAAAAACAGGCCCCCGAAATCTGTTAAGGTAAGTACAGCACTTTGCGGTTGTTTAATATTGAAAGCGAACCTGAATATGTCTCTTTTCCTTTGCAGATGTTGCTGTGGTGCTCCGGATGGAAGCGTGGTGTAGCGCGATGGAATTCACGTAAGACTGATGGAATTCGATGTTTTGGAAGCATGCGTTCTAATATTGTTTTTCTCTTTCTCGTTATTGCAGGTCGCAATGTTCGAACAGCAGCTGTGGTAGCAGTTCACCGGCAGTCCTTAAGCTAGTACTCACAGGTGAGTGATGTTTCTTCTTCTCTCGGTTTCCACAGATTGCAGCCCAGTTGAGATGCTGAGTGCTGGATGGTGTTTTCTCAGGTAAAACAGAATAATCTTGTTCTTGTTCTTGCAGGATTACAGGAAGATTCTGAAGGCCAGGAGCTGGACACGGTGAGCGTCACGCTGCTGGTTGCAGAATAACACGAAGCATGTTCTGCAGTCAGGATGTAGTTTATATAGCCCAGGTAAAGTAGTACCAGGGAAAGTAGTTCCAGGCCTGCCACACCCAAAACACTAGACCGCATGGCTTGGTTCTTAGAACTAGGCTCTGTGGGTGCTTCCATGTTGGATTTAAAGGCCCATGTACATAAATGGGACCTAGTTTGAACAGCCCTTCCTTCTTACATATGAGCCTGCTGCCAAAGGCGCCAGGACTGGCTCCAGGAGCCCTTTTGCAATGGTTTTAAGGCCCTCAGGGTTCTGTGGGAGCCTGCTTGTGGCACAACTTGTGCCCCCTCTCAGTGGTCAAGACACATGCCTCTAATCACCTCATTAACCCTGATTCATTGGAGCACAGGCAGGGGTGCTAGTGTGAGAATGAAAAGGAGGGGTGATAAAGGACAACCTTGTTTTGTGCCCTGATATAGTGGGAAAAATGGAGAGAGTGCCGTTGACAAATAAAGCCAATCTGGGTTGCTGATATAAGGTGAAAACCAAGGATCAAAACTTGGCGTCAAATCCATGCCATTTCAGAGCCACTGCCAGGAATGCCCACCCTATCTGGTCAAAGGCCTTATCAGCATCTAACTTAACCGCCGATCAGAGCCTTTCTGTTTTCTCCTCCAAGTAAATTATGTCACATAACTGGAGAGTATTTGCAGCTGCTAGTCTACCTTTAACAAATTCAGACTGATCTTTATGGATCAACATCGATAAATAGCCAGGACTTTTGGGAAAATGTTTGCGTCTTCATTGATTAACGAAATAGGCCGGTAATTCTTCACCAATGAGGGAACCTTGCCCGGCTTCTGTATCACATGTATCATGGCCTCAAAACATTTTCCCCCGAGAGTTCTCATCCTGAGTGCAATTTCAGAAAGGCTTCCACCAATTTGGGGGCTAATATATCTATAAAGGTGCAAAAGACGTCTACAGCAGTCCATCTGGGCCAGTGGCATTCCCCGGTTTTAATTTGGTCATAGCCAATTTAATCTCATTGAGTGAACTCTCCCAACACAGATCTGCAGATGCTGGATTGTTTCCCTTCTTGGGATGTGGAGTACTGATCACATAAAATTCCATTTGGCTTGTTGATGGAGGCGATTCAGGCATGTATCATGTTTTATAATATTCAGAAAAAGTGAGGGCGATCTTCTCATAACTAGTGGTAACCACGTCCATTTTGGTTTTTGGTACAAATCCAAATCCACAGGGCCATCAATAAATGTGGCTAGCCCTGCCACGTTGGAGATTCTTATTCTTGCTGGGGAACGTAGACCATATCTGAAGGTTCTTTGTCTCAGCTCTGGATGGAACTCTAGAAACCACCTCCTCTTAGCCATTGTTTGCTTGGAGAAGTAATGTGCTATAAAGATGGGATGGTTCTACAGGGACAGTTTTCCACCGGGTTTTATCACTGTGCCAAGAACTTGGACAAGTTGGTTATGATGTAGTAGGCAGGAAATGAGGGGATTAAAGGGCAGGCTCCAGGGGTCGCACTCTATGTGCTTGTTGTAGCTCCAATGATGGGGAGAGGGTCCTATTTAAAAAGGTTGGAAGCCAGCACTGCAGCCACACCACCACATCAGAGCCTTCTGTAACTTCAGGGATGGCAAGAATTTGAATTTTATTCCTCCTATTTCTGTCTTCCAACTCATTTAAACTCATTTCATCTCAAAGACTCTGCCTCGTAGATGCTCAAGACCTTCCACTCTACATTCAAGCATAGAAATCCGTTCTTCTTCCTCCTGCAAGCGGCCGGTGATTTGCGATCTCTGATCTCAGCGATCCCAACAGGCCATTTCTCCCTGCACCTCCAAAGTGCATTTAGCCACTGAAGCCATGGTCAGCTGGATATTCGACGGTTCTGCTAGGTTTAACGCTAGGCCGCCATGTTGGAGGCTGGCACCATGCACCTGGACCATCTTCTGCTGTGAGGTGGGTCCAAGGAAGGCGTACCTGGTTACACCTCAGCGACATCAAACTCTACAACGGAGAGACTCCCCTCTGTCTGCCAACATTGTGCACAAAATTGAAGAAGAACCCAAACAAGGTCCATGAGAACCAATCAGCAGCATGAAGAATAAAACACACATTATTTTTTCAATGATGTTCACCTAGAATAAAGCGTGATACTTCTGCAGTGAAGCCAAAATAACAGATGTTTCCTATAGCAATTTTATTTGTCTTGGTCTTATCCTTTATCATGCACACATATCCCTTTAAGGAGCATGAAACAATTGCATTACCGTATTACATTCAATCTAAAGACTTAAATAGTGTTGGAAAGGAACTTTCCTTCAATTTTGACAAGGTTTTCCTTGTGAACACTTGTTTTTTAAGGATAAAAAAGAAACGCTTTTCCTGATACAAGAATGCAAATGTTGAATAATATAAGGTATTCACTTGTAGCATCTAGAAGAGAATTTACTAGCAGATATTAGCATAAGGTAGATACCCTAGCAATATTGACAAAAGCAATTTTTTTTAACATTGTGTAGTCTTTATATAATTATTTCTATCACAGCAAGATATATTAGCGTTTATAATACTGCTAGACCAGTAAACATGAGTGCAGGATGACTCTAGGCCCCGAGGCAAATATATTGCTGATTCTGCCCATAGCACTAACAATTTGTGGTACCAGCAGCACATGAGAAAATTAGGGAGAGAAATGACTGAAGAGAGCTGTTATGTGTGTTCCCTCATTCCCTACTCCATGAGCGATTCCCAAGCATTCGTGGCTACAGAAATATTTGCACATAGAGGACACTGCCTAATGCATTTAGCACTTTGTGCAACTAAGGGTCAATTCCGAGGAAGATGGGCCACCTTGAGATGTATGACCCACAAGACGTTCCCTTATGAGATAGCTACATAAAACAAAAGGCTATGATGGATGATCCTGAAGTAAAAACAAAGTGGTGCAATATACATTAGAGGGCCCGAATAGAGGAGAAGTTAACATAATGGACCATAAGTTATTACAATGCATGAATGCCACAGGGAAGGATATGCATGTGTGCTTGGAAAGACCCTAGTTACTAATATACAGACAGGTATTTACCTCAGAAGGCTTTGTTAAGAGATTATGGGATGCAAAGCACAAGCACTCCTGACAGTACCAGTAGATTTGGTGAAAAATGCAAATGATATAAGTCTCAAAGAATGCAAGTCCCCTATCGATACTATGTGTGAAAAATGCCACATTAGCTTTCAGGAATACTGGCTCAGGGAAAGTAGCGGGCAAAAAAAGGATGGAAATGCATTTTGATGTGCCAGATATGAAAATAGGCACCACCATATTAATGGACCACTATTTGGCCTGTGGTTCAACGGCTTCTATGTAGCTCCTTCCAAATTGGGGAGGAGTGTGCTCCCTAGTGACAATCAGTACGCCAGCCTTGGTAGTACCCCACAGAGAAGTACAGATTGGCAATTTCCCCACAATGAACACTCCCAAAGAAGATTTAAGAGGTCCCTTACACTTAAGCGCACAAGAATAAGGAATTATAACTTGGAAAAGATAGCAAGTGCATATGACAACATACCAGATGAGCTTACATTGTTTAGTAGAATAGAGATGTTCTTTACATCCCGCTTTACTCCTGGATTGCAAACAAATATGAATGCAAAATGTCTGCAAGTACCCTATGGGATCTATTGCAGATAAATACAACTGTGAAAGTCTTTATCGCCATGAGAAGAGCTGTAGGCCATAAGACACATGACCCTCCAGGACAGGTACATTCTTGATTTGAAATCAGCCATGGAGGGTGGCATGTGCACAGAAATTGGTGCTTCCTAATACAAGTACATACCCGCCCACTATGTGGAGAATGACACCATCATGGAAGCAATAGCTACCTTGACAAACATACACACAAGAATGGTGGAGGAGCTAGACAATATATTGCCGATGATGATGGTTTAATTACCTGGTCTCATGGATCCCCTTCTGGTTGGCTCATATGTTCAAAGTACTGACGGCCAGTACTAAAGTACTAGTAATATGCTCCTTCTGTGTTCTAAACATTGCAATACATCAATGCAAAATGACTGCCGAAAAAGCTGTAGGAGTTAAAAAAGTAATAAACGTGGATGCTCACGTACATGAGTATGCCCAAACAGATAACCTCCCTGAGGAATGGAAAGCCCTATTGACCCTCAGGATCTAAATGTATTTGCCCTCAGGACCCTCACAATTACACCGACCACTGGGTATATTGTGATTCCAATGGGGAATGCTGCTATATGACCTGGAGTGTGGACAAACAAGTTAGACACACAGGATGTTTGGGATGGGGGGACTAAGATTTGGATAACCCAAGAGCACTATGTGTGGAGAGCAGAAAGGAGAGTGTGGGCGAGGACTTGACCAGAGAGTGGAGTGTTTAGTGTCAGATGAATTTGTCATCCATCGCCTCTGTCTCTCCCCTGGCCCAATGTCGTAAAAGTAAGAAACTCACTAAGACAACTGTACTACCCTTATCCCAGGCAGGTACAGCTAGAAATAGACATAATTTAGGATGAAGATGGCAAGGATAAGCAAACTAATGTTGTGCAATATATGTGCATGCATGAGAAACGAAGCAAACGTGCTCTCAACATGAAGAACATGAACACTAGGTAATATATGCTCTTATACATGAAGAATATTAACACAGCATCCATAAAACATGAAGAATACTAATATAAATAATGTATAATTTTAATTATAAAATGAATGCAACATAAACGGCATGTGAATATGGCTCACTGACATAGAAACAAGAGAGTAATGAATAGCCATCTTTCCCAAATGGAAGCTACAGCATGCTTTCAGATAGACAAAGGCCTCAAGGCTTCAAGATAACACAACATGCTAGAACCACAGAAATACAGACCTGTGCAGGGGCCAGGCAGAAGTTAGTAACCAAAGCCACGGTTACTGTGAATTAGGGGAGGGTCATAATGTTGCAGAGAAGGCACGAGATAGCAATTCCTGGGACGAAGGCGTATACTCCCAGATAAGTCAAAGTTTAGAAGAGCACAACCGTTCATTTTGAGTCAGGTGCACCCAGTAAGAGGCCCTCAGTGGCTTTGTTGGCCTGTGTTGGAATGTTGTGAGTTGAGACCTTGAATATGATGGCACCACTTATTGACTGCCTTTGCCTGCTTAGCTCAATTGTTGGGTGACAATCTGGATCCCTGGCACAGTGTTGGGTGTACTGGAGAGCATTGTGGGAGTTTACAGCGCTAAACATTTTACTTTGCACTGTTTAGTTTAGCAACAATTTTTCTTTATAAATTGACATGTGGTGTAATACTTTTTTGTGGCACTAAGACGTTGCTACAGTGTAACACATTTTTGTGATTCATGTCTCCAAAATGTGAAAGCAGTTGCCCTGAATTGTTTGTTTGTTTGTTTCTTTCTTTATTTCTAATGCGCGCCAGACCCGAGGGTATCAGGGCACCGGGTACAGGAATATTTTCGGCTTATGGTTACAGAGTTGCATGGTTACATACATATAATACAAATACACAAATATGATACATTCAGAGGTTCAAAAACAGTAGCAGATTATATACACACAGAAACATAGTAAATACATAAAAAGGTTGTATGCCTAGTGGTGTCTATTTACATTTCAAAGGGATGGGGGTATTAGGATGGTGACTGAAGTGGATTTAGTGGTCATTTTCTTTGAACCAGTTGATGATGTTGGTTCGAGTAGGTTTGATCCGCCCTCAAAGCAGGGGGCAGGGAATTCCAAAGTTGTCCGGCTTTGACTGGGAAGCTGCTTCCTCCAGCTTTTGTCAGTTTGAACCTTGGTACGATCAGGCAGTTTGTGTTGGCAGTTCTGGCAGGCCAGATGGAGGATGCTCTATTAAATCTCTCTATGAGATAGCAGGGTGCAGCGTTGGTTATGCACTTGTGAGTTAGTGAGGCGTTTTGAGCTGCATTTTGTCGCTAGTGGAGAGCCAATTGTTATGTCTTCTTACTACGGAGATGTGCTCTTTCCTAGCCATACCTAGTGCTGCTCTGAGAGTGTTATTGTGAAGAGTCTGGATTTTTCTGACGCTATACTTATTGGTTCCTATGTATAGGGCGCTACAGTAGTCCAATTTGGACAGCACCAGAGCTTGAGCCAGTATGGTACAGCTGTTAGTGGAAAGAAATGGTTTGCCCGCTCTCTTCAACTTGCACGTATAACCTGAAGCAGAGGCCATGGAGTTAACATGTTAGGGTAGAGTCTATGCAAAAACCTAATGTTTTTACCTCTTTGGCGACCTTGATAGTATTGCCATCGATATTAAAGGAGGTATATTTGTGGCCAAGTTTATTGAAATTGGATTTGGTTCCCAGAATGATGAGTTCAGTTTTGTCATCATTTAGGCATAGACCGTGGACCGCCATCCATACCTGGATGATGAGGTACATTTTATTTACCAAGGCCAAATCCTTATCATAATCCCCAGTAAGTGAAATGAGAATCTGGGTATCATCTGCATAGTTAGTGTAGGTGATACCAAGACAATCCAGATCATCGAAAAGGGGCTTAGTGAATATGTTATACATTGTGTGTGACACACATGAGCCCTTAGGCACTCCACAAGTGATGGGAATAGGGTCTGCTGCTGCTGTTAGTGAGAAGACTCTCATAGTCCTGTTGCTTAAAAAGGACTGGGTCCAGACTATGGCCTTTCTGGGAGAAGTGCGCTGCTGAGTCAAGGTGATCACATCGGACCTTGTGATCCACCAGGTCGAACACTGCCGGGAGATCGAGGAGAAGCAGTAAGGCTGATTTCCCTCCATCTCTCAGCTCGTTTATCTGGGCCTTGAGGTCAATCAGTGCAGTCTCTGTGCCATGTTGGGGCCTGAATCCTGATTGCCGGGCTCCTAGTAGTTGGTTGGTCTCCAGGTAATCCTGTATTTGGAGATATGCCACCCTATCTAGGATTTTTAGTAGGAATGGCCCTGTTGGTATAGGCCTATAGTTGGTGGGTATAGTAGGATCTAATTACTGTTTTTTGAGGAGTGGCAGTACCCAGGACTCCTTTAGATTGCTTGGGATAGTGCCGGTAGTGAATGAAGCATGGATTAACTTCAAAATGAAGGGCGCCACGTCTCTGGCTGCATCTTTAATGATTTGGCCTGGGCATATATCTCCCTGGCAGTTAGACGGTTTGAGAGAGAGGATGATTTTTTCAACCTCTAAGATTCAGACTTTAGTGAATCTAAAGCGTTGTGCTGGTTTAGTTGGTGGCAACGAGGTGCTAACCTAAGTAGTCCTGATAGGTATGTTGAGTTTTTATTGGTCATTTTGTCCTGAAGAGTGGCAATTCTGTTAGTTAGGGCCTTCTGTATATCAGAGCACCATGTTTTGTCGTTTACACAGTTGTCAGGCACAGGGATTGGGGC
Organism: Ambystoma mexicanum; assembly: GCF_040938575.1. Classification (NCBI taxonomy): domain Eukaryota; kingdom Metazoa; phylum Chordata; class Amphibia; order Caudata; family Ambystomatidae; genus Ambystoma; species Ambystoma mexicanum. The sequence continues at coordinate 1,384,320,343 of NC_090937.1, read as the reverse complement.
TTCAAGTTCTTTTAGGATGATAGAAAGTTCCTTTGTACTTGATTTGGCTTGCAAGATCCTGTTATTGTAGGTTTCCTGCTTGGTGCAGAGTATTTAAGGTTCGCTTTATTAGCGTCAGAAGGTGTCTGCCTCCAGATGCCTTTGCATTTTCTTTTTTCCTTTCTTAGGATTTTGAGGTGTGGGGTGAACCAAGAGTTCAGATGTGCTCTGGGTTTGACTTTTTCTCATTTTTAGAGGGGAAATCCTGTGTAAAGCTTGCATCATAGTTTTATTGCATTCATTAACTAGGGTGGTGGGGTCAGAGGTATCTGGCAGAGAGTTGAGTATTGGTAGTATTAGGGGTAGGAGTTTGTCTGAGGTAATGCTCTTTTTATTCTTAGTTGAGGTGGGGGAGCGATTAGGTTGTTTTTGGTTAGAGGTGTTTTAGCATCTAGTGTGAATGCTATCAGATGGTGGTCTGTCCATATTGGTGGGGTTGTGGCAGTGATTGAGGCATTACAATTGTAATCTGCCACCCAGTCAAGTGTTCTACCTTTGTTATGGGCTGGTAGTTTTACTTTCTGAGTGAAGCCGAGTTCAGAGAGGACATTGGCTATTACTGCTCCTTGCTGGTCTTTGGGGTCATTCCCTGGTTGAGGTCCCCAAGTAGGAGAACTTGCAAGGTATTTTTTAGGTTGTCGGAGAGAACGGAGGTGATATCCTCCTAGAATGCAGCAATGGTGCCTGGTGGTCTGTAAATTAGGTGAATGGTGAGCGTTTGGGAGTCAGAGATGGGGAGTTTGGCAGTGAGTGATTCACAGGATTTAACGTCTGGGGAAGGGTACTAGTCTCAAGGCTAGGTTAGATTTAGCTATGAGAGCTATGCCTCCTCCTCGAGTCTTAGTTCTGTCTGCTCTAACAATGGTGTAGTTGGCTGGTATTGCGAGGATAAGGGCAGGGCATGCTGCTGCATGTAGCTAGGATTCAGTAATGGCAAGAAGGTCAAAGTTTTCTGCCTGGATTAAGTCAACTATCTCAGTTGCACGAGCAACCAAGGAACTGGAGTTTAATAGGGTCCCCTTAAGGTTTGGAACATGGCTCCCGGATAAGGGTACAGGTGAGGTGCAGTTGTTGACTTCATCCGTCGTTGTGATTAAGTGGAGTTTGTTCTGATTGTATTTTCTATGGGGGGGTTTGTTAATCTTAGGCGTAGATAGGGAGTTGGGAATCATATTATTGGTTAAGGTAATATACTTGTTGTGGTGGCATTTTTTCATAACAACAGAACAATGGATGGGTTTCCCCTACTTCGCTGGCTGAAGGGAAGCAACAAACAATAGTAAACAGGGGTCAAGCCGGCGAAAAAGGAAAGAAAAGGTTCACTCAAAGGACAACGTCCAACCGTGAAGAAAGGGAGAAAGTCCCCTTAGCTGCAGTTCAGATCACCATACATGAAACAAGCAATAGTTTAAAATACTATATTTATTTATTTCAATTTTAAATCTTTTAAAAAAAATATTAAATCATCTAAAGTGCTGATACAACATACAAAAATATATATCACACAACTATAAAAGAGTGCATACTGTGTTAAAGTGCTAGTTTCAAATATTGGCTGCTACAGGAAATCACAAAAGGATGAATCACATTAATCCTAAAAGTTAATCTGGGCATGCCGTAAGGGGCGCCTCAAGCGAGTGAAGGGGATCACTCTAATGAGGAAACCCCCAGTTGCCCTGACCAAACTAAATATATAGCAAACAAATTGTATATCAATGGCATAACCTGAACAGCACAGCATCCCATAGTTTTATTTTAGTGTGTGTGCTCTACTGTTTTCCTTTGAATTAATATGAATTCTTTTCTAGTTTATTGTCTGCTTCTAAATTGACTATTGGAATTATTAATATCAATACTATTTTGGTGTTTCCTTGGTCATTAATATTGTTCAGGTTATGCCATTGATATACAATTTGTTTGCTATATATTTAGTTTGGTCAGGGCAACTGGGGGTTTCCTCATTAGAGTGATCCCCTTCACTCGCTTGAGGCACCCCTTACGGCATGCCCAGATTAACTTTTAGGATTAATGTGATTCATCCTTGTGTGATTTCCTGTAGCAGCCAATATTTGAAACTAGCACTTTAACACAGTATGCACTCTTTTATAGTTGTGTGATATATATTTTTGTATGTTGTATCAGCACTTTAGATGATTTAATATTTTTTTTAAAAGATTTAAAATTGAAATAAATAAATATAGTATTTTAAACTATTGCTTGTTTCATGTATGGTGATCTGAACTGCAGTTTAGGGGACTTTCTCCCTTTCTTCACGGTTGGACGTTGTCCTTTGAGTGAACCTTTTCTTTCCTTTTCCGCCGGCTTGACCCCTGTTTACTATGGCATTTTTTCATAAGGCCACTGTTGGTTATTGCACTGGCAGGGGGTTCGAACAATTTTGTTAGTCTGGAACAGAGTCTACTGTTTCTGGACGAGAAGTGGCAGGGTATATTAGTTCTAAGTGGGTTCTGGGTGCGATTAGCAATGAGTGGCAATTGTCGTTGGCCACGGTTGCTAGGTGCCAATGGGGTACAGGTATCATCTAAGGTAACTGTCATGGTACTAATAGTGATAAGGTCAAGAGCAGGAGTATTATATGGGTCTATGAAGTCTAGTACTAGTGCCAGTAGGACCCACTGTGTGATGGACTGTAAGGCAGAGGCGTATATAGTGCACGTGAAGTTAGTTAGGTTGTGATGTTTTCACAAGTAGGAGCTCAATGCTATACATGGATGGTAAAGTAAGTAGTTTGTGTTCTATTAGCATAGGCTACTTCACTTGGCCAGCAATGAAGCAGTTTGCACTTAGGTAGAATGGTCTTTGTAGGAAAGTGGGCAATAGGCTAGTTGTCTTATAGACCACTATTTCTATATTAGCTATACAGTAATGTATAGCTAATAATTGCACATTTAAGAAGTTCTGTCATATAAGTATACCTCCTCATCACTGCTCACATATGTATTGAAGGAACCAGTATAATTATAAACAGTTATGTGCAACTAAATTGCTGAATTTGTTTTGATGGCCCGGCAAAAAGTATGAAAACATACCACAAAAAAATAACTATGTGTGAAAGCGAGCAATACTAAGAGCAAATGGTATGAACCGCATTCCAGAGATTTACCCTTGCAAGCAAAATAGTGTTCATCCATGCTAGCAACCAGCGTAAGTGTCAAATGTAACTATCACAAGGTGGAAACTGCACCAGTTAAACCACATCTTCTATTACCAGTAGGTATTATAGGCCACATATTATTGTCCTGTATTCTTGGCAGAGATCAGGAAATGCACATGACATTAGACTGAGCAATTAGACCATGCAATTGTTACTTCTACACAAGACAAACCTGCGCATGCCATTCCAGCCCACAGTTCCATAATCAAACAGCTTGTTCTGAAGTAGGAGCTGAAAAGTGTAAGCTCAGAATGTGCTTACCCTCAGCCTGAATTCAATGGTGAAGTGTTTGAACTGCATGTGTTGAGAACATCTTTAGCTAGGTGGTAGGTAGTGGTATGGCTCTCATTGAAAATGAGAATTGTTATGAGGTGCAAGGGTTCATGAATGGCAACATGCCCCATGACTTTTAGAATATGTTCATCCAGTCCTATTTATTTTAACACTATTGGAATGTTTATGTTTCCATTCTAAATCGAGGACTAAAGAAAAGCCCAGACCTGGATGAACACCTACTGAATGACAGGGAGCATGTTGGCATGTTGTGTAATTTAGAGCAGCATTTGGAAATATGCTCTCTTTCTTCATTGAAAATGCTTGCCTAAGTGAGCAGTTCCCGTGGCTCAAGACAAATGGCAACCTTCACCAGGCTTTGCCATTCAGATGTGGAGTGTCCCTCATGAAGATGGCACCAGCCCACATGCCAAGCACAGAGCAATCTGCACAGTTAACACTAGAACCCTCCCTTTCTTGGTCACAATACTGCATTTCTCTTTTTATTCACAAAGGTAAATAAACATTGTGTTACTGCGAACAGAAGTGTCTAATGCTAAGCAACAGGATAGGTATTGTGTGTTGATCAAGATAGCAAATGCTGATAAAAAGTAATGTACGAGATGTGCTTGGTCCTACCAGTGTTCCTTAGAGCAGTACATGTGTAGGGGATGCCTGTTTCTTATGTTAAAGTAAGACATATAGGGCTAAATTACAAGTTTGGCGGAATCCTTGCCGTTAAAACCGGCAGGCTGCTTCCAAACTTGCAAATTTGACCGGCCTCTGGCAATGCAGAAATACAGGGACATTACGACCCTAGTGGACCCTGTATTTCCCCATTGCCAGGGGCCGTAAATCTTTACTCCCCATTCCCATAGAGCCCCATGGGGCTCAATGGGAATGGGGAGGTTGGAGGCACCAGCACCATTCTGAATGGTGCCGGTACATCCGACATGCTCTGCTCGCGGGTGCCGGTACGGCCGCCAAGACAGACCTGATGGCCGTAATGGCACCCGCAAGCAAAGTTCGTAGTTTGCCGTACCGGGAACTACGGTACCGGCAAGCTTACCAGTACTGAAGTTCCAGGACCGGCAAACTTGTAATGACCCCCATTGTCTTATTCTGTATTGCATATTTTGACATTAGTACTTTTCTAATATATTTGATACATGATTATGTATATCTATGTTGTTTGTCATAGCACCTGGGAGACCACTGGTAATTACCTTGCACTCAATTTATTGTTTTACTACTTCTATAATCACTACTGGAGGTGGATTTGGCATTTCTCACCAAAATTGATGGAAAGATGAATACAGGAGATGGATGAGTGCACAGATAGATGGCATGGAATGTAGGAGTGCATGGTATAATTGGAAAGTACAGAATAGCCGATTCGAGTGCGGTGCATGAGATGGGTGTAGTGCATGGGACAGATGGAGACCACGGAACGGTTCGAGTGCGTACGACAAGTGACATGGGCTACACCAATAATGCAGGATGAATGAACGAAGGGGAAGAAACGGGTGAAGTGGGTGGTAGGAGCGGAGGATGGATCTGGAAGAACGGGTGATGTATATAGATGAGATGGGTAAAGTATGAGGAAGTAACGGGTGAAGTATGTGGACAAAATGGGTCAAATATATTGAATAGAACGATTGAAGTATGTGGATGGAACGGGTGAAGTGGATCGATCAAGTGAAAAATGTGGTTGGAACAGAGGTAGTATGGGGTTGGAACGGGTGAAGTATATGGGAGAAAATGGATGAACTGGGTGGAACGGATGAACAAGGCGGAACGGATGAACAGGGCGGAACGGATGAAGTATGAGGATGGAACGGGTGAAGTATGTGGATGGAACGGGTGAAGTATGTGGATGGATATGTAGAAGGAACGGATGAAGTATGTGGATGGAACAGATGAACGGGTGTAGGATGGTGAAGTAGGTCGGAACGGGTGAATTGGTAGAATGGGTGAAGTGGATGGAACATGTGAAATGGGTGGAACCAGTGAAGTGGATGGAACGTGTGAAGATGACGTATGTGGATGGATGATGCATGGAGAAAGGATATCGTGTCAGAACGAATGAAAGGAGCAGTGCATAAAATGGTTGGAGTGCATAAAATGGTTGGAGTGCATAAAATGGCTTTGAGTACATGGAATGGACTGGAGTGCATGGAACGGACTGGAGTGCATGGAACTGACTGGAGTGCATGGAACGGATTGGAGTGCATGGAACTGATTGGAGTGCATGGAACGGATTGGAGTTCACGGAACGGATTGGAGTGCACGGAACGGATTGGAGTGCACAGAACGGATTGGAGTGCATGGAACGGATTGGAGTGCATGGAACGGACTGGAGTGAATGGACCAGATTGGAGTGCATGGAACAGATTGGAGTGCATAGAATGGCGTGACTTACATGGAATGGTTTGGAGTGCATGGAACATTTGAAAGAGCATTGAAAGGAACTGTGTTGAGTACTTGAAACGTTTGTAATGCATGGAACAGGCAGAGTACATGGAACAGACGGAGTACATGGAACTATTGGAGTGAGCGTGATCTCAAACACCTAAGATAAATCACCATATCACATCTCCACGCTTACTCTCTTCTTTACATCACCACTCAACTAGAACATAGCGATACTATGACACCATTCGGTATAGCTGTTCTCATACCATCATTTTGCCTCATACTCCCCATCACCCTAACTAAACACTGCTGGTAACACACCCTCCAGCCTAGGCGTTCTCCTCAGGCCTAACGCAGCCAGAATTGGTCTGGATAAAAACCTACCAGAACGAACACATACTCTTGATCTCTCAAACACCACAGCTACCGCTAAGAAGCAGCTATCACACGAATGCCACACCAGCTGCACACATATCCGGTACTCACATGCACCTTTGACTCTCTCTATTTTCTCTACTGACTTGAACTTCGGCTACCGAGGGCGCTCAAGCTACCAGCGCCTTGAGACCATACCAATGATACATAAGGCACTATATAAATGCAAAGTAACATAACATAACAAAATTGCTCAGGAACGTTTTTTTGGGATGACTCTCGGTGGTGTTTCTTTGGGGAAATTGAATAATATTGTGGTTTTGCTAAGGATCTTTAACATTGAAGTAAACTTGATTTAGAATGCTGTTTTCATGAGCTGACCACTTGCTCCTAATGTGTGTCTGATTTCGCTTATTGTTTTGAGTAAGTCTGGCTCCCTCCCCCTCACTATATGTGAAGCTAATAGATACTGTAAAATGATTGAAAGCAAGTGAAATACAGCAGCATGGCCTAGCTGGAGAGTAGTCGCATTGGGCCTCATTACGAGAATGGCGCTAAAATTCTCACATTACCGGCATGCCTGTAATAACATGTTTGTGTAGGATTGATCACGCAAACATTGGTTGATCACGAGAGTGCGAGCACCCGCACCCCTGCATGACGGTAACAGCCATACCGGCATGGCAGTAACAACCCTTAAACCACCAGATAGTGGCATCATCAAATGCACACATAACACCTCCGCCATCGGCAAACCCAAATAGCGGTACCGCTATTAACATAGTGGTAAGAACGGGCCCGTCATTACTGGACCTGGAAGTAACGTCAAGGCGCCGGAACAGGAAATGCATTGGCGGCCATCTTTAAAAACACAATCCATTGCCGTCCTCCACAGACTGGACCTTCACAGTCAAAACTCCAAGCACACCACGGACAACATGTGAAAGGGTACCCAGAAAGGCACTGCCCGCCTGCGGAAACCAAGATTTAAGGATGAGGAGCTCAACATGCTCGCAGATACCCTTGTAGAGAATGCAGATGTGGTTTTCTGTAGTGACCTCAGGTGTCCAGCACAGCTCAGAAAGAAGGCTATCTGGGAGGAAGTGGCAAGGTAAGTAAGTGCAGTTGGCACCACCGCACGCACAGTGCCCAATTTTCAAAAAGCGCTGGGATGATCTGAGGCTGAGAGTGAGGAATATCTTGTCGGCCAATCGGAGCCAGGGGCTGGCAACAGGTGGCGGACCTCACTCACCTATCAAATTGGCTAGATGGGAGGAATCTTGCAGCACATTGATAGATGTGGAGTCCATTGAAAGAGTCAGTGGAGCGGGGTTTGGAGTGCCATCATCGGCAGATGAAGATGAGTGTCCCTACAAACACCTGACAACCATTCATCACAGTTGACCACCAAATGTGACAGCGATGAAAGCCAAGACATGGCCCATCATACACACATATCCCTGTCCACAGGCTGGGCAAACCACTATCACATCCAAATGCATGCTGCATGCCGCTCCCATACACAAATACACACCCGACACACAGATGACCTGCATGTGTCACACACCACGCAAGACACAACACACATGTAGGCTCCACAGCAGACACCATGGTGAACATGTGATCACCTGAGGGATTGCAATACTCACCCCCCAACCTTGCACGTACCCAGCCCACCACAAAACCAGGCATACAACTGATCACATGGCGCCAACTGCACAAAGACCAATGCATGCATGATGCAAGCACCACCATCACTGATGCCCTGCCACTCTTTGTCCCCCACAGGTATGGATGCAAACACTGAGGAACCTGATGGAAGTGCCCAAGCCACGACACCAGCCATAAGGCCCAGGGGCCAAGATGATGGCACCAGGCCATCTACATTGAGGGGAGCAAGGATGGTCCGATCGGCACACAAGACATCAACCAGTGCCCAACCAGTCATGCAGCCACCTACACAGGACCAGCAGACACCTGCCCCTGCACCCCTGGAGACACAACCCACACAGGGTGACGCCACATATGCTGATATTGAGAATGAGGGCTCACAGTCCGCTGCCACAAGCCCAATAGGGGAGACGGCTGCATCGGCACAGCATAGTTGCGACGAGGACGGGGTCCATGAGGACAACACTAATGCAGGAGTCCTCCACTCAGAGGATGTAGGTCAAAGCCCAAGCCCGCAGGTCACCTCACACAGCACCCCTCACCAGGATTCAGTAGGACAGGGCAACCATGGAGAGTGGTCTCCAATATTGCACAGCCCCGTATTGGCTGCAAACAGACCACCAAACCCACCATCCACCACCACCACTGCAATACTGGACCTCAAAGGACGTCTGTCCAGGATGGAGGGCCGGCAGGAGGAGATGCATGTCTATGTAAAACAGTACCTAGCAGAAGACGAGGCAACACGCCGTGTAATACGTGACACTACTGCGGCCGTTATCAAGGCCATCAATTTGTAACACAAAGCGTGTCCACGATGGATCCATTGCTGTGGGCCAGATTCTCACCAGGATTGCAGACAGTATGGAACAGCTGCAAACAGCGGCTTCGGGACACAACCATCTGCCTCATCTGCATCTACCACACCAACAAGTTCCACACAGACCAGCCCCATGCGCAAGTCCCTGTGCAGAGTGCAGCACTCAGGGATGCAACCCCCACCTCCGAAGGGGGGTCCACAGTAGCAGGGCCACCCTGCACATTTTGATTTGCACCGCATCCGGACAGATGTTGTGCCATTGATGTCTTGGGGTATTAGGGGGAGTGTGGGGTGTGTGGGGGGTTGGTAGTTGTGTAGGGGGTGTGTGGGGGGTGTCGGGGGAAGGAGAAGGGATGCTTGGGGGGCGTGGAGTGTTAAATCATTTTGTACAAACCATCACTTGAATACACCCATTGTGTAAAAACCTCACATGAGTGGACATTGCTTCTTTGGTGTGTGTAAATGTATTGCTTTATAGTGCACTGTGCCCATATACCCCCACAACCCTCTCCTCCCATGGCCTAGAGGGCATTACTCTTGCGTATGCATGGAGGCCCCCCAACCCTCTCCTCCCATGGCCGAGAGGGCAATCCCCTTGGATATGCATGTAGCCCCCCCAACCCTCTCCTCCCATGGCCCAGAGGGCAGACTCACCCAACAGCCAGCCACATCGTACGACGACTCCTTCCAGGTAGCTGGGTAGCAAGGAGTTCCGCAGCACCATGGTATCATGAGTGGATCCTGGGTATCTGGCACAGCAATGTGTTATCATCTTACTGGCATCACACACCATCTGCACATTGATGGAGTGTTATAGCTTCCGATTGCGGAACACCACCTCCACGACATGTGGGACTACCAACTCTACATGGGTGCCGTCGAAGGCACCAATGACATTGGGCATGCCTGCCAGTGCATGAAATGCTATTTTGATGGCATTCGCCTCCTGTGGTGTCCGTGGTAGAGCTATGTAGGCCCTTGCATGCTTTAGTAGTGTATCCAGCATTTGGTTTAGCACAACAGAGAAGCATGGTTGTGACACACCATGCATTTGGCCCACTGTGTGCTGGTAGGTGCCTGTGGCCAGGAAGTGGAGCACAGATGCCACCTTCAGCAGAGGGGGGATGGCTGTGCGGATGTTGATCATGCTGACCAAGTCTTTCTGTATTAATTCCACTATGGTGGTGATGGTGTCCCTGTCCAGGCGGTACAGGGTGTGGATCTGTGCTGGGGTTAAGTCAAATGGATTGGCCCTTACACGTGGAATTGATGGCTGTCTGTGGGGAACAACTGCCTGCACTGGTGGGATTTGCTGGGCCGGTCTCACCCTCCTCCTCCTCCTGCGTCTCTTCTGTGTTGCCTGTTGTACTGCCCTCTCAAGGAGTAGCAGTGCAGGCATGTTCTCCAGCTCCAGTGTGGTAAGTGCAAATGGTATCATTTTGGTCTTGGAAGAGGTGTGGTGTGTGGGTGTGCTCCTTTTGTGCAGGGCCTGGCTCCATTGCCTCTACCTGTGCTGATTGTGTGCACCTGTGGCAGTTGGATGCACAGCTGTTTCCTATTAACGGGTGATCCGCGATGCCGGTATTGACGGCATCAAGGTGGCCCTTCTTACCGGATGCCGGTATGTGCATGTCCGTGCGACTCGTGATGTCCTCTTCCTTGCTTGCATGCCGGTACGGTGGTGCACGGCCAAAGCGGGTCCTTGTCGATGCCGGTAGGACCGACGTCTAGGGTCATAATACTATGGCCCGGTAATGGTATTGCCCTATTGGCTCCGTTATTCCCGGACCGCCAACCTCGTAATGAGGCCCATTGCAGGAAAAGGGGGCATAACATAAACCACAAAACTTTATATGGAACACATGACAATGGCTTGATCCAGAGAGGATGAAAAAGAACGAAAGCACCTCAGATTGTACATCTCATCATTCACAAAGCACACTTTAATTTCACCTCCTGCTATTCAAATATATGCTGTGTTCTTTTACATTGGAGAACGTGTACTCCACGAGGCCATTCGAAAACTGAGAACATAACAGTATGACAGTGATTGTTGACACTGATTTTCTTCACCCTGCATTTTACCTTAATTTACCCAAACAATTACTCTGCCAGATTTCTTAGAAAAATAATCTCTTGCAGTGGCACATACTGTATTCTATTCAGTCTCTACACTGACATTTGGAAGACATACTTCACGAGCAATTACTTCCCTTGCATTTCATTGGGTATTTGTGCATGTTAGTCAAGGCCTTTCTTCGTGGAAGCACATTTTCTGCATATATTTAATTCAGCGGATTCAAATGTAGGCAGGCCGAGTGCACATGACAGATGGTAATACATAATTCAGCAACTGCATTCGCGAATATTTCTAATTTTTCACACAATGAGTAGATGGTGTGATAAATAATGATGACTTCGGGGCTACGGTGTACTTGGCGGGAATGTTACTGTAATATAAAAACAGTTAATGCATCGTTGGCTAGTATATATCTAACGTGGTCAGGCCAATGGATGTCATATGCAGATAAATAATAGTCAGACATATTATTTGGGGGTCCCTATTCGATCAGATTTGGGGTCATGACAATGTAAAGGTAATAAGAAAATAGAGCAACTGCATGTTTTGTGGAGCTTCTTCGGTTGTATGAATGAATGATTTCATCGTGGGGTACAGGATTACTGAATGTCTCGCAAGGAAGCACTGGTTAAGTTCCCACAGTATGTACCGATTGCGGTAGGTTGTGGCAGGAAACACTTGACACAACGTTTATGGTGTTTCACCAAAGGGGACTTTATTATTAATTCCTTAAGGAGGCGCTGGGCCAAATGCCTACAGGGTCTAAGGGTTTTCTCTAGAACCAAAACGCATTTCTAAGGCCAAACAGTGCCAAGGAGGCATCAATCAAAAGTGGGGCCTCTCTTCATGTTCAACAACTTAGTAATCCACTATTCTGAATCATATGGCACGAAACATATTTGAGCCTATCTTAACAATGGGGTTCGACTCGCCTCAAAACATTTGAACCATTTAGAGCTGAGAAATGTTCCGAAAGTTTGAAACCAGAGTGGAGCTGCTCATATAGTTACGAGTATTTCATGGTTCAACATGGCCCATTCTTAGAATTCAGTATTACTGGTGGCTAAGCAAATGATACACTAGGGACATAGAAATACATGTAAATAGAAAAATCTAGAGGATTTATTTCTTGCATTTGCATTCATTATATATCTACAAAGCTGATCTGCACATTTCAGTGGGTGGGGGGAACAACAGAAATGATGCACGAGCCCTACCCTTGCTAATCTCTGATATGATTGTTTATTTATATAGCGCCTATACACAACGTGTTTCAAAGCGCTTCAAGGCAAGGGAGGGAACAAGGCAAAATACAACCACATTCTTACAGGCCATGAACAGTAAGGATGTGAAATTAACTATCGTACTCGGCCTGACGACATTTCAGATAGTGCAAGAGCTAAGACATAGATAAGGAAGGGATGGGGAGAGTGGGAAGGAAATGGAAACAGACAGGCGACTACCGTACTAGGCCTGACAACATTTCTGGTAGAACCGGAGAAAAACAAAAGGTGAGGGAGAGGGGTGCAGAAAGGGAGGTGAGGACCAAAACAAGCGACTATCATACTAGGCCTGGCGACATTTCAGATAGTGCTGGAGGAGTGGTGGGGAGGAAAAAAACAGTAATGGGAGGGTGTAGGAAACAGACGAGGTTACTATCATATTAGGTCCAGGGACAATTCTGATAGAGTAAGTGCATAGTAGAAAGTAAGGGGAGGAGATAGGAAAAGGGAGAAGCGAAAGGAGGAGAGAAAAGAGAGTGAGCAGTCAAAAAAAGTGGAGAAGCAAGAGTGGAGAGCGAATACAATTGCAGAAGTCAGTAGTAACACATAATGTTGCAAGCCAGGATACTCTAACAGATTCCCATCACCCATGTGGAAGCTGGGAGAGCATTCCACAATAACAGGCCCTCAAAGTGTTGGTCATTTTGAAATGTTGAATAAACAAAAATTGATATCTTTGTTTGTGGATTACAAATACAAATGTGATAGCAGTGGTTTATATTGTTGCTGTTCTATTTAAAACAATGATTGGGGAGGGGCAAAGCGAAAGGCTGCCATACTTCCAGTTGAGGTATTGGCTGCTAGACCCAGTGATGAAGGAGGCAGCGACGCACCCGTTCGCCCAGCTTCAGAAATATCTAACAACACATGACAGGGAAAGGGGCCTTATCTCGAGTCTTTACATAGTATTGGTAGCGACCACCCCACGTGCTGTGTGGCCCTACATGGGACGTTGGGAGAAGATGATCAGGAGGATGCTGGGTAGGAGCGACTGGAAAAGGTTGTGGTCACTGGTTCCCAAGGTGGTCAAGGCCTCTCAACTACAGGACTGTTGGTACAAACTGGGGGTGGTTCCTGATCCCACATATGGTGTAGATGCCCTGAAATTGATTCATTCTGGAGGGAGGTACGGGAGGCTATGGAGGGAATTTTTGGTGAGACAAGGGTGCCCCCAAAGGAAGTAATACTGGGAGTAGATGAAGAGGGGATCCAGGGGTCAGAGGAAGGACAGAACAGGTCTTACCTTGGCGGTAATTCTCCTGATAGTGCAGAGATGGAAGAGGGCAGACACTACCACTGTGCAAAACTAACTAACAAAAGTCTGGGAGTTTGTGGCACTTGAGTGGGCAACGTATGCAAAGAACAATAACTTAACACGCTTCGCTTCAGACTGGGAAACAAATCCTCACCTTTCTCAAGGACTTTCGAGCCCAATGGTGCCCTCTTTGCCGTAGATTGCTAGACTAAAGGTAAGCGGTATGCTGGGACTCTCCTATAATTCTTCAAGATTGCATGTTTGTAACTGCCTGCAGGGGGAGAGAAGGAGTTGAGGGGAGTGGGACAGGGAAGGGAGGGGAATTGGTAATGTTTTACAAAATTGAAGGGGGGTTTTCTCAACTTGCATCTTGGCTGTTGAAAATTAAACAGAGTTTAAAAAAGAAGCAGAAAGTGTGGGACAGGGTCAGTAATGATTGTGCAATGTCTTGCACATATAAATAGTTGCAGGGGAATGTGACTATGTTCTACTCATTTCAAAGAGCATTCCATTTGTGGATTTTGGGTGTGCTTTGAAATGCAAATGTGCAAAAGGGTGTAAAGAGAATAGAGTGTAAGGCATATTTGGTGCAAGCAATGAGATGCGCAAATGCAGGCCGTTACATGATCCGGAAAAAAATGAGAATCTGCCCCATCATTTTATAAAATCCACATGGATTTTAAAAGTGACAAATGGCTTGAATTGAGTCATCCAATTTCAGCCGAATCAGAGATTCATCCATTCAACTTCTGAGCCATCTCAGTGGAGGCCTTGGGGGTTCAAGCAGATTCAATTAATTTCTTCTATGGATGAACCCGGCTATCAAGTCAAGCAATAAAGGCTTGTCAATCTTCCAAAGGATGGCCCAACAGAAAAAGTCTCAAAACGAATCTTAGCAAGCCTTTAAGTGGCCTGGCTATCCTAAGTCACCAACACAGATGTTCCAAAGGAAGGCTAACAAAACAATTCTCACATTTTATTCTCAAGCCAATTCCTAAGCCAATCACAACAAAACAAAAAACAGTGCATGTGAGGGCTCCTTCAGACGTTACTAACAGACTGGACTTTCTTCCTCTCTTTCTTCACTGCATGTTCTAGGTCACCTCCAGGTGTGCAACAGTTCTCTCATTTAGACATTTCTACAGTTGGAAATGCTCACTTAAAGTGTGTTTCCACTCTCAGTTTTTTAGGATTCTTGGAATGTTTTACCTAGGCCCTGGGTTGCTCAATTCTCACAATAATTCTCTTGTGGGCATTTGAAACTCTTGGAGTTCCCGACAGGTCCCTCCTGGACCTTGGGGTTATATTAGAATTGACAACAGGTTCCACCTGGACCTTGGGGTTAACTCAGGATTGACCACAGGCTAATGGATATTACTGCACCTCACATTCAGTGTCCTTTTCAGGAGTCAAAATTATGCCACTCTTCTGCCATGGGTCAGGTTTCTCTTACAATTTTCCCAGGGTTTGCTTGTGAGAGGTCTTAGTGTGTGCCTTACAAATTCCCACAGTGTTTCTGGAGGTACCTAGGTGTACCTCAGGAAAGTCCATCACTTCAGGTCTTCCATTGACTTGCAACTTTCTATGTCCTCCAACACACTTTTCAGGTTAGTCTTCTTAAGGATGTTCGACAACTCAGCCTTTTGCCAGGCATGCAAAATATTAATTATTAAAATAAATATTTATTTAATGTATTTTTTCATTTATAAAGAGTGCCAAGCCCTATAGCATCAAGACATGTTTGCAAAACCTAATTACACACAAGAAATGTCAAGAAGGAGTCCATGAACTTGGGAAGACCCACGTGGCATTAAGTAGGCAGAAGCTGAGTTGGGGAGGCATCAGTGGCTAATGTATAGATTTTTAAAAATTATTATTTCTCAAATCGGGAGACCGTAGGCATCTCTTCTTGCAGCTGAGATATGATCTTGTTTAGGAATATTGAGGGCCTCACAGAGGGCATTGTTCGGATCAACTGCATCTGAAGTCCATGAACTTGGGAAGACCCACGTGGCATTAAGCAAAAAGCCATGTTTTCAGGGTTTTTCTGAAGGCACAGTATGATTGCTCAGCTTTCAAGGTGGGTGGCAGAGCATTCCTTTGGTTTGCGGCCACAGTGGGGAAGCTTGAGCCTCGTTTGAATTTAGGCTGGACCAGTCGATTGCGTAAGCCACTCTCATTGGCCTGGAAGAGTGAGATTTCATGATTTTTTTGCGAAGTAGGCAGAAGCTGAGTTGGGGAGGCATCGGTGGCTAATGTATAGAGTTTTAAAAATTATTATTTCTCAAATCGGGAGACAGTAGGCATCTCTTCTTGCAGCTGAGATATGATTTTGTTTAGGAATATTGAGGGCCTCACAGAGGGCATTGTTCGGATCAACTGCATCTTGCATATGTTGTGTGATGAGGTGCCAGCAAAGAGGGCATTACATCAATCAAGCCTTCACCCAATGACGGTTCGGCCAATAGTGAAGCAGCTGTTTGTGTATGAGAATGGTCTGGATGCATTAATCAGCTTTGTACTGTAGGCCACCAATGAGGCAATGGCATTCATCTGGTGCGTGAGTGGGTGGCATCAAAGTGGACACCCAGGGTCATCACTGAGGATCAGTGTTGAAGTCAGCGTATTGGGAATTGAGCTTCTTAATCACTGCTGGGGGCCCTACCAGCAAGGTCTTTGTTTTTTCATCATTCAGCTAGAGGCGATGTGTGGCCATACAGGCTTGGATCATCATGTAGACCGTTTTTAAGGTGTTTTGTGGGATGTCTTAACCCACTTATCCAAGCCCTGCAACATCATTAGGCATTGCTGGCAGCAGAAACATCAGAATGGCCACTGGAAAGCTTGCTGCTCGCTCAAAACCAGCCAAAAATGCGCAGTAAAAATCTGAAAGATAGGCTGCCATCACTTTTGCCTATTTTAGGGAGCACAGGAGATCACTGCCTAACACCACCATTGGGCCATCCACAAAGCAGACTGAAACCACTTGGAAATAGAAATACTGATTGCCAAAAGAAATACAGAGCTGTTTGGGAATTCATTTTCTTGATTGTCAAAATGTGCTAAAATCATAGCGCCCAAATCACCATAAAGATCGAACCTCCTTGTTGGGTGTTCCACATTATTCTACTGCAAGAGAATTCCATCAAAATGCCATATAGAGTGCCACACAGTGATTTCATTCTGAAAAAGACTTGATTTAAAGATATATTGCTTATTTTAAGTTTATAAATGTATGTTTTTTTTTCACAAGGAACTCTGTGCAATTGATCAGAAGGTAGTCTGATTTTATTAAAACTTCAAGAGGCCTTCTGTCCATGGGAATCCTTCACAGCCGGCCTTCCTACCAACAGGAGAGGATATCGCATGGAAATGTTAATTACGGCTGTTGTGAGAGGAGGAGATTTCCCCTGCTGGCAGGAGGAAAGAGACAATAGACTCTTTCAACTGAATAGAATATGCTGATTTGGGTGTGCCTGGTCAACAACTGCTCTAGCTGGAAGGCAGGCCATGTGACCATCTGACTCACCCAGCTCTGGGGGCAGACCAGACTGGGATGTGGATTTAACATTGCACCAGATATATGTTTAAGGAAAATGGTTCTAAAATATTGTAACAAGCTGACAAAAATATGAAACTTTGGGATTCTTAAAATGACAAATTCACTCACAATTTAAGACTAAGCTGGACACTGGGTGATGTTCTGAGACCAAACTCTGGGATTTATTAATATTGCAGCTGTATTGTTGTTGCTATGAACATAAGAACTTACAGTAATATGCTCAGAGAGGGTGTGCATGTCTGTGTAAAATTTGGTGCAGAACCAATATTGAGAAAGCCACCAACAGCGCGAATAAGTTGTCATTTCTGAACCCAAGCTCATAGGAACATGGGACTTGAACAGAATGTACCTTAAGTAATATGTGATGTGTGTATGTATTAGGAACAACTTGTGTATCTGGGAAATATGTTTGTTATGAAAAATTGATTTTCTAAGTAAAAGCAAAGGGGAGTGTTCTTTCCTTAAGCCATAAACATGACACCTGATGACACAGGATGACACACTACTCTTTTCACCAGTCAGGGGACAGGAGATTTTCTGACCTATCAAATCCTTAGGGGGTTGGGCATGTAGAATCAGCCTCCACACCCACTTTGAAAACACATAAAAAGAGACTGCCTAGGGCAGATATGGGACTCATTTTTTCCACTACTCGGCGATTCCTGTGAAGCACTCCGCCGGACCAGATCCAGACAATATCCAGATAGAGACTCAAGATCTAGATCCAGAGACCAAAACTTAGAATCCAGACTCTAGAACCAAGCTCTAGAACCCTGAAGCAAAGACTTAATTCACAAGCTGAATCCTTCACAGCAGGCCTTCAGAATCTTTTGCAACCTGATTCTAACCCCTAAACTTCCACGGGGCCTAACCAAACCAGTCAACAGCCAGGCCGTGCTGTTTGCTTCTAGCTAAGGACCCTGTGCTAGAACCCAGATCCGGAACCAGAGAGAGCAGTGCTCTATCCAGACCCATCAGATCCAGTTCAAGAGACCCAGACCGCCGTGCAGTGCTGAGAGCAGAACCCAGAGGGCTTGAGACCTGTCCGGTGGCGAGAGTGAAGCCAAACCCCTTGACCAGATCTTTGACGAGGCGCATTCCATTCCAAAACTAGGAGTGAGTATCTAGTCTAGAACTGTACAGAACCAATCTCTCAATTTAAAGTAATCCTCTTTCATTCATTTCAACCTATCCAGAACTGCATTATAGAATCCTGTGTTCATCATGTTGATTTCAAATCTGTAAAGCGCCATCTGTCATTTTGAAATCTTGACTTTATTTCTGAAAATCTACCTTCACAAAAACATCTGTATCTTTTGAACCGCAGGTCCTATAAGCGAAATGTAACTATCATTTTAGAGCTAAGATCCTAAGCTTTCCAACAAACCCAAAACGACATTCCCATTCATTATAGTTTTCCATAATCACGATTTACGCACGCGGAAAAATTGCAGAAAATTGCAATTTAGCTCAATTTCACCACTTGTAAATATAGCTTCTTGCTTTCCACTGCTGAATTTCGTTACCAATTTGATAATGTGGGATGTTTTTACCCATGCATCCGAGCCCTACCACAAAAACTGTGCAGTAGTGGCATGGAAAACATCATGATGGCCAGAACTTCCCAGAAAATGCACAGGCAAATGCAGGAAGAATAGGCTGCCACCCATTTTTGCCTATGCTGTGAGCACAGAAGGGCACAGAGCCTAAAACCATTGTAAAAGGGGCAATGCTGATTGCCAAAAGCAACCCATAACTGGTGGGAATTCGTTTTCTTCAGGTCAAACATGGCTAATTTATGGGCACAAAATTATTTTACTGCAGAACTACACCAATGCCATTTGTTATACTTCCATGTAATATTTCTTGTTTGAAATGCTTGAATTCAAGACTGATAAAAAAAATTGCATGCAGTACCCGCTTTTTGACTGAGGGTGGCGCTAGCGGTCTAAACTCTGACAGGGAAACTGCATGTCAGGAGTTGCAGGAGAGGCCTTTACATCAAAGGCTGGGAGTTAATTAAAATCTTAACCACATGCTGTTCCTAGAAGTCAATCTGATTTAATTAACAGGCCAAAGGCTGGGAAACCTCTCACGTCCAGAGATTCACACCAGGGGTCAGAATCTCACATGACCTCTTGATTGATAGAAGGCAGACTGGCTGGCAGCCTCCTGGAGACCACACAATAGGCTCTTGCACTTGAATAGAATATGTTGATTTTGACTGTTTCCTGTCAACAAAGGCCTGCCTGCCAGCAGAGGCATGGTCACTGTCCCACCCAAGTCTTGGAGGTGGACTCCATCACTCTGAGAACTGAATTGAAAGCAAAATATATAGTTTATAAAAATACAAATATATATATAAATATATAAAATTTGTAATCAAATGACAGGAATGTATAACTTTGAGAGCCTTAATTTAAAAAATGTACCTTCGATTCAAGCCCAAACTCCAATTTGTGTGATGTTCTGGGGCAAAACCCCGCCATTTATTGATACTACCGACTCTGTGTTTAAACTAGAGATATGGGAATTTACTGGAGTATGTATGGACAGGCCGTGTATATTTGTATAATTTTTAATGAAGAACCAAGGTTGCATAACCCACTAAAATCGAAAATAAGTTGCCATTTTTGAATGCAAGCCCTCAGGAAGAGCAGAGTTTGAACAGAGTATACCTCATGTGATAGGTAATATGTACATGCAATGACAAACCACTATGTATTTGAGAAATGTGTATTTTGGTCAAATATAGATTTGTGGGCAAACTGACCAGGAAAGGATCCTCTGACCCATAAAACCTACAGCATCACCATGACACACATTTCCTTCCCCCAATCATAGCAGTGCGGAAAGCTTGACCAATGGGCAGTTGAGAGAGGGGCTGGCTAGTGATGCTGCACACACACCCACTTTCAAAACACATAAAAAGACACTGCTGGGACAGGTAGGGACATTCAAGACCAGTTGCTGCAACGCGCTCTGCCGGACCATACAACATCCAAAAGATACCAGATTCAACACTTAGACTTTAAAACTCCAAAGAACTTGATTCAGAACTCAAAGCAAGGGCCTAAACCCACAAACTGAGAACTCTTCTCAGTAGGTCTCAGCATCCAGCAAACCTAACAGCGGTAGCAGCATCCAGGAGCCGTGCAGATCAGCGCTGGGTCCAGAGAAAGCTGTGCAGAAAGATTCAGAAGCAGTGCTGTACCCAGAGAAAGCAGAGCAGTATCCAGAACCAGAGGCCAGAGATCCAGAGTGACCCAGACCGCTGTTAGCAGAACCAGAGAGCTGACCCAGATCACTGTGAAGTGCCGAGACCAGAACCGGAGTCCAGTCCAAAACCTGACCAGATCCGTGGGGAGGCCTATTTCAAAATATATTGTGAGTACCTAGCAGAACTGTGCAGAACCAATCCCTTAGTTAAAATAATATAATTCAATCTATTTTAATCTAACCAGAACTGCCTCCTAACTGTCACCTGTCATTTGCAAAGCTGTCACCTGTCATTTTCTAGCTGCAAGCTGTAACCTGTCGCTTTGAACTTTTAAAATTTCAAATCCGAAAAATTACCTTTATTTAATCGTCCGTATCTCTGGAACCGTTTGTGCTAGGAACTTGGTTTAACTTTCCTCGGAAAGCTTCGAATCTCAGCTTTTCAATACGCTTAGAACCGACTTGCTACTCCTTATACTTTTGCCGTAATCACGATTCTCACACTCACGAATTTTGCCGCGATTTGCGATTTGGCCCGATTTCTTTACTTGTAAAAAGATAGCTGCTTTTGCCTGAACTGCTAAATTTCGTTTGCCTCTTAAGAACCATCCCTGAATCATTGCTAGAGTGAGCCTGAACTCATATTAACTAGATACCACTACCCTGAACCTCCTGAAGGGAATTAAAAGCATTTTCAGCATATTTCTCACTGCATTGTCACCATATTCAAAGCATTTTACCTGTGTTTCAAAACTCCTATCTGTTGTATAAGCTGCTGGGGGGGAATTGAACTGAATTCTATTTGATTGCATTGCTAAGAACTGTGTCATCTTCATCTTCATCTCCTTACATTGCATAAAAGGGGGGTGTGGAAATCTGGGTTCAGGTAGAATGACTCTGACATCATGGTATGGATGAGTGACTTCTTTATTATGTTTCCAAGCCTAACATCCAGTTTCTAGAGTCATATTAATCAGATAGTAGATTCCAGTTCACATAGGCAAGCACCGGCATCCTCTCTCTCAGGCTTACATCTTCAACTCCCCTCCAGAGAACACCAGTCATACACAAACATTCCATCCAGTAACATTCCAATGTCACTCATAGCACTCACTCCAGATTCCACTAGGATGCAGGAGAAGAACAGATCCTTACATATCTCCCCTCCTTAGAGATATCATAAACACGACCAGCTAACTCAGCATGACAGCTATATAAAACACCCACACACACAGACACCTACACGTTTAATGCACATGCATCATCTCACCAAACAAGGACATTCTGCTAACAACTTTCCAACACCAATGAACGTCCTCACAGCCGTGGGACACACTTTAAAACAATGCCCCTTCCCCTTTCTGCTAAGTGAAGAAGAGGCACCTCCGACTACTGAAATACCATAACTAAACTTTCCACACATAGAGGCACCCACATCTCTCATACCAATCCTAACTCCAACATCCCACAATAGAACACACACTTAACTCCCTTACACCCTACAATCACAAGACCCAGGTGTGCCTAAACACACACCACTTCCAACCAGGCTGAGTATATCTAATACTCGGGTAACTACTTCACAAACTCAGTGACCCCACTACCCCTCATTTGCCCGTGTTGAAAGTTCTCTTCACACAAAAACCTAACTCCGGGAGTACTACACTACATACATACCACTAGTGTATCACATATCACTAGAATCCCTCATGTTATACTCATTACCTAATCTTCACATATAATGTTCCTAACATTGCACTTAATAACAACATTGTAACACTACTTTAAAACTCTTAAAACTCTAGCATGTATAAACCGATCCACCTGAAATATTAAAATATTAGTCAAGTCATAGCATTTGAATTTAAAACATCAGTGTTTTCCACTCTCAACTAAAATGTCCATCCTGGAAAAGAAAATTATTAGTGCAGCAAACACGTGTCATATCAACTTGAGCCAGGTATCTCTATCATCCTGGTCAATCAACACTGTAATTCACTTTTGAGACCATCTGTGTGAAAAACAATTTGTTATACACGCCAATGACCTAGAATCATAATTTTGCTAAATACCGATTAAAAGCACAGCGGCTACTACATGCACTCTACCTTCACTCCATTTTATCCAATTCATTCACACAGAAATGACCAATTAATCAACAAGCCTCACATGACAATGACATATAAATCAACAACTAAAATTGACTGCTTAAACCAAAATCATCAAAAGCAAAACTCAATTTTCTTCTTTTACTGTTCCTCGTGGCAGCATCTTTTACAGTCAAAAGTACCTCTGGGGATTCTTGTATAACGCAGTTCCCAAAACAATAAGCACACAGTTCTCCACCATAGGCAAAGACACTGCCCCTCTGCTATCTGGCAAGAGACACCATGCCCCTCCTAGGCACATCACAAACTCCAAGCTCTCTTCAAGTCCAATCAAAGCTCACAGGTGCTGAACCACGAATTCACAATGCCAGCAGAACGTAGCAAAAAACTTCAAGCTCCTTCAAACCCACTTGCACAGGCTCCCAGCCCCACAAGACGCTACTGTTGTGGGCTCCAACTCATTATGGTGTTGCTGCAAATGGGCTCCGAGCCCTTTTATAAGCCCATTCACAGGCTCCAAACCCCTCCAAGCGCTGGAATGGCCATCAGGACCCTCCTCTGCTGCAGGCGCCTTGCACATGAGCCACAAGTTTCTTCAGCTTCTTCATCCAACTTCTCTGTCACTTCTAGGCGCAGCTTAGGTTCCCAAACTCTTCTAATACTGCTGCCCTGGGCTCCAAGCCCCCAGCTGCGCAGCATGGCTTCCTAATAATCTAGGCGTAACTTAGACCCCCAGGCCTCTTCAAATCGCTACTGCCTTGGGCACCAAGCCCTCCATGTCGCAGCTTGGGTTACCAACCCCTTAAAACAGTCTTTGGGCCCTCAGCACTGCCAAAGTCTCTTGACTCTCTCTGTGCTTGACCTGTCTAACTACTGACAGACCAGCTGGCCCCCTTGCTTTGGCATATTTCCTGATTTTCTGCGCCTGTGCCCTTTGCGCTGGGCGCTTCTGCCCCTATAGCATTAAGCGCTCTTCCTACCTGAGAGAGAGGGTCTTCCATGGTTTGGGGGGCGGTGCTTGTCTCTTCTTCTGTGCTGTCCCCCCAGCACAGCCAGCATCCTCGTCGCCAATGTGGAAATTTGGGTTCATGTAGAATGACTCTGACATCATGGTATGGATGAGTGACTTCTTTATTATGTTTCCAAGCCTAACATCCAGTTTCTAGAGTCATATTAATCAGATAGTAGATTCCAGTTCACATAGGCAAGCACCGGCATCCTCTCTCTCAGGCTTACATCTTCAACTCCCCTCCAGAGAACACCAGTCATACACAAACATTCCATCCAGTAACATTCCAATGTCACTCATAGCACTCACTCCAGATTCCACTAGGATGCAGGAGAAGAACAGATCCTTACAGGGGGGTGAATTGTCCAAGAAAGTGATTACATTGTCTTTTGCTGAAACCCTATCAAGTTATTTTCTGTACTGCATTTTCATTCCACCTTGCATCTATTTGAAACCATAAAAGTATTGTTGCTATCTTATCCATCCTACAACCACTCATCATTGATTATAAAGAAGTGTGCTAGTGCCAGACTATCCATTATTGATTACTGCTCAGATTAAGTGTGATATTCAATTATTAATTTATTATAAAGTGTGATATATATATATATATATATTGTTTAAATTCTCAAATAAAACTTTTAACTTGCAAAACAGAACTACTTCTTGGCTCAGTGGGGTCAGGGGGATTCCAAGAGAGGGGTGTTATATAGGGGTAGTCATCCAGAACTCATGAACTGGACATACAGATATATCAATAAGGGTTTCCATTGAGTATCCCAGACTAGGCATTGACTTAGCTGTAGTGTTGAATTGAATCCTCTTACAATAATCATTAATGAATCATTGCTAGTGTTGACCTGAACCAATCTCAAGTAACTATCACTCATCCTGAATCTCTTTTAGTAAATTAAAAACAATTTAGCAGATTTTCCCATCCATTGCAATCACTTTCTTAAGCGTTTTTGCCTGTTTTAAAATCATACATGTTTTCTCTAAGCTTGCTGGGGGGAACTGGAATTGAACTGCATTCTTGATTGTATTCATGAGACCTGTGTGCCCTCATTTCCACCTATTCATATTGCATAGGGGGGGAGTGAGTAGTCACAGGGGAAAAAGTGATCATATTATCTTTTGTTGAAATCATATCAAGTTTATTCCTGTGTTGCATTATTTCCCATTATTGCATTTTATTGAATCATATAAGGTATTCTCTGCTACAGTATCCTTCATAGTCATACTCCTAAGTGATTAAAGAGAGTGTCAATTTTGTAATATTACTCATTGTTGATTACCGTCCATTTTCATAAGTGTGCTATTCAAATATTATTTGGTTCATAAAGTGTGATGTATATATTGTTTAATTCTTCAAATAAATCTTTTAATTTGCAAAGCAAACCTACTTCTTGGCTCAGTGAGATCAGGGGGATTCAAATAGAGGGGCGTTATATAAGGGTTCATCATCCAGATTTAACGAACTTTGACATAAAAATATATAAATAAGGGCTTCCATTGGGCATCCCATCCTAGGCATTGACTTAGTTGGATTGCTGGATTGAAGTCACTTACAGTTTGAGTCTTAGTGTGGTTACAAGAGAGGGGAAGGAGGATTTGGGTGTCATCTGCATAGTTAGTGTAAAATATGCTGATGGAGTCTAGTAAATCGAATCAAATAGAGGTTTGGTAAATACATTGTAGAGGGTCAGGGATACACAGTACCCTTCTGGCACACCACACAAGATGTGTGCTGGAGGAACACAGGCAGTCTCAGCAAACACTTTTTGATCTGTTCTCTAGAAAGGATGTTACCCAAGTAGTGGTGTCAGGTGAGAAATTTTGCAGCAGAGGTCAGATGGTACCATAGAATTGTATGATTAACTAAGTCAAACAGAGCTGAGAGATCCAAGAGAAGAAGAAGGGCAGGCTTCCCTGCATCTCTGATATCATTTAGCCGGTTCTTCAAATCCAGCAGGGTCAATTCGGTTCAATGGCCTTGCTGGAAGCTTGCTGGGGACTGAGGGGACTAAAGCAGGTTTTTTAATCAGTGGCAGTACCCAGGCTTCCTTAAGACTGTTAGGGACTACCCTTGAGGAGAGGAAGGCGTTAATACATTGGGTTATGAACGGGACCAGAGCATTGGACCAGTCCTTGATTAGGGAGGCTGGGCAAATTTTGCATTTACACCTCAATGGTTTTAGGCTCTTAAGGATGGCTGCAGCCTCGGTTTCTGAGATCTTGCAGAAGTGAAACACCAGAGTGTCCTGGTCAGTGGCCTCTAGTGGTATGGGGGGGGCTAGATGCTGCAGGGTTTTGAGTAGATATTGTGTGAGGAGGATTTTCTTGTGTATGGAGTCAATTTTATCAAGCATGGCATTTTGAATATTTGTGCACCACACCTTGTCTCTAGTAATAGTAAGCCGGGGTGACAGGAATTTCTAGCTCCCTAAGAATTGAGAATATCTCTCAGGTGTTGGACTTGGTAATTCTAGAAATGTAGGATGTGGATTTTTCCAGGATGATGGCTCGTTTGTATTGCTTGGAGGCCGTCAACAACAGCACCTTCCTGGTCTCAAGGGTGCCTTTTTTCCAGTTTAATTCTGCCTACTGCTTTTTAGCTCTAAGCTCTTGGAGGTCAGGTGTGAACCAGAAGTTGATGTGACCAGAAGGTTTGACTTTGAGGGTACTAGTGGGGCAATGGTGTCTACTGCTACTGTCAGCATCTTTAAGTAGAGGTCGGCCAATGTACTGGCGTTATTCGAGTCAAGGTGTTCTGAATGGAATGCCGTCAGCAGGGCGGAAATACAATCTTTAGTGAGTTTACAGAAGCTGTTGGCCCAAGTGGGTGGCAGAGGGGGAGAAGAATAGGAGGTGGGCATGGAGGTTGAAGTTTTGAATGACACAATGTGGTGGTCAGACCACAGGCGGGAGGGTAGAGTTGAGAAAGTTAAGGTTAGCTATCCAGTCAAGGGTATGACCTTTGGTGTGGGTTGGGACACTGACAGAATGTTCAAAGCCTAAGGCACTGAGTGAGTTTGCCACTGAGGTAGCGTTAAGGTCAGATGGGTCATTGAGGCCCAGGTCAAAGTCCCCTCAGAGAATGGTTTTAGTGGCAGGCTTCATGTTGCAGCCTATGGTGTGTAGGAGGTTCTCCTCGAAGGTGGAGGGTGGACTGTTGGGCGATATACCACATGGATGGACATGGATTCTGTAGACGAGGTTGCAACTTTGCCAGATAGAAATTCACAGTTCCCTCCATTGCAATATTGTATCATCTTATAGGAAGGGAGTATTTTGTAGTCATTGCAAAACCTCTTCCTCTGACATCAGGGCTGTCACATCTGAATAAGTGAATCCTGCAGGAATTGCTAGGGACAGAGCTGGGCCGGAGGCTGCATGTGGCCACGTGTTAGTGATGGCAAGTATGTCTAAGTCCATTGTCGTGCTGAGGTCCTTAATGTCCAGGATATGCACCAGAATGGATCTAGCATTAATCAGTGCCCATTTTAGTGGTGGCAGAGACGTTTTGGGTAATCTACTGGTGGATGGGGTGGGGGAGCGAGCATCATGTATGGCTGGCTCACCGGGTGTGGGTTGGCTAGTTTCAGTATCCTCATTGGAAGGCAGTGCAGTGCTTTGGGCAGGGTAGCAATCTCTCTTGTTCACAGTCGTGGTCTCTTGTACAAGGCATACTTATTGATGGTGGTCTTCTAGGTGGCATTAATGGGTGGGCGGCAGATAAGGTGCCTGCTGGGGTAGCACCTTTGTGTGCTCTTAGTCAGGTGTTTCTTCTTGCCCATGTAAATGGGGGGCAGGCAGCAAGTTCTCTGGCGTAGACTGTTGTTTCTGAGGGTGGTATGAGCTGATGTGGAGAGGCCCACGTTAAATGCTTCCTGTAGAATGCAGTATGTCTTGGTGCTAGAGGGGCAACCTAGCTTGGTGGTCGTGTGCGGCGACAGTTTAGATCTATCGGGCTTGCACAGAGTTGTTTGGCTGGCGGCTGTGCGTTTGATGTAAGGGGTTGCTGGTGGATATGGGTAACCAGCGCTGAGGAGTGCTGGTCACCTAGGACCAGTCTGTGCATGTTTGTCTGGTTTTGGAATGCGCCTGGGCAGCATGTGTCACTGTCACTAATGGGATGGGCAGGGGGTGCACTGGATGCTGGTCTCAGGGTAGGGTGCAGCCAGATAGGTGGGGGTGGAACTTGCAGACTTATGCGGACAGGAAGGCTGGAAGGTGCTTGGAGCCGGGAGCAGGATCACAGAGGTACAAGTAAGGCAGATAGATATGCAAGCGACAGAGGCAGGCATTTGTATTAAAACAGAGCCATTAGTTGTGTGAATGGAGACTGGCTTACCTTCATCATGGGAGAAGATGTACGCTTTTGAGTGTATCATGTTCACTGCAACTCGGGGTCATGCGGTCTCGGCGTAGAGTGGTAGAGAGGGAGTTAGTCCTTGAGTACAGGCCTTCAGGAGAGGCCAGATGCACATTCATCTCCTCGGCTTTAGCCCCTTATATCAAAAGAGCAGCATCCAGTATGACTCCACTCTACAGGACCATCTTCTCACTGTATGGTCTCTCCTAACGCCTATAATTTACTCTGGGTTGAAGAGATTTCTCATACCGTTCACCAGATAGGTTATTCTCCCTTCTTTTTTTAATTCTGTTTGGTGACTGGTTAATCCATTGAAGATATCTCACTTCATTCATCATGTTATCATTAGCCCATTCATCGCATTGGTTAATTACCTGAAAGGTCTATCTGATGGTTAACACAGGGTCGCAAGGCTTGAAAGTCATCTGCACCATGCAACACATTCTTGAAATCACTTCTACTGCTGGGAGTAGCTCTGTGGCATCTGTGGTCTCTCCCATTCCCAGTCTGCTGGACGAGGGTCTGTGTGAATGAACACAGGTTTTTGGATGACTCTTTAACTCATGTTACGTCTGGTAAATTGGAAATATTCTTTCCCAGGTGTCCGTGAAATCTGGGGTTTAACACTTTTGAGTTCCTTCTGCTGTAAAAACCAGCCATTCTTTTCCAGGAGATGCTATAGCCCTTGGTGATGCATTCCGGTAAATTGAGGTCTAAGGAGTAGCTATGTGCTTATATTACTGCTGCCTGGTAAACCACGTCCTTAGCAGCAGCTAGATCTTGTGGCAATGCATTTTGGTAAACTGAGTCCTGAGGAGGCATGGCATGCTTGAAGTCATCTGGGAATAATTTAACACATACCTGGGGAGACAGTGAGCTGGCAAGATCCCTCCTCAGTCACCATCGGGGAAGAAGAATACTGTACGCTAAACTCAGTCCATGGTGGCTAATTTCCCACACACATTAGGACGGGCAGTGCTGGCAAATTACCACATGGTACACACATAGTACATGCACAAGAGATGCAATAGGCTTTCTGTGCTGTCATCCCAAAAAGAGGGCATTCGTTTTATTCATTTGATAAGAATATATATTTATATATTGAACAAGTGCAATGCATTTATTATATATTTACAACATTCAACGAATTGCCCTATTCTCATTTTTAAAAGCACACTGACTATTGTAACCTTACTGAATCTGAGGAGCAAGTTGTCTCTGCATTCTATACCAGTCACAATATTGTTTACACTGAGTCTGTCACAGCTTGATTAAGAATACAAATCTCTTAAGGTTTTTTTTTTTCTTTCTAGCATATAATGTGTCTTGATTCAACTGTTCTCATTGTTCAGTACTCTGCTTTGTGATAGAAACATCTAATACTCTACATTGTGTTAGAAACCTCTAGTAGTCTCCTAGAGTGCATGGACACCTGAATGTGTTTGTGCTTTTAGTACCCTAAATGCAAAGACATTCTGTAGGGGTGTCTACTATAGCGTTATAGAACTATGTGGGAGTTATGTGTACTAAAGACAGAGTGGGCTTTTAACAAGGTTTGAGGGCTCATAACGATGGTACGGCATGAGGGCGAGGTCTATAAAGCTATCAGAAACCATGGCCAAACAGAATCTATTTCATGGAAACATATTTGTTTGATTATGATATTGTTTCTTGGGACTTAAATATTCCATGTGGAATACGTAACCTTAAAAACAACATGTAAAACTAACATGACAAAAATGTGAGTCCTGATGATTTATAGTAAATTAATCTTTAGTAAATTATTCTTTTCACTAATTTAATTTAAAAAAGGAAACACGCATTGGCAATGCCAATAGCTTTGGCGTTTACTGTAGCTCTTTGCATTTTGCATTTATAGGCACCAGGGTGCAAGGAGGATAGTGCACATTTTAAAAAAGGGGGATGTCATAAAGGGTACAGGTGTGTAATAGAATGAGAACGAGAACAGAGAAAAGGAGGAGGCCATGCATAAAGGGTGCTATTGATGCTGAGCAAGAGGAAATATGAGCGAGAAAGGGTGAGAGTGAGGGTGGGTGGGGGTAGAGAGAGTTGGTAGATTGGGTGGGTGGGGGTAGAGAGGGTTTGTAGGTTGGATGGGGTATGGGTAGAGAGAGATGGGTATTTAAAGAGAGTTGGGTGTGGTAGGGTTGGTGGGGTGGAGATAGTGGAGTTGAGTAGATAGAATACAGATAGTGGGGTCGGATAGGTGGATGGCGTGGAAAGAGTAGGGTTCCTTGGGTGGGCTGGGGTGGGGGGTAGAGAGCGGGGGTAGGATGTGTGGGGATAGAGAGCAGGGGTTGGGTGGGGGTTGAGAGAGTGGGGGTAGGGTTGGCAGGAGTAGAGAGAGTGGGGTTAGGGTGTGTGGGGGTAGATAGATTGGAGAGGGTGGGTGTGGGTAGAGAGAGAGTGGGGCAGGGTGGGGGGTAGAGAGCAAGGGTATGGGGTGAGTGGGGTAGAGCGAGTGGGGGTTGGGGTGGATGAGGCTATAGCAAGTAGGGCTTGAGTGGGTGTGGGTAAAGAGAATAGGGGTAGGGTGGGTGATGGGGTAGAGAGAGTGGGGGTAGGGTGGGTGGTGGGGTGGAGAGAGTGGGGGTAGGGTGGGGTAAATAGAGTGGGGTTAGAGTGGGTGAGTGGGGTAGAGAGAGTAGGGATGGGTGTGGGTAGAGAGAGTAGGGATATGCTGATTTGGGTGTGCCTGGTCAACAACTGCTCTAGCTGGAAGGCAGGCCATGTGACCATCTGACTCACCCAGCTCTGGGGGCAGACCAGACTGGGATGTGGATTTAACATTGCACCAAATATATGTTTAAGGAAAATGGTTCTAAAATATTGTAACAAGCTGACAAAAATATGAAACTTTGGGATTCTTAAAATGACAAATTCGCTCACAATTTAAGACTAAGCTGGACACTGGGTGATGTTCTGAGACCAAACTCTGGGATTTATTAATATTGCAGCTGTGTTGTTGCTATGAACATAAGAACTTACAGTAATATGCTCAGAGAGGGTGTGCATGTCTGTGTAAAATTTGGTGCAGAACCAATATTGAGAAAGCCACCAAAAGTGCGAATAAGTTGTCATTTCTGAACCCAAGCTCATAGGAACATGGGACTTGAACAGAATGTACCTGTGTGCGATTATAGTGAGTGGGGGTATGGTGGGTTGGGGTAGAGAAATTGGGGGTAGAGTGGGTAGGTAGAGAGAGTGGGGGTCTGTTGTGCATGAAGAGAGAGTGGGGGTTTGTAGAGAGTGGGGGTCTGGTGGATTGCTGGGTGTAGAAAGTGGGGGTCGAGTAGGTGAGTGAGGGTACAGAGAGTGGGGGTAGCGTGGGTGAGTCTGGGTAGAATAGGTGGGGTGGGTGGGTCCAGGACGAGAGAGTGGGTGTTTTGGGTAGAGAGGTGGGGCTCGGGTGGGTGTATAGGGGTAGAGAGAGTGGGGGTAGGGGTAGAGAGAGTGGGGGTAGGGTGGGTGGGTGTAGAGAGAGTGGAGGTAGGGTGGGTGGATGGGTGTAGATAGAGTGGGGGCAAGAGTGGGTGGGTGGCAGTAGAGAGTGTGAGTGGGTGGAAATAGGGAGGCTGAGTGAGGGTGAGTGGGGGTAGAGTGGGTGAGTGTGGTTAGGGTTGTTGGGGGTAGTGAGGGTGAGTCGGGGTAGTGTGGGAGGGGGTTGCCAGGGTGGGTGGTGGTAGGATGAGTGGGTGGGGGTAGAGTGTATGGGGGTAGGGTGGGTGGGTGTAGAGTGCATGGGGTAAGGTGGGGATAGGTGGGGGTAGAAAGAGTGAGGGTTGGGTGTGGGGTAGAGAGAGTAGCGGTAAGGTAGGGTTTTGTGGGGGTAGAGGAAGTGGGGTAGGGTGGGTGGCAGTGGAGAGAGTGGGGTAGGGTGGGTGTGGGTAGAGAGAGTGGGGATAAGGTGGGAAGGTGGGGGTACAGTGAGTGGGGCATTTGATGGTAGTGAGAGTGGGGGTAGGGATGGTGGATGGGGTAGAGCAAGTGGGGATAGAGTGGATGGGGAACAGAGAGTAGTGGTAGAGTGGTTAGGCGGGGGTAGAGAGAGTAGGAGTAGGGTGGTATTTGGTGTATAGAGTTGGGAAAGGATAGGTGGGTGCTGGTAGAGAGTGTGGGGGAATGGTGGGTGAGTGCTGGTCGAGAGAGTGGGGGTGGGGTGGGTGGATGGGGTAGAGAGAGTGGGGCTGGAGTAGGGGCAGTGGGGGTAGAGAGAGTGGGGATATGGTGGGTGGGTGAGAATAGAGACAGTGGGGGTAGGATGGGTGTTGGTAAAGAGAATAGGGGATATAGCGGATGGTGTAGATAGAGTGGGAGTACAGTGGGTGGGTACTGGTAGAGTGAGTAGGGGTGGATTCGGGTGGGTGGGGGTAGAGGGAGTGGTGGTGGGGTATTGTATAGAGTGGGGGTAGTAGTGAGAGTGGGAGAAGGGTGGGTGAGGTTCTAGAGAGAGTGGGGTAGGGTGGGTTGGTGCATAGAGAGAATAATGGTAGGGTGGATCAGTGGGGGTAGGGTGGTTGTGGTTAAGCGAGTGGCGGTATGATAGAGAGAGTCGGGGTAGGTTGGGTGGGGTACAGAGAGTGGGATAGAAATTGTTATTTCAGCACTTGGTCCTTTGCAGGATTCCACATCAAAAAACATCTAAAGTGCAGGTTGATCCAATGCAATGATAACATTACTTTTGAATGTTTTACAGGTAATAATACAGCAGGAGGAGGTGTGTGGCATCTCCAAGGATTTGAGTCTGCAGCGGTGGTGAGAGGCGACTTAAAAATTAATGGGATATTGTCGGTTGGATAGCACAGTGAGTAGCGCGCACGCTTTGACATCTGTGCAGAGCCTGCTGATGCAGGTTTGAATCCCAGCAGGGCCAAACTCAGCATTTCATCCTTCCAAGGTCGATAAATGAGCCCCCTGCACCATGCATAATAAAAAGCAAAGTGCAGATACCTGAGGGTTCGTAGCACTATGTAAATGCTAATGTATTATTATTATTATTGTGTGACTTTACCTCACTGTGCCTTATAGAGTGCCACCGTGGATAGGGGTTGATCTGATTGGAGGTCATTTATATGAAACTGCTCCGGAGAGATACTGCTTGCATGGTGAGCTGGAACCCTTTACTTTCCAGTAAATTAAAGCTAGAGCCTTGTAAATGACCTGATGGAACAGGCTACCCTCCTCTCTGAAGCAAGAGAAAATCGGGCTGACTAAAAATAAACACAACTCCTTCATTAGATTTGTATTTCTTTGCTCAAATTCCTCTATGGTGGCAAGGCAGGGAGGGCTGCAATCCGTTTCCAGCCACTGCAAGTGTCAACACTGAAGCACTAGCTCAATGCTGAAACGTGCGAATGTCCTGGAGACGAGGAAGCACAGGCGGTTTTAATGAGGTGTTGTTTTAATGCAGGACCTACTTTCTACTTCACTTTGAAAACCATCCCTCAAGGAGTCAGGTAGCACAGAGATCAACTCCCAGTGCAACATGGTTGCTGCAGTTCCGAGGAGAAAGAGGAATGTGGCTTTAAAACCAGAAAATCTAAACAACCCCAAAAAGCACCCTTTGCAGCATGCCTGCTTCCACGGGATAGAATAATCCTGCTTTCAATTCAACTTCACAGCTATGCAAAAGACAACAAAGGCAGCTCGCCTGCCTCGTAAATCAGAGGCTTGCCTGGCTGCCTCAGTCTCCGTCTGCCAACAGATCACTCCGCTTAGACTTTAAACATAGTCTGACAGGAGTTCATCTGACAAAAAGCATTGGTGCATAGAAATGAAAATCTAATGTGCATCTAGTTAAGTTCTGTCATTTTTCTCCTAATTTGGTAGCACAAACAGCTCCCCGACAACAGCAGCAGGCCTGCCAACTCAAGCTAGAGGGTGAAGGCCCGGCTGGTGCTTCGGCCATTTCATTGCCAGCATCGGCCAGTTGCCATGCCAATGCAATACACTCCTCTTGAGCTCCCCTTTCTCCTTGTTTTTATTTTTACATTTACAGTACCAATGGTTTAGCGATTAAGTGGCTTATGCTGCCAAAGTGCCAAAACAAAAAAGACAGTAGTTATAGGAAAATGCCATTTTAAATAAGGCCACTAGAGGTGGGTGTAGCACTATTATAGTGCACAGATTTTGGAGAAAAAGAAAGAAAAGTACAAATGTGCTGGCTGTCAGAAAACTGTGAGCCATACTGCTTCTTATAGCCTGCAAATTGACCAATGGGAAAGGCATATTCACCCACCCAGGTTTCTAATATCTACAACTTAAGTGGTCAAGTTAACAAGGCTTTCCTGCAGCACTTGAAACATATCAAAATTGTCTCCATATATTATTCTTAGGATTAATTCCAACTCAGTCATCAATTTACCCATTTAGTGCTAAGTGGATGTCACAAAAGGTTATTTTAATGTGATTTGTTTTCTATGTGAATATCTGTTGAATGGAATTGAATTTATTTTTTATAAACCACCAACTCGCTCAAAGGCCTCTGAGTGCTACACAAAAACAATAAAAACAGCTAACAATAGGCAACATGAACAATTCAATACGGTTAGAAGTCTTCTTCAGGCACTTCTGACCAGGACCCCTGACAATGACTATCACTCAGCTTTATGGGCATACTGGGACTAGCCTGCTCACAAGAGTCCTGCTCCAAAGTCCCCACTTTAGAATCTTTGTATACAAGACCCTTAGTTGTCCCATCTTCAGTGACCTTAGGTAGAGGGACGCGACCAGCTACATGTGCAAACCTGATTTTCGACACATAGGCTCTAGTAATAGGCATTCTCTCAAGATCTCCTGAGTGCAGCGAACTAGGTCACACGTAGACAGAGAGGTGAGAGAAAAGGAGCCCCACTTACATCCACCAATGAAAACACCTATATGGATGAATTAAAATAATTTTACAGTGTATATCCTGCTTTCAGTCAATCCAAGGTCTGCAGGGACAGATAGTAGGATGGTTTAGAGATGCGGGTTATTGCTTCCTATTAAAATAAAAAGGAAGTCTTTGAAGGCTTTAATAGGGAAAACATACCACGGAATATGAAGCACACAACAGAGCAAGATAAGCGTGAGCTTCTAACAAACCTGACTCTCAGATATACCAGAACCGGACTGAAGACAACCAGGAAGAGCCACCATGCCAAGCAAAAGGCTCACCAGACTCAGCAGGCTCACGCTCACTGGCCGTCCTTACGTACACATGCACACAGCACCCTGTGCTGAGTGCATCGAATGTAACCTGCCCACAAACTCACAGTCCCCCCAGCAGACATCTGTCAGGTATAGCCTTGTTAACCCATGACGGGATCTTCAATGATGTCCTGAATATTTCAACTGTTAAGCCAATCAGTGTGGTAATTTCCTTCCTTCAGCATTTACATATTTTTACTATTCCATTCCATTTACAGTAGATCACTTGTACTTTTTATTGACTATGTTAAAATCAAAAATAGACATTCTTTCAGGGCCTATTCCTGAGAACATTTACAACCAGCTTCCTTTTTTCCTCCTTGAAGATGTCAACCTGGAAATTGATACGCATGCACAGAAACCTGAAATCAACCACGATCACAATTTGCTCAACAAATCAGGAAGCGTCACTTGTTGACCACTCAAGACAAGGGTATTAATCTATCTGCCCATCTATCACCTAACTAGCCATCAATCTATGAGCAGGTCGGCCTATCTAGCCATTCATCCACCCATCTATTGCATAGATTTTCTACTTAATCACTCTCAACTCCTCCAAATGTTTACTCCTTCCGGCTTGATCAACTCCATTATTCATGTCAACATCACTCATTGTTATTAACATTGTTTGCAATTGCAAATGCACACCTATATCTACCTATTAACGAGAGCATAACTTTCAATTAAAATATGTAGTTTTACTGTGTTCAATATACTATAATGTTATTACAATAACTCGAGTTGTCAAATGCAGCCATTCAATATAATTAATCAACCTCCATAGAATAAAAGATTATTATTGACAGTATTGATACACTTGAAAAAACTGTGCAAATGTACATATTGAAATACTCTTACACATTTGTCATGTTCCCCTGAATGTTTCATGTACGTAATACATCAATTTGCAACTTTGTGATGCGCTTCCTTCCACATGTGCCAATAATCCTCCAACAGACTTTCAGTAAATGCACTCAATGCCCCTGATTCATGCCTCAACCAGTATGTCCTATGCGCATTACCTTCAATTGATTCCCAACCTAAAAACATCTACTTACATGCATCTTGCTACAACGGTTTAGCTATTTCACAAAAGCCTTGCAGTTGTTAAGTAGTGCCACTTGTACTTATTTTCATGCTCAAGCAACCAAGACAATGAAGGAAGATCTCCACTGCCTTCTCGGCACTCTGATCCTCACACAGCACACCTAAGACCCAACTCACAGGAATGTTAATAGCCTCAACCTCTTCATCAGTGCCCTGGCCACCCTCCATCACAGCTCTCCAATCCCAAACAACTGGTCAGACCATCTGGCAATCCCCCTTTGACATTAGTCACACTACACCAGTCAAGCAATCCTATTGGAATCCAGGAAAGCAAGCATTCAGCTCCTTCAAGAAATTGCCAATGGAGGCTCTCACAAAAGTCTTGTCAAACTCTACTTCACATCAGCTGATCTACCTCTGACGAACCAGGACTGCAACTCGTTTCTCCAAGAACCTAACATGACCTTCACAAGCAACCTCAACCGCCATACCACAGGAAAACAATGTACCCTGAAGCCTAAACCATCCACACCCTGGTATAATCAAGAACTGAATTTCAATAGACAAATCATCAAATTTAAGAAACAACTTTGAAGAAATCCTACAGTTTTTCCTACCTTGCCCTGCTCAAGGAACTCTGTGCTACACGCAGATGACTGATCACCATTCCCAAGGCCAACTACTACTAAAATATTATAGCCAATTCCAATAATGAAAGCAGAGCACACCTCAAAGCCATCAAGCTCTGCATCAACCATTTGCCCAACTCACCCGTACCACACTCCATCGAAGAATCCACCATCAATGTTGTCTTCATCAACACATAGGCAAAAATGCTACAAATGACAGCACACTACACAAACCATCTCGCAAAACCACAACTACCCAGACAACTTTCAAGACACACAATATGGAAGACCTTATTGCCACCCTAGCATCCCTCAAGGCCACATCATATGGGGGTTGTCATTCTCTGTGGTTTCATACTTAAGACCTTTCCTAGTGAAGCACTTCATCCCTTACCTAACAGTCCTCAAGAGCTCCCTGACCCAAGGAACCTTTCGACCTTTAGACTGGACAAATCCTCCTGTCTCTTGAGAAACCAAAACTTAACTCTTACTATCTCTGATACTACCACCCAATCACCCATCTTCCCTTCCTACTTAAGACCCTTAAGAAAGCAGTAGCCATGCAACTACTCCACACATAGAAGCCAACAACCTCCTTCAGTCCTACCAATGTGGATTCAGGCCCAGATGCAGAACAGAAACAGCTACCATTAAGGCATCAACATGCCCTTACAATCCTTGATGATGCCCATCATTGCCCCTCTGCTTCTCCTTGACCTCTCAGCAACATTTGACAGAGTAGACCACCAAGCACCCACCAACAATCTACATCGCTGCATATAGATCCTCGAGTTAGTCCTCAGCTGGTTCACACCACACCATACTAATCGCTACCAGCTTGTACTAATGGATTCCTCTTGATCACCAACTCTACCCCTACCCTGTGGATCTTCAAACTTTATTTTAAATCACTTGCAACCCTCCTTGCTCCACACAACATCCACATCCACCAACACGCAGATGACACACACCTCTGCCTCAAGTCCTATCTCTCATTGATCCAGTCATCGATGTCCAGTGCATGCCTGAAGCCCAACCTCTCCAAGACTGTATTTCGACTCCTGACCAATAACACAAACACCCTGACATCCACACCTGGCTCGCTGGTATACACATTGAGGGCTTTATAACCCCAGATAGCTACATATGACATGTCCCTTCAGTTTGACAGTGACAGTCACCTCTCCTTAAACAGCACATCTAAAGGATGGCACAAACAGCTTGGTAATAACTTTATCTTCTGTGGAAATTCAAGCCCTTAATCTCAGAAAACAGCTTCAGATCTGCTGTTCAAGCCTTTGGTCCTCTCCCACCTGGATGGTGGCAATGTCCTTTCAAAGGTATTTTCCGATAACTACCGTGGGGCGCCTGAGGTGTGTCCTCATGCTGCAAATGATTCCTCAAATTTGACCACTTCACCACAACCTGCATCGAGCGCACTGGCAGTGTCATCTTAAAATCCAGCTGCATCATTTACAAGGCTGTTAGCCTGAAGTCCCAAAGCTGGAGGCCTGCGATTATCCAGATTTAAGGACATGTGCAGAATTGAACTCGGCCGGTGCATCAAAGAAAGAACCATCTCTGTCTATACCCCAAGACTCTGGAATCTCCTGCCTGTCAATATCAGACTCGCCCCCTCGCCTCTATAGTTCAGGTAGGACCTCAGGAAGGACCTCAGGACCCTCTCTCATTTTCAAGGAATGGGTCCTCCCAAACTCAACTACCCACCCTACCTAGGTCTGTGTGATCTGATCCCCACGGTTTTCTTCCCTGTTTGCTTGTAGATCCCTTGCTGACAAATTGTCCACCTTCCTCCTCCCTTGTTGCTAGCTCCCCACCTTCTGCTGTTTCTCTGCTCCCCTCCCCATGTTCTTTTCCCTATGGTTGTTAAGCACTCGTTTGCTTCTCCAAGCTAGGTCTCCGATCAACAAATAAACGAATAATAATAATAATAATAATAATAAAATGGCACTCTGAATAGTCTATCCTTGTAATTATATCAATATTAGTGTATCATATCACCCTATACCATGTTACAGTGCTTCACTGCTTCACATGTAAGGTTGTGCCATCTATTAAAACAAAAACAAAAAAACACATTGTGATTGAAGGCACCTGGGCTCTTGTCCCTAGAGTGGAAAGTGGGCATCTAATATTTGGCCAATGGCCGTGAGCTTCACTTTCTGTCCGTAATTTGCCACTGCCATTACTATTAGACCAACCTTCGACGCCTGCGGCATAATGGAGTCTTTGCCACTAGTAGCAGAGCATGCGCAAATGACTTTCTCATTGTTTAAATGTACTTTCGACTACACCTAAATGTATGCCCCCAGTGTAGGTGGCAGATGTACAAATGGCTGGCCCGAGACAGTGGTTGCTAAGTAGCCAGGGCTTAATAACCGTGCCCAAAAAGAGTATATACAACGTTCCACAAAAAAGCGTGAGTACTGATAGACACGAGCAGGATACACGCGCTTACAGCGGGCATGGGGATACTGTCCTCGAAAGCAACGTGCAGCCAGGAACATCCCTGGAGCGGCTGCGAGCTATATGACAGATTCAGGTTAAAATCTGCATTTTTAAAAATGTAATGCAGAGCACCGGTGCCCCTCATCGGATCTACATACACCCCCGTGTGCTGCTGCTCTTCCGATGGGGAAACCTGAACTAGTGCCTCCAAACCTTAATACCACCGCGACAAGAAAGGGCCCCCTCCGGACCAGAATCCGCGAGTCCCACAAGATGCTCCCCTCGCACCCCTTGAAGCAGAGCGTGCCTCACGAGGAGACACGCACCAGCGCATGTGCAGAGAACATGCGCAGAGAAGTGGCGGAGTAGGCGTGGCCCTCGCATTGCCCACATACATGGTGTGCTGACAGGTGTTTGCACTTCGCTGTGACGTGTTAAGACAACACACTGGAGCACTCGCATCTGATTGACCAAAATGTGGTCCCTACGAGTGCTGCCTCTGCGTTAATGCACTTTAACCCTTGCAAGTCCTAAATAGCAATAAGCACCTATGATGGAAATGGTATCTATCCACCGAGAGGGGTGGTGTGGGGGATTATATATATTTGAACATTCTGTATCCAGACACCAGAAAACCACGCTAAACGCTATCAATCTCAGCCATTCAAACACATATCAATGCATGCACTTTTTAATGCTCAACTAATGACCAGAGAAAGAGGTGATGCATACATCGTCCTGATCACGTGATCAGGCATCCTTTGATCGACAGACTTTTCACTCAATTCGGGTCTTCTTATGAACACACGGTTGTAAACCCCAACCTCTAAAAACAGGATTGCATACATGCCAACAAGCCCTATTCCATTAGGTGGTGTTTGGCCAGAAATGTTTTTTTTGCTTTGTATTCTGGGACTTGTAGTCCTGGATTTCCCATCACAAATCCACAATTACAAGTCCTAGAATGCAAAGGTAAACTAGGTATGGCAAGCCTGGAAAAGCACTGCCCCAGCTCCCGATTGGAAGGGCGCGTATTTGCATATGCGGGCCATACATTGCCTCTCTGGTAGCGTGCATTTGTCCAGAAAACTGTGCAAAGCAACGAGGAGATCTTTACTGCGTG
Organism: Ambystoma mexicanum; assembly: GCF_040938575.1. Classification (NCBI taxonomy): domain Eukaryota; kingdom Metazoa; phylum Chordata; class Amphibia; order Caudata; family Ambystomatidae; genus Ambystoma; species Ambystoma mexicanum. The sequence goes on along the minus strand of NC_090937.1, from coordinate 1,384,280,204 downwards.
ACACTGACCTTGTGATGATATATGGAGCAAAGCAGACCACGAACGAGCCTATAAACACGCTGATTTTCTTGGTGGCACGCTGACGCCTCCGTTTCTGCTCACTGAGGCACCGCTGCCTCACGCTGAAAGTGAAAGGCAGAGAGGTGAGTTCAGGGAAAAGTGCAGAGAGAAGGCTTTACAAACTGGAAATAATAATACACAACCACAGAGTTTACACCACTGGACTCAAAGCGTACGGGTAAAGGCAGATATGAGAAGAAAGGACTTGAGTGCTTACAAGGCACTCTGTAGTGGAGCAATCTGGAGCACGGCTTCTGCGGGAACACGGCACGGCTCGCCGTGTGGACAGCAAACACACCCCACGCGAGCCGTAATGCCAGAACAATACGAACGTCTTGCACGTTCATTCTTAAACCATTGTTGAGCTGTATTCGCAGTGGCTGGGTAACAATATCACCCATGTTATCACGTGACTGTTATTGTAAGCTGTATGGCAATGCATCGCTGCGCGAGGCACACCAGAGAAGCATCTCTTCCTATCGCAAAATCTACTTTGAACGCATCTACAATTAAGGTTTCATATGTTCTTGTCTTAGCCATCATTTTGAGGTAAGAAACGCAATGCAACCCATATTGACTACATAAAGCAAGCACTAGTATTTTTTTCTTTTTTTTATTGATTTGGTTAAATTAATCAACCTTTCAATTTTTTAATACGTAGTCTAAAAATTCTAATCAAGTCGATGGTCGTGTATTCTGGGATATAAACTCGTATGACCGTGTTTCTTGTGGGCACAGAGTTTTTTGTATGCACGATTTCTGCATGTGCGAGTGCATACGAGTATGGCAGGAGTGTTCCATAGTGGACTCAGCAGATATTGCTATGTCATAATTCCGAGGTAGGCTTGAGTAGTGCCATCGTATGGCCAGGTGCTTCACACGCATGTCAGCTAAGTGCTTCATAACGTAGGAGTCATGTATCCCTAAAATATAATGAGATGTTCTGGGCATGTGAACAATTGGCCTTCTGTTACCTGCTATGCCCCACATCTACGCAGTGAGCCCCAATAGGGTGCATGATTTGGTATTCGGAACATGTAGAGTATTGCACAGTGCCATTCCCCCCATATGCCCAGGTAGCCATATTGTAGTGCATGATTAGTTATTATGAACATGTGAAGAATTGGCATTCTGCTACCTGGCTTTCCCCCACATATGCCCAAGAAGCCACATCATTGTGCCGGATGAGGTATTCTGAAGATATACAGAATTGCTTTTTGTTACCTGGCATTCCCCTACACATGCCCAGGTAGCATATCATAGTGCATGATTAGTTATTATGAACATGTGAAGAATTGGCATTCTACTACCTGGCTTTCCCCCACATATGCGCAAGTAGCGACAGCATTGTGCCGGACGAGGTATTCTGAAGATATACAGAATTGCTTTTTGTTACCTGGCATTCCCCTACACATGCCCAGGTAGCATATCATAGTGCATGATTAGTTATTATGAACATGTGAAGAATTGGCATTCTACTACCTGGCTTTCCCCCACATATGCGCAAGTAGCGACAGCATTGTGCCGGATGAGGTATTCTGAAGATATACAGAATTGCTTTATGTTACCTGCATTCCCCTATACATGCCCGGGTAGCCATATCATAGTGCATGATTAGTTACTATGAACATGTGAAGAATTGGCATTCTGCCACCTGGCTTTCCCCCACATATGCCCAAGAAGCCACATCATTGTGCCGGATGAGGTATTCTGAAGATTGTTACCTGGCATTCCCCTACACATGCCCAGGTAGCCATATCATAGTGCATGATTAGTTATTATGAACATGTGAAGAATTGGCATTCTGCTACCTGGCTTTCCCCCACATATGCCCAAGAAGCCACATCATTGTGCCGGATGAGGTATTCTGAAGATATACAGAATTGCTTTTTGTTACCTGGCATTCCCCTACACATGCCCAGGTAGCATATCATAGTGCATGATTAGTTATTATGAACATGTGAAGAATTGGCATTCTACTACCTGGCTTTCCCCCACATATGCGCAAGTAGCGACAGCATTGTGCCGGATGAGGTATTCTGAAGATATACAGAATTGCTTTATGTTACCTGCATTCCCCTATACATACCCGGGTAGCCATATCATAGTGCATGATTAGTTACTATGAACATGTGAAGAATTGGCATTCTGCCACCTGGCTTTCCCCCACATATGCCCAAGAAGCCACATCATTGTGCCGGATGAGGTATTCTGAAGATTGTTACCTGGCATTCCCCTACACATGCCCAGGTAGCCATATCATAGTGCATGATTAGTTATTATGAACATGTGAAGAATTGGCATTCTGCTACCTGGCTTTCCCCCACATATGCCCAAGAAGCCACATCATTGTGCCGGATGAGGTATTCTGAAGATATACAGAATTGCTTTTTGTTACCTGGCATTCCCCTACACATGCCCAGGTAGCATATCATAGTGCATGATTAGTTATTATGAACATGTGAAGAATTGGCATTCTACTACCTGGCTTTCCCCCACATATGCGCAAGTAGCGACAGCATTGTGCCGGATGAGGTATTCTGAAGATATACAGAATTGCTTTATGTTACCTGCATTCCCCTATACATGCCCGGGTAGCCATATCATAGTGCATGATTAGTTACTATGAACATGTGAAGAATTGGCATTCTGCCACCTGGCTTTCCCCCACATATGCCCAAGAAGCCACATCATTGTGCCGGATGAGGTATTCTGAAGATTGTTACCTGGCATTCCCCTACACATGCCCAGGTAGCCATATCATAGTGCATGATTAGTTATTATGAACATGTGAAGAATTGGCATTCTGCTACCTGGCTTTCCCCCACATATGCCCAAGAAGCCACATCATTGTGCCGGATGAGGTATTCTGAAGATATACAGAATTGCTTTTTGTTACCTGGCATTCCCCTACACATGCCCAGGTAGCATATCATAGTGCATGATTAGTTATTATGAACATGTGAAGAATTGGCATTCTACTACCTGGCTTTCCCCCACATATGCGCAAGTAGCGACAGCATTGTGCCGGATGAGGTATTCTGAAGATATACAGAATTGCTTTATGTTACCTGCATTCCCCTATACATGCCCGGGTAGCCATATCATAGTGCATGATTAGTTAGTATGAACATGTGAAGAATTGGCATTCTGCCACCTGGCTTTCCCCCACATATGCCCAAGAAGCCACATCATTGTGCCGGATGAGGTATTCTGAAGATTGTTACCTGGCATTCCCCTACACATGCCCAGGTAGCCATATCATAGTGCATGATTAGTTATTATGAACATGTGAAGAATTGGCATTCTGCTACCTGGCTTTCCCCCACATATGCCCAAGAAGCCACATCATTGTGCCGGATGAGGTATTCTGAAGATATACAGAATTGCTTTTTGTTACCTGGCATTCCCCTACACATGCCCAGGTAGCATATCATAGTGCATGATTAGTTATTATGAACATGTGAAGAATTGGCATTCTACTACCTGGCTTTCCCCCACATATGCGCAAGTAGCGACAGCATTGTGCCGGATGAGGTATTCTGAAGATATACAGAATTGCTTTATGTTACCTGCATTCCCCTATACATGCCCGGGTAGCCATATCATAGTGCATGATTAGTTACTATGAACATGTGAAGAATTGGCATTCTGCCACCTGGCTTTCCCCCACATATGCCCAAGAAGCCACATCATTGTGCCGGATGAGGTATTCTGAAGATTGTTACCTGGCATTCCCCTACACATGCCCAGGTAGCCATATCATAGTGCATGATTAGTTATTATGAACATGTGAAGAATTGGCATTCTGCTACCTGGCTTTCCCCCACATATGCCCAAGAAGCCACATCATTGTGCCGGATGAGGTATTCTGAAGATATACAGAATTGCTTTTTGTTACCTGGCATTCCCCTACACATGCCCAGGTAGCATATCATAGTGCATGATTAGTTATTATGAACATGTGAAGAATTGGCATTCTACTACCTGGCTTTCCCCCACATATGCGCAAGTAGCGACAGCATTGTGCCGGATGAGGTATTCTGAAGATATACAGAATTGCTTTATGTTACCTGCATTCCCCTATACATACCCGGGTAGCCATATCATAGTGCATGATTAGTTACTATGAACATGTGAAGAATTGGCATTCTGCCACCTGGCTTTCCCCCACATATGCCCAAGAAGCCACATCATTGTGCCGGATGAGGTATTCTGAAGATTGTTACCTGGCATTCCCCTACACATGCCCAGGTAGCCATATCATAGTGCATGATTAGTTATTATGAACATGTGAAGAATTGGCATTCTGCTACCTGGCTTTCCCCCACATATGCCCAAGAAGCCACATCATTGTGCCGGATGAGGTATTCTGAAGATACACAGAATTGCTTTTTGTTACCTGGCATTCCCCTACACATGCCCAGGTAGCATATCATAGTGCATGATTAGTTATTATGAACATGTGAAGAATTGGCATTCTACTACCTGGCTTTCCCCCACATATGCGCAAGTAGCGACAGCATTGTGCCGGATGAGGTATTCTGAAGATATACAGAATTGCTTTATGTTACCTGCATTCCCCTATACATGCCCGGGTAGCCATATCATAGTGCATGATTAGTTACTATGAACATGTGAAGAATTGGCATTCTGCCACCTGGCTTTCCCCCACATATGCCCAAGAAGCCACATCATTGTGCCGGATGAGGTATTCTGAAGATTGTTACCTGGCATTCCCCTACACATGCCCAGGTAGCCATATCATAGTGCATGATTAGTTATTATGAACATGTGAAGAATTGGCATTCTGCTACCTGGCTTTCCCCCACATATGCCCAAGAAGCCACATCATTGTGCCGGATGAGGTATTCTGAAGATATACAGAATTGCTTTTTGTTACCTGGCATTCCCCTACACATGCCCAGGTAGCATATCATAGTGCATGATTAGTTATTATGAACATGTGAAGAATTGGCATTCTACTACCTGGCTTTCCCCCACATATGCGCAAGTAGCGACAGCATTGTGCCGGATGAGGTATTCTGAAGATATACAGAATTGCTTTATGTTACCTGCATTCCCCTATACATGCCCGGGTAGCCATATCATAGTGCATGATTAGTTAGTATGAACATGTGAAGAATTGGCATTCTGCCACCTGGCTTTCCCCCACATATGCCCAAGAAGCCACATCATTGTGCCGGATGAGGTATTCTGAAGATTGTTACCTGGCATTCCCCTACACATGCCCAGGTAGCCATATCATAGTGCATGATTAGTTATTATGAACATGTGAAGAATTGGCATTCTGCTACCTGGCTTTCCCCCACATATGCCCAAGAAGCCACATCATTGTGCCGGATGAGGTATTCTGAAGATATACAGAATTGCTTTTTGTTACCTGGCATTCCCCTACACATGCCCAGGTAGCATATCATAGTGCATGATTAGTTATTATGAACATGTGAAGAATTGGCATTCTACTACCTGGCTTTCCCCCACATATGCGCAAGTAGCGACAGCATTGTGCCGGATGAGGTATTCTGAAGATATACAGAATTGCTTTATGTTACCTGCATTCCCCTATACATGCCCGGGTAGCCATATCATAGTGCATGATTAGTTACTATGAACATGTGAAGAATTGGCATTCTGCCACCTGGCTTTCCCCCACATATGCCCAAGAAGCCACATCATTGTGCCGGATGAGGTATTCTGAAGATTGTTACCTGGCATTCCCCTACACATGCCCAGGTAGCCATATCATAGTGCATGATTAGTTATTATGAACATGTGAAGAATTGGCATTCTGCTACCTGGCTTTCCCCCACATATGCCCAAGAAGCCACATCATTGTGCCGGATGAGGTATTCTGAAGATATACAGAATTGCTTTTTGTTACCTGGCATTCCCCTACACATGCCCAGGTAGCATATCATAGTGCATGATTAGTTATTATGAACATGTGAAGAATTGGCATTCTACTACCTGGCTTTCCCCCACATATGCGCAAGTAGCGACAGCATTGTGCCGGATGAGGTATTCTGAAGATATACAGAATTGCTTTATGTTACCTGCATTCCCCTATACATGCCCGGGAAGCCATATCATAGTGCATGATTAGTTATTATGAACATGTGAAGAATTGGCATTCTACTACCTGGCTTTCCCCCACATATGCGCAAGTAGCGACAGCATTGTGCCGGATGAGGTATTCTGAAGATATACAGAATTGCTTTATGTTACCTGCATTCCCCTACACATGCCCGGGAAGCCATATCATAGTGCATGATTAGTTATTACGAACATGTGAAGAATTTCCATTCTGCTACCTGACTTTCCCCCACATATGCCCAAGTAGCGACATCATTGTGCCGGATGAGGTATTCTGAAGATATACAGAATTGCTTTATGTTACCTGCATTCCCCTACACATGCCCGGGTAGCCATATCATAGTGCATGATTAGGTATTCTTAATGTGTAAATAATTGGCGCCCTGTTACCCAGTACCTGCACATGCCCACGTAGCCCCCTCATACTGCAAGGGTTTCACTCACGCGTCAGATGGTGGCATAATATGGTCATGCAGGGCAAATGTTGACAACATACCTTATTCACAAGCCAACACACACACTGACAGCAGCTATTACACGCCTTGCCATCCCCCTAGCATACCAGCTATTGCCATCATATTCCCATTTAGCACCATCCCAAGGCCAGGTACTCAAAAGCAAGGCATTGAATGCATATGATGCCCATGCACTCCAACGCACTGCACCACGTGTGAGCAGCATGCAGCATGCCGAGTGCACAGGTGCGTTACCTGGGGTGGATGTCCACCAGGAGCACCAGCGTCTGCATGGTGATGATGTCGATCCTCCGGCAGTGGAACCGGGCCACCTTGAGCACCTTCAGGTAGGTGAAGCACAAGATGAACAGGGAGAGCATGAAGCTGGAGGCGTGGAAGATGATGGTGAAGGCAGTGAAGCGCTTCTTCTCCGTCTCCTCCTTCGTGTGCAGGGTGCACGAGGCGTACACGCTGCTGTACTCCACCCAGGAGAGGAAGAGGGAGACCAAGGGGAAAGTCAGGGAGTGCGCCCAGGAGTAGCCCATCATGAGCACGGCGTCCTTGTAGCGCATCTTGCTGGCGTAGCTTAGGGGAAAGACCACGGCGATCCATTTGTCTATGCTGAGCGCCGCCATGCTGAGCATGGCGTTGGAAGTCAGAAAAGTTTCCAAGAAGCCCAGCGCCCTGCAGACGCAGTCCCCGAAAGCCTGCTGGCCGCGCAGGATGCCCAGAAGGGTGGACGGCATGTTCAGGATGGTCAGCAGCAAGTTACAGAAGGACAGGTTCACCAAGAACACTCCCGGCACCTGCTTGCGGAGGTCGGCGCTGTAAATAAAACATACCAGCACCAGCAGGTTGGAGAGAAGGGACACGATCAGAACCAGACCGAGGAACAGCGCCAACAGGATTTCCGCCAGGTGCATCTCTTAACAGGTATCCATGAGCCCCTTGGTCACACCAGTGTAGGCTTCAGGGAAGAATTTGGAAATTCCAGCGCTCGTGTGGGACAGTTTGGGCAGCCTAGCGCCGTGCGCATCTTTCAGTCCAAGATTCGGGGAATCGTGCTTTCTGAGTAGCGCCAGGTAGCTGTCCAGAGTGCTGAAACTTTGGTCCTCCAGCCAACCCTTGCTGGACATGCCAGCATCCGAGGAGACATGCGCCTCTGCGTTTCACGGAAAGAGTCTCTCACGGCGCCTCCTGCTCTCTTCCTGCAGACACGGACGATGCCTGAACTGGGCTGGCTGCAATGTTGCTCTCTGCTCATTCTCCAGGTCTGTGCAGAGGCTGAAACAGGCACACCTTCATCTCAGCTTCCAGCCATGACTCATGCGCAAATGGAGATGCGTGTGTGAAGAGGCGACTGTAGGAGACCCAAGCCTTTTCTGACCATTCCGTTGCGCTGGTTTTTTCCAATGACTCCCCACCATACTGCACACGCGGGAGAACGGAGCTCAGCGGGTGCGTACCGGGAAGAAATGCGTTTCGTGAAGCATCAAGACGGAGGCACATGACCTACTTTTCGCTCGGATTCCGGCAGCAACTCGTCAGCAAGAAAGTTGGCCTTTGTATCCGCACAGAGTGAGACAGCACGAGATGAAAGTTAATGACAAAGCCTTTGCCGGTTTTACGGCACTGAATGGAAACGCAAAAATCGTGCCAAGTCATTTTATGGAGCTGCAATGTTAGTAGTAGTGAGTGTAATGCGAAACCATTGTCAATGGTAACTACTGGCAGTCAGACCCACTACATTAAAAACATTAAATACACCTCGAGTAAGCACCTGCTTGCCCTTCAGACAATGGTACATAACAGACTCAAGGCCCGATTCATGGCATTTTCTGCAAGGCTGTAAGTGACTCTGCACTACTGAAAAGTGACTTTGCACTGACACGAACCCTTATTCATGGAATTGTGCTACGTGGTGCCATTATTAACCTCAGTCAAATCCCCATGCCTGGGAAAATGTATGAACCACACTGGGAATAATCCAGTCCAGGTCCCCCAAGGCCGGGTCAGGCCTATTTTAGTTCAATTTGAGCACATTGACCCCTCACAATGGTCTGCTCTCATGGCAGTATAGCCAAATAGTTACTTTTATGTAAGGATCCTTTCAACCTTGGTTTACTGGCTGACACCCTTAATAATTGGGTGGCGGACATGTGACCGCCTAAAGTGAATACTGCTTCACAGACAGACGGGCTGTCCAGTCTTCTAGCCCCTCCTCAGATATTAAAGGTCAACAATGCCTGTCAAGTCCATATTTCAAAGGTGATAAGAGATCAAGCTGTACAAACTAAACGTAACTCCACCATGTCTGTATTGGACAGCAGGGAGAAAATAACAATTCCCAATTTGGCCTCCAAGAGCCTAATACAGGATAAAACGCTCCCCTCATTGCTCCCTGAGCAGAAATCTGATAAAAAAACAACCAAACTTCCCACAACGAGGAAAGCTAAATGTGAGACTATACCCACATGGAACGTTCCCCTAAAAAAGTCACAAATGCCAACAATAAAGGACACGAATATGCATGATTTCATCATGGACCAAAGAAACTTTGTTATAACCAACATTCGGAAAATAGAAGGAAAAGAGACTAGAGATGGTCTGTGCAATAAGGTCCTTGCTTGGTTGCGGCAGAGATCTGGTCCTGGTGTGGTTAGACTCACTGATTTAAAAATCCTGCGCAGAATGGACCAGAGTGACTGGTGTTCTCAGCCTAACAGCGACTGTGTTTAAGTGGGTTGTGGGGACAGCACCCTACCTGCGTTTCTCAGTTGTTGTAAATATTTCCGTAGAGGGCCCTCGATCTGTAAATTGATCCTCTGATGCACGTTAGGGTGCACCTCTGTGCTCTCCTTGCCTACCATCAAAGCTATGGACTTTTGAATCTCAGTTTTTTGAGTTTGTTGAAACTTCCTGAACTAATTTTGAATTTCTTATACTGAATGTAGTATATTTGGTTTTAGTTTCCTGTTTGTATTTATGTTGTCTGTTTTGTTAGCGTCCTTAAGCCTTTGGGTCGCCAGGTGCGCTATATAAATTAAATAAAGCAAATAAAGTAAAGTAAAGTGTGTGTTGTGAATTGATGGCTGCATTCTTCCATCATCCCACAAAACGTGCACACACAAACCTACTGATTCATTTAGCAATGAACTTGCCCATACACACAACACAAGTACATACACAGTTCTTGTGTCTAATGGGGATGTATGGGTGTTTCCGTGTGTTCCTGTGGATGGTTTGCTTTGTGAGTGGAAGGAGGAATGTGAGAGGGTGTTTGTGTGGTTGTGGGAATTGTGAATGGCTTTGTGAGTTGGTGTAGATGCACACTTAAACACTTAATAGAGGGATGGGTTTAGTTTATTAGCTGTGTTTGGGTTTGTTAGGGAGAATTCTCATTTTATGGCTAATTCCCCTCACCTAGTGAGTCCCCCAGCAGCTTTGCTGGATTTCTGGAGTTATTTTTTTCACTTGGTAAGAGTGTGCCTCTTTTTCCCACTCTTACCTGTGTTTTTGCCATGTGTATTTCATCTGATTTTGTGATTGTGGACTCTGGAGTACACCACTTCAGTAGCCCCTTTCTTTTGTGTGTTACACAGCACCTTCAGTGCAGTGACACAGGGTTGTCTTTTAGACTTCCCACGACTCCATTTCTGAGGCTGACTACTGTCCCCCAGAAAAGGGTAAAGTTGCCAATAACTTTACTTAGTCATTTAACCACAGATCCAGTACACCCCATCTTACATGAAGTACTGGAAAGGGTTAATCCTTAGCCCTTTTATCTGTACCTCCTAGAGCATTGTTTCGCTCTTTTAACATTTAGACTTGGCTAGTAGCAGTGGTATCTATCCTAACTTTTCTACCGCGATTATACTATATAAACGTGGTATTGTTTTAGGCTATAATATTAGCCTTGAACTTAAACCCGTTTGACCAAATACTTTTTCTTTTGGCTCCGGTCGGGTTTATTCACCATTTCTTTTTGTTAAAGTCCTTCTTGTGTTTTACTTTGCGCAGCAAACCAGGTTTGTCTTCTTTGTTCACTGTCTTTTGGCACGCTTCTGCCAAGAAGCCCTCCTCCAGGCGCCTGGGTGTCTAGGTGGGCTGAATGTGAGGGAGGGGTGTAATCACACTTTGCCATGATTGGCTGAGGTGGTTGTCCGGGCTGGACAAACCCCCTGCTGCGTGATTGACAGTTAGTCTGTGTGAATGGGGTACTTTCGCATTAAAAGGCATGTCTCTTGGGCTAGAAGTCAGAGTCACCACTGGAACTACAAGGAACCGAACAGTAGCAGAGAAGAAGACAGCTGCTGCAACTACCCCGTCCCGGTGAAGCCCTGCTGCAGTCCTGAGCTATCTACCCTTCGACGACCAGAGAAGATCCAGTCCGGAGTCTTCTTCCACAGACAGAGGATCCTCTTTTTGGTCGAAACCTCTGCACACTGCTGTAGTGGTCCGGATAGCCATCTGAAGAGCCTCTCCTGTTTTTAAGGAGTGCACCTTTTATTCACTGTCGATACTGCCGACCTCATTCCTGTGTGGTGCAGACCCCTCCAGACGTCCTCCTTCGTACCGAAGCTCCAGGAACCGTGGGTCTGCAGGAAACTACCAGGAACAACTGCCGTGGCACCAGCTTCTTCATTGAATAAGGTACTGTGTTCTGCTTGAGGAATTATGGTGAATCCCTTTTCTTCACCTCCTTCTTATAACTTTTGCTTCCTCAGTTGACAATATCTAAGTAATCCTGGCAATGTTGAACCTTGAACCGTCCGACAGTGTGATCCTCGACAACAGGAACCCGGTTCCACTTGACACTGGCTCCGGCCTATTGACTCTTGAATTTCTGTCAACGAGAGATCTCTGATTCTGTCTGCCTTGACAAAAGTATTGCCTATGATTTTTTCCCTCAACCCTCTCTGGTTAACTCAGGTTCTAAGTGTGTTTTCCCCCCGGTAACATTTCTTGCTGCGGATACGGATTTCTTTAGTAAGACCGAACTGTCATTACTGCCAAAAAGTGATCGCATACGTATTCCTGGTAACGTCTTTTGTTTCACAACACCGGTCAATTAAAACATAAAGTACTTACCTTGAGTTAGAGTGTACCAAAGTGAATTGGTTGGTTTTAGTGTATTTTACGTGTGATTTTGAATTAATAGAAGTGTTGTGTTTATAACAAACGGTTTAAAAATAAATGTACTTATATTTTTTACCTCAGACCTTGAGTCAGTGTTTGCTTGAGTCACAGTTATTGTGGTCCCTTTGTGTAATCTCTGCTACTGCTCATATGCTCTTGAGATAAGCCTGGCTGCTCCGCTACTGCTACCACTTTAACATAGTAGTATGGGCTTGTACCAAAGGTAAAACTTGTATTGCCACCTGTAGTCTTAATTGTGTGTAGTGGTCCCTAAGGGCACTGCACAGGATTCTGCCTAACAGGGTTATTGGGAAAAATATCTAAATGTTGTGGTGCGTTTTTGACCTATAACTAAAGAACTAAAAGACTAATTATAATACTGATTGGGTAACAACACAACCTAAGCTATGATGAATGTCCCATTTCATGCAGCAGTGATCGTGGGACACCGCAGCAGGAGGAGAATAGCCAGGCCCCACATTTATTTGCCCAGGACCAGCCTTTTTGGGATGCTTGATGACCAGGTCTACGGCAGGCATAGGTTTCCACCTCATATCATCCTAGACCTGGTCAATAAGTGGGAGGATGACCTCACATCACCCACCTTGTGCTCCCAACCACTGAGCTCCTTGGAAAAGGTGCTCAATGTCCTGCATTTTATGGCCACTGGGTCATTTCAGCGGACAACTGTCATAGTTGGCAGTGTCTCACAGGCCACGCAGTCACACTGCCTACACCAGGTGTTGGCAATCATGACTGCGCGCCCCTCAGTCCGCAGGCACATATACATGCCCAGGACACCCGAAGAAGGGCAGGCCATGGTCCAGGACTTTTACAGGGTGGCACACTTTCACAAAGTGTTCGGTGCCATAGATTGCACACATGTGGCCCTACGTCCACCCAGGGCCACTGAGAACATCTACTGCAACCGCAAGCACTGGCATTCCACGAACGTACAGGTTGCATGTGATGCCCAAGGAATCATCAGCTCTGTCTATGCAAACTATCCTGGGTCTACCCATGACAGTTTTATATACAGAATATCTGCCCTGAGCAGGGCCCTGAAAGCTGGGAAGCATGGGAACACATGGCTCATTGGTGAGTACAAATGAATGTGCACATGCATGCATCTCACACACAGACAAATACACAAACCCAACTAATGACAACCATCATCACCTCCCCAGGGGACAGTGCCTACCCTCTGAGCACGCACATGTTGATGCCAATACGAAACCCCACCACACCACCCCTGTTAAGATACAACGCAGCCCATATTGCAACCAGGGCCATAGTGGAGCGCACATTCAGAGTGCTCAAGTCACGCTTCTGATCCCTCGACTGCTCTGGCGGGCAGCTACTATATGCACCCCCATTAGTGTGCAGGATCATTGTGACAGCATGTGTCCTGCACAATGTTTCAACACAGCGGGGCATACCTGTGGACATGGTGGTGCCCCCACATCCCCAAACACAGGAACAGGCGGTGCGCATGGGAGGGGAAAGGGCATGTGGTGAGGCAGTCCGGACCCAGCTTGTGGCCACATTTTGCCCCTAAACTCCCACCCCTGCGGAGTGCACACAGGCATGGCACATACCAGGTGACAATCGATGACAAAGGGACAGTCAACTGTCACAACATTACCACCCTGAGAATATTTCCATGGAAGTGCTACATTGTGTGCATCCCTAGCTACTTAAACATAACCAATCCCGTGTGACCAAAAGGAACACATGCAAGGTGCATATCGCACCACCCCCCTGCAAAAAAAGGCCATGCAAATCACTGGTATATCACCCAAACGCTCCCAACACCGATGACCCTCGTCGTCCACACCATGACATGGCATGCAGCAGCAAAAGAGCAAACCAAATGCACAACACATGACAAAATTGTCATGAAGTGCCACGTGATAAATGGAAACAGGCCTGAGACAATTACACCTGACATGGAATCAGATGAAATGACTGACCAACAACGTCCCACACATACAAAGTCATACACAAATGCATGCCACCAGCGGCACCATCAACAAAAGACAGAATGCCTGTTGGTATGCACATTGGGCAATCCAAATCCGCAAATCCCAAAACCTTGTGCTGTGTATGTGTCCCCTGCAACACACCGTTCAGCACAAAGCACTGTGAGTTGCCTTTGCGTTGGGGATACACCTTGAGCATCATAACCCGCTCTCAGGTGAGTGTTTGCCCCCTTGCTGTATCTCCTGATCCCGCTCTCCCTCCCTCCCTCCCCATAGGCTGTTCACAGTCCCTGCACCGCATGTGATTGGTGCTGAGGATCTAAACACCAGGCCTACCGGCCCGCGCTGCACTCACCCATGGCATTTGAAAACCTGCTTTCAAGTGAGTGTTTGCCCCCTTGTTGAGTGCCCGAGCGCCATCTTGCACCTTTTCGCGTTGCCTGAGGTCCCCACATGCCCCCTTGAGCCCCGTGCAGTCCTCCTCCCTCAACCCGACCCACTTCCTTGTTTATCCTGATCCCGCCCTCACTCCCTCCCCATAGGCTGTTCACGGTCCCTGCTTTGCGTGTGATTGGTGCTGAGGATCTAAACACCAGGCCTACTTCCTGAGTCACTCCCTCCCACCCCCCAACCTGCCCTTCGTGCCCTGATTGGCCTGGTGCCCGTGGGGTCACGCCAATACCAACCCTCCCAGGGCAGCCCTCTGCCCATGCAGCCCCTGCGGCTAAGGACCCGAGGCAAAGAACGACGCTTACAGAGACAACTCCAGGTCGTATCTGCAGGTATCCGCAGGAGAAGCAAGAAGCCAACAATAAAGTATGTATGGGAAGGGCAGGGCCAGTGGCAATCACTCCATACTACCCAACCACTCATCTAACAAAGCTTCAACGTTTGCAGTGAAATTTTCATTTAGAAGTGTGCCCAATAGCCTCTCTGTGAAAGTTGCATTTAGAAGTGTGCCCAATAGCCTCCCTGTGAAAGTTGCATTTAGAAATGTGCCCAAGAACCTCTCTGGGAATTTAGAATTGTTCCCAACAGCCTCTCTGTGAAAGTTGCAATTAGAGGTGTGCCCAATAGCCTCTCTATGAAAGTTACATTTAGAACTGTTCCCAATAGCCTCACTGTGAAAGTCAAATTTAGAAGTGTGCCCAATAACTTCTGAGCGAAAACTAAATGTAGGAGGCACCCAGTAGCCTCTCTGTGAAAATTGCATTTAGAATTGTTCCCAATAGCCTCTCTGCGAAAGTTGAATTTTGAAGTATGCCCATTATCCTAATATTCTAATACCATGCGGGCGGAACCGTCTAATCCCCCTAATAACCTCTCTGTGCAAAGTTGAGTTAGATTCACACCTAATACCCCCCCTGTATAAAGTTGAAGTGGCAGAAGTGCACCTATTAGCGTGCCATGATTGAACTGACTAGTGTCCAGAATAGTCTCTCTGCGCCTAGTTCAAATTAGAAGTGTCCACGGCAGCATTGAAGTTAAGAAGCATACCTAAATACCCTAATTGATCATATTAGTATACCTAATAGTATATCTGTGTCACGTTGAATCTAGGACTGTGCCAATAACCTAATATCCCCTCTATACAAAATTGAATCCAGAGCTAGACCTAATATCTCTGTGTACAGTTGAACCTAGATGTGTACCTAATAGTACCTAATAGCCTAATATCATCTCTGAGCAATCTAAACATGGAAGTGTACCTGAAGTTAGAACTACAATCAGAAAGCCCTCCTGAATCCACCTAAAAGCTTATACCAAGCAAGCATGAGTGTACCCACAAACCCACAGTTTGTCGGAAACGACTACCGTGGACCGCCCCACTCCCTGATCTGCCTTCCCTCCCGTCCCCGCCTTCCCAAATCACCCCACACTCCTTCGCACTCCCCGCCATTCATCTCTCCAAACACCAAGCCAGAAGGGCACGATGGTGAGCCAACCAGCCTAAGACCACTCCTCCCCTGAACCCTACCAGCGACCAGCCAACATTAACCATGCCTGCCCCCCTCACTACCATACCTGGCACACCACGCCCTGCAAGCATCCACCCGCCGCCTTGTCCTCAAACGCCGGCCACCTTCCCCCCCGACCGCACCCTTTTCCCTACCTAAAACCTGCATGCCTAGCCCTAGCAAGAACCAAAGCTGCATCCCTCACGCCCTCTGACCCCCCTACACTCTCTCACACTCCAATCGCAACAAAGAAGCTAAAGAGGAAACACACCTGGTCCCCCACAATCTCTCAGCACTCTTCGCCTCTCCTGTCTTGACCCACCACTGCATTCCCCCACTCTCCTCCTTCCCCGTGGCTTCACCCTTCCTGAAACCCCTCTCCCTCGATTTCTCATCAACTGCAACTGAAACTCCCAACCGCTCTCACCCCACCTTCAAATCCCCCAAGCCAGACCTGATCATCCTTACACACGAAGCCTGCCAATACTTCTGCTCGCCCACTATTCCCATCGATCATCACCCTCCCTACCCCTCTTCCTCTCCACCGTCCGCTCTCTCCACCACCACCCACTTCCTCTCCAGCTCCAAGACCAACCTCGCCTGCCGATGTCAACTGCATCCTATTTAATGCCTGATCCATAGCAAAAAACTGACGTTGCATCTTTGATCTCCTCACCTCTGACAAACCAGACCTGGTTTTCATCACCAACACTCGGTTCTCTGACGACTTCACCCCAATCGCTAGTGAAGCCTTCCCCACTGACTACTCCCTCATCCCACTGAACCGTCCCTCCAGAGGAGGGGGAGTGGCATTCGTCTTCAAGACTCTCTTCCACGCCTCCATCATCGACAACCAACCTTCCATTCCTTCCTGCAAATCCCTCCTCGTTAAACTATCCCTCTCTGCCTCGTTCTCACTCAGCTTCCTAATAATCTACAGACCCCCTGGCTACGATAGGCAATTCACAAACAACCTCTGAGACTCAATTGCCACCCTTCAACTAATCCATCCCAACCTCACACTTCT
Source organism: Ambystoma mexicanum (assembly GCF_040938575.1). Taxonomy (NCBI): domain Eukaryota; kingdom Metazoa; phylum Chordata; class Amphibia; order Caudata; family Ambystomatidae; genus Ambystoma; species Ambystoma mexicanum. The sequence goes on along the minus strand of NC_090937.1, from coordinate 1,384,263,466 downwards.
TGGAGATTTCAACATATGGCTCGACATTCCCACCAACCCTATGACACACTCTCTGGTTGACGGTCTAGACGCCATTAACCTCCAACCCCACATAAATGGCCCGACTCACTATAAAGGGCACACTCTGGATGCCATCCTTAGCTCCAACACCTGGATTCATCTAAACCCTGCACCCCTATCATCTGGTCCGATCACTTCATTCTCTCGTTCGCCATTCGCTCACCCGTCCCCCTTCCCGTACTTGAATCCGAACCTCTGAGTCTACGCAAATGCTGGAAAAAACTAATTATCGTCCCAGACTTAGCTGACGTGCTCCTCCAGTCTCCCCCACCTACTTGCCAACTCAGTAAACAACTTACTCCTGACGCCTTTGACTCTCGGCTCAACGCATCTCTGATGCGGCTCACACCCTCTTGCAAACCATCAACCCGCTGTGGCTTCTACCCCAAATGGTCCACCCCTGAGTTGAAGACCGCTAAACAACTATATAAATACCTAGAACGCAAATGGCAGAAAGACAAAACCCAGGAAAGCCGGGCCACCTTGGCCCGACACCTTTATCAGTACAAGGCAGAAATCTGCAAAGCAAAAAAAAGCCCACTACAACTCCTGCATCCTAAACTGCAAAAACCCGAGCAAAGAACTCCACAAAATCATCTCTGAGTTCACCAAACCAGCTTGCACCATGACCGTCCCGACCCCCTCTCAATCACTGTGTGACTCACTCTCCCTCCACTTTTACACCACAGCTCCCGAAAGACCAAATACTTTAGCTACCAAACTGACGCTCCTACATCCACCAGGCAATACTCCCCCTATACTGAACTGCCAACCAGCTGCAACCGCTATGCAACCAACGTTCGAATCCTTTAGTCCAATATCACTAGAGCAATTTCTCAAACTTCTATCCACCCGCAAACCATCTGGCTCTCCGCTAGACCCTTGCCCAGCAACAACCCTCAAAGATATTTTCGCTTCCACCTGCGCAGGAGAACACGCAAGATCCATCATAAATGCCTCCCTTTCCTCCGGTATCTTTCCCAAAGCATTCAAAACAGTCCATGTCAAACCTCTTATTAAAAAACCTTCCCTCGACCCTTTCAAGCCCAAAAACTACCGCCCCATCTCAACCAGTAGGTTCCTTGTCAAACTCATTGACCGAACCGCCTACTCCCAAATAAATGCCTTAGTCGAAGCCAACAATCTCCTACAGCCCGCACAATCAGGTTTCAGAGCCCGTCACGGAACTGAAACCACCCTAACCTCAATCTGGGATGACCTTAAAAGGACAGCAGACTCTGCGGGATGCGCAGCGCTAATCCTGCTTGACCTATCCGCCGCCTTTGACACAATCAATCACTCAATCCTCCTGGACCGCCTCCACTCCCTAGGAATTTGTGGAAACTTTCTTAAATGGATAGCTTCATTCCTCAAAGACAGGCACCAAATAACGATACTCTCCACCTATACCTCCCAAGCCCGACCGGTCAACACGGGAGTCCCTCAAGGAGTTTGCCCATCCGACCTCCTGTTCAATCTCTACTTGATCACCCTCCCACCTATAATTCATTCACACAACATCCTGTGTTACAACTACGCCGACAACACTCAACTAATTCTAAAACTCCTGAACTCAAAACCCAACTCCCGACCTGACCTGGCCTCCTGCCTCCTCGACATAGAACTCTGGATGACCCAAAGCCACCTCTTGTTAAACCCCTCCAAAACGGAAATCATAGTTTGTGGCAACTCCGATCTGCTTCCACACCCTCTACCCTGGCCACCCGCAATAGACAACGCTCCGACCCCCTCCAACTCAGTGAAAAATCTTGGATGCACCCTTGACTCTGACCTAACACTCTCGCGCCATGTCAACAACGTCTCAAAGTCCTGCCACTACCGCCTTAAGACCCTTAGGCGCATCTTTCCATATCTCTCCTTTCCCAACAGACTCTCCGCTGTCCAATCAATCGTTATCTCAAGACTGGACTACGCAAACCCCTTATACCTCAGAATCCACACCTACCAACTGAATAAACTCCAAAGAGCACAAAACGCAGCAGCCAAAATGCTATGTGCGCTCGGCCCGAGAGATCACATCTCCCCAGCCCTTGAAACGCTGCACTGGCTTCCTGTAGCGCGAAGGGTGACTATCAAAACCTAATGCATCTCCCATCAAGCACTGCATAAAACCGGACCTCAATATCTTCAACCCAAGCTAAAACCCTATCACCCCCCATGCACCCTAAGATCAAGCTCAGCCGCCGGCCTCCTAGTCATACCTAAGACAAACTCAGTCAGGTCAGGTGGATCATCATTCTCAGCCTTAGCCCCCACGCTCTGGAACTCACTCCCACCCCATATCCGCCTAACTGAGGATTTAACTTCTTTCTGCAAACTGTTGAAAACCTGGCTCTTTCCCTAAAATAAACTAAAAGGACAATCAGAACTAACAGAATAAAATAGATCTAAACATTGAAATTGTTAATAAGAATAAATCATACGGAAACAGTAAAGAGACTTAAACTCCAGAAAGGGACATAATGCAAAATGAGCAAACGAAATGAAAGGCATGGGTGAAATAATTAGAATAGATGAAGCGCGTGGACCAGATGAAAGCGTTTAATGGAAGAACGCACGCGTGGAAGAACAGATGACTATATAATTTGAATAAGCGTATAAATCAATTGAATATGTATATTGGATGAGTGTATAGAATGGATGATCAGGTTGAGCAGTTGGGTGTGAAGAGAGGATAAATTCATAGAGCGCCTGAGTGTACGGAGGTGCTCGGTGTACGAAGGGGCTGGGTGTACAGAGGGGCTGGGTGTACAGATGGGCTGGGTGTACAGAGGGGCTGGGTGTACAGGGGGGGTGAAGGTATAAAGCAGGTGAGTGTAGAGAGCAGACGAATAAATGGAACAGGATTACTGCGTATTAGCGAATTACTTTATAAGGCTGATGAGTGCATACTGCTGTTGAATGCGTGTGGACTGGATGAGCGTGTTGAATGCGTGCGGACTGGATGAGCCCCAGGAGCGGATGAGCGCGGAGAGCCGATGAGTCCGGGGAGTGGATGAGTGTACAAAGCGGATGAGTGTACAAACCGGATGAGTGTACAGAGCGGATGGGTGTACAGAGCGGATGGGTGTACAGAACGGATGGGTGTACAGAGCAGATGTGTGTACAGAGCGGATGGGTGTACAGAGTGGATGGGTGTACAGAGTGGATGGGCGTACAGAGTGGATGGGTGGACAGAGTGGATGGGTGTACAGAGTGGATCGGTGTACAGAACGGATGATGGTATAAAGCAGGTGAGTGTAGAGAGCAGACGAATAAATGGGACAGGATTACTGCGTATTAGCGAATTACTTTCTAAGGCTGATGAGTGCATTTGCTGTTGAATGCGTGGGGAGCGGATGTGCGCGGGGAGCTGATGTGCGAGGGGAGCGGATGTGCGTGGAGGGCGGATGAGTGCGGAGGGCGGATGAGTGCAGCGGGCGGATGAGTATGGTGCATACGAGAGGATAAAGCAGACAAATGCCTAGAGCAGAGGAGTTACATAGACCGAGTGAGTGCGCAGAATGGATAAGCATGTAGAACGGATTAGTGCAGAACGCATGCAGAGCTGATGAGTGTGTAGAACGGATGAGTGCGGGAACTGATGGATGAGCGGAGCGGGATGGATGAGCTAAGCAGAAAAACGTATAGAGTGGAGGCTGCATAGAACAGACTAGTGTCTAACTCCGACAAGTATACTGAGGAGACGAGTGCGTAGAGGGGCTAGTGCGTACAGGGGTTGAGTTCGTAGAGGGGCTGAGTGTGTAGAGGGGCTGAGTGGTAGAGGGGCTGAGGGACCAAAACAAGGTAACGCATAGCGCACATGAGGGCATAAAGAGGACGAGTGCCTTGAGCGAATGCGTGCATTGAGCGAACGAGTACCCAGAGCGGAACTGTCCTCTTGCTAGAGCGGGCAAGTTGCGTAGAGATACTGAATGCGTAGAGTGGATAGAACGAGCGAAATGGAGCACGTGGGGCAGACAAGAGTGCATGCGTGGAGCAGACAGGAATGCATGCATGGAGCAGACAAGAATGCATGCATAGGGCAAACTAGAACGCGCATGGGGGAATAGAGTGCCCGGGTCGGACGGGAACGCGCAAAGTGGACCGAAGCGCATGAGTGCGTCATGCGAACCGGAGTGTGTGGAGCAGACTCGGATGCATGGCATGGATAGGAGCGCATGAAACTGCGTGGGGCAGACAGGAGTGTGTGCGTGGGGCAGACAGGAGTGCGTGCGTGGGCCAGACAGGAGTGCGTGCGTGGGGCAGACAGGAGTGCGTGCATGGGGCAGACAGGAGGGCGTGCGTGGGTCAGACAGGAGTGCGTGCGTGGACAGGAGTGCGTGCATGGGCCAGACAAGAGTGCGTGTGTGGGACAGACAGGGACGCATGGAATGAATAAATGTGCATAGAACGGACTGCAACGCATAGAATTGCGTGACGTACATAGTATGGTTTGGAATGCAGGGAATGTTTGAAAGAGCATATAACCCATCATATCCCACCCCACGCTTACTCTCTTCCTTACACCACCACTCAACTAGAACACAGTGCGGTATAACTGTTCTCATACCAACATCGGCTGCTCACTCCCCATCATCCTAAGTAAACACTGCTGGTTACACCCCCCCCCAGTCAGGCGTTCTCCTCAGGCCTAACACAGACACATTCAGTTTGGATAATTCTGCCAGAACGAACACATACTCCTGATCCCTCAACCACCACACCCAAGAAGCAGCTACTACACGAATACCGCACCAGCTGCACACATACCCGGTGTGCACACATGCCTTTGACCCTCTCTACTCTCTCTACTGACCTGAACTTCAGTTCCCAATGGCGTTCAACCTACCAGCGCCTTCAGACATGCCAATGGTATATAAGGCGCTATATAAATGCAAAATAACATAACATAAAAAAGAACACGCAACAAAAATGACCCTGTGATGCATGTACATGATCGGAAAATTGTAAGTGATCATGCACTACAGGGACACAGCATGGCAGAGAGGGCAATCTGTGTGCACTTGTGGGCATGGATGGGTGGTGGTTGCATGTGTGGTGGTGCATTGTGTAAGTGTGTGTGTCAGTAGGGACATGCACTGAATACAGGCATGTGAAATGAAGTGACCCTCAGTGTCCTGTACACATCACATGTGAACATTGCCCTTGTGGACTGCCCAGTGTGTTAAACCACACTAATCCCTTGACACCTGAAATGTACACCCAACACAGGAACATCCATTGACCAGCAGAACACATCATGTTCATAGTACCCCACATTGACAATGTCAGACAGTGACCAATCACTGTAGCCAAGTGTACCAACTTGACATTGTCACCACACGGACCCCTCCCATCCTCAGTGTGGCTTTGACAGCTAAAGGGTGCAGGCTACCATCTACAGCATGAAGTGCATCAACCACGTATACAGGCAAGTAATGAAAAAACATCAAAATCAACTTAAAAAAAGCAGTTCAAAAATATACTCACCAAAATTGATTGCAGACAAGCCGTAGAGAAAACATGCTTAATCCCCACTAGGGGTGTATACACAAGTAGGACTGCAGACTGGCCACAGATATGACGAACGACCAATGCCCCTGTGTAATTTGCTGTCACACCGATCCATCCTTGCAAGCCCTTGGAAAGGGGAAGCAGGAGTGGCATATGTGTCAGGACCCCAAGCCGCAAACATGCAAATGAGCTAAGCTTGTGTGGGCCCTGCTGTAACACACAGTGGATGCTTCCAAATGCCACAAAGCACCACACTATCACATGAATGCACAATAGACAAACAATAATATTTTTTTAAATATAAACATGGCCACAAATGACTCAGGGGTGTGGGAGGGCACCCATGAAGGGGGAGGTAGAGGGCACACCTCAACAACAACACCCACTTTCGATGATTTTGAGATTTAAAAAAACCTCCATGGGCTCAAAGCCTTCACGGCCCAACCTGTGTGGAAGATAAGTCGTCGTCCTAGTCACCCTCTGGATGTAAATCAGAAGGTGGATGTGGCACAGTTGCCTAACCGCAGCTTGCCCCTCCATGGCAGCAAGCATGTGGGTCTGGTAAGCCCGGTCCTGTGTGGCAATGGCACGTAGGTCAGCATGCAACACCTCACATGATGCACGTGCTTCCTCTAGCATAGCACCTGTAAAATGGAGTTCTGCCTGCATGGCCTCACATGACATTCGAGCACCTCCCGGCTTGCACATAGTTCAGCCAAGATGGTATTTCAAGCTGCTCCATCCTCACTTCTGACCGCTGCCTCTGGGACATTAAGAGCACACCCAGAGTAGATCTGAGGGATTGGTGTTCTTTCCTCAGGGCCTCCCTGTGTGCCTCTGCCTGAGCAGCGAGTGGTTCATGCAGAGACACCATTTTAGCCCGGCATGCCCTGTTTGAGGCCGCCGTGCCCAGCCTGTGTAAGCAGCATGTGGACTGCGTTGCCTGCTGCTGAAGGTCCACCTGCCCATCAGGGGGAGCATGGATTGGGCCACACTTTCCATGCCTTGAGCAATCATCTCAATAGCTGCCCCCTGTTGCTGTGAACTGGCATACATGGCATGGTTCCACTCAGTGCTCCCCGTTGGTGCACAGCCACCGTATTGCCAGACATTACAGCTGCAGGACTCAAGGAGCTGTGGTCCTTGCTGGATTGGCACTGCCCGCGGCTGAAGGACTGCATTCTCTGTCAACCTGATGCCCAAGGACTATGAGGAACCGGTGTGGAGTGTGACCGTGCACCCGTAACCACCACAGGCGGACATTACATCACTGCCTGGACCCTCACTGCAGGTGTCACGGACAGAAGATGATCCACATCAAGATCACTCACCATCGACGAATCGTCATGATGCGCATCCAATTCAACATTGTGCTCAGAAGGGTCATCAGAGCTTGACTGATTGCCAGCCCTGGACACGACGGTCTGGAGCACAAAGGGTTCTCGTGGTCTACCACCCCACGACCACCACTTGTGCCTGGTTGTTGATGTAAAATCAACTTTGTGTCTGGAATGACATCCTCATCCTCTGACTCCATTGCATCATCACCTGTAACGTGAACAAAACAAACATGAGTAAACATGTCAGCAGCACATAACACACACAAACATAGACATCACTACATTCACAGCCAACACATGAAGCAGACATGTCACACACAACTCAAACTCTGGTATGCATCCAGTGGCATTGATATGTAACGGCATCCGGAAAGCAGAAATGTATGCGTGTAAATTGCAAAGCCTATACATGTACTGAATGTAATATATCACCTGCAGCACACACAACCTCTGGCAGACACATTTTACACGCAGAAATGACAGATGTCAACAATGAGATGGCATGTAGCATGAGCTGCAAGTGAATCAAAGCACACCATGACACACGTAATATGCATATAGACATGCATCACTCAATCATCATTACCAATATAGCTTCATCGATCTGCATCTCAGCCCGTACCGGGCGTCATGGGCCCTGAAGAAATAGTTAATGTCCCGAGCAAAGCAAGAGCCTTCAATGAGGTATGAGGGACCATAACGCCCGGTACGGTCTGAGCTGCCAGTCCATGAAGCTTTCGGAACACCCTTCAGAGCCTGATTCAGCACTTTTTGCAATGATTGTGCCAAAAAGCATGATTCAGTGTGTCAAATCACTACGCCTAGTCTCCACCAGTATTCTTAAGTGGGCCTGGACATACTCGTAGTGCACGACAGTGCACCTTCAGGAGTGTGCCGGTTTAACATAAAGGGTGCAATGCTGAAATCTCAGCAGCATTCATGTAAAATAATGACATATTTGTAATATAACAAAAACGCTGCTGAGAACACATGTGTAAATAAACACTTTCACACATACCAAAGTAAGTAGCTGCAATGTTGCACAACACAACGTTGAAACTGCTTGCACATGTGTATGTGAAAGTGTTCATATACACCCGTATGGTGTATATGATCACCTTGCTATACAGCAAAGTAAGCAGCATCAACGCTGCTTGCTTTGATGTATGTGAAAGTGTACACATACACACGTGCAGGCAGCTCCACGCTAATAACAACCTGATTTGCGGGCTGTAATTAATCTGTGGGCTATACCAGTTAGTATAGCCAGTAGATTGGGCAATCAACTTTGCTAAACACCCGCTAGGGTGTTCTAATACAGAGTACATGTGTCACAGGATGCACCTGTGCTAGTGGGTTTCATAACAGTGAAGGGATGAACATCTGAACATACATTCCATATCACTTTGACATTGCAGCAGTGAGTAGGCATGTAGAACGGTGAAACATGGCTCAGAAGTGGGTGGGTGCAGTGCAGTACATGTGCATGTTCCCAACAATCTACATCAACAAGTACGTTTTGATGTCAATCAGTTAACATGATGGCAGTGTAAGGGCAAGTTCAGCCATTATGTGCAATGTGCATGCACTGGGCTGCATGGCTACAGTTCACCCCCCCCCCACCCACTTAATGAAAATGCCGGGAGGCATTGCATGGCAATGAAAGGTTGACCAGAGAACTGTGTATTGGCAGACAGTGTTGGCTAGCGTCAATTGAATCATCTCAGTCAACTGACACCACAGCAGATGAGAATGGGACAGTAAGCAGGCCACATGATGAACACCCATTCATGCAGAAACACTACACCAGTTGAACAGAGTCAGGGGGCCTGCAACAGGGGGAGGCCTGTGCCCCACACAGACAATGACACCCTAAACATGTGTGTGATGCAGGACTGAGCCAGAGTTAGCATGGAATGGATGACCAAATGACATTACATGTATGTAATCCCGGAGACGTACTACAATGATCATCCTGCCAAGGACACATAGGGGCATGCATGGAATGCACATGAAGCATGAATGGGCACTCATGTCCCCAGGGAGCATCTGCCAACTGCACAGTCAGAGTGAGACACCCTGCATCAAGGTCAAAGGATGTACCCCACAGTATGTGTTTGGCAGGTTTGCAGAGGGAAGTGTGCATGTACACAGGAGCGTGGAACAGGCCGTTGCAGTAGTCCAACATGTTACACACAAGTGCCATGGTGAAATTGTGGTGCAGGGCGGTGGAGGGGCAAGAAAGCATGCCCACGTGGAGTACCCGCTTGCAGGCTGACCACACATGCACGTCAGTCATGCAATGACATAGTCCGAGTGCTGAGTGGAACGACTCCACAGGCTACATGCAGAAAGGTCAGTGAGCTGGAACATGGACCGGAAGGGCAGCCGAGTGACTAGCATGTGAGTAGGGTGCATGTGTGGTGATGAGGACAGTCCCTGTCTGCTTCACATGTCCAGCATGCATCATAAAAGGCACGCATCAGTGAAGCATTGCATGACTCGCACATGAGATCAATGTACACATAGCATGTAGTGGCAGTCAAGCACAACACAGCACACAAGCAAACAACACATGGGCTGGAGAAACACACAACAACACTCACCGGACGATGCATCATAATCCAGCTTACCCTCCCACTCCTTGGATCAATTCTGCCGGGATGACTCCGCTGCAATCTCCTCGTGCGGATTGAGTTCTTCCTCCTCAGGTGGTGGCCCACTGCCAGTCAACTGAGTCATGACATAATTGGAGGCACACTTTTGCTTTGCACAGCATCGGAGGTCATCCCAATGCTTTTTGCAGTCCTGAGCTGTGTGCCCCTGATATCCAAATGCATTAACACCATCTGCTATACGCTGCCAGTGGACCCAACGCTAAGCAGGTGTAGTATGGCAATTTGGGACCAGTATTATATTGCGTTCGTGTTCCGACACGTAGCCCACAAGGAAGTCCAGTTCCTGCTTGTTGAAAGGCTTCATCCTCGATGTGCCGGAGGCCGGAGCCGTGTCTGGGGTCCCAGCCTCTTGTGCAGGAGCAACCTTCCTCCTCTTGGGCGCTGGTACGGACCCTGACTGGCAAAAGCCGCCCTGATCAGTAGGGGCATTGGCACTGGTGGATTGGACCAAGGGAGTGGCTGGTGGAACCAGCACAGAAGACTTGACTTGCATCAGTGGCTGCTGGGTGCTGTTGCCAGGACCCAGCGCAGCAAATGCTGCAGTGCCAAGTTCTGTGACCCACACAGTCCTAGCTGGCAGATTCACTGCCGGAGAGGTGTTGGCTGCGTCTGCCCATGCAGTTGCCACAACCCGGCTTTCTTGGGGCAGCTGATGACAACAATGCCCCAGGGACATGTGCCTCGGTCAGAGCATCCCTGCGCACACATTGCTTGTGCCTCCTGACCACCTGGGATTCAGCTTGGGAGTCCTCAGGTGCCAACGCATCACGCGCTGGCTGACCCAGATCCTGGGTGGTGGTCGCCACAGCTGCACCTGCAGCTACCACTACCGTTGGGCCTGTGACAGTAGATGAAACTGACTGCCGGGTCACATGGGCGCCAGTGTCGGATGCAACAGCTGCATCTCCCGGAGCCGCAGGGGGTGGTGGCATGACTGCACTAACACGTGGCAGGACATCCTGGCCAAGTGGCGCACCCCTGCCTCTTCCCCCTCTGCAGCCACCCTCGACACCCTGGCTCCCCTACTCCCTGGTCACCCCAGCCATGTCCCTGACCACGCCCAACATGTGGAGGACGCCCAATTGAGGCATCCCTCACCTTTCATGGCCTTCCAACCATGGCACAGATGTTCAAGTCCAATGGGAGCTGCAAACGACAATTGTCCTGGGCAATTGGGGTAAAGGGGGGTACGTGATGTAAACTGCACCCCTGTGCTCCTGCAAGGCTGTATGTGACCCCTGGGGGAAAATGATGAGTCACGCAATGCTCAGGCGCCCCAAATATGCAATAAAAGCGTGCACGCAACCCCCGGTAGCCCACCTGTGTGGAATTAACCTCCCTCAGTACACGGTGGCACCCATGGACACAAAAAACACGTAGGTACTATGACCTCAAAAACGGGTATGCGATATACAGAGGGACTCGCAGTGGGAAAAATCGTGTGCACGACTCACCGTCTGACTAGCGTGGGAAAGAAAAACACGCGTAGGCAACACCCCCACCAAAAGAAGAGGTACATTCTCGATCCACTGTGAAGTGATGGCGTGTGAAACAACAAGAAGTAGCAACACACGTGTCGGTCTCCACAAAAAGCACGTACAGGGAACTGCTGGCATGCGCTCACTTTTAATCCGTGCCGAGGGAAATGCCTGCGCGCGTCATGTCACTTACGCGCTTATGCGCTAAGGCCCTTTCCTCGAATTATACTCTGACGTGCTGTTATTTCAAGTGCTAAATCACTCTGCATCGAGCTGGCCACGCAACAACACATGGAAGACCATGCTCCTGCCCAGAAGGCCATTTACCTTCCCCCAAGAGCTCTGAGCAGCCTCCCATGGGCCATCTGCTGCTGCCTGCCTGCTGCCATCGTGCCCTGCTATTTGGTACCTGCACATCAGCCATTGCCAGGGGTCCAGTTGCTGTGACCACCCCTGCTGGAACAGAAGACTTACGACTGGTGTTCCATCACTGCACAGCCCCGCCCCAGGACCCAGTTGCCCGCCCACACCTGCCTCAGGGGTTGCCATGTAGGGGAAAACACCATCTGAGACCACTGACAACCCCCAGCCAGAGAGGCAGAGGGCTGTCACCTTCTCAGCCAGAGAAGTTGGCATCCTGGTGGAACAAGTCCTGGGGCGTTATGATGCCCTCTTCAGATGACTGTGCACCGACAAGGAAAGACAGAAGAGGACCTGGTCGGACATCGTGGTTGCCATCAACGTGGGTGGGGTGGCAACCCGCGATTTGAAACACATCCAGAAGTGCTGGGAGGACTTCAGGTCCAGGACCCTCAGGAAGGCCCGGCGCCTCTTGCTTGCAGCGGATGCAGAGGGGCGCCAGGTCCAATTTACCATCGACCAGATCAGGGTCCTGGAACGTATCAACCCAGTGCTTAACCACCAGGTCCTAGAGAGGCAGACCCGTCTAGAGTTGAGGGGTGAGTGTCTGGGCTATCCCATTCCACACAGTGCATGTTGAGGTGTGGCAGGAGTGTACAGCTTGGACATATGTCTGACATGGCTCATGTATGGATTTGTGTGTGCAGGGACATGCCTGTGCTGCATGTGACTCCAGTCATGTGTGATGCACATCAATGGTGTATGTGTTCCAATTCATGATGCCCAGCTGCATATGGAGATGCACACATGTTTGTATTTCTGGGTATGTACTATGCCATGGTTGGGGCGTGACACATGGATGATGTTCCCACCTTCATGTACGTTCACGGTGTACATGTGTGTGTGCCTGTTTGGTATGTGTGTGACTGTGAGATGCCATGGATGCATGTGACACAGACATCTTGGTACCTGATTGGCAGATGTGACATAGTTGCCGATGATTGCACTGTGACAGGTGGTGGAGATGTACAGATGCATGTCTGTCTGGTGGTGTGTGTGCATGTGATCGGCACTCCCCATGTTGCTTGTGATGTCATTCTAACCTTTGGATGCTCATGCATGTACGTGTGTATGGATGCTGATGCCTGTTGCACATTCCCTGCGTGTTTGTGCATGTGTGTGTGTTCAATTGAGCTGAGTGTTGGGGAGTGTAATGGCGTCTCTGATGTCTGACACTGCCACTCATGTGCAATTTTTATGTGTCTAGGAGACCATTGTATGGTGCCCTGATGCCTGTGTTCTGTCTCTTCCTGTCTGCAGCGTCGACTGATGAAGAGGGCGGAGACGGTGCTGTGGAGCACAGCGGCAGGGATGCCAATGCCAGCCAGAGACGCAAGGCCCAGCTCACCTCCCAGGTTGTAATATCTTCCGGGAGTGAGGAGTCTGGTGCCGTGTCCATCGCCGCTGCTGCCGAAGGGAGGTCCAAGAGGTGAAGGTTGGAGGTTGACTCCTCAGCAGCAGAAGGGGCAGGTGGGCCCCCACAGGGGCATACTGAGGAAGAAAGCATGGAGTCATCCAGGTTGGTGGGGGGTGTGGTTGAGGAGGAGGCCGTATCAGCCCCACGCACAGGGACAGTGAGGGTGGTTCCAGTGGTGCAAGTGGTGCAGTTCAGGGGCAGGAGGCAACACAGGCCACCATGGAGGTGCCTGTGTGTAATCCTGCCCCTGATCCTGTGACTGCATCATCCGGCACCAGCAGGGATGCCTTTGTCCAGACCCGTTTGCAGGGAGGGGATGCGTCTACAACAACTGGCCTTCCACTCCTTGCGGACATGGCAATCCATGACCGGATTGAGCCTGTCCTAGTCGGTGTTGAGTTGCACAGACGTGGTATTCGGGATGATGTGCAGGGTTCTAGGCATGACAATGCACGTCATTTCGAATACCTGTGTTCCCACCTCGACTTGCTAGGACTGGTCACCGGCACAGGGTTCCTCTGTGTGCTGGACGCTCTTGCGACCCCTGCCTCACCTGGACACCCTGTGGACCTGCCCCTCAGCACACGGCCAGGCTGGCGGAGACCACATCCCTGCCACAGTCGGGCGTCGGAGGTCCATCAGGGGTGGTCACACCAAATACTGGACCCCAGCCAATGGAGGATGTGCAGGCATCTACGAGCAGGGCACGTGCACTCTGGTGCCCGGGGATACCATGGTACCGGAGGCTGTTGTGGTGGCACAGGCACATTTCATCTAGGCAGCAGCAGGCTCAACGCGGGAGGAGTCAAGACCCGGGGACAACAACATCCCCCGGGCAGGCATTGTCCAATGGGCAGGAGGACCAAGGACTGGAAGTGTCTTCCGTGTTGCAGCGGTTGGGCCAGGAAATTGATGCAGAGCAGCGGCGGGCAGAGAGGGCACAGCTCACAATGGTCAGGGTAGAGAACTCAATGCACCGGTCATTGAGGCGGGCTGAGTGCCTCGTGGCAACTTGCAGGGATTTGGAGGAGTCCATGACAGAATCCCTGCGAGCCCGCAAGGCCAGGGAACATGCCCGCCTCCAGGACATCGACGTGGAGTTCAATGTTGCTCTGGCCCGGAACATCAAGAAGTGAGCCGTCGGTCTAGCCCGTCGCCTTTGTACATTGTTATGTAGGGTTATGTTTCATTTTTTTTTCTGTTTTGGAGTCCACAGACTTTGCTCCACTTTTTGTATATAGTTTTGTTTTTTATAGGGTTTTATGTAGGTTTCATTTTGTCATCGTTCAGGACCTGTAGATACTTTTGTTTTTATGATCCCATGAAGGAATGTTTTTTTTATACTTTTGATTTTGGATTGAGTTTATTGGCCTTTGGAGATGGACCACTTTGCAGTTTGCATTTTTTTTAATTTTTATTTCTCACGGATTGTGCATTATTTATGATTTGAACTTTCGTGACTTTTTCAGTTTCATCTTTTCATTTCATTTTGTCATTTCATATTTATTTTAATACATTTCACAAATGTTAATTATTGGTGTGGTCTACTCTCATTGGTTTTGTGCATGAGTCAGTCAGCATTGGCTCAGTCATGTGTCACTGCTGTGTGTCTCTGTTGGACATGTCTTTCGGTGCATGCATGTGCTTTTCTGAATGTCATGGCATGGGACATTTACGGGGGAGTGGGTACAATGGATGGTGGTGTGTTTGGACTGGGATGGTGCAGCGTGGGGTGTGATTTGGGTTTTGCATTTGTAACATGGACCTGTATTGTGACAACCTGTTTCTTGGTGGGACATGAGTCGGGGCCTGCTGGCAGGTTGCCGTGGCTGGGGGTGGTGTGGGGGGAACATGAGTCAGGGCATGCTGGCAGGTTGCCGTCACTTGGGGTGGTGTGGGGGGGACATGAGTCAGGGCCTGCTGGCAGGCTGCTGTCACTGGGGGTGTTGTGGGGGGACATGAGTCGGGCCTGCTGGCAGGTTGCCGTCACTGGGGGTAGGCTGGGGGAGACATGAGTTGGGACCTGCTGGCAGGTTGCCATCACTGGGGGTGAACATGATTGGAGACATGCCTGCTGGCATGCTCACAGGTGATGAGGGGATCCCTTGTGGCGTGGGCTGCTTGCGAGATGCTTTCATGGGTGATCCAAGCAAGCACATCCTTTTTCACGCGATTGGGCTGGTGGGAGCGGGGTACACGTATTTTGGGGCTGTGCGAGGAACACGCAGCCCGATAATGCCAGCCAATTCACATGTAAAACTCATTGTGCACCCCCAGAATACTTGTACCCCACTTGCGCCAGCCCAATCGCATGTAATACTTCTAGTGCACCCCCAGAATACATGTACCCAGCTCGCGCCAGCCCTATCGCATGTAAAACTGCTCACACACCCACAATAAATGCGTACCTAGCTCGTGCCAGCCCAATCACGTGTAATACTTCTCATGCACCCCCAGAATACACGTACAACGCTTGCTCCAGCCCAATTGCATGTAAAACTCCTCGCACACCCCCGGTATACCCGTACCCCACTCTCACCAGCCCAATCGTGTGTAATACTTCTTGCGCACCCCTGGAATATGCGTACTCCGCTCGCACCAGCCCAATCGGATGTAAAACTCCTTGCGCACCCCTCAGAATACACATACCCCCCTCACGCCAGCAGAATCGCATGAAAAGCATACTCGCATACCCCCTTGTTCACGCACCCGTGTGGTGAGGAGCCACATGCACCCCCTGCAGGCAGCCCACACCATAAGAGACCCCCCCTACAACCCTGTCCAAGCCCTGCAGGCAGCCCATCACCCCAGGCCATGCCCCACAGACAGCCCATCTCCCCTGGCCATGCCCCGGAGGCAGCCCATCACCCCTGACCATGCCCTGCAGGCAGCCCATCAGCCCTGGCCATGCCCCGGAGGCAGCCCATCACCCCAGGCCATGCCCCACAGGCAGCCCATCACGCCTGGCCATGCTCCACAGGCAGCCCACACCACAGTGGGGACTTTTTCCACGCAATTTGCCTTGCGGAAGCGGGGTACGTGTATTCCGAGGGGTGCACAAGGAGTTTTACACTCAATTGGGGTGGCAAGAGTGGGGTACACATATTCTGAGGGGTGCACAAGGAGTTTTACACACGATTGGGCTGGCGCGTGTAAAAAGAATTGTTATGAATACAAGTTCAGTTGGGAGTGATGCTCCTATTCCACCTGTTTTCTTCACATCAGTTCCAAATAATACTCTTGACAAATGGTTACAAGTGCCTAAAATGTGTATGGTTAAAACAAGGGCTGTCCCCTCCCCCTTCTGCTAACTTGACCGGAATTTCTAATCTTAATGCATGTGCTATGAGCCAGCTTATGCTATGTCAAAAAATAGTATTGGCTTACAATGTGATTCTGTGCTAATGAATGTCGTTACGGGGGACCTCATTGTAAGGGTTCTTCTACGGTTTTGGTACCGAGGCCAAGGGTTATCTGCTGATGTGCCATGCTACCTGTTTGCGCCCAATCTTGAAGCTTGTTCGACACGCCATATTCTTAATATAATCGAATTAGTACCATCGAATGAAAGCAGTTTTCTCTATTTTATTTGCCTGTTACAATTGTGCATGAAGTCTCTGCTCTAAAAATTATTTCTTCGCAGGATATTGAAGGTGTGGAACTACCAGATATATTCATCATCATCATGTTTGTTCGGATATGCAAAGAACATTCCATAAAACAGTGCAGAGTATAAAACAATACAAAATATAACAAATGTGCATTAAATAATTTTTCCAATTCTGTCATAATAAATACAGCAGCTTATATAGAAAGTAGACAGTGAATATCTCATATCACTAACATTTATAAGTGAACCAAGGCGTAGCCCAGTAATCAACTTTTCCATAGATAAAGTGCAGATTTCAGAAATGGGATGAGAGACCAGCCCACACACGGAGACTCCGCCCACAACAGATACATCGAAGCTATATTGCAGGCCGAAGAAACTACTAGATTTATATAGCAGCACGAATTGGGTTATGGCCACCTTTGTGTCTCCTTAATTTTGGACAGGATAAGTGCATTTTCTTCGTCCCTTCAAAACTGGCGTACGACATTCAGGTATATCATGAGATCTTGAGACCTTCTGCCATCTTTTATGCCATTATTTACTCTTGATGGGAAAGGAAATATCTTGTGATACAGAGAAACAGATCTCCTCCCCTAGGAAATATGCACTCCATGTCATTCAAATCTGTTCTTAATGTTAAAACTGTTGAGCGTGAGCTAGGTTTTTTGGGAGCCACTGAAGGGCACTCAACAGCATGGTTGGCAGACGCTAATATCTAATGTACATAAGTCCCTGTCTTGGAACACGCTTGGTCATCATTCTTTTTTAAATTATCCTACAGGTTTAGAGTTATTATGTTCTGCAGACTTGCTTTTATTACAAGAAACCTGGCTCTTCAACAATGTCGTGCTTGACGGTTATACCATTTTGTCTAGACGGGTAATTGTATCAAAGAGGGGATGACCAAATGGAGGGGATAAAAGCACGTTTGTCTGCAAGTGACTATAATCTGGTGAAAACACATCCTAACTCTCTATGTGCATTGGTGAAACATTTTCCTATAAGCAACATTCAGACTCTGGTAATAACTTTATATGACCCTCCAGATGGGACTTGTGCATTTGGATAACTGTGGGCTCACCCCTGAACAACTGATTTATAATCACCATTGGGACGTAGGTGCTGTTTTGGAATATGTATGGTCTTCTTCTGCCCATAAGATCATCACTTTACTCAACTCCAAAACTCATCCCTCCCTTTATGATAAGGAGCACACATTTCTACATTGTTCTATACCTACGATTAAGAAATTCAAGATCCTCTCTGGAATTGTAAGGGACAAAGGTACTATTGAGTTACATACTCATTATGAAAACTGGATACAAAGTTAATAATGCAATTTACATTGTTCCAACTGGAAGATGAACTTTGGGTTGCTTAAATCGCATGAAACCATAAGTTTCTGCCATTTATACTGCTCACATTTGGTGGATCAGTGGTTAAGGAGATTTGTAGTATCTGTGAGGTTTCTTGGGCCTCTTATATAAAGCAATTATATTGGGATGTGGTACTTCATAAGCCTGATTTTTCTGGACCTATATGCCTTTAAATATCCAGAAATGTTTAGAGTTTGATGCTGATGATTTCTTGCTTTTTAAAACCGGCTTAAGCCATCTCGGGTGCCTGGTCCTGACTGCCTTGCTAATGTGGTCTTCACATCGAATCCTTCCTATTGGGTAAAGCTATTACACACTCTGTTTCTCCATGTTGTGAGAAGTGCTGAAATCTCTGACAGTTGGAGGTCATCAATCTTAATTCCGGTTCATAAAAAAGGCTCTGAGCCGAGCAATTTCTGTTTGCTGGCTATGATTGATTCAAGTGGTAAGATCTGTTCAACCATTCTCTTGAGTTTTCTAAATAGATGGGTGGAATCGAGAAAATTTACTTAGCTGCCAGCAAACGAGTTTCCTGATAGGTTATAGCATGGCATGGTAGACAGTATAGGCCCTTTAACTACTTATAGCTGACACTTTTAGCCAGTCTGATCAGTGCCCGTACTGGTGCTTCGTCGATTATTCAGCAACCTTTGACAGTGTATCCAGTTCTTGACTCTGGGAAAGCTGGAACATTGGGAAATTAGTGAAGTTTTATTGTATTTTTTGAAACAGCTATACACAAATACCTCAGTTGTTATTAGGACATCAGCGGGATGGAATGATAACTAAATCTTACCCCATCAATACCAGTCTAGGGAATGGGTTTGTGTTTACCCCATTTCTATATAATTTGTATGTGGCTGATATGGACGAGTCGTTGAAAAAAGTCATCATTTCCCCCCTATGCTGGCAGAGGTGAGTACTATATGGCTCTTATATGTGGACATGCTGTCCTGATAGTTCAAACTCTGCTTGGCCTGCAGCGCACTATTAAGGCACCCTATCTTTACGCTACAAACAACAGCTTGGAAGTAACCCTGAACAAAAACAGAAATCATGAGGATAGGGGTCTACGGCACACATCCTCTTACTCTAGGTTCATGTGTGGGGATAGATTGGAAATTGTGAGTTTGTAGATTTACCTAGGCATGCCCATTAATAATCCCCCTGCTGCATCGTTTGATAAGGAAGTGCTCCCCTGTAAAACCATTAAAAAAGTCATGTCGTTAAAAATATCATGTCTAGAAAGGATGGTTGGGAAGTGTACAAAAAGGGAGTCATTCCCGGGCTTATGTGTGGCTTAGACGTCCTTTCAGAAATACATGTAAAACGGCTTTTTAAAGCAGAAGCAAAGGCATTACACTCTTTGCTGGGTACTCATTGAGCAGTGCTAGAAGAAGCGTTGCGGTTGGGGCACTCAGCACTATTTTCTTTGTGGAAAATTTCACACTGCAATTTATTTGCAAAAATGTTTTGGGCTGCCGGAAAGGAGCATACGCTGTTGGCACTTTTTTAATAAGCATGAATGCTATAGGGCCAGTAATCCGGCCCAGAAGGAGCTGATGGAAACTGTGAGAACTCACTTAGCAGCCATTAACCTGGAGATACCTGTGGAACCTGAAGCGTCTGCATTCTATTCTAAATTAAAGTCCAGAACACTGGCCTGGGAGTGTGCTCAGTCAGTGGACAAGCTGTCAATCAAGGAAAATGATGTGCAGTATACAATGTAGAGCTTTGCACCTGGACACTCCTTAGGAAGCTGTGTAGCACATCGCTGCAGCGTTTCATATTATACTTATGTTTCAACCTGCTACCAGTTCTACAGATTGTAGGGGTATTGGGGGTACGGGGCTGCCCACTGCAGAGCAGATTGTGTCGACTGTGTAACACGAAAGTGGAAAAGCCTAGGTACATGTTGATTGGTTGCCCATGCCTCACTGAATATTACTTAAGGAGATAAAGGCAATTCATTACCTCCACTGAAATCATTTGTTCCGATCAATTTTGGTCTACAATATTTTCGGCGGACTCTATAATTAGTACTTCTGCATCATTTCATTTGTGGGAAAAGGTCCGCAGCAAACGGAAGGTGTTATAGACACACGGATGCTTTTTTGTTTAATTTACTCAATTGTCTGGTCCGATGACTGTATTTATTTCTAAATACTTCTGAAATGTCTCTTTTATTCTCAGGCAATGTTATATTTTATTGTATTGGCTAATCAGTTTAATCTATGTTGTGTGTGACATTGTATTTCATATTGTAGTGGAAGAGGCTTTAATTTAGCAGTATGCTCTTAAATTTACAAAAGATTACAGAAAAGTAATATATGGTCACTGAAATTGGTCTTTACTATGCTTAAAATTGCAATAAGCATAGTGAGACAACTATGTAGTGTAAGGGTTAATAATATTTCTCAAATGAAGAAAAGCGGTGGGCACCACGTTGTTTTTCAATCTTATGAATATGATCATTTCAAAACATAAAGTTGGAGTGGTTGTTTTAGCCTGGAGCTGCCAGTCAAAATTGGTCCTATGGCACAAGGACCCCAGAAATACAAAAAAAACGAATGAATAAGGTGACAGCACCTTACTAAAACTGGTGCTCTCAGTTAGCCCCCGAAGGAGCTGAAAAAGGTAAAAATGTCTGTTAAAATGATTCTTTAGTAACTCTTGGATAGTTCCTTTTGAGGATATGTCCTTGAGATTACAAAAGGACTTCTAGAGGAAAGTCCTTATGGAAAAATACAGGGACTCATATGTGTAAATCAGGAATTGTTTTATTCACATTCCTGTTAGAGCGCTTTATGTTGCACTTCTATTTTGTGAGGCAGAACAATAATAACAACAGCAATAGGCCTTAATATGAATGCTCATGCTATAATATGCAAGCCTATTATATTAATAGAAACATGGTTATAGCCAATTAGAACATATTGCACAATAATCGTAGTATTGTGAAATAATACAATTCAAAAATCACATACCAATAAATGTTATGTCAACGGGTTAATCCCAATAGGAAGGATAGGAGAAAAGAAAGAAAATACATGTCAGATTTGAGCGTGATACTAGACCTGTTTGTATATAACATGGAAAATAATACGTGTGGATAATGTACCTCCTTCGATTCTAATGTAATTTCTTCAAACGTGTTATGAGCACATGTAGAAGGCAGCTCCTAAAGGGAGAAAGGCAACTGTCAGCCCGTGTATCAAACAGTGTCAGAATGCGAGAGCGCCTTATCCAAAAAGCGGCACTCACCTTTAGTCAGTATCTCGATCCAGTTAATGCTGAGCGAAGCCACGAGGACGCGTGCACCCGTTCATGCGCGGACTCAGAGTCTATTTATGCATCGCCATGGAGACGGAACAAGGTGACGTGCTCCAGCTGGGAAGCCGGAGCAGGTACACCTCGCACCCCACTCCCCATGAGAACACAGTGGGGCCGGGATGTCTCCATGGCAACACAGCACGCCTTGGAAAGCGTAAAACTAGCACTGTTCTAAAGCCTGTTTATATGGTGCTATAAACATGATAGATTAATCGGTGTGTTAGCCACAAGAAAAGATAGGACATTAAAAATAAAAATCGCATCACAGCGTGTCACTAAGGGAATCTCTCTGGTCAACCTACAGAGATTTAGGTAAAATACGGGTCAGGTAGCTCAAGAATTATGTTTGTACAACACCGTTGAACTGATTACTAAATGTGCAAATGGGTAGGGACAAGAATGCATAAACATGTGTGAGACGACTAGGTAAACTCTGAGAAAATGGCAAAACAGGTGTGCATAGTGTACCTGCTCTTACAAAGGAGAGCACGCATGATCCTACTGATTCACTCTGTGTGAAATAATTCTATGTTCTTAATTCGTGATGCAATACATCTTTTGGTAATGCATGTAATCGTGATTGGGATCGGCAATATATGATTATAAATAGTACATGTAGTTAATTTCCTCATTTAAACCTTTCGGTGTCAAGCAGCTGAGCCTGTCTATCCAGAATGTTTCGTGTTGGTCGAGTCTCTTCTGTAAATTCTCGTGTTGATCTCTTCTTTGTACTGTCTCAAGAATCACAAATTTAATCTGGGCCAAAATGTGATGTTTATCTTGCCGATGTCTGGCCACTGCCGAATTTACATTCTGATTCTGTATACAGGATCTATGTTCATTCCACCTGATCTTAGCCACCCTTTGTGTTTGGCCTACATAATAGAGGCCACATGGGCATTTAATTGCATATATGATGTTGTGTGAATCACAAGTAGCATAACTTTTGAGTTAGATTTTTTTCTCCAGTGTACGGGTGATTCACTGATTCGCGTTTCATTATGTAACCACAATTATTGCAATTTAGGCAAGGAAACATGCCAATACGGCTCGTGGTTTTCTTTTTATGTGCAGGTCTTGTGTTTACCAGTCTGTCTTTGAGATTTTTACTGTGTTGGTAAGCAAAGGTGGGAACTTCTCTAAATAGATGTTCAACCCATTGGTTGCATGTCACTGTATTCCAATTCTTCTTGATTATGGCTTTGATGCGATTACTTTGTCTTGAATATTTCGACACAAACACCAGAGGTGGTGTGGTGTCCATCTTTGTTTTTGACTTCAACAAGTATTCTCTGATTTGTGTTGCTGCACGTGCTTCTGCTGCTGTGACTTCTTCTCTTGAATATCCCTGATGAAGAAACTTCTTCCCCATTTCTGTAACGTCATTTTGGTAATCTATTGGATCACTCACTATTCTTTTCACCAGTAGCATCTGACTGTATGGCAAATTGTTGATGAGGCTAGGTTGGTGAAAGCTGAGTCTTTGGAGTAGGTTGTTGCGATCTGTACTTTTGCGAAAAATAGTTGTCTGGTATTTAGTGTCTGTCATGTTGATTTTGACATCAATAAAATGTATGGTATTGCGGGAATATTCATGTGTAAACTGGATCCTGGGGTCTATACTGTTCAGGTGATTGAAGAATTCAAGTAGTTTAGATTCTGTGTTCTTCCAAACTCCAAAGATCTCATCGATGTATCTGATCCAGATGGCTAGATCTTGTTGCCATAGATGGTTTAGAAGTACATGGTCTGTCTCAAATTTATGCATCAATGCATTTACATAAAGTGGGGCCATGATGGCCCCCATCGCTGTGCCTGCAACTTTAAGGTAATATTTGTCTTTGTAGCGAAAATATGAGTTGTTGCCTATGAATTCCAAGAGTGTCATGATGAATTCTTTCTGTGCTGGTATGTCTTCTTCCTGTAATAGTGTCCATTCAACGGCCTCTCTTCCCAAATCGTGAGGGATTGAAGTATATAAACTTTTGACGTCTATCGTGAAACATATGTTGTTAGGATCAAATGGTATTGCATTCAGATATTGTAGGAAGGGTGTCGAGTCTTTGATATAGGCACTGGTTTTTTTAATCAGTGGTTACAAGAAATAGTCAATGTATTTTCCAAGTGGTTCCAAAATGCTGTTCATTCCTGCTACAATCGGTCTTCCTGTGTCATGATGCCTACCTCCAAGGAGCCAGGTCTGACCCAGCAACCCCAGAGGCAGGCATCATTTCCCCCAGGGGAGTGCCAGCGGGCCCAAGCTGGGGCCCTTTGGACGCAGTCCTGGTGCCTTAGGCGCCAGGATCATGTTGGAGCTCTGTCCATGCGCCTAAGGCGCCAGGCTCATAAAGCTAGACATGTGTTCAAGTGTTTTAATGTGCACTTACCTGATGCAGACCATGCTGCCACATCCAGGCCCTCTTGAGGCCTGAATGGAACTACTTTACCTGTGGGACTACTTTTCACCCGGGTGTGGTCGGGGAAGGATACATACCTGATCGGAGGAAGGATACACACTTGGAACTTCTTCCAAAGCTATTTAAGCCACACCCGATCAGCAACTCACGCTTCGCGTTGTTCTGCTCCTCGCAGCTGGACGCTCACCGTGTCAGCTCCTGCATCTGGACTTCAGCCACGCCTGTCAGCATCCTGGGTCACCTGCAAAGGGAGACAAGAGACCTTACCAGCTAAATCTGCACCACAGAGACATCACACCGACGATCCTGAAAAGGAAGACATCATTTTTAAAAGCATTTTGTTACGATCGCTGCAGCGCTGCATTTCACTCACCTTTCCTGGGTGCCTCCATCTTCAGCAGCGATCATCCGGATACACAGCCACTTCCCAGAGCCTAGAGAAAAAGACAAGAATAAGAGGTGAGAGAAGGAAGGGAATAAGACTTACCTGTTGGGTCACTCCCATTTAATTTCGGGTCTTGCCGCTTCCAGGCATTTTCCGGACCCCGGCCCCTATGGGGAAAAAAGACAAAGACATTGAATGAGCGTATGCAAAGACAGTTCCCGAGCGCTCTTCCAGAACTAACCTGCCATTTACTGGAACTGGAACTGCACGTTTCACTTCGGGTCGGCGCCATATCTCCGGCATTCCGAACCCCGGCCTCTAAGGGGAAAAAAGACATAAGCATTAGCGCTTGCTGCAATAAGACAATGGACATTATTATTAAGCTTGGACTTTTGAACTTGCAACAGAACTTTTACAGAGCCTTACCTGAATAGTCAAGCTTACCTGAACTCCCATCAATCCTCAATCCAGTGAAGTAACTGGGTTTCAACGCGCCCCTGCATCTGAAGCAGGATGGAGAGCTCATCCTTCCTGACCCTAAGGTGAGACTTCACGGGGAATCGTGGAAGGGTATCGTGGAGGGTTGAAAGAGAGTGGGAGGCTTGAGCATAACTCAGTCAGTAGGTAATACTCCCTTTTCACGCACAGGGGAATATTCATGCGAGCCAGAGAAGCCAAAGTAGAGGGCCCTTCCTGTCCATCTTCAGAGTCCTGCGCTTCACCATTGAAGAAGCATCAGCACTCGAAGCCAGACCTGCGCCTCCGTGGGAATCAGGTGAGCGTTACAGAACGCGAAGCCTACCCACAATTTCCCACCCAGGCGCTATGGAGACTTCTGAGACTGACCAGCTGGCCCAGCTTTTGGGGGAATTACGGGCAGAGGTGCACTCAGCCCGCCAGGAGACTAACGCTCTCAAAAGAGAACTGATCTTATCCAAGGAAAGAACAGATGACCTAGTCAAAAGGTTATTACAGGCCCAGGCAGGGCACACTCCTTTACCTAATTCCGGAGACATTTCCACATCAATGGGTTTGAGTAACCCGGTACAAATTAAACTACCTGGACACATGCCTTTGGCCCCGCCTGAACGTTTTGCGGGGGATCCCAAGAAATATGCCGTCTTTATGAACCAATGTCGTTTACACTTTCTATGCAGACCAGGAGCCTTCCCTAACGACCAGACCAAGGTAGCCTTTATACTATCTTACCTCAGTGGCAGTGCTGCCGATTGGTCTATTCCATTGGTAAATCAGGATGATCCCATTCTCTAGAATTTTCAGGGCTTCCAGGCCAGCATGGAAAGATTGTTCGCTCGACACTCCCAAGGACAGGCCCTTGATAACGAACTGCTATCTTTACGACAAGATAATCAGGATCTTCTGTCCTACATTGCCACCTTTAACAGACTGGTTGTGGAAACTGGATGGCCAGAAAGCAAAAGGATCACATTGTTTCATCGAGGCCTGCACGGAGAGCTTAAGGATGTTCTAGCTCAGATAGTAAACCCACCCCAGGTCTGCGCAGACTACATTGACTTGGTGGTTCAACTTGATCACAGACTTCAAAATAGAAAAGCAGATCGGTTCAAGTATGAAAACCGAATACCGATCAAAACCCACGCTAACTCCAAGAGTACCGACGTATCTGAACCTATGCAAATCGGTGGTGTTAAAGGACCATTAACGCAGAAAGAACGAGAGAGAAGGTGGCAAATGCAACTTTGTCTGTATTGCGGGACTTCCGGTCACTTTCTTCGAAATTGTCCAGTTAAACCACTTAAGAAGGTGGTTGGAGCTACTGATAACGAATTAGTGACACCTGATTCGGGAAACGACCTAGCCCGACAAGCGTAGGGGTCTGCTTGCCGAGCTTGAAAACTAACTCTTTGACCTCGCATTTTGTCATGCCAATGGTGCTCGTGGACCCAAAACAGCCTCAGCAGTTGCATGCTATAAAAGCATACATCGACAGTGGAGCTATTGGAAATTACATAGACCGTGAATTGGCTTCCAGGATTAAGCTTCCTCTCCGCCCGAAAGTAACCCAAGATGTCATTACTACAGTAGATAGAACCGAAATAGCCTCAGGGCCTGTAACGCATTCCACTGTTGAAGTGACACTGGTGGGTCAGGATGGACATCGGGAAGCAATCGTGTTTGATGTGATCAAGGCCCCACAATTTCAAGTAATTCTTGGAATTCCTTGGTTAGAAACACATAATCCCAGAATTGACTGGCGAGCAAAGAAGATAAGTTTTCCTGATTGTGAACCAACTTGTTATCCAAGAAATCCAGCTATGGGTCTAGCCTCAGCAACTTCCACCCCTGTACAGCTACCGTCAGAATACCAAGAATTCCAAGACGTTTTTCAGAAAGACCAGGCTAACACGTTACCTCCCCATCGGTCTTATGATTGCCAAATCGATCTGGTATCCAATGCTCAACTACCTTGTAGTAGGATTTATGCTCTTACGGAACCTGAGAACCTGCATTTGCGTCAGTATTTAGATCAGTACCTAGCCAATGGTTTTATTCGCCCGTCCAAGTCTCCTGTCTCTTCAGCTCTGTTCTTCGTGCCGAAAAAAGAAGGCGACCTTAGAACGTGTATAGACTATCGCGCCCTAAATCAAATAACGATTAAGAATCGGTATCCTCTGCCCTTGATCCCTGAGCTTATCGACCAGGTGAAAGACGCTTGTGTGTACACCAAGTTAGATCTCCGAGGAGCTTATCACCTGCTGTGCATAAAAGAAGGCGACGAATGGAAGACTGCATTCCGCACCAAATTTGGGCTCTTCGAATATCAGGTGATGCCTTTCGGTTTGTGCAATGCACCTGCCGCCTTTCAGTACTTTATGAATGATGTTCTTCGGGAACTTATCGATATCTGTGTCATTGTTTACATTGACGACATCCTGGTGTACTCTTCTTCAGAATCTGATCACAGAAAACATGTTAGGGCAGTTCTTGAGAAACTGCGCCAGCACAGACTATTTGCAAAACTCGAAAAATGCGTTTTTCATACCACAGAAGTTGAGTTTCTCGGATTCATCCTGACACCTCAAGGAGTCCGAATGGACTCGCGAAAGGTGGACGCCATCCTCAAATGGCCATCTCCAAGCTCAGTGAAGGGAGTTCAGAGCATGCTCGGCTTTGCCAATTTCTATCGAAGATTCATCCCGGAATTTTCCCGAACAGTCCAACCCATCACCGCTCTCCTAAAGAAAAACAAACGCTTCGAATGGACTCTTGAGGCCGAACAAGCCTTCCAGGACCTGAAAACCAAATTCACCTCTGCACCTGTATTGAAGCACCCGCACCCAGATCTCCCGTACATAGTGGAAACTGATGCATCCAGTTCGGCCATGGGAGCTGTCCTGTCGCAAAGAGACCCAAAAACTAACCAACTACACCCAGTGGCCTTTTGGTCCAGAAAATGTTCTCCTCCTGAAATCAACTACGCAATTACCGATAAAGAGTTACTGGCCATCAAATCTGCTTTCAAGGCTTGGCGTCACTACCTTCTCGGGGCAAGACACACCATCACCGTAATTACGGACCACAGAAACTTACAGTATTTAAAGACGGCCAAAGCTCAATCTTCACGACAACTCCGATGGGCTCTATTCTTTGCGGAATTTGATTTTGTAATTACCTATCGCCCTGGCTGCAAGAATGGAAAAGCGGACGCCTTATCCCGGATTGGCATGGAAGAACCTAATTCGAGCTTAGAACCTGTGCCCATCATACCTGAGCAAAGAATCTTAGGCTTAACTTCATTGCAAACTATTGAGGATATCCAAACGCAAGTAAAACAACTTCTAGACTCTTCAACCTTACTGGAATGGAGTCAAAAGGGTCCTCATTACACCGTTAAGGATGACTTACCCTACTTCCAGGAGCGGTTGTTTCTGCCAAGTAAAGAATTGCAAGAACTTGTTATTGCCCATCATCATGAATCTTTAACGGAAGGACACCCTGGTATCGCTAAAACGGAGGAAAAAATCGAACGCCACTTCTGGTGGCCTTCTTGGAGAAAAGACATAAAGTCTTTTTTACTGTGTTGTGGAATTTGCGCCCAAAACAAGGCTCAAAAGAAAAGACCAGCCGGCCTACTTCAACCCTTGGATATTCCACCGGCACCATGGCACACCCTGTCAATGGACTTTATAACAGACCTGCCTCCTTGTGCTGGTTACAACACAATCCTTGTAATTGTGGACCTATTCTCCAAAATGGCCCACTTTATCCCTTTAAAGGGTTTGCCTTCAGCTTCCACCTTGGCCAAGGAATTCCTGGAGAATATAGTTTGCATACATGGTTTCCCTTCCATATTAGTCTCGGATCGTGGAAGTCAATTTATCTCACATTTTTGGAAGAAGTGTTGCCAACTAGCACAAATAGATGTGCGGTTATCCACCAGCCACCACCCCCAGACCGACGGACAAACCGAGAGAACCAATCAGGCTCTCGAGCAATATCTTCGGTGCATGTTACACCAATCCGAGTTAAATTGGAAAGACATCCTTTGGATCGCAGAATATGCATACAACAATTCAGTGCATTCTGGAACCGGACAAACCCCCTTTTATACTTTGTATGGTCACCATCCTCGGACCTCTTACCTAGATCCACCTCTGACCCTGGAAATGCCCGCAGTAAATCATCTGCATTCCACAATAACCCGAGCCTTCAAAGAAGCTGCAACTCATTTACAGCAAGCCAAGAAAAAGTATAAAGAAAACGCTGATTTGCACCGAAGTAAAACTCCTCCTTACCAAGTAGGAGACCAGGTATGGCTAGCAACTAAACATTTACCCCTCAAGGGCCCGCAAACCTTCAATCCCAGATTCATAGGACCTTATCCCATCAAAGCTATAATCAACCCAGTGGCCTTTAAACTGGATCTACCGCCCAACATGCGTATTCATCCAGTTTTTCATGCATCACTTTTGAAGCCAGTACAACCAGGAACCCGATTGTCCAAGCCTCCAGATCCAGTTCAAATTGAAGGGGAATTAGAATTCGAAGTTAAAGACATTTTAGACTCCAAGGTGGTAAAGTCGAAACTCTTCTATCTTGTTGACTGGAAGGGATATGGACCTCAGGAGAGATCGTGGGAGCCTAGCAACCATGTCCACGCACCTCGATTAGTACAAAGGTTTCACCGGAGATTTCCGAACAAGCCCAAACCCCCGGAGGGAAGAACCTTGGGAGGGGCCTTGAGGGGGGGTACTGTCATGATGCCTACCTCCAAGGAGCCAGGTCCGACCCAGCAACCCCAGAGGCAGGCATCATTTCCCCCAGGGGAGTGCCAGTGGGCCCAAGCTGGGGCCCTTTGGACGCAGTCCTGGCGCCTTAGGCGCCAGGCTCATGTTGGACCTCTGTCCTGGTGCCTTAGGCGCCAGGCTCATAAAGCTAGACATGTGTTCAAGTGTTTTAATGTGCACTTACCTGATGCAGACCATGCTGCAACATCCAGGCCCTCTTGAGGCCTGAATGGAACTACTTTACCTGTGGGACTACTTTCCACCCGGGTCTGGTCGGGGAAGGATACATACCTGATCGGAGGAAGGATACACACTTGGAACTTCTTCCAAAGCTATTTAAACCACACCCGATCAGCAACTCACGCTTCGCGTTGTTCTGCTCCTCGCAGCTGGACGCTCACCGTGTCAGCTCCTGCATCTAGACTTCAGCCACGCCTGTCAGCATCCTGGGTCACCTGCAAAGGGAGACAAGAGACCTTACCAGCTAAGTCTGCACCACGGAGACATCACACCGACGATCCTGAAAAGGAAGACATCATTTTTAAAAACATTTCGTTACGATCGCTGCAGCGCTGCATTTCACTCACCTTTCCTGGGTGCCTCCATCTTCAGCAGCGATCATCCGGATACACAGCCACTTCCCAGAGCCTAGAGAAAAAGACAAGAATAAGAGGTGAGAGAAGGAAGGGAATAAGACTTACCTGTTGGGTCATTCCCATTCCATTTCGGGTCTTGCCGCTTCCAGGCATTTTCCGGACCCCGGCCCCTATGGGGAAAAAAGACAAAGACATTGAATGAGCGTATGCAAAGACAGTTCCCGAGCTCTCATCCAGAACTAACCTGCCATTTACTGGAACTGGAACTGCACGTTTCACTTCGGGTCGGCGCCATATCTCCGGCATTCCGAACCCCGGCCTCTAAGGGGAAAAAAGACATAAGCATTAGCGCTTGCTGCAATAAGACAATGGACATTATTATTAAGCTTGGACTTTTGAACTTGCAACAGAACTTTTACAGAGTCTTACCTGAATAGTCAAGCTTACCTGAACTCCCATCAATCCTCAATCCAGTGAAGTAACTGGGTTTCAACGCGCCCCTGCATCTGAAGCAGGATGGAGAGCTCATCCTTCCTGACCCTAAGGTGAGACTTCACGGGGAATCGTGGAAGGGTATCGTGGAGGGTTGAAAGAGAGTGGGAGGCTTGAGCATAACTCAGTCAGTAGGTAATACTCCCTTTTCACGCACAGGGGAATATTCCTGCGAGCCGGAGAAGCCAGAGTAGAGGGCCCTTCCTGTCCATCTTCAGAGTCCTGCGCTTCACCATTGAAGAAGCATCAGCACTCAAAGCCAGACCTGCGCCGCCGTGGGAATCAGGTGAGCGTTACATCCTGGTGGTTTCTCTAAGTCTTTATGCACTTTGGGAAGTATGTAGAAGTGCAGTATTCGCAGATGTATGTTGATCAATAATTTCTTAGTATTATGGTTGATCCACTTGAGTTCTACTGCTTTGGTGAGAAGTTCTTCCATGTTGCATCTGATCTCTGCTGTTCGGTCAGTATCGAGTAAGGTATAAGTGTTAGTGTCGCCAAGTTGTCTTTCACATTCTTCTTCATAGTGTGTGGTGTTAAGAAGCACTAGGCCGCCCCCTTTATCAGCAGACCTAATGGTTACGGATTCACTTCCATACATGTTTTTGATCAATTTCAATTCATGTGCTTTCATGTTCCGATTGGTTGAATGTTTAAATTTTATTTTCTCAAGATCTCTTGTTACTTGTTTTTGGAAAATGTCCACTGAGGGCATTGTAATCTGTGGAATGAATGTGCTCTTTCCCCAAATTCCTTAAAGTCCGAATCATCCATATCGTGTGCTTCATCCTGTTCAAGTTTGCAGAAAAACACTCTCAGCTTCATCTTTCGTATAAGTTTGTACAGTTCAATCTTGGAGTCAAATAAAGTACTATCATATATGGACACGAAACTGAGACCCTTCTGTAGTCTTTGTATTTTTTGGGCTGTTAAAATTCTTGCTGATAAAGTGATTACTATGTTTTCTTCTGCTGTAATCTCGTGTTTGGTTTTTCTTTTTGTTTTTCTCTTGCCCCTTCTTGTTCTCTTCTTCCTTTGTCTAAAAAAGCTGCTCTACCTCTGTTTGGTGTTTCTACTGAGACTGTTGTTTTTGAGGTACTTGGGATATGTTCTTCTTCTTGATTTGTGGTCTCTCCCTCTCTCTGACTGTTCCTTAACTTGATGTCTGTTGTTTGATTTAGTTTTCCTTAGCGGAGGCCCATATTTGTCCATCCAACTACACATCTTCTTTTAAATAGTCATATGTTTCTCTTTTGAATTTGTGGATTTTTTTTAGTCTCCAGTTCTGTCTTGTATCCAGCC
Organism: Ambystoma mexicanum; assembly: GCF_040938575.1. NCBI lineage: Eukaryota > Metazoa > Chordata > Amphibia > Caudata > Ambystomatidae > Ambystoma > Ambystoma mexicanum. The sequence goes on along the minus strand of NC_090937.1, from coordinate 1,384,231,772 downwards.
AATTTATTATTGATGTCTTCCACAATGGAATCCACCTCTTTTCTGTTCAAAGTTGGCACTAGTTCTTTTTCATTTTCTTGGATTTCTTTGCTTAGGTGTTTAAGATTGTTAGCTAGTTCTTGTGGCCTAATTAAGGATAGTGGGTTTAGTGCAAATATTGCAAACAAGCAAGATCCTACACGCCAGATCAAATAATTAGAATATCTGATTCGCAAGGAAATCAATCCTAAACTTCATGCAATTACACTTGGAAGATACCACAAGAGCCACATACTGGCTGTTGTGTGGAAGAACAATATATGGTATTGTGGGGAAGTCCAGGCCAGACTGGCTGGAGTCTTCGGAATGACTGTATATTGTGGGTACACCCTTCGGGTGGGACCTGAGTGAATGGAGTGTGTGACCTATATACATTTTATGTTATGAATGTCTGCTTCCTTGTGTATGACACAATGCATGAGACAGCCCGGCCCGAAACTGGTATGAATGCAGTGGGGTCTGCTTAAAGGCTGGGTGCTTGTCCCAATCCACATTCCTTGTTGTGAGTGTCTTGATGGAAGAGAATGGCCTGAATGAACTGCGAGCCTGATTGGCTGCCTCCCTGCTGAATGCCCTTCTGAATTATTGTCTGCCTGAGCCTGGCTCAGCAGTGTGAATGAGAGACAGAACAGTATATCTGGGGACCTCGCACCTACTTGAATTGTTCAGATGCTGAAGTTGAAACTTGAAGCTGCTTATCCTTGAAGCCCGCTAGAAGAAGAAGAATTGCAGCTACTTTCCTTAGTAAATCTGAAAGCTCCTGTGTCTGTCAAGGACTGATCCAAGAGAGGACCTGGCTAGGAGACCTCTTCCTGAGCTATGAGGGAACATCGTGCAGAAGCTGATCTTCATCAAGGCACCCCGGAAGTCAGTCACAAGCAGCTTTTGACCAGAGATGGGGTCCATCGAGAAACATTGAAGCAAGCACCAGAACGGCAGGGCCTTCGACGACCCTCACCGTCGACCGAGGTTCAGAGGACCATTGTAACCTCGCTGACCACAGCTGCAATGCTCCATTACCTAAGAACATTGAAATCAAGGACTCCCTTGCCATCACCGTCGACTGCTTTGTCCCGCCGGAGAAAGTCGAGGTCGTCGATGAAACAAGGAGAATCCGCCAGTGGGTTTTCCGCCACCCGAAGTCCACAAAGAGACCAACGCTGATCCAAAAGCCAGCCATGGTCGAATCCCGATCATCGACACCAAAAACGGCCATGCGACACCCTTGCTGGGCCTACGTTCTTCATCGATCTGCTTTGCAGCAACAAACTTCTATCATCGAGGTGTACAGCACGCCTCATCTTCTCAGGATGTCCATGACCGATCATCAACAAGCACTGCGAAGGTCAAAGCTTCTCCCTCAACAATAGTGTTCACATTTCTTCGTAGGAATCTCAATGACCTGTGGCTCCTCCTTCCACTTAAAAGAACTCTGCTAAACTCAGGTACATTTGGGTAGTAGAACATTTTAGCAGGAAACAAGACTTTCTTAAATTATATGGACTGGGCTTGTTAATACACTTTATTTACAGTTTGCCCAGGTGAGGGGATCATCACCCAGAACTGTGTCTTTGGTAGGGACAACGTATTCTGCCATTTGTCTAACCCAACTTGGCTTCCTTCCTATATCTATTGTTTACTACTTGATTTGTATGCAATTGGAACTGTCAGCAGTTGGTGCATTTTAAAGGAGTCAAGAGTTAAATGTGGTACCACATAGACATTGTACATATTTCTCATATTAGAATTGCCAGAGTACAAAGTGTGTTATTGATTGTGTATATATACTGAACCTTATTTATATAAAGAACTGTGTTATCACTAACATATTTTGTGCACATTACTTTATGCGGGCTTGTGGACCACACTGTACTTTAAGAACCTGCCAGCATCACCTCCTGAGAGCTAAACCTTGATTGCTCATCTAATGCTATCACAATAGAAAATCTTGGCTGGGGTACTCTGTGCTTCTACTCTGCCATATAGAGGGCAGGAATACAGATAAGCCCCCTCCAGTCTTTACAAAAGGGGGTTCATCCTCTGAAGAAAACGTCGAGTGAATCTGGAAAACTCTGCTCCTTAGCCTGCCAAGGCAACAAAGGTACTATGACGAGAAGAGCATCATCTAGCATCACGAGTCATCCAGGGGTCCCAGAGTCATCTTGAATCCTGTTCTCCTGCGTTCTCCCAGGTACTTTGGGGTGGTTGAACCTTTAAAAGAAAGCACACGTTTATTGAAGATTATTGGACTTGGCTGTAAAAAACAGCATAAGTTACTCCCTAACTTTTCTCTTTCAGGCTGCCCTGGTGTGGGGTTCCTCACTCAGAATTATATATCTAGTCAAAACAAAAGATTCTGTCACTGCTCACCACTAGCCTGCCTTTCTTCTCAATTCTAGCTGTTACACCTCACTTACGAATCTACCTGCCTATTTAAAACTGTCTGCAGTTAGTGCATCTATCACTGGATTTAAGTAATGCGTGGTACCACATAGAGTCTTGCCATTCTTTGAATAAGTATTCCAAGTACAATGTATTATTATTTATAGAAAAAGTATATTGTTCTCTCTCTTTGCCACACTCAACACTGTTTTGTCACAAATAAAAAATTATTTTGTAATAAAAATTAAATGAGTATTACCAAACAATTTTGCCTGTGTCTCTGTGTTTATTTTTGAGAAAAGTATTGAAAAGGGAAGGTTGTTTCCACCACTTCAAATCACATCAAGAAAGTTTATTTCCAACACTTCAAAACAATCAGCAATGAAGGATTTGGCAGTCAGCTATGTATAATTTGTAACAGTTGCAAGCTAAATTGAATGACGTGAATTAGTTGTAATGACTAACATGTGAATACATGAATTTCTGCTGAACATACATTTTCTTAATAGCAGAAAAAAACTTTTGTTTTGAAGTGTTGGAAATAACCTTTCTTGATTTGATTATTTTTTATTTGTGACAAAACAGTGTTGAGCGCGGCAAGTAGAGAGAACAATATATTTTTTCTCTAATTAAATGGTGGTTCGAGGGAAGCCACCGATCCCTCTACTACCACAGCACAAACTTCAGCAACACTCATTTTAGAGATATTAGCCCTTAAAATGGTAATATGTGAGTGAACATGCACACTGGGTACTAGGTTACCTACACACTATTATTATTTATATGTGTATATATTCCTGAACCATTATTTTATTATATAAAGAAGCTGTGTTATCACCTAGCAAAGTGTGTGCCAATTCCTTTGTTGGGGCTTTGGGGAAACACTGTACTTAAAAACTTTCCTGCACCACCTTCCGAAAGCTTAAGCCTGGCTGCTCGGCACATTTTACCAAATTGAGTTCCTTGCTGGTGTGATCTGTGTCTTTACCCTACCATATAGAGGACAGAAGTACAGATACCCCCCTCCAGTCTTTACACTGGTGGCAGCAGTGGGATCACTGGTGTTAAGACTCAGGGCCTCATTACACGGGAGGCGGTGGACCAAGGTGCTATTAGCTATTAGCACCCTGGTCCATGCCGGTAAAATACCGGCACCGCCTTGGAGGAAAGGGGAATTACCGCCCTATTCCAAGGTTGGCGGGGCGGTAATTCCCCCTTCCCCCATTGCCCTTCCCCATTCCCATTTTTGCCCCATAGGGCATAATGGGAATGGGGAAGGTGCTAATTACGGTACCGCAAATTGCGGTACCGTAATTAGCACCCTGGTCCCTTTGTGGGTTGGTTTTTAATACCTGCTAAAAAGCAGGCGTTAAAGTACCAACCCGCAAAGGGACCTCGTAGTAAGGTGGTAAGGGTTAACGGTCACCGGTACCATTACCAGTGAACGTTAACCCTTACCGCCTTCCGTTTAATGAGGCCCGCTACTACAAAATATCCACACTTCTTTGTTGATTTAGAGTTCTACTAGTGTAATGATAACTATACTACAAACAATGGACACTATTCCAAATAGTAGACTGACTAAAGTGAGATTAGAGGCTCTCCAGAAATTGACAGGAATAGATTTTGAAGATAAGTCTAGGGCAGAGCTTATAGCTGCCTTTGTGGATTTCCAGGCAGATTGTGACACCAATGATGAAAATGGGGAGGGGGGCTCTGATGGGGTACTTACCCCTGGTGTATTCAAAGATGTTACCACTTCGATTGCTACCTCTTCTGTCACTTCTATTCCAAAACCCCGCATTGTTTCTCCAGGAAATGCCATGGAACTTGAGTTATTAAGGGTGAAATTGGCCTTTGAATACAAAATGTTAGAGACCGAAGCTGAGTTGAGGAAAGAAGAGTTGGCACCACAAGTTGTACTCAAAAACAGAGCTCCTGAACTCAAAGACAAAGACACTGAATACCAGAGAATCCAGCTGGAAAAAGATACAGTGGAGACTTCATCCAAACCAGTTGATGGTGTCAGGTCCCCAGCAACCAAGTTAAGGGTAGAAGTGGTTGGTATTTATTACCTCCAATGGATAGAAGCATTTGCGATGGCTTATGGTGTCCATGATGTTGACCATAGAGATTGGGCCAAGTGTTTGTTAAGTAGAGTACATCAGACTGGTTTTGACTGTATTCTGAAACTGAGTGTGGAAGAAAGAAGCCAGCATGAGTGCATGAAAGCTCCTTTGGTTGGCAAGTTTGGCAAGACATAATGGGATGGGTTGATGGTTACAAAGTGAAGTCTTTTGTTGAATTGTCTCACTTCCTGTTTCTTTAGGCTTGTTCACCAGCGCAGTGTCAGTAAATTGCTGACCAGAATATCTTGTTTCCCTTTAAGTTGGCCAAGTTGGCTGATAAGTTTGTCTCCCACAGGGTGTTCCCTATGGATCCCAGTGATAAGGACAAGGACAAAGAGAAAGGGTCCCATCAGAAGGCTGAGGAGTCCAAGAATCAGCCTCATCTGAATAAACCTAAACATCCTCCCTCTAAGGTCCAAATCTCTAGTGGGGATAGGTCTAATGGTGGTGGGAGTGAGAGTAGTAGTGCACCTGCTGCAAAGCAGACTCCTGCTGGCTCTAGTTCAGTCCCTCACATTCCTGGCACCTATTGGGACTGTGGGGCTTTGGACCACAGAAAGGGTGACCCCAACTGTAAAGGTAAGGCACTTGGTGCCTAGAATGTCAGCCTGACCTACCCCTACTCTATGCCTGAGCGGAAGGGCTCTGTGATCCCCTCCTCCCCATGCATTACCTTTGATGCTCCTGCAAAGATTTCCTTAGTGTCCCTTGGGGCCTGCGACAGTACTCAGAAGTACTGGCTACTATACCGTAGACCACTAGAAGATTTTTTAGAAGTGTTCTCATAAATGGCCAGTCTTCCACTGGTCTGGGGCTAGCATGACCGTGGTGGACAGGACCCTGCTCAGGCTAGAGGAACATGTATGTGCTCCCCTGAGAACCACTGGGTTAGCTTGTGGGCCTAGTTGGCATTCAGATTGATGACAAGATAGCAAAGCTTCCAGTCCTGGTTTAGGACAATGTGCCTGCCAACATTTTGTTGTGGGAATGATTTGGTTGAGGTGGAGTTAATTTCCGACGGGGTACCCCCGACTGTTGCTGCAGTCCCTAGGCCACAGGTACACCAGGGTCTGATTGATAGTTAGTTGCCCAAATCAAAGGGGAAAACCATGGCTATCTACAGCACCCACTGTGGCCTCAGCTCCTGAAGGGCTTGGCCCAGTGGTGACCCTAGACTCAACTACTGAGGGAGAAGAGCCAGAGGACCTTCTTCAGGGAGAGGTACCCCAGAGGGTCACCAAGATCTCCAGTGCTTGTTAGCTGAAGGTGGTCCCTCTAGGACAGATTTCTGTAAGGGTCAAAGAGAGTGCCACTATCTTGCGGGTCTAAGAAAACTGATCCAGGCCCAGGCACAAAGTAAAGTGTCTTGGGAGGGTGAGCTCCTTTACAGTGATCCCACTCAGCCTGAACCTGGTGCAGTCAGGAGGTTGGTTGTTCCCCAGGTTTACAGGCCCTTCCTTTTGCAGTTGGCAAATGAGGTGCCCTTAGCCTATCATCCTGGCACCAAGAAGACCAAGCAAACGTTCTCTGTCCACCTTTAATGGCCCAGAAGGGGAGTATAATTGGAAGTTCACTGCAAGACCGATCCCATTTGTCAGTTGTCTGGCAAGACTGGAGGCAGGGTCATTGCACCACTGCAGTCTTTACCGGTGGTTGGCAACCCATTTAAGAGGGTGGGCATCAACACTGTTGGTCCCCTTGACCCACCCACATATGGTGGACACAGGTTCATCTTGGTACTAGTAGATCATGCCACCAGGTACCCTGAGGCTATACCCCTTCGGACCATTACAGCCAAGGTGGTGGCCCGGGCTTTCCTGGACATTTCTACCTGAGTTGGATTTACTAAAGAGGTGATCACTGACAGAGGAGCCAATTTCATGTCTTGTTACATGTAAGCTATGTGGAAGAAATGTGGTGTAAACTATAAGTTTGCCACCTCCTACCATCCTCAGACCAATGGTCTAGTTGAGATATTTAACAAGACTCTCAAGGGCATGTTGGGGGATTTGGAAGAGCCCATAAGGAGGAAATGAAATCTCCTACAATGCCTGCTGATTTCTTAGAGAGGGTCCTCAAGCGTGTGTTGGTTTAAGCCACTTTGGATAGACAGCGAGGGAGCACCTTGAATTGGTATGAGAAAGTTTGGAAGCCACCCCTCCAGGTCCTGCCAAGCAAGTGCAGGACTATGCGTTAGGCCCCAGTAGGAAGATGGCACATATGATGGGCCAGGCAACAGAAAATCTTAAGGCCAGCCAAGAATTTAACAAGTACTGGCATGACCTTAAGGCCTCACAAGTGGATTGGACTCCTAGTCAGGAGATGCTTTTGATGATGCCACCAAGCTTCAAGCTTTGGCAGTATGTGGACTGGACCCTTCAGGATAATCTCCAAGATTGGTGAAGTAAACTATCTGGTTGACATGGGTATTCCTGGGGTAGCCCCTCAAGTCTTCCATGTCAGCAGGCCTCCGCCTTTCCACAAGTGAGAAGTCTCATGCCTCCTGCTAGCTTCAGAGCAGGAAGAGGATGAGAGTGAACCCCTCCCTGATTTTCTGCATAGCAACCCTCAGGGTGGCTCAGTGGAGTGAGTGCAACTCTCTCCAGATCTGACACCAGAGCATCAGAGGAGCTGTGATTCTTGCTCCAGCAGTATGCCCCTCGGTTCTCACTGTCACCAGGCCTCACCCCATTGTGTAGGCTCTATATTGACACTTGTGTACCTGTCAAAAGCAGATGCTACAGGATGTAACACACTGTTAAGAACCACATCCAGGCAGAGATCGGCAAGATTGGGCTTGGGTGTTATTTATCCCTTAATGATATGATATGATATGATATGATATGGCATTTGTAACGCGCCTATACACAAGTGTTTCAAGGCGCGACGAGGCAGGGAGGGGGGAACATGGGGGAAAGACAGACAAAGATCCTACTAGGCCAGGTGTCATTCAGATCGCGCAAGTGCAGGGGTAGGGGGAAGGGAAAAAGTGCAAGGGGAAGGGGAGAGGGGGTAGTGCTGAACAGGGTAAGTAGAATAAAAAAATAATAAATAAATAGGGCCAGCTGGTGGCAAGGTAAGTGCAGACAAGTGCTGGGAGGGGGGGGCTGTAGGGATGCAGAGACAGTCCCGCAGTGCAGGGGTTGCCAGGGAGGCAGTGCAAGTGGAGAGTGGCTGGGCCAAGGACCGAGGTCGGTGAGAGTGGCCCAGGTGCAGGTTCAGTGCAGTTTCAATGAAGAATTTAGCAGGGGAGAGGGAGAGAGAAAGCAGAAGCAAAGAGGAAGGTTTTGAGGTGCTTCCGGAACCGAAGATGGTTCTCCTCAAGTTTCAGGGAGGCAGGAAGGCTGTTCCAGAGGGAGGCCCCTGCCGCAGAGAGAGATCTACACCCAGCTCGTTGCTTCGAGAAGCGGCTGACCCTGAGGGAGTTGGAGACAGATGAGCGAAGGGCTCGGGAAGGAAGATATTTAGGGAGAGAGAGTTGAAGGTATTTAGGCCCCAGGCCCCAGAAGGCCTTGTGGACAATGCAGAGAGTTTTGAACTTAATCCTCGCAGCCACAGGGAGCCAGTGCAGAGATTTCAGTCCTGGAGAGATATGGTCCCTGGGCTTGAGGCCAAGGACAAGTCTCGCGGTCCTGTTCTGGATGAGTTGCAGAGGGCGGAGAGTGGAGGCAGGCAGATTAAGATAGAGGCTGTTACAGTAGTCCAGCTTCGAGAGAACCAGGGCTCTGGAGACCGTGAGCTTCTGGGGGAAGGAGAGGAAGGGAAGAATACCTCTGAGGAGGTGCAGCTGGTAGTGTGACTTCTTAGAGACGTCAGATATATGAGGAGAGAAGGAGAGTGTGGAGTCAAAAATGACCCCGAGGTTTTTTGCCTTGAAAGTAGGAGCAGGAAGCGGGCCAAGAGAGGCTGGCCAGAGCGCTGCAGGGAAGGAGGGAGTGGGTGTGCCGATGAGTAGAATGTCAGTCTTACTGGCATTAAGGCAGAGGTCATTGGCGGCACACCATTCCTGGATAGCAGACAGACAGTCGGAGATGAGCGAAGGAGAGGAGGAGGCCGAGGGCAGCCTGAAAATGAGCTAGGTATCGTCCGCATAGCACTGAAAGTTGGGGCAGAGAGTGGAGATGTGGTGGGCAAGGAGTGCCAGATACTGGTTGAACAGCCAGGGAGAGAGATTAGATCCCTGGGGGACACCACAGGTAGAGAAGAAGATGTCAGAGAGGAATGACCCCAGTTGGACCTGGGAGGGTCGATTGGAAAGGAAACCAGCCCATGGTCCAGTCCAGTGGTCCTTGTCCCCAAGGCAAGTTCCCAGGCAGGTACCAAGGATTGTAGCTTCTGTGTGGAGTACAGAGGAGTCAATGCATTCACCAAGACCCTTGCACAGGGCTGATGAGCTTGTGGATAATATAGTTGCTGCCAGGTTTGTGAGCACCTTTGACCACACCTCACCTCAGGCTATTGGCAAATATCTCTGACTGACCAGGCCAAGGAGAAAACAGCTTTCTGAGCACCAGAGGGGCTCCACCAGTTTAGGATTATGCAGTTTGGGTTGAAAAATGCCCCTGCCACTTTCAAAGGGTTAGTCAAACATGCTCTCACTGTGGTGGAGACCTTTTGTGTAGCCTACCTTCACGATGTTGCTGTCTACAGTTCCAACTGGGAAGACAGCAGTGGGTGTGTAAGTGGAGGATTCAGATATTCTCCAATGGTTTGAAGCATTTGAATTGGCTTGTGATATCCATAATGTTGACCAGAGGAATTGGGATGAGTGTTTGTTGAGTAGGGTACCACATACTGATTTGACTGTATTCTGAACCTGAGTGTGGTAGAAATGGGCCAGAATGAGTGTTTGACAGATACTTTCATTTACAAGTTTGGCAAGACAACTGCCCAGTACCTTAAAAGGTTCAGGGAACATAAGGAAGAACATATGTCTTTGGTTGATTGGGTGAGTGCTGCAAATATGAACATGATGGGGTAGATTGATGGATACAAGATGAAAACTTTTGTTGATTTGTCTCACCTCTTGTTTTTCTGAGGCTTGTTCACCAGAGCAGCCTCAGTACATTGCTGACTAGAACATTTTAGACCCTTTTAAGCCGGCCAAGTTGGCTCACAAATGGGTCTCCCACAGGGTTTTCCCCCAAGGATACCAGTGGGATGGACAACGACAAAGAAAAAGGGACATATCAGAAATCTCAGAGTCCAAGAAGCAGCCACATTTAAATAAACCTCAGCATCCCTCTCCTAAGGTCCAATAATCTAGTGGGGATAAGACGCAGGGAGGTGCAAGCAAGAGTAGTTGTTCCCCTGCTGCATAGTAGGCTCCCAGTGATCCTAATGCATTTCCTCACATACCTGGCACTTGTTAGGTATATGGGGCTGGTAGGGAGAATTCTCAAGAATGTGCTAATTTCCCTTATCTTTTGAGACCCCCAGCAACTTTGCTGGATTTCTAGGATTTACATTTTTACCTGGAAAGAGTGTGAGCCTTTTTTCCCACTATTTCATATATTTTGATGTGTGTTTTACTTTTGTGTTCTTTGGATATGGAGTTTTAAAACAACTCCATAGGCATCATCGTTTTCTTGTGTGCCACACAGAACCTTCCGTGCAGTGGCACAGGGGTGTCTTTCAGACTCCCCAAGGTTTAAATACCTTCTCTGGGACTGACTACTATCTCCCAGAGCAAGTAAAGTTAAATTGACTTTACTAGTCTTTTTAAATTTACAGACCCAGCACACACTATCTTCCTATAGAGTGCTGAAGGGGTTGCCTAGCATCCCCTGAGTCTAAACACTCATGTAACAGTCACATTGTTACCCTTTTCTATTTGAAATGGCTGGTGGCAGTGGTTTTTAACAAACTACCATGATTTTAACAAATTACCATTACGACTCTGGTCGACTTTTTTGCTGTTTCTTTTAGAAAAGGTCCTTCTTGTGATTAACTCTGCACGCCAAACCAGCTTTGGTCCCTTTGTTGGTTGGCCTTTGGCGAGCTTCAGTGCTGTAGCACTCCTCTGGCGGCTGAGTGTCTGGGGTGGACAGGATGTGAGGGAGGTGCCCGAAACTCCCTATGCTTAGTCTCCTAGGAGACCTGAATGCACTCTGCTGTGATTGGCTGTGTGAGTGACAGCCAGGTTGGAATGAATGGGGGAAAACTGTTTAAAAGCAGGCCTCTGGGACTTGGCAAGCAGAGTCGACCACTGGAACGAAAGAACCAAAGACGAGCTTAAGGAAGATGACTGCTGAAACTCCCGGTCCACCGGTGAAGCCCTGCTGCTGGTACCAATTGCCTGAAACTCCATCGACAGAGAAGCCCTTCAAGGTTAACGTCTTCCCTTGAGTTTGGTTGGAACAACGAACTCGCAAGTCACCTGGACACTGTCCCCATACTGGTTGAATTTTCTTCAGAGTGCTGTTGAAAACCGGATAGCCAGTGGGAAGGATACCAGTTTGTGGTCTTTAAGGCACTCACACCATAGACCGACATTTTGCCAAGCTTGTGGCCTCTTCCCTGGGCAGTGCAGGATCCTCCCGACGTCCTCCTTCTTGTCCCCATTACTGAAGCTCAGGAACAGTGAGATATGCAGTGAGAGCTGCAGGAACTGCCAGGAACAACTGCCTCAGCTACAGCTCTTCTTCATTTAAAAGGCACCAGAAGTGTACGAAAGTGTACAGGCTGTTGGGCTGTGTTGGACTGTGCTCCCTGAATGCATTTACCTATTTGGGCCATTTTTGCCGTCGGTGAGGTGAAGTTGCTGTTTTCCTTCTCTGTGGAAACTGCTGCTAAATTATTGACTGAAGATTCCTGCATTCTCTCCAGATCCCGCCTCCCGCCCCACTCCACGGCCCCGCCCTACAGAGGCTACCATTGGACCTCGTTTTCTACTTCAAGCACGGGCGTGCGCACTGCGCGCACACCGGAGGTGTACGAAAGTGTACAGGCTGTTGGGCTGTGTTGGACTGTGTTCTTTGAACGGATTTACCTATTTGGGCCATTTGTACCCTCGGCGAGATGAAGTTGCTGTTTTCCTTCTCTGTGGAAACTGCTGCTACGTTATTGACTGAAGCTTCCTGCATTCTCTCCAGAGTAAATATTCACAGTGAAGACTGTTTATGAATTACTGACTTTAGCAGCACATCTTGATATGCACAGCTTAGGTTACTCTTTCTTGGCAGTTACGGTTCTTCTCTTTGCTCTCTTCCTTAGTTCCCCTTCCTGCCTCCTGCCCCACTCCACAGCCCTGCCCTACAGAGGCTACCATTGGACTTCGTTTTCTATTCCAAGCTCGGGCGCACGCACTGCGTGCGCACCAGAAGTGTACGAAAGTGTACAGGCTGTTGGGCTGTTCAGCGTGGTCGTGGGTGAACGGTAGGGCAGCAGGTACTGTAATCAATGCAATAACTGCTCATTTATATAACATACATGTTGGATTGTGTGTATCCATGATTATCTACTGTTTAACTTAGTCTTGGGGTGCATAAATGTCTGATCTGCAGGATTAACTGATTAATCCATATGAGCACGTTATGAAGAAGAGCAAGCGTGAATTATATACATATAAAAGGACTGTACCTCTGACTAGGTGTGAATCAAGGGCCGTAGTAAGGCCCTATGATAATATACTATGTGTCCCCTCTGGTTTTTACACCTCTGAGGGGCACTATGAGTATGGCCCTTGCGTTACCACTCCCCCTTTGCCACCATCTTCGTTGGAAACTGCTATGCTAAATCTGAATGAAGGAGAGGGAGTTGGAGACAAATCTATCCTGCTGATTGAATCGGGGGAGGTGAAAAAGAGCCCAGAGGCAGACGTCCTTCCTCAAGAAATTCCACCTGTGGCGGGGAGCGGAGATTCTCAAAGTCAAAAAGAAATGGATAATTCCCCTCCTGCCTTGTCTCAGTATCCACTTGGTAAAGAGGCAGAATGGGAAATATCCTCAGCTAAACCTATGGAAGGGGAGATTTGGGGGGTACGTTCAAGAAGCTGCTAAATGGGAAAATCCTAGATGAGTTAACTATGCATACTATCCTTCTAAAGCAGCTGATTGCTGCGGTGGAAAGGCAAAACTGCCCTAATAGAAATTGTGGGAAGGTGGATATCAACCTATTGGATCCCTTTAATGCACCGTTAGCAAATATAGCTGGGGTATGGCTAGCATTGCCAGTTACTGCCTTACCTCCTTCACCGGCACAGGTGCATCCTGGAATCGACCTGTGTGGTGAGTTAGTACTTAACATCCCCAAAAATGGCAATGATAATCCTGCACTGATTGAACCTGAAGGGTTGCCCCTGTAGCAAATAAATCAACATAAAAATAATAGAAAAAAAGAACTCCCAGAAGAAAAAAAAATGCTTCTGGATGCAAAGGGAAAACTGAGAAAGTACCCATGAATAATTGCCGAAAGCTAGTGAGAGAAGATATTGTATCTTCTGCATCTGAAACTAATGATGAAGCAGACGCAGAAGATGTGATTCTGTGTAGAGGGACGGAGGACTACTGGCCTCGGATAACATGAGTGATAGCTTAAAAAACAAGGGCATTAAGGGTCTTCCGAGAGGTAATTCTAGTAAAGCAGTGTGCGCACTGAAGCAAGATCAGTCAGTGAAGGGGAACCTCTTAAAGACTAAGTGATGGCCCGGACTGTCCAAACCCCGGATTGGACGGTATCCCCCAAGATGAATAATCACACAGATCCAACAACTGAAAAAAATCAGGGAAATCTTTGTGCACCGTCTTCTTGGAATTGGGCCCCACTGGTGGTTGAGCTGTAACAGCTACCAGAAATTGTAACAGGTATTGGGGGCCTCATAGATTGTAGTATTTTCCCACAACAGGCTCATCCTCCAGGGGAGAAATCTCTCAGCTCTGTAGGTGGTGGAGAGTGCCTACTATTAATCGGCCCCGGGATGAAAAGACAGTTGAATCCCCAGCACATCGGGGGTGGTACGGATGTCCAAGTTAGTGTCCCTACACCAGACGAGGCATCCACATTTCCTGCTAAGAGTAATCACGAGGGGGGCATGGTGATGGAACATGTTATACAAAGGGTAATCAAATTGATGTTGGATAAACATGATAACGTACAATCTATTAATGAGGATCCTGTGCCAAAAGATAAGATTGTGTCAACTACGGTGATGAATGAACAGCGTAATGATGTGAAGGTGTCTATGAGTGATCACTCCAGGGATACTAAAGGTAATAGTGAGCACACGGGTGCTGCTAATAAAGATGCACCAGATGTGCAAGCTCCGGGGTTGTCTCTGGAGCTAGAACCCCGTCATGTGAGTCAAATGACTGGGAGGTCCAATAATAGTCTTTCTGCTATTGAGGCTGATGAGATCAACCGCCGGCCACCCCGTTATCCCGAAAACCCAAGCATTGTGATGCATTATCTGTTCTCTTATGGATGGCCGATTTCATTAAATCGACCCAAGATTTTGGCCTTGTTTGGGGAAATCCCTAGCTTATCCCTAATTACAACGGGTGACATAAAACATATTGATTTTCTCCACCCCACCAGATATGACTATGTATGGGTGGTTTTTTATTCACGTACAATTCTGGATGCAGTACTAAAAGAATTAGATGCCTTTCATAAATTTGATTACGATCTGGAGAATGTGGCAATGAATAGGGGGGTCAACTCACAAGATCGTCAGGGTGTTAATTTTGATAACACTATGACCTTGAATACTCTGTAATGTCAACAACCATCTGCAAATATGATGATCGTGATTGTGGGGGTCTATAATGTTGAAATCCCTAGAGTTAATACTCTAATACCCCTTGGGGTCAGAATGGAGTCAGACGCATCCTATCAGGTAAAAATAAACATGCATGGTTGCTTTTGGGGGAATTTATTAGACTCATGGGGCCTACATAATGCTAGGGATCATTTGAATAGCAAGGAGGAACACTCAACTTGGTTTAGAGGGGCTCAAACTAGCGTTATCGATCATATTTCTGCCTCTGATTCAATTATGGACTTGGCAATGGAATATAAGATACTGAGCACCATGTGTAGTGACCATAAGATCTTAGAGATTAAATTTGCAGGGTCCTGGGGAAAGACTGCCGAACCATGTTGCCAACCCAACCTAGAGGTAAATATGGCTACAACAAGAATATTCTGGCATAAGGGAAATGTGGAGAAAATGAACGCTGTCTTTCTTTCCGATTTAAATACCTCCAACTATGGGAAAAATCATGTACTATATACCAATGGTATCTTTTGCCACTATGTTGGGAATGTTATTAAACACACAGCAAGCTCATCTAGACAAGGTGGGGGTATGCATAAACATCCTCATACTTTTGATTTGGTGATATGAACTATTAAAAATAAGAGATCTAGGGAGCTCCGACTGCTATCTAAAACTGACCATCCCCTGTGGGATAAACTGGTATTAAGAAAAAAGATTAATAATAGATGGAAGAACGAGATTAAGGCACAACAAGCTGCCCTCTTTCAGACAGCCGGAGAAAACATCCTCTGTGCCTTGAAAGACAATATGTCAAGAACCTTCTGGGATCTTTTGAACAATAAATCAACCATAAACTGTGAGGGCCTCTCTTCTTCCATCTCGGAACAACAATGGTCAGGGCACTTTGGGACTTTGTAAAAACCCGTGCAGTGTAACCAGACAATTCCCGATTACATACGGGATGCTGAATGGCAATGTCCAATCCTACAGGAGGACATTAAACTGTTGATACTTAGGGCCTCTGTGTCTAGGGTGGCAGGACCTAATGGCCTCGCGGATTGTTATCTTCAAGCAAAATAAAGATCTCTGGACAAAAATTTAGTTTATTTTCTGTGGAGACATTTTTAGGACTCACCCAATCCCTTTATCCTGGATCATTTCCTAATGTGTTCCTGTATATAAGAAGGGTGATCAGTCTTGTCCCAAAAACTATAGGCCGATCGCTCTACTGGACGCGGACTGGAAGATTTTCTCAGGAATCATCCTGAACCACATTCAAGTCTGGATCAATTCCAATAACATCCTGTCCAGATTTCAATTTGGGTTTAGAAAGAGCGTGGGCATGTATGTTGGGGGCCTTTTGTTGAATGTTATGCAGGGGAAAGCCTGGAGGAAGGAGGCAGCTCCAATCTATATTTCCTCCATCGACCTGTCGATGGCTTTCGACAGGGTTGAGAGAACAATACTTTGGGGAAAGCTAAATCGAATTGGTATGCCCCTGGCCCTTCTTTCCATATGAATTCACTTAAATGAGGGTCCAAAACTTCAGGTCCGGTTAAACAATCAGGGCTGCCTTTCTTCACTAATTGATGATCCAAATGGTCTGCGACAGGGGTGTGTGTTTGGCCGAACTATTTTTAATCTTTATGTTTCGGCTTTTGCCCCACTGGTGGTGGAAGGAGTTAAAATATGCTGGAGTGCATACGGAGATGATTTCATGCTCTTTGACCACACGCCAATTGGTTTGCAGCGTCTGTTGAGTACATTTGTGGACTATTCTGTCTCTAACCATCTTATGATAAATGAAAGTAAAACAGTTATTGTACGCCTGCATGTAAGACCATATGTAAAACAGTTCTCATGGTTTTTGATCTGCATAAAACTTGTGGTGATACCATGGTCTTGAGTTATTTCCCACATGGATATTACCTGAATTACCCAAATATGAAGCACGACGTTTAAGGGTTTCTTTCAAGTGTTTACCGAAGTGTGTACCATTGGATGCTATTCGATACGAACTTGGGTTAACATCAGACGCCAGAATGGTCTTTTGGAGAAAGTTATCATTATTCATGAAATTGATCACTACCCCTAAGGGTACATTATATTTCTTGTTGAGTTCTAGTTTTCGTATAGATACTACCTCCTTGGACTATCTTTACAAATTCAAAACTGAATGTTTGGATTACTTGAAACAACTGGGTATATCGCTTGACCTCCTAATCTGTAATCCTGTTAAGGTTAAAAAAATATTTGAATGGTGGGATTGGGATACGATTGATAAAGTTGTTGCTACACGTCTCTATAACTATCTGGTATCTGACACTAAGCAGGTGGGGACATTTGAACCATACTTGACTTTGTTCCCAGATAAATGTGCTTGAAAGAAATATATGCCTTTCAGATTCAATGTGCTCCCAACCTGTGAAATGTTATATGTAGGGAAGACTGAGTTAGAGAGTTTGCAAACTTGTAGATATTGAAATGCTCCAGGAGTAATGGAAACATTAGAAGATCTCATGATTGACTGCTATGCACTGAGAAATGCACAGATACAGCACTTAAGTAA
This sequence comes from Ambystoma mexicanum, assembly GCF_040938575.1. NCBI lineage: Eukaryota > Metazoa > Chordata > Amphibia > Caudata > Ambystomatidae > Ambystoma > Ambystoma mexicanum. Next base: position 1,384,214,935 of record NC_090937.1, on the reverse strand, counting down.
ATGTGTTGCCTCTACTGGCCTGGATAATTTGGACATATTGTGGTGGAAAATGCTGCATCGGAAAGGCGGTAGTTAGATTTTTAGAAAATATATATAAACTGGTAAATGTACCAGAAGCAATTGTAAATGGCTCTGATTGAAATGAATTGCTTAAATGTATAGATGTTTTTAGCTTTTATTTCTTTTCTGTTTCTTGCTTAAAATGGTGTGATGAATACCGTTGAATAATTTTTAATCAAATTTTGTGATATAATATGTGGATTAATGTAATGTTTTTGTTTTCTTTATTGTTTAATTTGATACTATGATTAATATTTTTGTAAAGGTTATGTTTATAACCAGAAACAAATAAACTATAAATAATGAAAAGGCACTGTGCAAGTGCGGTCCAGAACTCAGTTGGCCGTGGTGAAAGTTTGTGAAACTTTCCCAACTTTTAAGGCTTGTCCTTCCCTAAACCAACATCTAACTTTTCGTCTGGCGAACAACTTCTAAAAATCATGGCAAAGACTTAACTGTTTACTCCCAGAACTGTGCTATCCTATCCAAGACTCTGAACCATTGACTTTGGCCCAGGCCTACTGAATCGAATTGCTGGTTATAGTGAACTGAAACTATTTGCCTTACCTCTGAAACTATTTGTGCTTTTGATTCTTTAAACCTTGTCTTTATACCCCTTTTTAAAGTAACTGAAGTGCCATTTTGCTCCCACTCCAGGTGAGCTGAACTTGGTCAGAAACTGATTGGTTGTGTATTGTAGTATATTAGATTATGATACCGAGCTGCTCTTGCTAGTGGAATGTATATTCCTTTACCAAGAAACCTTGAGCAAGTGTGTGTTTGAATCACTGTGATTGCTAGTCCTTTGTATAACCTCCTGTACTGCTCACTTTACTCTTTACTCTTGAGATAGTCTGGCTGCTAAGCCACTACTACCACATTATTGCGTAGTACAGGTTTGCACCTTAGGTGAAATTGTACTGACACTTGTAGTTTTAATTGTGTGTAGTGTTCCCAAAGGATACTGCATGTGATTCTGCCTAACAGGGGCCAAGGATCATAGGAAGTGATGGTATCAGCACTCCCTCCTGTGGAAAGTCAAGCCCTCCCTCCGGATAGCTTTAGATCCTCCATTAAAGCATTGATCCTTTCCCACTGGGATGGGAGCAATGCAGTTCTCGAAGGCCTCCCGTTGTCCTCCCTTGTGCCCCTGAGGAGTGTCCTACACTTTGCTGCACACCTCATCAAGGGCTTTCACAGATATTACCACATCACAGCAGCCCTCATCGACCTTCACTGGCTCTCACGGCACTCACAAATCACCTTCATGTCTTGCTGCATCATCTATAAAGCAGTTGCCCTCAAGTCACCCAGCTACCTCACAGAGAAATTCAGCTTCTCCGGCAGACAAAGCACCAACAGAAGCCAAGACACTTGCATACTTGGAATCCGCCACTGCAAAAACTAAAAGACCATTAAACAGGCCTTCTCTGTATATGCCCCAAGACTATGGAGCCTCCTCCCCATTAGCATCAGACTTGCCCCCATGCTCCTAAAATTCAGAAAAGAACTCAAGACCCATCTCTTTGAGGAATTTTTCTTCCTCAACACATAGGCATCACATCACCCCTCGCGTCACCTGTCTTGTTAGACGCCGCCCTCCCATCTCCTCCCCACCACCTGCTACAGCTTTACCCCTCCTCTGTGCCCCTCAATATCCTACCCCCGCTGTATATCTGATCTGTTAGGTCTGAAAAGTGCTCCGTAATGCATCTGTACTGTTGTATACATCTGTAAAGTGCTCTGTTGCTTCTCAAAGCTAGGTCTCTGCTCAATAAATACAATAATAATAAAAATAATAATAATAATAATAATAATAATAATAAAAGTGTGGTGACCCCAAGTGTAAAGGTAAGTCACTTGGAGTTCAGGCTGTCAGCATGAACTACCCTTGTCCTATGTCTGAGGTGGAGGCCACGGTCCTCACCTCCTCTACGGGAATTATTTTCTGTGCTCTTTCAGAGATTTCCTTAGTTTCCCTTGGGGCCTGGGATCAGTACTCAGAAGTACAGAATACTATCCCACTGAACACCCAGAGCTTTTTGAGAAGTGTCCTCATTAATGGCCAGCCTTCCTCTTGTTGGAGAGACACTGGAGCTAGAATGACAGTGGTGAACAGGGCCCTGCTCACGCCAGTGGTCTATGTAGGTGCTCCTCTGAGAACCAACTTGTTAGCTGGTGGGCCTCCCAAACTTGCTCCTGTAGACGTAGTCACCATCCAGATTGATGACAAGACAGCCAAACTGCCTGTAATCATACAAGACATTTATGGCTTTGCCAGTAAATGGTAAAAGTACTGTTAATACCATTCACCAGCACTTTTATCAGTCCAGCAGAGTATGATTTTTCTGCAGACACAGTTTCCGGTGTCACTGTTGGTGATGACTCCTCATCTGGATATACCAGCGCCACTAATACTGGCAATGGAAATACCGGCACAAAGGTATCACCAGAAAATTACAAGCATGTACTTGCTGGTAATACCGGCAAAACCAAGCCAGAGATACCACCACCTCAGAGCAGCTCGTAAAGGCACACAGGTGAAGGAAATAAGGACACAGGTGCACCCAATCCACCCAGGTGCACCCAGTGCACACAGGAACAGCACTAAAGGGCCACACCTACCCCAAGAACACTATCCAATGCAACCATATGGCCACTCATTGCTGTTTCCATGGACCTGGAGGTGCTCCATTCTGATGTTCAGATCCTGTTGCTGGAGGAGCAGCAGTGGTGACAGGAGGCCAGGGATAGAAGGAGGAGGATGGTGATACAGGTGATGCAGGTGGCGAGGCAGAGGCATGCCATGATCCCTCAAACAAGGGCCACACCCTGCCCCCTCACAGTCAGCCAGATACTTACCCTGCACTGCCTAAAGAGGGAGGCTATTCGTGATATTATGACCCACATCCAGGAGGACATTGGGATCAGGATCAGCGTAGGACATCCATACCCCTGTTGCTGAAGCTGGTGTTGGTCCTGCACCTCCTGGCTTGTGGCACGTACCATCACTCTGTGGCTCAACTGCATGCATTTTGCAGCCTGCATTCTCCAGAGTGCTGGTGCATATACTGGAGACCGTCCTGCGCCATGTGATCCAGCACATTTCACCCCCACACCTTATCATAGTTAAACACGACCAAGGCCTGCTTCTATTCAACTTCAGTTATTCCCAATGTGTTGACAGCATTGAACTGCATGCATGTAGAGCTGGTTCCATCCCATGCCTCAGAGGGGGTCTACAGGAACCAGAAGCAGTGCCACTTCCTCATTTTCCAGGTGACCTATGATGCCGACCTGACCATCATGAACTGCTGGGCCCGGTTCCCAGCTTAAACCCACTACATGAACATTTACACCTACATTGCAGCATTGGTGACAGGCAAAGTTGGGGACTGTGTCAAAATCCATGTCCCGTAATCACCCTGAACATGCACGATCAACCAGTACATGCTTCAATTGACAGGCCACAACACACAAGAGTAGCAAGTGACTGGAGATGTAGCAGTCACTGACCAGGCCATTTCAAACCAAAAAGGGCATCCACATGTAATACACTACAGGTACCAAAATGCAAGATCCTGCCTGAAATGCCAGTGATCGTGTAGAATAGGCCACCTAGGGTCATGAGGTGTATTACCTGGTGAAACATGGGACATGCATGCATAGATTGAACATTGAGATTCCGCTGTCACAGGTAACACCACTGCCAAGCATTATTACTCACACATGTCTCATTATCCTTTGCAGGTGACTCAACATACCAGCTGCTTCTGTGACCCCTCTAAGGAATCCCTAGATGTGGGAGGAAATTGCATCCAGCAGGGTGCATGCGAAGATCACAGTGGCCATTGAGCAGACCTGTGGGCTCTTGAAGGCATATTTCAGATCTCTACACAGTTCTAGGGTACACACTAGAGAAGGTGTGGCAGATAGTCCTGGACTCTGCAATGTTGCATAATATCTGCATCAGAAGCAAGATGCCCCTGACCCCAGATGTGGACATTCCTCCACCAGTCGATGATGCTGATGATGCAGCACCAGCCAGGCCACGCAGGTGGGTATGAAGACCAGGGTTGGGTGCATGACCCGTTGAGAACTCATAAATAACCCCATTCACTCTGCACTTCCCTTGCACCTTACTGCATATGATGCGCACACACAATAAATACTTACACAAAAAAGGCATACCACTCATTGCTTCTAGTGAAAACCATGCATTGAAAAACAACGTGCATGCTCCAAGAACCTGTGACCCCCTCACCCTGCCCACAAATCCACCTCTCCACACATACCCCTTCCCAAAAAATGCCCTCCAAATACACCTCCCCCCTCCCTAAAGAGCTCCTCCCCACACACCCCTCCCCCTCCCAGAACACTCCCCTCCACACTCCCCCACTCTCCCAAACACCCCATAGACACAAAGTGAAGTCAAGTATTAGGACAGATGTCACTTGCGCTGCCTCTTCAGCACTTGGCTCTTGGCTGACCTAGATGTTGACAAAAGACGCTGGGAATGGCACCATGGGCTGCCCTGCTGCATGCTCCCAGGGATAGTGGTGGATGATGGCGGATCTGATCCCTGGGCCAGCTAGTGTTCAAGAGTAATTTGCATGGAGTGCGTGAGCGACTCAGACATGGCTTACATGCCCTCATTGCCCTTGTGGCTCCCTTGTGCCAGGATGGGAAAGGCAGCAGCGGTATGGCCATGTGCCTGTGCACTCCTGTAGCTGCTGGCCTGGATGCATTCACACAACAGCCTCATCTCAGTGAGCTGCTCCTGGACTAGTGTGGTCATTTCCCCATGCCTCCTCCATTGCACATAGTTGTTCATCCATGGCCTGGATGCTGGGCATGGGTAGACGAAAGGAGCATTGCAGTGTTGTTGGACTGAAATTTGAGGTGGGGTAGGGGTGTCATCATCGTCCACCTCCTCCTCTGTGCTGTACATGTCATAATGGCCTTGTGGCAGGTGTGCCCATGGTAGTGTGGAGGCACAGAAGGTATGGGAGGGCCATTGACCACATGTGTGGTGCTGGTGGCAGCTGGCAGTGGTGGTGCTGGCACAGCTAGAGGTGGTGGTTCTGGCACTGCTGGTGGTAATGGTTCTGGCCCAGCTGGTGTTGGTGGTGCTGGCACAGCTGGCAGTTGTGGTGTTGGCACATTGGGAGTTTGTGGTGCTGGCATAGCAAGAGGGGATGGTGCTGGTGCAGCTGGCTATGATATTGCTGGTGTTGGTGCTGGAACTGCAAGAGGTGGTGCTGCAGCATTCACAGGTCTTCCAGGCGTGCTGGACCTGATGTTGATGGTCCAGGCACGTCACTATCAGAGGATGTCCCTTTTGGGGTGAGATGAGAGTCTTCTGGGAGTCATATCTGCAAGCTTTCATTACACTCATGTTACATTGTGTGTTTCCTGCTCTTGTCATGCGGCTTCTTTGGTCTGTTTGCTCCGATGTGTGCTTTTACATGTGAGTGGGAGTGTGCATTGACTGTTGGTTTGCCAAGGTGGCTTGTTGTTGTGTGTGCAGTGGTTCTATGATTCCTGTCCTGTTCTCCCTTGGCACACAATGAGTACTCGCCATTTATTTATTTAATTTATTGTTTAACTGTGGTTACAGGGAAGCTAGACCCACCTGCTCTGGTGAGTCTAAATTTAGGCTGGATGAGGCGGTTGGTGTACATTTTGGCTACAGTTCTTGTGTATGTCTTGTGTATGTCCAGATCTGACAGTGACATGTCTGAACTGTCAACATCAGGCCCAGCATGTGCAGTGTATGAAACATGAGGGCGTTCTCACATGTAGTCCCACTGGGTCCATTTTTCAGGTGGCCTGGGAAGGGCTATTGCTTTTGGACCCCAACCCCAACCCTGGAGACGGACACGCGAGGGAGGACCACTCGAGTGAAGGGTACTTGGGGATTGGAAAGAGACATGGTGTCCCCCCTTCTTGACCTACCCTCCCCTGCCATAGCCTTTATGGGCTATTGTCAGTCCTATTCCCTTAACTCCCCTGGACATACTGAGATGAAAAAGAGTAAATCAAGGGGAGTGCACACTTCCTTTGAGAAACACCACTATGGAACTAGGGCGAGGAAGATATAGATCAAGGCATATCAACTTTCCCAATGGACCTGTCCCACTAATGAGGCCAGGCAGGGCCAGACAATTGATTTGAACTATGCCCACCTGCAGCCTGTTATGTACTTAGGTGCATATTAAGGGAACACACATGCTTGGCAATTAGAGCGAGTTGGAAGCGAGCAGGAGAGGTAGCAGAGCCAGAGCTGCCCAAACCAAGTAAACTGAGAGCGAGACACTGGGACGCTGTAAGACTGCCTGGTGTAGAAGGAGAAAGCGCAGTGAGAAGGTCGTGTCTCCAGAGAGCCAGAGGAATTGCCAGATGGGAGCCGTGGGGCATGCCATTCCTGTACGCCATATGGCCAGAGAGGTACTCATTCCCCTGGGTTAAGCAGAAAGCCGAGGAGGGTCTCAGGGGCATGGGGAGAGACCCGGACCTCAGGTTAGAAAGCCGCTGAAGGAAGGAGCAGCGAAGTCCATGACCAGTGAGTTTCTGATTGAGAAAGAAACCCTGCACCAATTGAGAAAAGTCTTTGTAATGGTGTGACCGCGTGTGAAAGAGCACTTGTTCCTGAGAGCCGCCAGGACACTGCTGAGTTGCAGAAAATGATGAAGAAATTATTAAAGGATAACAAGTAGCAGAGTGGTCCTGTACCATTATACACATTCAAAAGTCTACGTGAAGGAAAAGAAGCATTGCAACAGAAGGGGAGCTATGCACAAGTGAAGTGTGAGTGAAATAGAAATCCTTTTGAAAACCTCCAAGGCAGTAGGGGAGTTGCTCAAAAACTGAAGTAAGAGCAAAGCTGCAAAAACTGATAATGAGAAACTACGAGTGAACCAGAAGTGTTGAATAGCATTGGGGTGTCCCCCAGGCAGGAGGCTGATCCAGGAGGGCTGAAGAGACCCCATTCTAAAAACGGTGAGTGATCCAAGAGTGCAGAAAAGCTTTGGGGTGGCCGCCATGCAGAATGCTGATCCAGCAGGGACAGAAAGACCACACCCTAAAATAACAGAGCGAACTAAGAGCGTTGAGAAGCATTGGGGCAGCCCCCAGGCAGGAGGCTGATCTAGGAAGGCAGAAGAGACCCCACCCTAACAATCAAATAAGAGACTTAAGCAAAGCTAGACACCTGTTTGCACAACTGGTAATGGGTTGACGTGCGGTCTGAAGACTGTGCCACAACTAGGGGGGTCTAGGTGTGAGAAGAAATCGCTTGAGATACTGAAGTTGGAAGTCAGGAAGACATGGTTTTGTATGAAGAAGGTAGTCCCGCAAGCAACAAGCGAGGAGTGATATTTTCTGATTGGAACTTTTGTGAGTTATACCTTTGTGTTTGGATAAGAGGTCATTTTGAACATTGGTGCATTGAAGGATAATCAGGAGGGTCTTATCTCAAAGCATAAAGCATGGGAAGCCTGAGAGACCCTATGAAGAAGTGAATCCAGATAAAGAAAATGTACTGTGAATTTTGTAAGTGAATCCTGAGAAATTGTGGAACTTTCTTATCCTGAGGGTCTTGATCTTGGGGAAGGGAGCAGTGGAAAAGCTGCATTTTCACAAGGACTTTGTTTTGAACACTATCAAGTTGGCCAAATCCCACACACCCTATCACTTTGTAGAAGTGAGGGAAAGCATAGGTGTTGACACAGATAGTAGTTTACTTTTAACCAACAGACTTAGACTTGCCTTAGTTTTCCCTTCATTAGGGAATATTCCCACCTTAGAGTTAGGGAATGATAGGTATTTGTCCATCTTGACCACTAAAAATAAAGGTTTTACAAATCTATCTATTTGTCAGTGTCATCTCCTGATACCATGCCTGTCTAACAGCAGGAAGATCTGTAAAGGCTACACCACCACCTCCTACTAAACCAGCACCACCACTGCCTGCTGCACTAGCACCGCCATCTCCTGCTGTGCCAATACCATCACTGCCAGCTATGCCAGCACCACCACCACCACCACATCCTGCTGTGTCAGCACAACTACCTCCTGCTGCATCAGCACCATCACCTCCAGCTGTGCCAGCACACCACCTCTAGCTGTACCAGCACCACAAGCTGCACCACACCTGTGGTCAGTGGCCCCACCATCCCTCCTGTGGCCTTCACATCAGCATGGGCACACCAGCCACCAGGCCATAATGGCAGGTACAGAATGGGGGAGGAGGAGGATGACAATACCCCCTACCAGACTCCAAATTGTAGCCCAAAAACACTGCAGAGCCCCCTTCCTCTACCCATGCCCAGCATCCGGACCATGCATGCATGACTTTGTACAATGGTGGACAGGCATGACGAAATTACCACACTCACCCAGCAGCAGCTCACGGAGTTGAGGCTGCTGCATAACTACATTCAGGCCAGCAGCCGCTGGAGTGCAAGGGCTCAAGGCTGTACTTCTACTGCCTTGCTCATCCTAGCACAAATGGTCTGTAAGTGTAATCAGGGGATATCAGCTGTGTCTGAGTCCATCACGCACCTCATGCAACTTACACTCGAGCACTTGTGGGCCCGGGGTTCTGACCCACCATTGTACACCACTACCCCGGGAGCTCGCAGCAGGGAAGCCCAAAGTGCTGCTCCCAGTGGCTTTCGTCAACAACTCGGCCAGCCAAGAGTTATGTGCTGAAGACGCAGCTCAAATGACATTTGGCCAGACACTTAACTTCACTTTGTGCCTATGGGGTGTTTGGTGGGGGGGATGGGAGTCGGAGGTGGTCATTGTGGGAGGTAGAAGTTATGTGCGGGGCAAAGGCTGTTTGTAGAGGTGAAGCTGTGTGTAGTGAGGAGTGTGTTTGGGGAGGGTGTGTGTTTGAAGAGATCAAATTTTGCAAGGGGTTTGTGTTGGGAGGGTGACACCGGGTGTTGGAGCATGGGTTTTCACTCTCAGCATGAGTGGTGATCTTTTTTGGTACAAATATTTTTTGTGTGTGCGCATCATATGTAGTAAGGTTCTAGGGAAGAGCAGAGTGAAATGGGTACTCTATGAGTTCTTTGTGGGCCGTGTGCTCAGCGCTGGCCTCCATGCACATATGGATGGGCCAAGCTGGAGCTGCATAATCAGCATCATTCTCTGGCAGAGAAACGTCAAAATCTGGGGGCCGGGGTATGCTGTGTCTGGTGCAGATATTATGCAACATTGCACAAGCCAGAACTATCTAGCCCACCTTCTCTGGCCTATACATGAGAGCACCCCCAGACTGATCTAGGCATCTGAAACCTGCCTTCAAGTTCTGCTCGATAGTCACCATGGTCCTCACATGCACCCAGTTGTATGTAATTTCCTCCCACATCTGGGGATTCCTCAGAGGGGTCATCAGCTATGGAAGCAGCAGGTATCCTGAGTCACCTGCAAGGCATAACGACACAAGTGTGAGAAATGCTACTTGGCAGTGATGTTGCCTGTGACAGTGGGATCTCAATGGTCAGTCTGTGCATGAATGTCCCATGTCTCACTAGGACATACATCCCATGGCCCTAGGTGGCCTAGTCTACAGATTCACTGGCATTGCAGGGGTGGAGGGCTTTGCATTCTGGTACCTGTAGTTCATTACATGAGTTTGAAATAGCCTAACCATGACTGCTACATCTCCAGTCATGTGCTACTCCAGTGTGTTATGGCCTGTCAATTGAGGAGTGTGCTGGTTGCTTCTGTATGTGAAGTGTGCTTGCCACACAAGCATTTGTGACATAGTGCCCCACCCCCTATTTCCTGTCACTCGTGTTGCAATGTAGGTATAAATGTTCATGAACTCACACAACAAGGTCATTTGTTCTCTGTGATGTGCCATGTAAGCCAGCAGTGTGCTGTACCGCAGGACCATGGAGTCATGGGTTGCTCCTGGGAACCGGCACAGCAGTGGGTGCTGGTCAGGTCAGTGTCATAGGTCACCCACATTGAGGGAATGGAACTGCCTCTGGTTCTTGTAGATCTCCTCTGAGGCATGGGGGGTTACCAGTTCTACCCGCATGCAGTACAATGCTGCCAACACATTAGGCATGCCCGCACACACATAGAGGCAGGTCTTGTGGCATTTAAATATGCCTGGGTGGTGGCAGGGTGATGTGCTGGGCCACATGGTGCAGGAGTGCTTCAGTACCTACCCAAGCACCAACACTCTGGTGAAGGCAGACTGTGAAGTGCCTTGCAGCTGAGGCACGAGTGCTGGAACCTGTCACTGGCCTGGAAGTGCAGGACTAACACCAGCTTCAGCGGCAGTGGGATAGCTGTCCTGATGCCAATCCTGTTCCCAATGCCCTCCAGGATATGGCGCGGGAGGTCATGGATGGTCTGGCTGTTTTGGCAGTACAAGGTCATTATCTTTCTGTCTGTGAGGGCCCAGGGCACACCGCTGCCTCGCCCCCTGCATCACCTTTAGCTCAATCCTCCTCCTCCTCCTTCTATCCTTGGCCTCCTGTCCCTACTGCTGCTGCTCCCTCTTTCCATATAGCTATATCTCTCTATGAAACCCTCTGCTTTCTTTAAAACCATTTTAAAACAGCACAAGTATATTTTCTCTCTTTCGTTCTCCCCCAACCCCCAGAAAGACATTTCCCGAGGCACAGCAGAAGGCTTACCTACTAGGAGCCGAAACTCTGAAGGACTCAATACTCCAACTGCGTTAAAGTCCATAAACCATCAGGGGAGTCCCCCCCAGGTGTAGACCTATGGTTTGGTCCTCTCTCACTTCCATTTGTTGCTAGGTTTGATCCTTAGATTGCTCCCTCTTGCATTCCCACTTTGTTGTTAGAATTTAGGCACTGACTTGATGACAGTGCTACAGGCCACCTCAGTTTAAACTATTCAAAATTGGGTTTGTTATTATGTATGTAAAAGTGCTAAGTATGCTTTAGACTCGTTTTTACCTTTCTGTATTTGCCTCGATGGTCCATAGCACTTGTTGTTTGTTTTACATTGCAAATGTATTTGTATATTTGCATTTAAACATTTCTGTTACCATATACTGTGTATCACACTGTTTTCTTTAAAAATTAGGCACTGAAAATTGCAAATGAAAGTGGTTTAGTTACCCGACAAATTGACAGAAAATTTAATAAAGCTGTTTTACAAGCAAATAACTGTTTGTCGATACTAGTGCTGATTGATCCTGCTCATCAAAAATAGTGTCAAGATTGGGTGCATCTAGCAAATCTCTCAAAGCCATTAGACCTTTTTGAACTATGAGTTGCATATCATAAATAATGTATTTTCATAAACTTGTCCTGTGGTAGGAAACCCTTTTTTTGTATAGCTGCTCCAGCACCAGCAGCTGGATATCAGCATGGAGCACTTCTAGATCCATTGTAATGGCAATGAGACGCAGCCTGGTTATGATATGATATGACAGTTCATTTATAAAGCGCCTATATACAATGTGTTTCAAAGCGCTTCAAGGCAAGGGAGGGAACATACAATGATATTCTTACAGGCTATGAACAGTAAGGATTTGAAATTAACTATCGTACTCGGCCTGACGACATTTCAGATAGTGCAAGTGCTAAGACATAGATAAGAAAGGGAGGGGAAGGAAATGGAAACAAACAGGCGACTACTGTACTAGGCCTGACGATATTTCTGGTAGAGCTGGAGAAAAACAAAAGGTGAGGGAGAGGGGTGCAGAAAGAGAAGGGAGGAACAAAACAAGCAACTATTGTACTAGGCCCGACAACATTTCAGATAGTGCTGGGGTGGGGGGGACATCTAAGGGGTGGAGGGACACAGACGAGGTTGCTATCATACTAGGTCCAGGGACAATTCTGATAGAGTAAGTGCATAGACGACAGCAAGGGGAGGAGGGGTGGAGGGCAGCAGATAGGAAAAGGGAGAAAGGGAAAGGAGGAGAGAACAGAGAGTAAGCAGCCAGAAAGAGTGGAGTAGCAAGAGGGGAGAGCAAATGCAATTGCATAAGTCTGTAGTAACACATCATTTTGCAAGCCAGGATACAAGCTGAAGATGGGAACAGGATGATTCAGGGCCACCATGAGTACAAGATGCAAAGCAAGTCAAGCCTGAGAGTTGAGAAAGGGTGACACACCGTGAAACAATGTAGTCCATAAAAGTCAAGTCCAGCATAGGCCACAAGACAGTGATGGTCAAACCAGAATGTATCAGGACAGACTCCTGCAGAAGTAGGCTGTAGAGGGAGAGAGGGGAAGCAGGGTAGAAGAATCAAGCAAAACAAGCAATACCTGTGTGCGAGATTGGGTGGGGGGGAACAAGGGATCATCATGGGGGGACCAGAGGGAGTGGGATGGCTTGTGGTTACTGTTAGGCAGAATTATATGCACTACCCTTTGGGAACACCACACACAATTAAGACTACACGTGACAGTACAAATTCACCTTTGGTACAAGCCTACACTACACAGTAAAGTGGTAGCAATGGCTGAGCAGCCAGACTTGTCTCAAGAGCAAGTGAGCAGTATCAATAGTTGCACAAAGGTCCAGGGACAATTCTGATAGAGTAAGTGCATAGAAGACAGTAAGGGGAGGAGGGGAGGAGGGCAGCAGATAGGAAAAGGGAGAAAGGGAGAGGAGGAGAGAAGAGAGAGTAAGCAGCCAGAAAGAGTGGAGTAGCAAGAGGGGAGAGCAAATACAATTGCATAAGTCTGTAGTAACACATAATTTTGCAAGCCAGGATACAAGATGAAGATGGGAACAGGATGATTCAGGGCCACCATGAGTACAAGATGCAAAGCAAGTCAAGCCTGAGAGTTGAGAAAGGGTGACACACCGTTAAACAATGTAGTCCACAAAAGTCAAGTCCAGCATAGGCCACAAGACAGTGATGGTCAAAACAGAATGTATCAGGACAGACTCCTGCAGAAGTACGCTGTAGGGGGAGAGAGGGGAATCAGGGTAGAAGAATCAAGCAAAACAGGCAATACCTGTGTGCAAGATTGGTGGGGGGAACAAGGGATCATCACGGGGGGACCAGAGGGTGTGGGATGGCTTGTGGTTACTGTTAGGCAGAATTATATGCACTACCCTTTGGGAACACCACACACAATTAAGACTACAAGTGACAGTACAAATTCACCTTTGGTACAAGCCTATATTACACTGTAAAGTGGTAGCAATTGCTGAGCAGCCAGACGTATCTCAAGAGCAAGTGAGCAGTATCAATAGTTGCACAAAGGAAAGCAATTATTATGATTCAAACAAACACTGACTCAAGGTTTCTGAGTAAAAGAATATGGGCCTCATTACACGGTAGGCGGTAAGGGTTTACCGGTACTGGTATTTTACCGGTACCGGTAAACCCTTACCGCCTTACTACGAGGTCCCTTTGCAGGTTGGGGAATTTAACGCCTGCTTTTTGCAGGCATTAAAAACCAACCCGCAAAGGGACCAGGGAGCTAATTACGGTACCGCAATTTGCGGTGCCGTTATTAGCACCTTCGCCATTCCCATTATGCCCTATGGGGAAAAATGGGAATGGGGAAGGGCAATGGGGCAAGGGAGAATTACCGCCCCACCAAACTTGGAATAGGGCGGTAATTCCCCTTTGCACCAAGGCAGTGCCGGTATTTTACCGGCATGGACCAAGGTGCTAATAGCACCTTGGTCCACCGCCATCCATGTAATGAGGCCCTATACATTTATTTACACATCAGTTGTAAAACATTTCACTAAAGTAAAGAAGTTGAAAAAGCACACTCTTAACACACCACGCCACTCCCAATTGATTCTGGACAAGTTAAACTCAAAATGAAGTATGAGAAAAATGGCACTCCAGTAATTTAAAAAGGGAGGGAAAGACAAAGGGGGTCATTACGAGTTTTGAGGTAGCCATGGTGCTATTAGCGCCATGGCTGCCTCCAAAGTCGTGTCCGGGTCTGGGTTCCTTGAATGGGGACTTACCGGGTCATTCCAACCTTGGAGGACTCGGTAAATCCCCATTTAAAAATACCCATCCCCATTCCCATTCAAGCCCCCATAGGGCTCAATGGGAATGGGGAGGGAGGTAATAATGGGCCCGTTAATAACGGGCCCGCTATTAGCTCCCTGGTCCCCTTGCGGGACCCGCAAATGACGTCTGGTCTGACCAGACGTTCTGAGCGGGTCCCGCAAGAGAACCTCGTAATGCACCGGTAAGGGTTTAACGGCACCGGCATGCTTACCGGTGCCGTTAACCCCTTACCGCCGCACTCATAATGACCATCAAAGTAAGGTAAAAATTGAGCTGCTCCAACAGGTAAGTAAGCAGGGCAATCTAGAAAGAGGAACTACAGTGATGGAATCAAATCAAAAAGGCTTAGGGCCAAAGTCGATAGGAAAAAAGTCTTTTGCTCAAGATCATACAGGTCAGGGTAGTTCGCGGTTAAGTCTTTGCCAAGAGTTCCAGACAAAGTTGGTCAGCAGAAAAGTTAGTTTAAAGAGTAGAGAAGGACAAGCCCTCAGATTGGCAAAAGGTTTCACACACCTTCACCGCGGCTGGACAAAACGAACAACCAGATTTGCACAATAACTTTAAATGGAGAAGAAGCTGTAGCTGAGGCAGACGTTTCTGGCAGTTCCTGCAGGCTCATGGTTCCTGAAGCGACTGTCGGACTGACATGAAGTAGGAAGACTGGAGAGTCCTACACTGCCCAGTGAAGAAACCAGCAGCAGAGCAAAGCAACCAATAAAAGGTGCGCTCCTTAAAACCCAAGCAGGGTCCGACCTTCCTGGCTATCCGGTTCACTGTAGCTCTGTACAGCAAATTCGACCAGAGGAAGGAGTCCTGGCTTGCAGTTTGGGTGAACTGGTTGGTCCCACCAGCTCAGGGGAAGAAGATTCCTGGTAGATCTCCTCTGTCGTTGGAGTCTAAAGATTCGTACCCGCAGCAGGGCTTCACCGGGTGGTTCAGTCGCTGTAGGGTTCCTCTTCTGTCAGCTCCTCATTGGTTCTTTCATTCCAGGGGCGACTCTGCCTTTCCAGACCCAGAGACCTGCTTTTTATGCAGTTTCTTACCATTCAAACAGCCTGGTTGTCAATCACACAGCAGGGTGGCTGTCCTGGGGGTACAGTCACCTAGCCAATCAAACAGAAGTGCGACTTGGGTTACCAAGGGAACCCATGGCAGGGGTCCTAAAACCACTCCCTCACATACTGCCTACCCAGACTTTCGGGCACCTAAGGAGGGTTTCTGTGTAGAAGCCCGCGAAAAGACGGTGAACAAAGGAACCATACCTAATTTGGCGCGCGGAGTCAAACACGAGAAAGACATTTTCAAAAAGAAATGGCGAATAAACCAAGCCAGAACCGTATAAAAACGTATATGGTCTAGCGGATTTAAGTTCAAGGCTACCAAGGTAGCCTAAAACACTACCAAGGTTATTTAAGATAACCGCAGTATGAAAAATAGGGTAATTACCACTGCCACCAGTGCCAAGTTTTGATGAAAAGGGAGCGAAACAATGCTCCAAGAGAAACAGATAAAAAGGGATAAGTATTAATCCTTTCCAGTACTCTATGTAAAATAGTTTGTACTGGGTCTGTGGAATTAAAAAGACTAATAAAGTTAATGGCAACTTTACATGTTCTGGGAGACAGTCGTCAGTCCCAGAAAATGGAGTCAGAGTTGGGAAGTCTAAAAGACAACCCTGTGTCACTGCACTGAAGGTGCTGTGTAACACACAGTAAAAAGATGCCTATGGAATAGGTGAGGCTCCACAGTCTATTAACACAAGATGTGTTAAAACACGCACAGCAAAACACATGTAGGAGTGGGAAAAAAGGCTAACGCTCTTACAAGGTGAAAATAATGAATCCTAGAAATCCAGCAAAGCTGCTGAGGGACTCAGTAGGTGAGGGAAATTAGAGAATTCTCCCTAACACTCGCGGCCCCTGGCCCCACAATAAGGGACAGGAGTATTTGATCCACTCCTGGATGAATCTCTACCTCAAGTCGGTTAAACACATCCTAGAGAGACCATCAGCATTTTGGTGGTGACATCCTGCTCTGTGATCAATGGTGACATCAAACCCTTGCAGGCAGATTGACCATATCAGAGGTTTTGGGTGTTCCCCTTTCATTTGCATTAACCATCTTAAGGGTTGGTGGTCTGTCTGAATCACAAAAGTAGATCCATACAAGTATGGTCTAAACTTCTTTAGAGACCACAAAATGGCAAAACATGCATGCTCTATGGTTGCCCCCCTTGTTTCTGGTTCCTTCTGTTTCCTACTGATGAAGCAAATGGGGTGCTCCCCACCTTTCTCATCCAGTTGACTAAGGACTGCACCTATACCTGTATTGGAGGGATCTGTCTGCAAAATGAAGGGTTGGTGATAATCAGGAGCTCTTAGGACTTGAGCTTGACATAGGGCTTTCTTCAGGTTTTCAAAGGCTTCAGTGCACTCCTCATTCCATCTAACTTTTTTAGGGAATTTTGGAGAGGAGATCACATTCAAGGGAGAAGCTATGGTGCCATAGTTCTCTATGAAATTCCTGTAGTACCCAGTGAGACCTAGGAAAGCTCTTACTTGGGTTTGAGTAGTAGGGGTGGTCCAGTTTTGTACAGCTTGTACTTTGCTAGGCAATGGCCCATTTCACCTCCTCCTACCTCATGACCAAGGTAGACCACTTTACTCTGACCAATTTGACATTTCCTTTTCTTTATGGTCAGATGGGCCTGCTCAGGAGCCTGCAAAACATACCCTAAGTGATCATAATGTTCTTTTCATGTAGGGCTGAACACTGCAATGTCATCCAAGTATGCCATGCAGAAGTCCTCCATCCCATTCAGAACTTAATTGACCATCCTTTGGAATGTAGCAGGTGCATTCATTAATCCAAAGGCATAACCTTGAACTGGTAGAGGCCTGCTGGGTTTGAGAATGCAGTTTTCTCCTTGGCATGGTCTGTCAGGGTTATTTGCCAATAGCCTGACGTCAGATCAAATGTACTGAGGTACTTGGCTGAACCAGGTCTATCCACCAGTTAATTTGTCCTTGGCAAAGGATGGGCATCCGTCTTAGTGACTGCATTTAGAGCTCTATAGTTCACACAGAATCTTAACTCCTTTGATCCTGCCTTTGCTACTAAACTGGACTAGACCATGGACTGTTAGAGGGCTGTTAGAGGGCTCTATAACCCGAGATCAAGCATCTTCTTGACCTTTCCTTTGATGTGGGATCTCACATGTGCTGACATTCTGTACCCTCTGTTTTTAACAGTTAAACAGTCACCAGTGAGAATATCATGCTGGATGGTAGGCTGTGGAGAACCTGTAAGTGACACCACAGTTTTTCCACATGGCTTGCATGTAGTGGGACAGAAAATTGGAAACCCTACTCTGATAAAAATACCAAGTAGAGCCTCAGCCACAGCCTGAGCCTTAACAGTTCTCATAGGTATGGCTTCTGGGTATCTTGTAGCATGGTCTACTACAACCAGGATAAACCTGTTCCCTGAAGATGTGGGAGAGTCAAGGGGACCAACAATGTTGATGCCCACCCTTTCAAAAGGAACTCCCACCACTGGGAGCGGCACCAGGGGTGCCAAATTCTTGGCTCCACTCTTGCCAGAGGTTTGGCAAGTGTGACAGCTCCTGCAGAATTTGTCAACTTCTGAACCCATCTTAGGCCAGTAGAAGTATAAGGAGAGCCTTTCCTTGGTCTTTTTGAAACTCAAATGACCAGCCAAAGGTATCTTCTGGATCAACTGTAGGAACTGGAGTCTGTTAGCAAGGGGCACTACAATTCTTTTGCAGTCCCCAGGGATAGACTCAGTTGGTTCACTGTAGAAGAGGCCATCTTCCCAGCTTAACATAGGCTTTCCAACTTCTTGACCATCAAGTTGGTTAGCAGCCTGTTGTCGAAGACCTTTGAGAGTAGGACACTCTCTTTGTCCTCTCCTGAAGTCTGCCCTGTTGGGTCCACCTTCTGCCAGTGAAGACTGCAGCTCAGGATGGTCAACAGGGTCAAGATTTAAAAAACAGTGTCTTCTTCCAGATCTGGCTCTTCAGAAACTGGCTCAACCACACAGCGTTGTACCTCACACTCTGCCCCAGCAGGTGGAGGAGTCACAGGTGTGACCTTGGACAATCTTGGGGGTGTCCTTGTTGGTAGCACAAGGGTGCTGTCTGACTTTTTTTTGAGGTCTTTTGTTTCCCCTTTGCCTCCTTCTTTCTAGAAATAGCAGTGAGCAACTCCTGTGCAGTGGAAGTGATAGTTTCCTCTATCAACTCCTCTGGAGAGCCTCTCAAGGTCCTCTCTCCTGGAGACCTAGTGAGCTCATGTTTCATCTTACTGGGAGGCCTGGGTTTACTTGACACAACTCCAAGAGTTTTCAGGTCATTACCCAGCAGAACTCTCCCAGGCACTTCACTCTGCACACTAACAGGTATTTTGACAGGTATTTTGACAGCTTTAGCCTCCAGCTAAAATGATTCATCAACCACAGTTATGCTGGCTGGAGTGTCTCTGATGGCAGGGGTCTTAACTTAGACTCTCATGGGTTCATCAGCCAGTAGGTGAAATTTCCACTTGCCATAGGTACTTCTTCCACTGGTGAGAAGGCTAAGGAGACAGTGTGGACCCCTGAAGGTTTACCCTTACATCTGGGATATCCTTTCACATGGTCAGTTGACCCACAAACATAACATTTCCCAAATGTCTTGATGAATGGGGGTTTGTTCTGACCTCCATCAGGTTTGGGTCCAGATGGGTCACTAGCCTGATTCGGTTTCCCCAGTGGTTTACCCTTATGTTGCTGCTAGTGGCCCTCTTTTGGATTGGAGGTATTAGAATTCTCCTTGTTATCTTTCTTTGGCTGATTTCCCTCATCCTTCTTCTGAGTTGCCCTAGAATCCTTGTGAGTAGCCCTGTTGGCTACCCACAAGTCAGCAGCCTTAGCTAACTTCTTTGGATCTATCTCCTTAGAATCAGCCAAGTGCTATCTGAGCTCAGGAGAACCTAGAAAATACCCTACCATAGCATAAATGTTATATTATGTGGGCCGAAAAATCGTATGATATGCCCATCATATGCCCAGCATCGCCCAGCATGCCCATCATATTCCCCTGCATCGCCAATTACAGAATCGTCAGCATAACCATAAAGCGTCCATTTGGGTTTCGGCACAGAGAGGTAAAAAGAGGGAGACAAGAGGTGACACCATATGTCGTGCAGGGATTTTTTCCGCCCTCAAAACCTGCTAGTGAAGAAATAAAAATATGTACACGGTAGGCACTTAGATGGATTATGGATGCTAGTATTCCTATAACGGTGGTGTATGATAAGTTTGAACAGTAAATGATAAAAGAGGATACGGATAGAAAGGCTGGAGAGAAGCCATCAGCAAATATGTTAGCATTACCAGCACAAATAGTACAGAAATTGAAGATTTTTGGTACCTGAATGGAGAATTATCTGGGACAAATTAACTGCATGCGTGCAAGGGAAGGATGAATTGGCTACTGACTATTTCAATAGATTTGAAGAAGTGTTTGCAGATTTCAGTGGCCACGATTTAAGCACTGAACCGGGGAAAAGACTATTTGTTGACAAATATGTGAGAGGGTTGCTGCCGAAAATTCAAA
This sequence comes from Ambystoma mexicanum, assembly GCF_040938575.1. Taxonomy (NCBI): domain Eukaryota; kingdom Metazoa; phylum Chordata; class Amphibia; order Caudata; family Ambystomatidae; genus Ambystoma; species Ambystoma mexicanum. Next base: position 1,384,195,259 of record NC_090937.1, on the reverse strand, counting down.
ATTTAATAACAACATCTGAGAGTATATGGCAAGCAAAGTCACAGAGTGAAGTATTACACATGGCACAATATTATGAGAATAGAGTAAATTCAGAGAAAGAGAAAGAGGTGAGGGATAGAGTGAATCTAAAAACAAGAGTGTTACTGCAACAGGTAGCACATAATAATAGGGGCAGAGGTAATACACAGATGAGAGGGAATTACTCAAACATGCGCAGAGGTCCAATTGTGCTGAATCAATGTGCATATTGTAAGGAAGAAGGTCATTGGAGAGCACAGTGCCCACATTTATAGAATAGAAATGGGAATGCCCAGAGAAGACAAAATAGAGGTCACCCGGGAACACAAGGGCAAAATAGAAACACTAGAATGCCACAAAATCAGAATGACCAAGGAAATAACAATCAGAATCAGAACCAAAATCAACATCAGCAGAATGGTGCAGGAGAAGGAAATGTTTTTGATACTCAGTCCAATACATACTATTCTGGTGACTTCACATCTGATGATGTAATGTTCCACTAGGACAGCCCAAGACAGGGGTTGGAACCAGTGTCTATTCCCGTTGATCAGAAAGGACCCTATGTAGAAACGAAAATTGGGAATAAGGAGCACACTTTTCTAGTGGACACAGGTGCACAGAAGTGCTCAATAGACCATCACTTGGTTCCAGAGATACCACTGTCAGTGGAAAAGAATGTTTCAGTAGGGTTCGCAGGCACCCCAGTAATTAGTCCAGTGTCACAGTCAGTACCCATAACACTAGGTCCATTCACCGAGTCTTGCCCGTTACTTTTGACAGAAAACTGCGGCGAGAATTTATTGGGGTTAAATTTGTTGAAAAAATTAAGTGTGGTTATTCATTGTTCTCCTGATGGAGTGTTTTTGACAATTGCACCACAAGAAATGCCAGTATCACAATTTGTGTCTAAGCCATTACCAACTGAATTAAGCAAGGTACCGACTTGTATATGGGCAATGACTGACAACGATGTTGGTTGTTTGAAAATATAACCAGTGAGAATTGTTTTGAAAGAGGGAATCACATTGCCACGTATCCCGCAGTATAACATTTCGGTGGAAGGTGAGAAAGCATTACAATGCATTGTTTCTGATTTGGTTAAAAGAAACTTGATTGAAGAAATTACTGGTAGCACTTTGAATAGTCCGATTCTTCCAGTTTATAAGAAAGGAGGTAATGAAATACTGTATCATTTCATAATTGATTTGCGCGCATTGAATAAAGTAGTTGATCCCCAATTTCCATTGGTCCCAGAGTCACTACCATTTTGACAATGATTCCAGCCTCTGCTTCACATTTTAGTGTCGTATATCTTAAGAATGTATTTTTTAGCATCCCAGTACATTCAGATAGCAGATATGTATTTGCTTTCACGTTAGGAGGCCGTTCTTTCACATTCACACGAATTCCACAAGGTTACACTGAGAGCCAGAGTATTTATAGCAGAGCATTAAAAGAACAACTAGACATGCTAGAATTACCAACGGGTTGTGTACTATTGCAGTACATCGATTACCTGTTAATTGCGGCCGACACAGAAGACATTTGCAAAGAGAATACGGTTAAGTTATTGACACGTTTGGCATCACATGGACGTAAAGCGTCATTAAAAAAATGCCGGTATTGTCGAAAGGAAGAGGCCTATTTGGGCTACCTACTTTCTAAAGAGGGAAGAACACTGACACCAGAAAGGATAGAAAGCATCTCTGGTATGCCTATTCCAAATACATAGAAATAAGTCAGAGCCATAATAGGCATGGCTTCATATTGCAGGCAGTGGATTGCCAATTTTGGTATGATTGTGAAACCAATGGTGGCATTGACAAAGAAGGATGTTGCTTTGCCTTTATCATGGAGTGAGGAATGTCAGAGAACATTTGATCTGCTCAAAGTTGCATTGTGCTCAGCTCCAGTTTTGGGCACACCAAATTATTAAAAGGATTTTAAGTTATTTGTGCTTGAAAATGATGGTTGTGTGCTGGCTGTTTTGACTCAGGAATAAGGAGGGAAGAATAGGCCATGCGGTTATTTTTCTTCCACGCTGGATCCTGTTGCATGCGCTTTGCCGGGCTGTTTGTGAGCTGTCGCTTTGGCAGCCGCGTCAGCATAACAAACCGAGGGAAAGGTTTTGGGTCACGCCTTAACCTTAATGGTGCCGCACACAGTAGATGTTCTTTTAAATAGAACACAGACGCAACATCTCACATCAGCCAGACTGACTAGATACGAAATTGTCCTTTTTGCGCCACATATCCAAATTCAGAGATGTTGCACTTTGAATCCTGCAGAGTTAATTGTCATGCTTCCCCGATGAAACTTATGGCATTCCTGGAGACTCCATTGACAGTGCCTTCACGTTACACTACGTTTCCTGTGAGCGGTCTAGTGTTTTTCAAGATGGCTGCCCGTTGTTTATACTGGAGGAATTGCTGGCGTTCGGATGCGTTGCACCTTCGGTCTTTTCACCGTCCTGCCAACGCTAGTAACTTTCACTCTCAGAGCTAACGCTCCATTGTTATCTTTTCTGTCTTTCTCTCCCGCGATCGTCCCTTCGATCGTTGCCTACTGTTCTGCCCTCTCGCCTCTTCGAGCGTACTTACTTCTGATTTCTTTTTGTTCTTACCTTCGTTTCCCATTCCGTTGCTTTCCGTGTTGTGTCCTCCTCGCATCACTCACATTCTGCAGCTCCGGCTTCTCCGCTCTCCATTACCTTGTTTCCTTCCGCTCTGCTGTTCCATATTCCTTACCTGTTTTCTTTTCTTTCTCCATTGCATCTCCAAGCTACTCCGTCTCTCTCTCACACTCTCATCCTCCTCGTGTGGACTACGTACCTTGAAAAAGCCATTCTTGTGAAACATCCGTAAGGATCCAATACAGGGTTTTTTCAGCCACGAGGCTTTTTCCCTGTTGGAGGACGGTCTCCCGGGGAGCCCCGCGGTTGGGGGTTTACCTCCCGACAGCGTAGCTTCCAGCAGAGACCAACCTTATTTACACGATAAGAAGAAAACCAAGGAGATACGCAGACGAAGAAAGACAGCACCACATGAAGACGACCTAGACGATAAAGGTGAGGAGGAAGGAAGGGAGGTTTATTGCAAACCTGACAGCCTGCAACGCCAGGAAGTAAGAATGGCTTCACTCGAACAGTACCAAGAACTTGTAGGGGCCATACAAGGGCTAACTGTGGAAGTCCAAACCCTCCGATATGAGAACCAGACATTACGCCAGCAAGTTAATACTCGTGATGAGAACAGGGAAAATAGGGTTGACCTACCTCCTCTCCCGTTGCAATTTGGCAAGTATGATGGGAACCCACGATCGCTAAGGGAGTTTTTAGACTCCTGTTTGATCTATTACACATTTCGTCCAAGAGCATTTGATTTCGATAGGGCGAAGGTGGGATTCCTAGTTTCGAACCTGGCCGGCAATGCACTAGCATGGGCAACCCCTCTTATAACCCAGTCTGACCCTACTACAAATGACTATGCAGCATTCACACAAATGTTCAAAGCACGATTTGAACGTCCTGAGGTCCAATTCTCTTCGTATGAACAAATAATAGACCTCAAACAAGGTAATCTAGACGTGCAGACTTATATTTCTTCCTTCATGAGACTTGCTACCAATTCTTATTGGCCAGATTCTGCCCAACAAACATTGTTTCGCAGGGGTCTCAATGAGGATATCAAAGATGAGTTAGCCAGGACTGCTAGACCACATTCCTTTCAGGATTTAGTCTCTCTTGCTCTCCAGATTGAATACCGTTTAGGAGAGAGAAGGCAAGAACGGAGAAGGAATCCTATGACGCCCATCCTCCATACACCGGGTCAGGGAAATCGTACGGTCCCACATCAAGGAGAAGAACCAATGCAAATTGGTGCGACAAGAGGCCCGCTAACCGCAGAAGAAAGAAGGAGAAGACGTGATCTCGGTCTCTGTATGTACTGTGGGTCCCAGAAGCATCTCTTGCGAAATTGTCCAGAGGTAGCCCCTCGGCGACAGGGAAACGCTACCCCCCGAACCTGAACAGGGGAAGGTCCGGGGACAGTAGTCCGACTCCCTGTATCAACCACTTACCTGTACCTTCTAGTGACGATACACGTTTGATGGTTTTTCCTGTCCGACTCACGAGCGGCAAATCTGACCCTTGGGATGTGATAGCAATGTTGGATTGTGGTGCGGCTGGAAATTTTATCGACATACAGTGGGCAGAGAAGAACGGCCTGCCTCTCCACAAGAAACTACAGCCGGTCCCAGTGGAAGGAGTTGAGGGTACTCCTTTGTCATCCGGTTCCATCAGGTATGAAACAGAACCTGTTAACGTCAAACTGCTCCAACAGGAGATGGTGGTATTTGATCTCATCCGTGCTGCTCATTTCCCCGTAATACTGGGGATGCCCTGGTTACGCCACCATAATCCTACCATCGATTGGACGGCTAATACCATTCATTTCAAGTCTTCGTTTTGCTCAGAAGGGTGTTTGCAGCCTATCTCCCCTCATCCACGAACCAACTCCGCAGGATCCTTGTCAGCTGCTTCAATACATCTGATACCTTCCCATTACTTGGATTTCATGGAAGTATTCTTGGATCATCAACCTCATATCCTTCCTCCTCACAGAAACGAAGATTGTGCCATCGAAACAGTGCCAGGAGCTTCAATACCCTTCGGACGGATGTTTCCCCTATCTTTACCTGAACGTCAAGCTCTCAAGGAATACCTGGACTGCAACCTTCATCATGGACTCATTCAGGAATCCAAGTCCCCTGCCGGAGCCTCTTTGTTTTTTATCCCGAAGAAGGGATCCTCCGAATTTAGGCCATGTATAGACTACAGAGGACTCAATCAAGTAACAATCAAAGACCGGTATCCTATGCCTCTAATTAAGGAGGTCTTGGAGGCAGTACAAGGAGCCAGCATCTTCACTAAACGTGACCTATGGGGTGCATACCATTTGCTCAGGATCCGAGCTGGTGACGAGCTGGTGACGAGTGGCAGACTGCATTCCGGACACCTCTAGGTCATTTCGAATACAAAGGAATGCCATTTGGTTTGGTAAATGCTCCTGCCATATTTCAGCGATTCATCGACAAACTGTTTTCGGACCTTCTGTTTACCACAGTAGTAGTATACCTGGACGATATTTTGGTGTTCTTGAACTCATCCAAAGAACATCATCATCATGTTAGGGAAGTGCTCCAGAGACTCCTGCAAAACCAACTTTACGTCAAGCCGGAAAAGTGTGTCTTTGACTCTTCTTCTGTGTCCTATCTGGGATTTGTTTTGTCGGGAGAAGGGATTCACATGGATCCAGGGAAGATAAAGGCCAGCCTGCAATGGCCCAAACCCAAGAACGTCAAGGATATTCAGCGGTTTTTGGGGTTGGCCAACTTCTACAGACATTTCATTTCTGGATTTTCTAATCTGGTACTCCCCATCACAGCCCTCCTAAAGAAGGGGGTGACATTTAATTGGTCATCAGAAGCTGATCAAGCTTTTCTTATATTAAAACAAGCGTTTACCACAACTCCCATATTGATTCAACCTAACCAAGCACTTCCCTTTATAATAGAAGCCGACGCTTCAAACGGAGCGATAGGAGTAGCATTGTTACAAAGAAATACAGATGACAAGGAACACCCAGTAGCCTACCTATATCACGCACCCTCACCTCCAGTGAGCGGAACTATTCGGTGATAGAACGGGAACTATTGGCTATCAAACTAGCCTGTGAAGAGTGGCGTCACCTATTACAAGGAGCTATACATCGCTTTACCGTTCGGACAGACCACAGGAATTTGAAGATACTTCAACAGATGGAATGCAGAAACGCCATACATGCCAGATGGGCGTACTTCTTCTCCCAATTTGATTTTGATATTTCGTACATCCCAGGAAAGGAGAACGTTCTTGCGGACGCACTATCCCGCAGCCAGGGTACGAATATCGAATCTCCTGGAAAACCCGAAAGATTACTGCCTAACAAGACTTTTCGGATCATTGCCAATACCTTCCTAAAGGATACCAGAGACAGCCTCATTCTCAACAGGCCATCTCAGGCGTTAAGGACCAGACTAAATGAAAGATCAGGACTTTATTTGCGAGATGATGCCCTATATTTACCCAGTAAAGAGCAACAGACCTTGGTTATGTCATGGTGTCATGACACTCAGTTGGCTGGTCACAAGGGCCAGAAAGCTACCTTAGATCTGGTGTTACGGTATTTCTGGTGGCCAGATTGCGCTAAAGACGTCAAGACTAATGTAGCCACTTGTCCCACCTGTGCCAAGAACAAACACCAGACGTCTCGACCTCTCGGTCTGCTTCAACAAGAACCCATATCTTCGCAACCTTGGACTCATATATCGATCGATTTTGTGGTAGATCTCCCATTCTCTCAAGGTATGACTGCCATCATGGTCACGGTAGACTCCCTAAGCAAATTGGCTCATTTCATACCCCTACAAGGGGTACCTTCAGCTCCTGAAACAGCCAGAGTCTTTCTCAAAGACATAGTAAGGTTACATGGTCTCCCTCATACAGTAGTATCTGATAGGGGCTCCCAGTTTACCTCAATATTTTGGACCTCTCTGTGTAAACAACTAGGTATTCAGCGAGCTCATTCATCAGGTTTCCATCCCCAGAGCAACGGGCAGACCGAGAGATTTAACCAAACTATGGAACAATATCTACGTTGTTTTTGTAGTCAGCGACAAGAAGACTGGAATCGGTATCTTCCATCAGCAGAATTCGCTTATAATAATACCTTCCACACGGCCATCCGGATGAGTCCGTTCTACTGCACCTATGGATATCACCCTCGCCATACGTTGGTAGGATCACCTGAACCTTTAAAGCTGCCTACTATCGAACTTCTTATCCAATCTCTGAAAGAGACCCATCAGCTAGCCAGTGACACCTTAATGGCTAGTCGCAAGGATTATAAGAGATGGACCGATAAGAAAAGGCTCCCCAATCCTCGTGGAGGGAAGGATCCCGGGTATGGCTGGCTACCAAGTTCTTACCTAGGTGGGTTCACACCGTAGAATTTGCCCCAAGGTATATCGGGCCTTTCAAAGTCAAGAAAAAGATCAACCCAGTGGCTTTCCAGCTAGACCTTCCTCCTCAATTGAGTCGAGTACATCCGGTATTCCATTCTTCGTTACTCAAGGAATACCGTCCAGACCCTTATCAAAGAAAGATCACCCGACCCACATACAACAAACCAAGCGATCCTGAGGAGTATGAGGTCTCATATTTGGTGGATTCCCGTTACTATCAAGGAGGGCTCCAATACTTGGTACATTGGAAGGGTTACACCCCCGAGGAACGCACTTGGGAGCCCCACCATCATATACATGCTCCATTACTCATTCAGAGGTTCCATCGCCTCCATCCAGGAAATCCGGGGGGTCCCCCGGTGAAGAGGAGGCATACTGTCATGCTTCCCCGATGGAAGTTATGGATGGAAACAAGGTAATGGACATTAATGCCCCCTCCCAATGAAGATACGGGTGAGAAAAAATTGCCACCCCATGATTGTATAATGGTTACTGAACAAGAAAAGAAAGGGAGAATTGACCTAACAGACACCCCACAGAAAGAACCAGATGGAGAACTGTTTTGTGTTCCTGTTTTAAATTGCCCGATGGCACATCAACTGCTTCCTATGCCATCACGACCCTGAAGAGTATTGTAGAAAGCAAAAGAAATCCATACAATTCAGCGCAGGCTGCAGGGATAATAGCATTGACAAGAGCATGTGAAATTTCTGAAAATTTGAATGTAAACATATATACTGACAGTCAGTACGCATTTGGGGTGGTACACAATTTTGGTTGACTCTGGGCTGAGAGGGGTTTTCTAACATCACATGGAACTAAAATTCAACATGGCCCCTTTGATAGCACGATTGTTGTCTGCACTCACGTGTCCAAAGCGGCTAGCAATAATGAAATGCGAGACGCATAAGAAAGTAACATGTAACGTTTGAAAAGGAAACGCATTTGCAGACAAAATTGTGAAACAAACTGCCACTGATTTGCACACGAAAATGTTGATTGAAAGGTCAGAAGAAGTTCCCTGTATTATAGAAAATGGGAATGCCACAGTCAAAGAGATGCAGGCGGAAGCAACTGCAGATGAAATAAAAGGGTGGGCTGAGGGCTCCGCAGAGTTAGACGTAGAAGGTTGTTGGGTGGAAAAAGAGAGTAGAAAGTGGATGCTGCCCAACTCCTATGTAACTGCAATGGTCACCATCGCCCACAGCCCCACACACATATGTGCTAAGAAAATGCTTCAGAATTTGGCTACAGTATTGCAGAACCCACACATTAGAAAAACTGCTGAGAGGCTAGTCAAGAATTGTATGACTTGTTTGCAACATAATATTGGATAAAGAACAGCTACTCTGATAGGTAGTTTTGCCCCCCCCATGCCCTTTGAAGTCATCCATTTTGATTTCATAGAAATGGAAAGATGTCAGAACCTAAGATACATCTTGGTGGTAGTATGCGCATTCAGTAAATGGGCGGAAGCATACCGCTTAAGGACTGCATGGCAATAAGCACAGCAAAAGTGATGCTAAAAGAATATTTCTCTAGATTCAGCCTGCCACGGGTCATATGGTCAGACAACGGCCCACATTTTGTTGCCGCCGTGATATTACAGATTTGTGCAGGCCTCCAGAATGATAAACTATTCCATTCCACCAGACACCCTATCAGTGCTGGTCTTGTTGAGCGCCAGAATGGCATCTTAAAGAATAAGATAAGTAAGTTCTGTTCAGGGACGCTCTGCCCTTAGCTTTGTTGTGCATGTGCATGTCTGTGCAAGCGAGGACTGGACTCTCCCCATACGGGATTGTCATGGGGAGACCTGCAAATGTTTGGTGCGCACCACAGCCTAGGCGCCTGAGTGAAGTTGAATACCCTGTGCTTAGTACATATTGAGACGTGTTAATACAGAAACTCTGTTTGATTCATGAGCAGGTGCAGGAGGCTCTACCTGTCAGATATACAGGCTTGGGGCATTGTCTGCAGCCAGACGAGTGGGTCCTGGTGAAAAATGTCAAAAGAAAGTCCTCACTCGCACCAAGGTGGTGGGGCTCTTATCAAATTCTCCTAGTAACGCAGAATGCAGTCCGTGTGGATGGTCGTAAGGCGTGGATCCATGCCACCCACACGAAAAGAATTCCATCGCCATTGAAAGAACTGCCTGATACAGACGACGAGAAAGAAACAGCTGCCCTTGACTCGAAAGACACGATTGCCAGTTCCGTGCCACAAATTCTGCCTGAGCCTGAGAGAAAGCTGAAAAGATTGCTAAAGAGGAGAAAGTACTAAATGTTCCCCAACTTTGCCCAGCTGAATCTGCATCATCACAGGCTGATATAAAGCCTGCATCATCACTTGCTGCATCATAGGCTGACACTGATCCTGCATCTGGAAGTGGATCTGCACTGTTAATTGATCACATAATACCTGGAGCAATAAGATACAACCTACATTCTAAAAAATTGAAAGTGATCTGATCTTCATGTTTTGTTTCTGCCTCTATTCCCATCACGGATGAATTGGGAATTTGAGGCGTAGGGAAGTGGAGCGTGGGGGCTGCACCAATCTGCACCAATTTGGGAGCTCTGGAATGCGGCTTCCCAGTTCTATCTTTGAAAAAAAATCCATTTGTTGATCACCCCGTGCGAACGAGCGGGGCGCAGATGGTACAAAGGCAATTGATGTTTGCTCTGGAGTCTTTTGAGCAATGTGCGGATGCACGATAAATCTCGCTACATGATTAGCAATCGAGGCTGTCAAGAACTGGCCTAGACACTTTGCTGACCTCTTCGAACATATTGGTGTTTCAACAGGCGCTGCAGTAAGAATTATTCACAACTAACATTGTTGGAGAAGAAGAATCGCACACAATGCCCATACTTGCTTCCGTTCCCTCCTGCACCAACGCTGATAATGTAATAGATGTAGAGACTCTAAAAAATTCTAGAAAGAGTTGCTGTAAGAAATTAATGCTGATGATTACAATACTTCTGTGTATTTTCTGTACCTTTATCCCAGTATTATGGTATTTGGAGAGCATGCATCCATTGAGTTCTCTTTTACCTGCCACAAAAGCACATGTCACAGACGGTCCAGTCCATGTAATGGTAATGATAATGATAATGATAATGATGTGTTATTTATATAGCGCCTTAATCCAAAGCGCTTCACATAGCACATATTTACATACAATATCACCCAACCGAAATTGGACACTCTTATACTCTCCCTCCAATAGAAGAAAGACATAGAGAAGGTTATGTAATAATACGTTGCTTTTGATCATGAATATGACTCACTCCATCCTGAACAAAACTAACTGCTGGGTTTGCACCCATTTACCCCAGCATGGCAGAAAAGGAATGGGTTGGTATGTACAGCCATTACCCCTTAATACAGAATGCTATGCATCACTAAGTGCACTCTTTTATGGGAAGCGGAATAAGAGTGATACAGGTCGGTTAGATAGAACAAACAGATGAGTTTGAGAAAGTGGTAATGAAACCTGTAGGTTGTACCATATTTAACAAAGCAATAGTAATAAAACCAGTAGTAACGCCAGTAGACAGACTGTATGGGCCTCATTACGAGTCAGGCGTTAAGGGGTTAACGGCGTCGTAAACGGCGCCGACCCTTAACGCCTGATTACAAGGTCCCTTAGCGCCATGGTGATTTTAACGCCTGCTTTTTGCAGGCGTTAAAATCCATGGCGCTAAGGGACCATGGTGCTAATTACGCCACCGTAATTTACGGTGGCGTAATTAGCGCCTTCCCCACTCCCATTATGCTCTATGGGGCAAAAATGGGAATGGGGAAGGGTAAAATGGGAAATGGGGATTTACCGCCCCACTCACCTTGGAATGGGGCGGTAAATCCGCCATCCACCATGGTGTAAACATAGTTTACACCATGGTGGTAAGGGTACGACCCAGGCGGTAACTTACCGCCTGGGTCGTAATGAGGCCATATGTGCCTTATAAGTAATCTGTAATCACGTTTCACATGAACCCAGTAGGGAATAAGGATGTAGTGCCCCCCTCATATACAATAAATTACAATCCTTGCACTGTTCCATTTTGTTTACGGAAGAAAGGTTCCTATTCAGTAGGGACATTTGATAGATGCATGAATATTGCAGTACTCGAGAGAAAAGAAGAACCGATATATGTAGGTGACACCGTTTATTTTGTATGTGGAGAAAATGCTTATCCCTGGTTACCTAGAAATTTGGGTGGGACGTGTTACTTAGGGATCCTTTTACACAGGGTATTCCTTTCCCAAACATAAGATATATCGAAATTATCCAGATCAAGGTCCTGGCGGGATGATGAAGCAGGATTTATTGCAGGAGACATAGCAAAATCATGTATACCCTATTGGGGCCAAGCAATAAACTCCTGGAATATAAGAAGATTGTCCAGAATTTTAGAAAAAATTATAAATTGAACGGCCGATATATTGTACAATATGACCCTACAAGAGAAGGCAATTAGATTAATGACACTTCAGAATAGAATGGCTCTTGATATAGTTTTGGCCGACCGTGGAGGTGTTTGCAAAATTGTGGGGTCAGCGTGCTGTATATTTGTAAGTGAGTCCTCCCCTACGATCTTTGAGGCAATAAAGAAATTACACATTTTGAGTTCTGACATTCATTGCCTGATAGGTGGTTGGGAACTGAATATAAGTTCCTGGTTTTGGGAGTTACTATGCTCATGGGGATGGAAACTAGTTGCAATTTTAGGAACGGTACTCGGAATCTTCATCACATGTTGCTGTTGCATACACTGCCTGCCAATTATTTGCTCTGAAATAACTGATGAATGCATAACATGGTAACAGAGAAAAGAGCTCCCAAAGTAGATAAGAATGTAAACAACGAAACACAAACTATGAAAGAGTTTATGTCAATTAATATTGATGATGACGATTACAGTAGTATGAATAGTTCAGAATTAGATACATGGTCAGAGGAAGATGCGATGTATGGTTGATGTCTTGGCTTACGGCCAAAAGGAGGGTTTGTGAGTCTAGAAAATACCCTACCATAGCATAGATGTTATATTATGTTGGCCGAAAACCAATCGCATCACATGCCCAGCATCGCTAATTACAGAATTGTCAGCATAACCATAGAGCGTCCATTTTCTTCCTGCAGGATCCGTCATTTGCTTTCTCTTGCTTTTCTGTTCAAACGCTATGAAAAACATGTATATAATTTCTTTCTGCTCTTGCACAAAGCAAGACCACAAGTTACATGTTGAGAGACCAGCCGAGACAGAAATGCCCAAGCAGTACAGAAATACATTGTTTCCCTCCCTCACAAGTCCTTGAAGGAGAGCCGAGAGGCATTTAATGACCAAGCCGGGTGCCAGCTGGTCTCACTGAAGCTGTAGAAATAGGCTGTTGAAGGCATGAAATATGCTCTCCTTACGGCCCCCCTTTTTGGGCCCTCTTAGATCAGACTGACCCCTAGTTCACGAATAGTGACTAGAAGATAGCATGCTTTGGAATGTGTCTCTCCTACGAACAAGATTTTGTTCACTAAACAAGTGCATTATGTTCTCTGTAACAAAGAATCATGTGTCTTGAAAACTGCAACTGTTGCTAAATCAAGTAATATAGATTAACAAAGAAACATCTCAAAAGGTGTCATATTTGTCATAATTGTCAATCACCGAACCCTAGCTCAAGAAGAAACATTATGGGTGGTTTTGATGTGTCACAAACTGATAGTATGATTGTCCTTTTGTATATATACGACACTGTTGTAGAATGTTCGCTCTCTTGCGTCTCACGAGGTCTGGATGACACACGTTGCGAGACGTGAGATCCAGTCGGCTGTCTGAGACTATTTGCTTTGCAATAAACCCTAGATTTTGGGAATTGAACCTTGTGTCTGTCGTCAGTGCGTGTATGGTGATTGTGCCTTGTTTCCATGCGCCAGAGTCTTCAGGGCCTAGCCATAAACTGGCTCAACCACATAGGGTTGTACCTCACACTCTGCCCCAGCAGGTGGAGGAGTCACAGGTGTGACCTTGGACAATCTTGGGGATGTCCTTGTTGGTAGCACAAGGGTGCTGTTTGACTTTTTCTTTGAGGTCTTGGGTTTCCCTTTGCCTGTTTCTTTTCAGAAATAGCAGTGAGCAACTCCTATGGAGTGGGAGTGATAATTTCCTCTATCCACTCCTCTGGAGAGCCTCTCAAGGTCCTCTCCCCTGGAGACCTAGTGAGCTCATGTTTCCTCTTAATGGGAGGCCTGGGGGTACTTGACACAACTCCAAGAGTTTTCAGGTCATTATCCAGCAGAACTCTTCCAGGCACTTCACTCTGCACACTAACAGGTATTTTGACAGTCATATCATTTCACTGGATGAGAGCTGGTAACTGGGGAAGCATTTGCACAGGGCCTCCAGCAAACTTGGTGAGGTGTTTGGGTGCCTTAGCAACATCCTCCACCATGTAAAATGATTCATCTACCACAGTTATGCTGTCTCCAGTGTCTCTGATGGCAGGGGTCTCCTGTCCATTCACAAGACCACTATCTTTATAATACTGTTTAGTATTATCTGGGATGGAATTATAGACATCTAAATTCTGTTGTTCCCACAAGCCCAGGGACACTTATGAAACACTAGCTGAGACTCTCATGGGTTCATCAGCCAATAAGTGAAAGTTTCCACTTGCCATCGGTACTTCTTCCACTGGGGGAGAAGGCTAAGGAGACAGTGTGGACCCCTGAAGGTTTACCCTTACATCTGGGATACCCTTTCACATGGTCAGTTGACCCAAAAACATAACATTTCCCAAATGTCTTGATGAATGGGGTTTGTTCTGACCTCCATCAGGTTTGGGTCCAGAAGGGGCACTAGCCGGATTCGGTTCCCCCAGTGGTTCATCCTTATGTTGCTGTTTGTGGCCCTCTTTTGGATTGGAGGTATTAGAATTCTCCTTTTTATTCATGATTTCCCTCATTCTTCTTCTGAGTTGCCCCAGAATCCTTGTGAATAGCCTTGTTGTCAACCCACAAGTCAGTGTCATGATCTCTGCTTCCAAAAGGTCAGGGTTTTCCCAACTCCCTTGGAAGCAGATCCATAACCCAGGTTCCGAGTGCCAACCAGTCCCTGACCTTTTGGACCCAGTCCTGGCGCCAGTGGCACCAGGCTCATAAATATGCCCAGTCCCAGCGCTGGAAGCGCCGGGCTCATAATGCTTGGGTGGACTTACCTGCAGCAGACCATGCTGCTTACTTGCCTGCCAGTTGAGCCTCTGATCCTCTTCTGTTTGGAACTACTTTTCCTGTTGGGTGGGGCAGGAGCCACTCCCTAGATTCAGAACACTGGAACTCTTCTGGAAAGCAGGAACTCTTTTCTTACCTAGGCGTGGCTGTGGAAGGAGACACCTAAGCACTACAGGAGGCTATTTAAACCACACCCGATGGATGAATCTTGCTTTGCGTTATTCTGCATCCTCTGCAGCAGAACGCTCATCGTGTCTTCTGCATCTGATCCTGGGCCTAAGGAAAAAGTCTTACCATCCTGAATCCAGTCTTCAGCAACACCTATAAAGACAAGAAAGAATAGGTTAGCATTACGGTCTTCAGTGACAGCTTTTCACTTACCTGGTCCATCGGCTGTCACCAACGCCTCGCGCTGCATTCCGGCATCTGAAAGACAAAGGCTTACCTACTCTTCGTGCGCTCCGGAGGTCTTCACACTGCATTCCGGCATCTGAAAGACAAAAGCTTACCAACTCTTCGCACGCTCCGGAGGCCTTCGGCACTGCATCCCACATCTGAAAGACAAAACAAGATGCGTTTAAAGACATTGGGGAACTTTAATACTCACGTGCCATTACTCCTTTCACATCTAACCCAGTGGGTATTCCGGCACCCTGCAGCCGCTCCGAACTTGTACCTGCAAAATAAAAAGACAGTTAGAGCGCATCGTGAAGCAGGCAACTAGCGCTTACTTACGTGCTTCCAGGCGCTTCTATTCATCACACGGGCTCCATCTTCAACTCACTTCAACCCGTCATCCGCCATCGCCGGAACCCTGCAAAACAAGAAACATCATTACTAAAGACTTTAAAGACATTAGAATTACTCGAAACTTACCGTTCGTGCAGTAAACGACGGACAGCAGTCCTCTGAAGTCAAGAGGCCTGCTCCCCTTATCCAGTGAAGAAACTGGTTACAGCACCCTGCCCCGAGGCAGATGGAGAGCACGGCGTTCACTTACCTAAGGTGAGAGCGTTAACCTTTGGGGTTCTACAGGAGAAGAGAAAGGGAAGAAGAGAGAGACATTCAATAACCCAGTTCCTTAATCCCATATTTTCTATCTGCAGACATCTTACCCTTCGAGTCAAACATACAGTGCACAGAGGTCCAGCCCAAAGAGCCAGCCGAATGTTACACATCACCTTTGAAGATACGGTATACGCCCAGTCAAGACCGGCGCCTCTACGGGAATCAGGTGAGCGTTACAGAACGCAAAGCCTACCACAAAACTCCCGTCCAGGCGCTATGGAAACCTCGGATACCGACCAGCTAGCCCAGTTACTTGGGGAACTAAGGGCAGAAGTGCAGGCAGCCCGTCAGGAAACGAACGCTCTAAGAAGGGAACTGATTATTTCCAAGGAGCGAACAGATGATCTCGCTAGACAATTGCTACAGTCACAAGCCGGACAGACCCCGTTACCCGCATCTGGGGGAAATCTTCCTTCTACATCCTCTATGGATCCACTGCAGATCAACCTACCTGGGAATGTACCTCTGGCTCCGCCCGAACGATTTTCTGGTGACCCAAAGAGGTTTGCAGTATTTATCAATCAGTGCCGGTTGCATTTCTTATGCCGGCCAGCAGCCTTTCCAACTGATCAAGCTAAAGTAGCTTTCGTGCTTTCGTACCTTAGTGGCAATGCGGCAGACTGGTCGATCCCTCTAGTAAATCAAGATGATCCGGTCCTCCATGATTTTCAAGCTTTTCAGCTGAGTATGGAAAAACTGTTCGCAAGACATTCACAGGGGCAGGCCTTGGACAATGAGCTTCTTTCGTTGCGACAAGGTAATCAAGACCTTTTGGCTTATATTGCGTCTTTCAACAGACTGATAGTGGAAACTCAATGGCCTGAGGACAAAAGGATTACGCTGTTTTATAGAGGTCTACGTGGAGAGCTCAAAGATGTGTTAGCCCAAGTAGTGAATCCCCCACAAGATTGTTCGGACTATATAGACTTAGTCGTTCAAATAGATCACAGACTGCAGAACAGGAAGGCCGATCATTCCAAGTTTGATGCTCGAGTATTTTCCAAACCGCCAATGCCTTCCAGGGGAGTAGACTCCGGGGAACCCATGCAAATAGGGGGTCTGAAAGGTCCTCTAACACAAAAGGAGCGGGAAAGGAGAAAACAGTTGCAATTATGCCTCTATTGCAGAAACTCAGGGCACTTCCTTCGAGACTGTCCGGTGAAACCTGCCAAGAAGGCAGTAGGAGCTGCAGTTACCAAAGTTACAAACTCTGAGCAGGGAAACAACCTCGCCCGACATGAATAGAGGTCCTCTTGCCGAGCGTGAAAACCAGTTCCGTGACCTCGCATTTCGTGATACCTATGGTCCTCATTAGCCCTGATAATCCGGATCGATTACATGCAATTGAAGCTTACGTCGACAGCGGTGCCATCGGCAATTATGTGGATCATGAAATGGTTTTGAGGATGAATCTAACTCTTTGTCCCAAGGCTGTAAAGGACGTCATTACTACGGTGGATGGTACGGAGATAGCCTCCGGGCCAGTAACGCATACCACTCAAGAGGTGACGCTAGTAAGTCAAGATGGACACCATGAGAAGATCGTGTTCGATGTGATCAAGGCCCCTCAGTTTCAGATTATTCTAGGAATACCTTGGTTAGAGAAACACAATCCTCTGATCGATTGGCGAGCAAGAACGGTCCAGTTTCCAGAATGTGTCTCTACTTGTCACCCTCCACCTGGTGTTGCACTGGCAGCAATTGCTTCAGAGACTCCCCAGTTACCTCCCGAATACCTAGAATACCAAGATGTTTTCCGGAAGGATCAGGCTAACTCTCTACCTCCTCATTAGTCTTATGACTGCCAGATAGACCTGATACCTGGATCTACTCCTCCTTGTAGTAGAATTTATGCCCTCACCGAGCCTGAGAACCTTCACCTTCGACAATACCTGGATCAATACCTGGCAAATGGGTTTATTCGTCCTTCCAAGTCCCCTGCTTCTTCAGCTTTGTTCTTCGATCCAAAAAAGGAAGGAGACCTTAGAACTTGTATAGATTATCGCTCCCTGAACCAGATCACCGTTAAGAATAGATATCCGTTACCTTTGATCCCTGAACTCCTGGACCAAGTCAGAAAAGCATGCATATATACAAAGCTGGATCTTAGAGGAGCTTACCACTTGGTACGAGTAAAAGAGGGCGATGAATGGAAGACGGCCTTCCGCACCAAGTATGGGCTATTTGAATATCAGGTCATGCCCTTCGGACTTTGCAATGCCCCGGCCGCCTTTCAATATTTTATGAACGATGTCCTCAGAGAGCTCATAGATGTGTGTGTTGTTGTTTACATTGACGACATCCTCGTTTATTCTTCATCGGAATCTGAACATCGGAAACACGTGAAAATGGTCCTCGAAAGATTGCGTCAACACAAACTTTTCGCTAAGTTGGAAAAATGTGTTTTCAACGTGACTGAAGTTGAATTCTTGGGATTCATATTATCACCTGGCGGAGTGCGTATGGATTCAAAGAAGGTCGATGCAGTTCTCAAATGGCCATCACCATCCTCCGTAAAAGGTGTGCAAAGCATGTTAGGCTTCGCTAACTTTTACCGCAGGTTTATCCCCGAATTCTCTCGAATAGTCCAGCCCATCACTGCCTTGTTAAAGAAAAACAAACGTTTTGAATGGTCTACCGAGGCGGAACAAGCTTTCCAGGATTTGAAGACTAAATTTATCTCTGCACCAATCTTAAAACACCCTCGCCCCGAACTCCCCTACATCGTGGAAACTGATGCTTCAAGCCTTGCCATGGGGGCAGTTCTATCACAAAAGGACCCGGTAACCAATCAGTTGCATCCCGTGGCATTTTGGTCCCGCAAATTCTCGCCTCCTGAAATCAATTACACGATTACTGACAAGGAACTTCTGGCTATCAAGTCTGCCTTTAAGGCTTGGCGGCATTATCTGCTGGGGGCCCGACACACCGTTACTGTGATTACGGATCACCGAAACCTGCAATATTTGAAAACCGCAAAAGCCCAATCCTCTAGACAACTCTGTTGGGCATTATTCTTTGCCGAGTTTGACTTCATAATTACCTATCGACCTGGTACAAAGAACGGTAAAGCTGATGCCCTTTCTCGGATGGGAGTGGAAGAACACTTGATCAACCCTACACCTGTACCAATCATTCCCGAACAAAGAATTCTGGGTGTAATCGCCACAGAATCCATAGAGGAAGTTAAGGATAAAGCCAGGCAACTTGTAACTCCAGCAGACATACAGAATTGGCATCTGCAGGGAAAGGACTGCAGTAAAGGACAACTTATTGTATTTCCAAGAACGATTATACCTACCCAGCACAGATTTACAGAAAAAAGTAATCTCTTGTTATCACGATTCTTTAATGGAAGGACATCCCGGTATGGCCAAGACCTCAGAAAAGATCAAGCGCTACTTCTGGTGGCCGTCTTGGAAAAAAGATATCAGAGACTTTATAATGTCCTGTGGAGTATGCTCCCAAAACAAGAGTCAAAAGGAAAGACCAGCAGGCCTCTTACGCCCTATTGACATCCCACCTCGCCCTTGGCATACGCTTTCTATGGACTTCATCACCGATCTACCTCCATGCTCCGGATACAATACGATTCTAGTAATCGTGGACTTATTCTCCAAGATGGCGCATTTCATTCCGCTCAAAGGCTTGCCAACAGCAGCAACTCTGGCCCGAGAATTTCTCGAAAACATCGTCCGACTGCACGGTTTTCCTTCGGTTCTAATTTCGGATCGAGGTAGTCAATTTATTTCTCATTTTTGGCGAAGTTGCTGTCGGTCGGCTCAAATTGATGTGAGACTATCGACCAGTCACCACCCTCAGACCGACGGACAAACCGAGAGGACCAATCAAACTCTGGAACAGTATTTACGCTGCATGCTGCAACAAACTGAAAAAACTTGGAAAGACATCCTTTGGATAGCCGAATATGCCTACAATAACTCTGTCCATTCGGGAACGGGGAAAACCCCATTTTTTCTTTTGTACGGCAGTCACCCTCGAACCTCGGAGTTGGATCCCCTCCAAGATCTTGAAACACCAGCAGTAGACTACCTGCATTCTACAATCACCCAAGCCTTTAAGGAAGCTGTTTCTCACCTTCAAAGGGCTAAAGAACAATACAAGAAAGGAGCAGATCAACATCGGAAGGAAGCCCCTCAATATCAAGTAGGGGATCAAGTCTGGTTATCCACCAAATATCTACCTCTAAAAGGGCCACGCACATTCAACCCAAGATACCTTGGTCCCTATTCCATCACTACCATAGTAAACCCAGTAGCGGTCAAGTTGAACTTGCCCCCGCACATGAAGATACATCCGGTCTTCCACGTCTCTCTATTAAAACCCGTGCAACCTCAAACCCGACTAACTAAATCTCCAAAACCTATCCTAGTTGATGGAGAACTCGAGTTTGAAGTCAAAAGCATTCTGGACTCCAAGATCTCCAAATCTAAACTATTTTACCTAATTGACTGGAAAGGCTACAGCCCCCAAGAGAGATCCTGGGAACCTGCTGAATATGTCCACGCTCCTCGCCTAATCAAAAGATTTCACCGAACATTTCCTGACAAGCCAAAACCCCCGGAGAAGCCCGGTTTGGGAGGGGCCTTGAGGGGGGGTACTGTCATGATCTCTGCTTCCAAAAGGTCAGGGTTTTCCCAACTCCCTTGGAAGCAGATCCATAACCCAGGTTCCGAGTGCCAACCAGTCCCAATTGGGACCTTTTGGACCCAGTTCTGGCGCCAGTGGCACCAGGCTCATAAATATGCCCAGTCCCAGCGCTGGAAGCGCCGGGCTCATAATGCTTGGGTGGACTTACCTGCAGCAGACCATGCTGCTTACTTGCCTGCCAGTTGAGCCTCTGATCCTCTTCTGTTTGGAACTACTTTTCCTGTTGGGTGGGGCAGGAGCCACTCCCTAGATTCAGAACACTGGAACTCTTCTGGAAAGCAGGAACTCTTTTCTTACCTAGGCGTGGCTGTGGAAGGAGACACCTAAGCACTACAGGAGGCTATTTAAACCACACCCGATGGATGAATCTTGCTTTGCGTTATTCTGCATCCTCTGCAGCAGAACGCTCATCGTGTCTTCTACATCTGATCCTGGGCCTAAGGAAAAAGGCTTACCATCCTGAATCCAGTCTTCAGCAACACCTATAAAGACAAGAAAGAACAGGTTAGCATTACAGTCTTCAGTGACAGCTCTTCACTTACCTGGTCCATCGGCTGTCACCAACGCCTCGCGCTGCATTCCGGCATCTGAAAGACAAAGGCTTACCTACTCTTCGTGCGCTCCGGAGGTCTTCACACTGCATTCCGGCATCTGAAAGACAAAAGCTTACCAACTCTTCGCACGCTCCGGAGGCCTTCGGCGCTGCATCCCACATCTGAAAGACAAAACAAGATGCGTTTAAAGACATTGGGGAACTTTAATACTCACGTGCCATTACTCCTTTCACATCTAACCCGGTGGGTATTCCGGCACCCTGCAGCCGCTCCGAACTTGTACCTGCAAAATAAAAAGACAGTTAGAGCGCATCGTGAAGCAGGCAACTAGCGCTTACTTACGTGCTTCCAGGCGCTTCTATTCATCACACGGGCTCCATCTTCAACTCACTTCAGCCCGTCATCCGCCATCGCCGGAACCCTGCAAAACAAGAAACATCATTACTAAAGACTTTAAAGACATTAGAATTACTCGAAACTTACCGTTCGTGCAGTAAACGACGGACAGCAGTCCTCTGAAGTCAAGAGGCCTGCTCCCCTTATCCAGTGAAGAAACTGGTTACAGCACCCTGCCCCGAGGCAGATGGAGAGCACGGCGTTCACTTACCTAAGGTGAGAGCGTTAACCTTTGGGGTTCTACAGGAGAAGAGAAAGGGAAGAAGAGAGAGACATTCAATAACCCAGTTCCTTAATCCCATATTTTCTATCTGCAGACATCTTACCCTTCGAGTCAAACATACAGTGCACAGAGGTCCAGCCCAAAGAGCCAGCTGTGTGTTACACATCACCTTTGAAGATACGGTATACGCCCAGTCAAGACCGGCGCCTCTACGGGAATCAGGTGAGCGTTACAGTTAGCACCCTTAGCTAACTTCTTTGGATCTATCTCCTAGCCTAGTGCTGTCTGAACTCAGGAGAGCAGGCATCATAAATTGACTCCATCATAACAAGATTCCTCATACCTTCATAAGTGTTTACTTTGTAACCCTTAACCCAACCATATATGTTTTTAAAACATTCACATGCCCAGGTATCCCAAGTGGTACCATCATGCTTTTTGCGTGTCCTAGACCTCTTAAGGTACTAGGAAGGGGTCTTTCCAAATCTAGCAATTAAAGCTCGCTTCACACACTCATAATCCATCCTATCCACCTCCCCCAACTCCATCACAACATCAGATGCAACAGTGGGTAGCCTAGAGAAGAGCCATGGAAGCAGCTGATTCCCTCTTAGACCTTGAATCCCATGGTTATATTCAACTAATCCAAAATATCAAGCTTAACCTCATACAGACCAACAATTTCTTGAGGCATATCAGGTCTCTTAGGCACGGAAGACCTAGAAGACTCTGGGAGAGAAGAAGTTTCAAGAGATAACCTTTTAATTTCTAGTTCCTGATGCAACTCCATTTCTCTGAGCTTAAGCTCTTGGTGGTTTTGTTCAGTTTGAAAATGTAAACATTTGAATTCCAATTCAAGCCTCATCTTTTCTAGAGAAAATAATTCAGGACTGATTGTAGGACCTGGTGGGGTCCCAGTGGACACAGGTTTAGGTTGTTCAGCAGGTAAGGGAGCAATGAGGCCTATATTATGAGACACCACTACTTCCTCTCACTCATCAATAATAGACACATTATCATCCCCATTATTTTCCACATTTCCTGAAGGGTCAGGTATTTCAGACCCAGCCTCCAGACTTTGTTTCTCTAACAACCTTTCAATCAAAAAAGTTTTCACACACCTTCACCGCGGCTGGATGAAACGAACAACCAGATTTGCACAGTACCTTTAGATGGAGAAGAAGCTGTGGCTGATGCAGACTTTCCTGGCAGTTCCTGCAGGCTCACGGTTCCTGAAGCAACGGTCAGACTGACATGAAGTAGGAAGACTGGAGGGTCCTGCACTGCCCAGGTAAGAAACCAGCAGCAGAGCAAAGCAACGATTAAAGGTGCGCTCCTTAAAACCCAAGCAGGGTCCAACCTTTCTGGCTATCCGGTTCACTGTAGCTCTGTACAGCAAATTCGACCAGAGGAGGGAGTCCTGGCTTGCTGCTTGGGCAAACTGGTTGGTCCCACCAGCTCAAGGGAAGAAGATTCCTGGTAGATCTCCTCTGTCATTGGAGTCTGAAGATTCGGACCTGCAGCATGGCTTCATCAGGCGGTTCAGTCGTTGTAGGGGTCCCCTTCTGTCAGCTCCTCATCGGTTCTTTTGTTCCAGTGGCGACTGTGCCTTTCCAGACCCAGAGACCTGCTTTTTATGCAGTTTTCCCCCATTCACACAGCCTGGCTGTCAATCACATAGCAGGGTGGCTGTCCTGGGGGAGCAGTCACCTACCCAATCAAACAGGAGTGTGACTTGGGTTACCAAGGGAACCCATGGCAGGGGTCCTAAAACCCCTCCCTCACATCCTGCCTACCAGACTTTCAGGCGCCTAAGGAGGGCTTCTGGTGAACAAAGGAGCCAAACCTGGTTTGGCGGGCAGAGTAAAACACGAGAAATACATTTTCAAAAAGAAATGGAAAATAAACCCAGTCAGAACCATATAAAAACATATCTGGTCTAGCACGATTAGGTTCAAGGCTACCAAGATAGCCTAAAACACAACTAAGTTTATTTATGATAACTGCTTTAGGAAAGATAGGGTAGTTACCACTGCCCCCAGCCAAGTCTTGATGAAAAGGGAGCAAAACAATGCTCCAAGAGAAACAGACAAAAAGGGATAAGTATTAACCCTTTCCAGCACTGTTTGTACTGGGTCTGTGGAATTAAAAACACTAATAAAGTCAATGGCAACTTTACATGTTCTGGGAGACAGTAGTCAGTCCCAGAAAATGGAGTCTGAGTTGGGAAGTCTAAAAGACAACCCTGTGTCACTGCACGGAAGATGCTGTGTAACACACAGTAAAAGATGATGCCTGTGGAGCAGGTGAGGCTCCACAGTCTATGAACACAAAAAAATGTTAAACACACACAGCAAAACACAAGTAAGAGTGGGAAAAAAGGCTCACACTCTTACCAGGTGAAAAAAAAAATCCTAGATATCCAGCAAAGCTGCGGAGGGGCTAAGTAGATAAGGGAAATTAGCCACTCTGGAGAATTCTCCCTAACAGAGACAGAGGGAATAAAAACATGTTGTTGCATGCTTACTTGCTGTCTGAGCAGGGTTTTGGGCCCTGGGTTCTCCTGGTCCGAACAGGAATTGTTAGACCAGAAAAGTAATCCCATAGTCGAATGATACGTATGGCCAGAAGCGAATCGCATTATGTGATAAACATCGCAACCGAAGAATCGTCAATGTAACCAAAGGGCGTCCATTTTGTGAAATGTCGGCCATTTGCTTTTTTCATTTCTGTCTAACGCTTTGCAAATATATTCTATGCTTTAGACTCACACACAGTCCCGAATGCTGAAATACTAACACAGACAGGAATGTCAAAGTGGGCAGAAATACATTGTTTTACTCTCTCACTAATTCCTTGAAGTTGAGCAGAAGCCGCATCTAATCAGTAGTCCAGGTGCCGGGTTGTCTTGCAAGCGCTGTTGTAAAAGGCAGTTAAACATGAATTATATTCTCCTAGCGTTGCTCCTTTGTGGAGAGTGGTAGTTTGTACCTCAGAACTATCTGACCCTTAGCTCATGAGCCGAAACACACAGATAACGTAGTAAGGAATGTTTGTCTGCTAAGAACATGATATCCTTGCCGAGCCAGAGCTCCATGTTCCCCATAACAGAAAGCTGTCTCTGCTGCCTTTGCTAGAATAACTATGTTTAGACTGAATGAACATTTGTCATAACGTGTCATAATTGTCATAATTTTCAATCACTGAACCCTAGCCTGTATGACATGTATGTGGGCGGGTTGAATTGCCTTAACAAAGGATATGTCTAATATCTATATATAAATGCCTGCTTGAGCGCTGTTCACTCTCTCTCGCATCTCATGGTGTTTGGGAACCCATGTTGTGAGGCGTCAAGACCCAGTCGGCCGACTGATAAAACTATGAAATAAACCAGACTTGTTTGGAAAACGAACCTTGCATCTGCCATGTCATTATAGTAAATGGTTATTGTGCCTTAGTTTCCATATGCAGTCTTTATTGCCTAGCAAATATGGCGTCCGAACAGGGACCCTTCCACTAATGCTCCATCATATACGTTTAAGTTGAAGGAAGGTAAAAACGAGTTGAGGATGAAGCCGTCGAACCGGGATCAGAAGGTGTTCGGGGCTCCCCTGTAGAAGTGATGAGAGACTCCTCCGCAGATCTGTACACACCCGATCCCTGATCGATCACCAGCCCCCAGAGAGCATCAAGGCGAGCGTTCTGGAATGAGACAGATTGAGCCAAACACGCAGTCACGACGATTCTTGGTTGCATCTGTATACGGCCAAATTGCATCCTGAGTGACAAATTGGTTGATCAGGTGAGTCGTTCCCGATTCTTAAACGTCCTGATATTGGTAGAGAGTTGCACTTCCAAGTTCAAATGCCCAGGGTAAGAGAAGGGTAAGAATTAACCATGCCTGGGAAATTGTCTTCCTGTTTAGTGAGTTTTTTTCACTGCAGTAGACAATCTTTGGAAACTGGCCAGGTCACGCCACCTGAAGGGTCGCCGGCACATGAAATGTATATCAAGTATGGTAGAGGGGCAATAGTGTTTAATGCGATTTGGCATAGGCAGACCAGATGTGTATCAGACCTTCAGTGGCCTAATAATGGGAGATTTGATTTAGCACGTATAGAGCACCTAGAATCAGTATTGCTATACTAAAAGGCCCAACCTGCAGTGTTCGATGTTGTAAGAGACTGGAGGATGGAAGCTAATCTCCGTTTGAGAAGTAGGGAGAAACAAGCACACAGACATAAAACAAATATAGAGAAAGCGCTAGAGCATGATCAGCATCAGCAGACAGAAGCCATTAGGAACATGGACAGGGTTTTCAAATTAGATGTACAGAAAATATATCCATCGCAAGATTTGCATACATCAGATGAACTAATAAACAAAATATTAAATGAGCGAAGAAATGAACATCAAAGTACTGACCCAGTTGCACCTCCTCCTTATGTACTTCCTATTCCCGTTATTCCATCTGCACCTGCAGTAAGCAGTTCCTCTCCCCCTGTGCCTGTGACATCATTTCCTCCACCGCCTTCAGAGCATGAGTTAGCCGCTTCAGCAGGCAGTTCTACGGAGCTAGGGCCTGCGCAAGGAAGTATTAGACAGACTTGTAGTATGATTAGCAAAGGAAGGAAAAAAGAACTGAAAGAATGGGGCGGAACGTATGTTGATGATGACAAAGAAGTGGCTGTGCAAAGTTCCATATCTGATCATAGAGGCCTTCGTGAACAGCAGGTATTGTTATAATGCATGGGGAATTATCTTGTGAAAATATGAAGTGATTTGACCGATACAGTGGTACCGCAAGAGTTGCGTGGTTTGGTTGTTCTTTCGAATTTGCGAGATAATGCGGCGAAAGTACGAGAACATGTAGGCCGAATATTTGTGTTTAAGCGAGAACTTGATCAATTGCATAAAGAATTATTGAAAAAAGATAAACCGCATATGTCGTACGTTCAGCAACGATTTTTACCGTCATTGAAATCTGTTAGTCAAGAGATGCAAATTTGTACGCCAGATGCGCTTAGATGGATTACGGATGCCACCATTTCCCCAATTGAAGTGCATGATACGTTTAGTCAGTATACATCAGAAATGCAGAGAAAGGTATTACAAGTTATGGTAGAGTACCTACAGGATGAATGTATGAAGAATAAGATGTGTTGTCCCGTTGATTTAATGACAATTTATAAAAGAGCATTTTCGCATGAAAATGGAACGACTGCTTTTTCACTTGATCCAGCTTTGTTACTTAATAGACAAACAAATGTAGAATCGCCTAGTTTGCAATTACCCATGAGGGAGGTGCCTCCCACTTTTGTTCTTAAAGTAGAGGTTGCTGCCGATGGAGCAACTCCAGTGCGAATGATAGAAGCTCATTATATCGCACAGTTTATACATGTACCTTTTTCTAGGCAAGAGGTAAATACTATAAAGCAGACGACCCCTGATATTAGGAAAAACTAGGCAGGATTCTATAAGGAAATTGAATCTGTTTTGAATTCATCTGTTTTTACATTAAGTGACATTGATTTACTGTTTCCCGTGATTCTTCCTGTAGACATATGGAAACAGGTTAGAAATATAAATGACGCGCCAATGTTAGGCAATGCATGGGAGAATTTGATTAAAATTGATAGTGAGAGAAAGGCTGGAGAGAAGCCACCGCAAGTAATGGTGGCATTACCATCGCAAATAGTAGAGAAATTGAAACTTTAGTGCCCAAAAAAAGAATAGTTTGCGATAAATTGACTGCTTGTTTACAGGGCAAAGAGGAAGGAGTGATGGATTATTTTAATCTGTTTGAAGAAGTATTTGCAGATTTCAGTGGCCACGATTTAAGCACTGAACCGGGAAGAGATTTTTTCTTGATAAGTTTGTGCGAGGGTTGTTACCGAAAATTGAAAGTATAATAATGACATCTGAAAGTGCATGACAAGCAAAAACACAAAGTGAAGTATTACACATGGCCCAATATTATGAGAACAGAGTAAATTCAGAAAAAGATAAGGAATTAAGGGATAAAGGGAATTAGAAAACAAGAGCATTGTTACAGCAAGTAGCGAACAATAATAGAGGTGGTGGGAATGCACTGTCCAGAGTCCAATTTGCATTAACGTCCAATATGCAAGGGGGTCCAGTAGGGATTAATCAATGTGCCTATTGTTGACAAGAAGGCCATTGGCGAGCACAGTGCCCGCATATACAGAATAGAAATGGTACTTTTCCGAGAAGACAGAATAGAGGTCGTCCGGGAATACTAGGACAGAATAGAAACCAAAAGGCACCACAATTTCAGGAAAATCAGGGTAATCAGAATCAACAACAAAACAATATGAATGGTGGAAATGTTTTTGACAATCAGTCCAATGCATATTACTCTTGCGAATTTACATCTGACGATGTACTGTTCTACTAGGACAGCCCGAGGCAGGGGTTGGATCCAGTATCTATTCCCGTTGACCAGAAAGGGCCCTACGTAGAAATAAATGTTGGAAATAGGGAGCACATTTTTTTAGTGGACACAGGTGCACACAAATGTTCAATTGACCATCAGCGGGTTCCAGAAATACCACTGTAAGGGCATAGAAATGTCTCAGTAGGGTTCTCCGGTATGCCAGTAATTAGTCCAGTTTCACAACCAGTACCTATAACACTAGGTCCATTGACAGAGTCTTGCCCATTTCTTTTGATGAAAAATTGCGGGGAAAAATTGTTGGGATTGAATTTGTTTAAAATGTTGAATGCAGTCATTTATTGTTCTCCTGATGGAGTGTATTTGACAATTTCGCCACAAAAGACTCCTGTTTCACAATTTGTATCTATGCCACTACCAACTGAATTGAGTAAAGTACCGACTTGTATATTGGCAGCGAATGACAATGATGTTGGTTGTTTGAAAGTAGAACCAGTAAAAATTGTTTTGAAAGAAGGAATTAAATTGCAGCGTATACCGCAATATACAATTTTGGCTGAGGGAGATAAAGCATTGAAGTACATTCTATCAGATTTACTCAAAAGAAACGTAATTGAAGAAACTCCTGGTAGTATTTGCAATAGTCCGATTCTTCCGGTTTATAAGAAAGGAAATAATGATATACCTTACCGTTTTATAATTGATTTACGTGGGGTGAATAAAGTGGTTGATCCGCAATTTCCCGGATGTGACTACAATTTTGACTATGATTCCAGCCTCTGCATCATATTTTAGTTTAATTGATTTGAAAAATGCATTCTTTAGTATCCCAGTACATCCAGTAGATATATGTTTGCTTTTACACTAGGCGGACGTTCATTTACATTCACACGTATTCCACAGGGTTACACTAAGAGTCCAAGTATTTACAGTAGAGCATTGAAGGAACAACTAGATATGCTTGAACTACCAAAACATTGCGTATTACTACAGTAGATGACTTGCTAACAGCAGCAGACACAAAAAATATTTGTAAAGAAAGCACTGTTGCATTAATGACACATTTAGCGGTGCATGGACACAAAGCTTTGCTAAAGAAATTCCAGTATTGTCGAAAGGAAGTGGCCTGTTTGGGCTACCTCCTTTTGAATTAGGGAAGAAGATTGACACC
Organism: Ambystoma mexicanum; assembly: GCF_040938575.1. NCBI lineage: Eukaryota > Metazoa > Chordata > Amphibia > Caudata > Ambystomatidae > Ambystoma > Ambystoma mexicanum. The sequence continues at coordinate 1,384,166,444 of NC_090937.1, read as the reverse complement.
AAAAAGAATAGAAAGCATCTCTGATATGCCTATTCCAAATTTGCAGAAAGAAGTCGGGGCTTTAAATGGCATTGCTTCATTTTGTAGGCAGTGGATCGCTAACCTTTCAATTATTGTGAAACCAATAGTGGCATTGACAATGAAGGATGTTACCTTACCTTTGCCATGGAACATGGAATGTCAAGAAGCATTTGACCTGCTCAGCTCTAGTTTTGGGCACGCCAAAGTACGACAAGAGTGTTAAGTTATTTGTGCATGAAAACAATGGATGTGCTTTGGCTGTTTTGACTCAGGAACACGGGGGAGAAATAGACCATGCGGTTACTTCTCTTCCACGTTGGATCGTTGATTGTGCTTTGCTGCGTTGCTGTTGCTGCAGCCGCTGCATCAGTAAAACAAACCGAGGGAATGATTTTAGGTCATGCTTTAACCGTAATGGTACCTCATTCAGTGGACGCTGTTTTAAATAGAGTACAGACGCAACATCTCGCATCAGCCAGATTAACAAGGTATGAAATTGTCCTATTTGCACCGCATATCCAAATTAAGAGATGTTGTGCTTTAGATCCGGCTGAGTTAATGCCTTCTCCCAATGAAAAAGGGGGTGTAAACCAATTCTCCCATCATTGCTTGAAGGTTATTGAACAAGAGACAAAAGGAAGAATTGACCTAACTGACACCCCAGAGAAAGAGCCAGATGGAGAACTGTTTTGTTACAGTTCTTGTTTTAAATTACCAGATGGCACATCAACTGCTGCTTATGCCATCACTACAATGAAAACTGTTATAGAAAGCAAATGAATTCCATATAACTCAGCACAAGCTGCAGAAATAATAGCGTTAACAAGAGCATGTGAAATTTCTGCAAACCTCAATGTAAACCTATATACTGACAGTCAGTATGCCTTTGGGGTGGTACACAATTTTGGTCGATTATGGGCTGAAAGGGGTTTCCTGACATCACATGGAACCAAAATCCAACATGGCACTTTGATAGTGAGACTGTTGTCAGTACTTGCGCTTCCCAAGCGATTAGCGATAATAAAATGTAAAGCACATGAAAATGTAACATGTAATGTAGGAAAGGGAAACACATTTGCAGACAAAATTGGGAAACAAATTGCCATTGATTTACACACAAAAAAGTATGTCGAAAAAATAGAAGAAGTACCCTGCATGATAGAAAATGGAATTGCAACAGTTAAGGAGATCCAAGCAGAGGCTACTGTAGATGAAATAAAAAATTGGTCTGAGGGTCCAGCAGAATCAGATTCTGAGGGTTGTTGGGTGGGCAAACAAAATAACCGATGGATGTTGCCAAATACCTATGTGATGGCAATGGTCACTATGGCTCACAGTCCGACACACATAGGTGCTAGAAAAATGATTCAGCACCTGGATTCTGTATGGCAGAATTCACACAATAGAAAAACTGTTGAAAGATTGGTTCAGAATTGCATAACTTGTTTACAACATAACATTGGAAAGGGAACAGTGACACCAGTTGGAAGTTTTGGCCCACCGTCTATGCCATTTGAAGTCATCCATATTGATTTTATAGAAATGGAGAGGTGTCAAAACTATAAATATGTCCACGTGGTGGTCTGCGCATTCAGCAAATGGGTAGAGGCCTATCCCCTGAAAGATTGTACAGCTATGTCCACAGCTAAAGCCATGCTAAAAGAATATTTTCCCCGATTTGGGCTACCCTGTGTCATATGGTCAGACAATGGACCACATTTTATTGCGGCCGTGATATTGCAAATTTGCGCAGGCCTGCAAATTGATAAACGATTCCATTCGGCCAGACACCCGATGAGTGTCTGTTTCTTAGAACGCCAAAACAGTATCTTGAAAAACAAGCTGAGCAAAATTTGCGCAGGGAGCAATTTGAAAGGGCCCGATGCACTAACCCTAGCTTTACTTTGCATGCGAAAAGCTGTACAGGTGAGGACTGGTCTCCCCCCTATGAGATTGTGATGGGTAGACCAGCGAATGTCTGGAACATGCCCCGACCGATACGGTTGAGGGATATTGAGTACCCATTACTTATTGATTACTGCCAACAGTTGACTCAAAAAAACTTGTGTTTGATTCATCAGCAGGTACAGGAGGCTCTTCCTGTCACATATACCGGCCCAGGATATTGTCTGCAGCCAGCAGCAGGTGACTGGACCTTGGTGAACATTTTTGAAAGAAAGTCTTCACTTGCACCCCACTGGATGGGACCCTTCCAGGTGCTACTGGCCATACAGACTGCAGTCCGAGTGAATGGCCGCAAGCACTGGATCCACACAACACACACGAAAAGAGTTCCATTTCCTTTGCCACATGAGAAAGAGATAGATGATCCTGATGTCGAAAGAAAGACAGCTATACTTGATCACAAAGATATCATTGCCAGTTCCCTGTCAGAAGTATTTCCTAAGCCCGAGAAAGGGCTTGGGGAGATTGTAACGAAGATCGAAAGGCCAAAGTTGCCTCAACTTTGTCCGACTGCTGCCTCATCATCACTCATTGCATCACAAGTTGGCACTGATCCTGCATCTGGAAATTTGAGTGCATTGTTCATCGATCATACTGTACCTGGAGCTGTAAGGTACAATCTACGTTCACAAAATCGGAAGTGATCAGCTGTGTTTGCGCCTTTGTTCCTAGCTCACGGATGAAGCTGGGAACGGAGGCCTAGCGAAAAGGAACATATGAGCTGTATCAGTTGAGAGCTCTGACAGGCGGTTTCCCGGTGCTACCATTGAAAGTGAAGGGCGTTGCAACCTGGCACGGAGAAGTGGGGGCAAATGGTACTGACACTCTGAAATTGATACTTGCTCCTGCCTTTTGGGAGCTCTGTGCAGATGAACTGCTGTCATCTATATACAGGCCAACCTGGATTGGCCTGAATGGTTGCTGCCAATGTGTGTTGCTGCAGAGAACTTTCTTGACAGGCACTGAAAAACTTTCCCTGAGATAAATATTACAGGCAATGCCTGTATTCACTCATGCTCCCTCCTGCACCAATGCTGTTGATGATATGGAGATTGATAGTAAGACTACTCCAAGAAAGACTTGGTTTGAAAGGACTAATATGCTGATGATTATGATACCGCTTTGCATTTTGATTACACTGATCCCAATATTTTGGTATCTAGAGAATGTGCATCCCTTAAACTCTCTCTTGTCTGCTGCCAATGCTCCTACCATGAGCAAGCCCAGTACATGTGCTCTCTTATACTCTTCCTTCACAAGAAGTGAAATATAGAAAAAGATATGATAATAATACTTTATTGCTGATTCTGAATATGACCCATGCTATCTTGAATAGGTCCAATTGTTGGGTTTGTTCCCATTTACCCCAGCATGGGGAAAGAGGAATGGGTTGGTATGTACATCCTTTGCCACTTAATAACACCTGTTATGCATCATTAAGAGCGCTATTTTAGGAAAATGGAATGATAGTGTCACTGGTCAGTTTGATGGAACAAACATAAATGAATTTGAAAGATTGGTATTGGAACCGTTGGGTTGTTCCGTATTTACAAGCAAAAGCAAAATAAAACCGGTAACAACAAGTCCAGTAGATAGATTCTCTAGGCCTACCAGTCCCTAATCACTTTTAAAATGGCTCCGGTAGGAAACAACAATGCTGTGCCTCCCTCCTATACTATTAATCATAGTCCACGTTCTGTCCCATTTGCTTACAGAAAAAGGGTTCCTACCCAGTGGGAACATTTACTAGATGCATGAATATTGCTGTACTTGAACAAGAAGAAAAACCATTATACATAGGAGGTTCTGTCTATTTTATATGTGGAGATCAGGCCTATCCATGGTTATCTAGAACTTGGGAAGGGACCTGTTATTTAGGAATACTTTTACCTGGTGTATTTCTTTCCAAAACTTCTGAAATAGCAAAATTATCTAGATCTCAGCCATGACGAAATGATACTGCAGGACAGTTTGCTGGGGATATAACGAAATCATTTATAACATTTTGGGGACAAGCAATAAACTCATGGAATATAAGAAAACTGTCCAGGGTGTTAGAAAAAACAATACATGGGACAACAGATATACTCTAAAATATGAAATTGGAACAAAAAGCGATCAGATTAATTGCACTTCAAAATAGAATGGTGCTTGATATAATTTTGGCTGATCATGGAGGAGTATGCAAATTGGTGGGGTCAGCGTGCTGTGTATTTGTAAGTGACTCCTCCGCCACGATATTTGAAGCAATTATGAAATTGCATGTTCTAAGTTCTGAAATTCATGTTCCCATAGGTGGTTGGAATCTGAATATAAATTAATGGTTTTGGGAACTGCTAAGATCATGGGGTTGGAAACTAATTGAAATCTTGGTTATGATATTTGGAATCCTCATATGCTGCTGTTGTTGCATACAATGCTTACCAGTCCTCTGCTCCCAAATTACAAATGAGCGTGAACATGCAATTAGTAGAAAACCTCCTCGCATGATAAGTGAAGGTGCACAACACGAAAATGAAATAATTAAAGAATTTATGGCAATTATTATTTCTGATGACGATTATAGCGACATGGGTAGTTCGGAATTGGACACGTGGTCCGATGAAGACGAGATGTATGGATGATGCTATTGGCAAACGCTTTGCAAATATATTCTATGCTTTAGACTCACACACAGGGCAAGGCCAAAGCCTGAATGCTGAAATACTATCACAGACAGGAATGCTAAACTGTGCAGAAATACATGGTTTTTCTCTCTCACTATGTCCTTGAAGTCGAGCAGAAGCTGCATCTAATCAGTAGTCTAGGTGCCGATTTGTCTTGCAAGCGCTGTTGTAAAAGGCAGTTAAACATCAATTATATTCTCCTAGCGGTGCTCCTTCGTGGAGAGTGGTATTTTCTGCTTCAGAACTATCTGACCCTTAGCTCATGAGCCGAAACACACAGATAACATAGTAAGGAATGTTTCTCTGCTAAGAACATAATATCCTTGCCGATCCAGAGCTCCATGTTCCCCATAACAAAAAGCTGTCCCTGCTGCCTTTGCTAGAATAACTATGTTTAGACTGAATGAAGACTTGTCATAACGTGTCATAATTGTCATATTTGTCAATCACTGAACCCTATCCTGTATGATATGTATGTGGGCGGGTCGAATTGCCTTAACAAAGGATATGTCTAATGTATATATATACCTGCTTGAGCGCTGTTCGCTCTCTCTCGCATCTCACGGTGTTTGGGAACACACGTCGTGAGGCGTTGAGACCCAGTCGGCCGACTGAGAAAACTATGAAATAAACCAGACTTTTTTGGAAAACAAACCTTGCGTCTGACGTGTCATTATAGTATATGGTTGTTGTGCCTTAGTTTCCATATGCGGTCTTTATGGCCTAGCAGAATTGCGCTTTTCTTTGTCTGCCTTTCACTTCGGACGCCTGGGCAAGAGACGCCTTGATCTAAGAGTTAAGATCAGGAAGGAAGAGGCAGAGCTAAGAATGTGGGTGGTGCTTAGGTCAGGTGACCTAGATCCACTGCACATGCTCCCCATATGCAAGGGAAAAGAAGCTGGAGGGCTCCTTAAGTAGAAAAAAAGAGCATCAACCAGGAAGGTAACAGGTGGGCGGGGCTTGCTAAGAGGGAAAAAAGAGCTGCAACCTGTAAGGCATCAGGTGGGTGGGGCTTAGGCCAGGTTAGCTAGATCCACTTGCCCCTTCTCCCCATCTGCAAAGAAAAAGAGGCTGGAGTGCTCCTTAAGTAGGGAAAAAGAGCGGCAACAAGGAAGGCACCAGGTGAGCGTGGCTTGCTAAGTGGGGAAAAAGATCAGCATCCTGGAAGGCACCAGGTCGGCGGGCCTAAGGCCAGGTGACCTAGATGCACTTGCACCTGCTCCCCAACTGGATGTGGTTGTGTTGGAAAGTATTGTTGTGGTAGGTGTGACCACTTAGTACTGTTCATGTGCACATTGGGTGCACCTGGATGGATTGGGTGCACCTGTGGCCCTATTTCCTTCAGCTGTGTCCATATACCGGCTGCTCTGAGGTGGTGGTATCTCCAGCTTGGTTTTGCCCATATTTCCAGAAAATATCTGCCTGTATTACCGGCAAATCTTTGCTCGTAATTTGCCGGTGATACCATTGTGTGTCATACATTTGTTTGTAATATAAATGATATGATTTGATACATGCTAAAGGTAGTGTGTTTCATGCCAGGGATACATTATTTTAAGTAGGCAAATTTATTATGGTGTAACCAGGGCAGATAGTTCTGAGAGGAGTGCCATTAGAGCCAGAAGTCTTTCTTTATGGGGTACGCATTTTGTTAACATGGCTTCCCGGCTTAATGGGAAAGCTTATGAGGATACCTGATGAATTTTTGTTCAGGGCACAGATACCAATTGAAGTGGGAGAATGGGAGAACAAGCTCCCTCCAATCTCATTGCGACCATGGCCTAGAGGATCGCGGCCCAGGCACCCACCACGAGATGAGTTTGCCTATCTACCAGATGACAAAATACCCTGGTTCAAGAACATAAGGATATGCCCACCAGCCTGTCCCACTCAAGCCGACACCTGCGGCATGGATGAACTCGACTAAGACATAAGCAACGAGCACCCACATCATTAGAGATGCCACAACGACCTAGCCAACTGCCAAGAACACACGTGCCACCATGCACACCGGTCACTCACGCACCAGCCTACACGAAGAACATATTCAGTGCTATGACGTAGGTGACAGATACACCCACTGACGCGCATCTTTGTCATTTTTCACATAGGCCCCTTTATAGTAATGCAGAAACGCAAGACGCCTGAAGGACTCGTGTATACGCTTGCTGACGCTTCTCCCACCTCTCGCATCGTGATGAGAATATAATGTAGACATAATATTGCTTATGACGCCATGTCAAACAGCGACATAGGTACCATGGATTATGCATCCCCACCCATGAACTAGGCCCAAGTAGGCCGCAAGCAAAAGCCGCCATGAACACTGTATGAGCAAGAGTACAAGTGCTGATCATGCAAAACAAGCCCAGCGAGAGCTCATAGCCAAGGGCGCGATGTTGCAACTCGTATGCTACCAGCCGGCGCCAAGGTCACACCTGTAAGCAAAGCCAAGCACACAGAAGCGAAATACAACTTTAAATGTGCAGAATTCCGCTCCAGCTACGGTCTCTCCACACGTGACCAAGCCGATCTGACAAGGTGCCAGACCCACGAGACAGAAGTCGCCTGGGTCCCACGTCTGGGACATAGGTTGCAACAGCGAAATGGCAAGATGGACACCTAAGGCGATGGGAATGGCCTGCTCTCAAGCCTATGAGCAAACCCGCACATTGTCTGCACAAACACATAGTTGCACATTGTTGCTAGTGACAGGTACACCGTGAGCTGGGAACGACGATGGTCCCAGGCTTGGGGGCTCGCGAGAGGACCAATCAGAACATGGGGGGACTCATCACTGACGCCACTAACATTAGCCAATCATCAGGGGTCTTCGTGTAACAATTTTCAAGTATCTAATAGAAGGGACAGCCCAAGTATACCACCTGACTCATCCTTAACCACTTATATTCTTCTCTTTATGTATCCTATACTAACCCTACCACTCGAGGAACCAATCCGAAGTGGCAATAGGTTTTTCGCTAACTTTCCCAGGTGATGCAAGTAGCGCGTCATACTGCTGTAAAAAGGGCCTGAGAGCCTCACGAATTTTGAGAGTCTGGACGGACGCGTACGATCCTAGACCCATCCCTGCCGTTGTTATAATAAACAGCAGAACCACCTTGTGTCTCATACTCATTTTTGGGAAGCATGGGAGGAGTTGGGGCCTCCCAGCCCGGAGGTCTGCGGGCGGCTCAGCCGACCGCGGGATAATCACCCCGACACAATGGATAAAGAGGGGGGACAGATTTTTCCCTTACAGCTGCAGGCAGCCAAAATACGAGGGGAATTTTGCCATGCTCGAATGTTGATATGATATGATAGTTTATTTATATAGTGCCTATGCACAATGTGTTTCAAAGTGCTTCAGGGCAAGGGATGGAACAAGGGAAAATACAATGACATTCTTACAGGCCATGAACAGTAAGGATGTGAAATTAACTATCGTACTCGGCCTGACGACATTTGCAAGAGCTAAGACATAGATAAGGAAGGGAGGGGGAGAGAAATGGAAACTGTCAGGCGACTACCGTACTAGGCTGATGACATTTCTGGTTGAGCCGGAGAAAAATAAAAGGTGTGGGAGAGGAGTTCAGAAAGGGAGGGGAGGAAAAAAACATGCGACTATCGTACTAGGCCTGAGGACATTTCAGATAGTGGAGGAGGGGGCGGGAGACAAGTAAATGGAGGGGAGGAGACAGACAAGGTTTCTATAATACTAGGCCCATCAACAATTCTGATAGATTATGTGCATAGAAGAAAGTAAAGGGAGGAGGGGAGGAGATAGGAAAAGGGAGAAAGGGAGAGGAGGAGAGAACAGATAGTAAGCAGTCAAAAAGAGAGGAGAAGCAAGTGGGGAGAGTGAATACAATTAAAGAAGTCAGTAGTAACACATATTATTGCAAGCCAGGATTGAAGATGAAGATGGGAACAGCATGATTCAGGGCCACCATGAGTAGCGGATGCAAAGGAAGTCCAGCATGAGAGTTGAGAAAGGGTGACGCACCGTGAATTGCAGAAGTCCATAAAGTCAAATCCAGCATTGTCCACCAGACGGTGATGGTGAAACCAGAATGTATCAAGACAGACTCCTGTAGAAGTAGGCTGGAGGGGGGCGAGGGGGAGAAGGGTAGAAGAATCAAGCAAAACAGGCTACACCTGCATGCAAGAAGGGAGGGGGGCAAAAGAAACCATCATAGGTGGAGGCAGAGGGAGTAAACACATGTTGGTGCATTCTTACCGGCTGCCTGACCTGGGTCCTACTGGTCCGAACAGGTCCAAATAGGAAATGTCCTTTTCTTCATCAGCCCTTTGCTTCGGACACCCAGACAAGAGATGCCCTTGATCTAAGAGTTAAGAGCAGGAAGGAAGATGCAGGGCTAGGAAAGTGGGCAGGGTTTAGGCCAGGTGACCTAGATCCACTTGCATCTGCGCCCCATCTGCAAAGGAAAAGCGGCTGGAGGGCTCCGTAAGTAGGGAAAAAGAGCGGCAACCAGGAAGGCACCATGTGGGTGGGGCTTGCTAAGTGGGGAAAAGGAGCAGCAAACTGGCAGGTGTCAGGTGGGCGGGGTTTAGGCCAGGTGATCTAGATCCACTTGCACCTGCTCTCCATCTGCAAAGGAAAAGAGGTTGGAGGGCTCCATAAGTAGGGAAAAAGAGTAGCAATCAGAAAGGCACCAGGTGGGTGGGGCTTGATAAGTGGGGAAAAAAGACCAGCAACCTGCAAGGTGCCAGGTGGGTGGGGCTTATGCCAGGTGACCTAGATCCACTTGTCCCTGCTCCCCATCTGCCAAGGAAAAGAGGCTGGAGGACTCCTTAAGTAGGGAAAAAGAGTGGCAACCAGGAAAGCACCAGGTGGGCGGGGCTTGCTAAGTGGGGGAAAAAGAGCAGCAACCTAGAAGGTCCCAGGTGAGCAGGGCTTAGGCCAGGTGACCTAGATCCACTTGCAGCTGCTCCCCATCTGCAAAGGAAAAGAGGCTGGAGGGCTCCTTAAGTAGGGAAAAAGAGCTGCAACCAGGAAGGCACCAGGTGGGTGGGGCTTGCTAAGTGAGGAAAAAGAGCAGCAACCTGGAAGGTGCCAGGTTGGTGGGGCTTAGGCCAGGTGACCTAGATCCACTTGCACCTGCGCCCCATCTGCAAATGAAAAGAAGCTGGAGGGCTCCTTATGAAATGAAAAGACCGACCTTGGAAATGCAGCAGTGGATTGCAGACAATTAGCAGTACCCCTTGTCCTGCCTGCCTCTCAGTTCTTCCAAAAGAAACCAAATAACAAAGAAGCAGGGAATCCAAGGAAACCCTCTGGGGAAGAAACCCATGTAGAATGGAGTTGTAGTGGAAAACATGAATCTACAGGGCTCGTCTTAGCAGACGTCTGCATCGCGAGTTTACATCAAACTGCTTTCATGATCCTTCATATGTGGATCAGGAGCTAATTCTCAGAAGGATTTCTCTCTCGCTCGAGCACGCTGATGTTAATGACAGAAAGAGCGTACATGCAAGTAGTGACTGTGCAGGGCTTCTAAGTTGATTATGATATTTGGGTAGACGTACCAGAGAGAAGTATCAGTAGGGCTGATGTGCGAGTGTGAAATAGAAAGCTTGATGCTGTAATAATGGTTGTGTGATTCTATAGGAAAAGATAAGAATTAGAAAAGATCAGAAACAGAGGCCGAGACAGAAAGAGAAGCTGTACAATATAACACACTTACAGAGCGTCTTGCTCGAAAGTAGCGACGCACTGTTGTCCTGGCAATACCTGCACATAACACGTTCTGGGGAGCAAAAACATGCGGAATGTGCAATAAATAGACTGCTGCATGGCACACTCTGTGTCATCTTGAGGGAACTGCAGAACAAAGGACCCACACGCGTCCAACGATTATGACAGTGTGCCAATGCTTATGACAGTGTGCCAATATTGCTGGCACAGGTTTTTGGCATTGCCGTTATTTCCATTGCCGTATTACTGGTGCCCGTAATTCCAGATAAACTGGTATTGTTGCCCGTAATTCCAGCAACTGTGTTCTGTAAAACTCATACTTTTACAGACCAATAAAAGTGCAGTAAAGAGTATTACCGGCACGTTTACCATTTAATGGCAAAGTTGTAATGAGGGCAAATGTGCCTGCTCAAGTGCTTTTGGAAAATGACCTAGCTGATTTGGGGTTGGTTTCTGATGGGCCACCACTGGCTGCTGCTTCAGTCATCAGGTCACAGGCCTAGAAGGGTCTGGCTGATTCAGTTACACAAGCCAAAGCAGGAAACCCAGGACAAGAAGAAATAACAAGAAGGCCACCTCTGTGAAGGAGTCCCCTTCTCTACTTGCAGTGTCAGCAGCAAACATTGTGGTCCAAACATCTGAGTGACTAGGCCCAGTGATGACCCTAGCCTCAACACCTGAGGGAAAACTGCCAGAGGACCTTCCTCAGGGAGAGGTACTCACCCCAGAGGATCACCCGGACCTTCAATGCCTGCTGGTTGAAGGTGGGCCCTCTAAGGGGTATCTCTGTAAGGGTAAGAGAGAATGCCACTCTCTTGAGGGTCTGAAGAAACAGGCCCGGGCCCAAGTACAAGGTGAAGTGCCAAGTTCTTTTAACATTTATTGGGGGGTGAGCTCCTTTATAGTGAGCCCATTGAGCCAGAACCTGATTCAGTTAAAAGGTTGGTTATACCCAAGGATTACAGGCCCTTTCTTCTGCAGTTGGCCCATGAGGTGCCCCTAGATGGTTATTGTGGCATTAGGAAGACCAGGCAAAGGCTCCCAGTCCACACTTACTGGCCCAGAATGTGTTTAGAAGTGTAAGCCTTCTGCGAGACCGGCCCCACTTGTCAGGTATTTGGCAAGACTGAAGACAGTGTCCTTGCCCAACTGCAGACTTTGCCAGTGGTTGGCACACCATTTGAGAGGGTAGGCATCAACAGTGTGAGTCCCGTAGACCCTCCTATATCAGGTGGGCACAGGTTCATCCTGGTACCGGTTGATCATGCAAACCAGGTACCATGAGACTATACCTCTTCATGCCATAACTGCCATTTTCACCAGAGTGGGTTTCCCTAACGAGGTAAACCCTGTCAGGGGATCCAACTTACACCATCCATAATTATTAAGGCCATGATAGGCCTTAAATACACCTCTCCATTTGATGCAATGCCTTTAGCTATCTTACAGGGGATCGTTAAGCACATTGCCCCCTGGCTTTGTACAGTGGTTAATCACTCTTGTGTCATCGGTCCCATACCAGCAGACTTGAAGCAATCTCGGGTTATACCTCTGTTAAAGTCCCAGTTTCTGGATCCATTTCAATCAGGTTTTTATCCTGGCTGGGACACAGAAAGTGTCCTGGTTTCTATCATGGATGACCTGACCAGATTGGTGGACCATGGAGGGACGGGGGCTCTGAGTTTGTTAGACCACTCAGCAGTTTTCAATACTGTAGATCACCCCACTCTGCTGCTCTGTCTCTCTCTGGTCGGCCCCTCTGGTCAGGTTCATGCCTGGATTTCATCATTTTTGATGGATAGGTCACAAGATATTTCTTTGGGTTTGTTTCTTTTCTGTGCTCATAAACTGTTTTGTGGGGTTCCTCTGGGTTCTGCTTTGTCCCCTGCACGTTTTAATATCTGTATGCAACCTCTGTTGCTCTTCATCCGTTCTCATGGCTTCTGTGCATACTCTTATGCTGATGACACCGAAATGATTGTCCAGCTGGATCTTGCCAAGCCGGACACGGCATCTCAGCTGCAGGCATGTCTGGCAGCCGTTAGTGATAGGACGAGAAGAAACTGGCTGAAGCTCAATGGAGACAAACCAGAGTGGTGGGTTCTTCTGCTTCTTCGTGGGGCTCCTCTTCTTCCACTTCCTCTTCGTGGCTTTTTTCTTCTGCTTTTTGGCCTTCCGAGCTTGGTTCCTGTCCGCTACCTGTTCCGGTAGTCAGGAATCTGGGGTTTTCATTTTCCCTGTCTGCCACAGCGCAAGGTAATTCGCTATGCAAGTCTAGTTACTTCCGTCTTAAAGTATTAAAGAAAGTTCTGCCCTTTCTTCCGTTGAATCTTCGCCCATTGGTGGTGTCCGTATTGATACTGAGCAGTCTTGATTACTGCAACTTGTTGTTTTTAGACCAGCCAGCCTATATCATCCACCGACTCCAGCTGTTGCAAAACTCAGCTGCTCGGGCTGCTACCAGCACGGCTTACAGAATACATATTGCCAAAGTTCTGTGCTCCCTACAATTGGTGGCTACGGATCCAGAAGCGGATTGTATCATTCAGTGTGCTTTCTATTTAGTGGGACTGGAATTTCTCCAGGAGAAGTTTCAACACTATCTGCCGGTCAGCTCTTTGCGATCTGAAACAGCGCAACTGCTGGTAACTCCCCGGTTTCAGCATACCCAAATAGGTGGTCGCTCCTTCTCAGTTGCAGTGGTTCAACTGTGGAATGCCTTGCCCTTTTTGCTACAGGCTACCTCTGATCATTCAGCTTCTGTCGCTTGCTCAAAACCTTATTGTTCTAAGTTCTTTTTCCCCTGATGTCCTCTGGTGGCATGATGCTCTCTGCGAATGTACGCTTTTTCAAATTGATTAACATAACACAAAATAGCATGTTGGGTGCTTTGGAAGAGCCCCTAAGAAGGAAATGGGACCTTCTATTACCAGCCCCTTTGAGCTTCTCTTTGGACATCCAGTGGGGGGGGCCCCTTCCCTTAGTTAGCGAAAGCTTGGAAGTAACCTCTCAAGGTCCTGCGAAGCAAGTAGGGGACTATGTGTTAGGCTCAGGAGGTGGATGGCACAGATGATGGCACAGACATCAGCAAATCTCAAGACCAGCCAGGAACTGGACAAGTACTGGCATGACATTAAAGCCCCAAAGCTGGACTGGACTCCTGGACAGGAGATCTTTGTGATGGAGCCGACCAAGCTTCGAGCTTTGGCAGATAAGTGAACTGGACCCTACAGGATAATCTCCAAGATGGGCAAAGTCAACTATCTGGTTGACATGGGTACCCCCCGGGTATCCCTCCATGTCTACCATTTTAACAGGCTCAAGCCATACCACTAACGAGAGGATGTCTCATGCCTTCTACTAGCTTCATGGCAACAAGAGGAGAAGAATGAGCGTCTTCCTGGCTTGCTAGATAGCATAACTCAGTGGAGGGAGTGCATATCTCTCCTGATCTGACATCAGAGCAGCAGAGGGACTGCAGGGGTTTGCTACAGCAGTATGCCCTTCTGTTTTCATTGGTGCCAGGCTTCACCCCATGGTGCAGGAATTAAATTGACACTGGTGACAGTCTATCAGTCAAAATCAAAAATCGGATACTACAAGGTCTCAGACACTGTAAAGGACCCCATCCACGCAGAGTTCGACAAGATGTTGGATTTATGTGTAATTGAATCCTCAACCGGTCCATGGTCCAGCTCTGTGGTCTCTGTTCCCAAGGCCATTTCCCAGGCAGGCACCAACCAACAGTTGGAGGTTATGTGTGGACTACAGAGGAGTCAATGCAGTCACCAAGACGGATGGTCACCCATTGCCCAGGGTTGGTGAGCTTGTGGACACCATAGGTGCTGCTAAGCTTGTAAGCACCCTTGACCTCACACTAGGCTATTGGAAAATAGCTCTGACTGACAAGGTCAAGGACAAAACAGCTTTCTCAATCTCTGGAGGGTTTTATTAGCTTAGAGCCATGTCTTTTGGGTTGAAGAATGCCACTGCCACCTTCCAGTTGCCTTTGGGGTGGCCTATCTAGATGACATTGCTGTCTACAGTTCCACTTGAAAGAGCATTGTACTCAATAGGATAAGGTGTTGCAGGTCATGGTTTAGTAAAGTTTGATGCCTTTGGCCTTTTAGACCTTACCTTACTGGGTCTACCTTCAAGGTCCAAACTGATCGTATGTCCTTAAAGTGGCTTATGCAGATGAAGGGTGAAAACACTAAACTTCTCAGATGGTCCATCACCTGAGCTAGACTTCACCATTGAGCATAGACCAGGGAAGAGCCATGATAATGCAGATGGCTATTTGCAAAGGTTTGTTGACCATCTGGATAAGGGTGACAATCTTGAGGGAGATTAGTTCCCTTTAACCTCAGTCTGGGGGGAGAATGTGATGCTGGAAATGCTTTTGGAGGGAGAGGGCTCCCTCATCCTTGCCCTATCACTTCCCTGGGTGTGTTTTCTGTCTGTTATCTGCACAGGAGTCCAGTCTGGACTCCTGACAGTGCAGCTCTTCATTTTGACCTTTTGGTGAAAAGTACCTATGGGATGCCCTTAGGGCACCCATGAGTTGGGGTTACACCCGTGTACCCCTAGTTTATGTTATTGGGCACATGTGTGTTGCCCACAAAACAGGGTATGGGCTTATGGCAGCTACATGCTGACTTGATAGTGGCCCTGGGTATCTTCCATTTCTGGAATATCCATTCCCTGGCATAGGAATCAATTGATTCATACACAAAGGCTTGCCAATGTTGCCTCTTGGTTTCTTTTGCCTTTACCCTTTGTTTCGCCAAGTCCAGAGATGTCCTGGATCTGTTCCCTAACCTGGAATGACTGGTGGGTGGAAGGACCATATATGACTCACTAGAGCCTTCCTTGTGACTGCTTGTTGTGGGTACACCCTTTGGGTGGTACCGGTTTGAATGGAGTATGGAATTAATTCACATTCTGTGTGGTCGGTGTCTGGTTTTGGTTGTGAGGCACAATGCCTGGCTAGCACCGACTGAAACTGGAATGAATTCAGTGTGTTGTATGAAAGTGTGGGGAGTTGCCCCTAATCCACATCCTGTGTTGTGGGTGTCTGGTTTTGGGTGAATGGCCGGAATTCCTGTGAGCCTAATTTGGTGCTGCCTGTATGAATGCACTTGTGGTTGATTAACTGGCTGGGCCTGGCTCATGTTGACTGAATGGGACATTTTTAGTACAGCAAGGGACTCCACACTCACCTCCTTGTCAGAAGCTGAAATTCAAAACCGAAGCAAGAAGCTGAAGTGTCAAAAAGCTGGGGTCCTGGAATCCAGCTGAAGGACAAAGTTTTGCTGCTGAAAGTCTTCAAGAAATCCAAAGGCTGATTTGCTTATTTAAGGACTGAAACAGAGAGGACCTTGATAGGCAACCTTGTCCCGTAGCTATGATGGACATTGTGCAACTGCTGCTCTTCACCTCAAGTGTCCTGGAAGCCAGTCATGTGTGCTTGCCGTCCAGAGAAGGGATTTTCATAGGTCCAGAAGAGGAGTGCCTGGACATCTTGAATGCAAGAAGTTCACTTGTGTAACCCATGATCTGGAGGAGTGTTTGTGACCGCTGGAAGCCAAGCTGCTGTGTATTGCCTGGAAGAGTGCTACTCTGGCATAGTGCTGCCAGACACCCAGAGCTACCAAAATTCTGAGTAACTGAAGAAATCTCCAAGTGGCATTGTAACCATGACATCTGTCTAGTGGATCTAGGGTCACTGCTTGCTGAGGAGTGCCAGCTAGTGGGGTTACCACCATCAATCCATGAACAAAGTGCCCTGAGGGTCCACACTTGATAAGGGTCTGCAGTCCAGTCCAGTGCTCATCTCCAAGTTGCCAAAAGCCACCCTGTCATCTGTGCTGCAGCTGCAGCATCGAAGAACCGAAAGGTGGCTGACCACAAAATACTGAAAGCAGTCACCTGCTACTGCCAGTTCACCTGTCACCATCAACAGTCACTGACACATTCTCAGGGTGTTGGTATGGGCAAGCTGGATTGACTGATTGCATCATTGAAGGCCATCATGGATGTGGCTTTACTATGTGTGTTCCACTGGAGTTCTTATTAATGTTAAGTTTGTTTATTTTACCTGGTTGCGTGTGTCCTGTCCCCATGCCCTTTGGCCTGCTAAGGGAATGGCTGATGCATGTGGAGGAGGACAGAAACCCTCCTGCACCTCTACTACAACACCACAACATATAGCAATATTATTCAGGACACAACATGCCACAATGATTTTGCATACTACATGGGATGCATATAGCAATACACCACCTAAGTTGTCAAGGGAGTGAAAGCGTGACTTAAGTACTCTGAATGTGCACTTCACTATGCCTCTATGTGTCTATGTGTGCTGTGTTGTAGTGCACCTCACTTGGGTTGGCTGGATTCATGATGTGTGTCAAAAGGAATGGTGACATTGGGTAAGCACTGTCCCCTGCAAAGGAGTGCATGGTTATTTATTGCATCTATTGTTCTTTGTTGTGTTTCTGTGTGTCATGTGACTGCTTGGGTGTGCATGACAGTTGATACTTACAGGCCAGGTGTTTCCAAAGTTACCCTATGCAAGGGCCTTGTATATGGGGGAATGCCAGAAGATGTAGCTATCTTGTGTGCACCCTGGGTAATTGGTTTTCACATGCATGAAGTATACCTTGGCATCAAGGATCACCTGCACATTGATGGAATGGCATTGTTTCCTGTTGCGATAAATGGGCTCTGTGTCTCGGGGGAGTTGCAGCACTACCGGGGTGCAGACAATGACTCCCAGGGGCTGAAGAAAGTGTGCACATGCATAGCATTCCTGGCAAACTCTCTACCTTAACTGAATTATGAGTGGCATGGGAATTTCCTATGTACACGTGATAGGATACAGTGCAAAACCTGCTGGAGGCACCTTGATTGTGTAGACTGTGATATACCCCCCACAATGGCTGTGGTATGCTAGAATTATACTGTTGTCAGGAAGTACAGGGCTAATAGCACTTTGACCAGGGGTGGCACAGATTTTCATTGTGGTTGCATTTCACTTTTTTGCATGAGCGTTATTTTATTTTATTTGTACATATATAGCAGTGCACAAAGGCCATGGGCATCTAGGCGCTAGTTACAGCATACATAGTCAAAAAGAACAGTAGTCCAGGGCATGCGACGAGTAACAGGTGGCGGTAAGATTGCGGGATAGTCATTCTCCACTGGAATCCCAACGATTGCACAGTAGCTTCTGTTAATAGGTTTTTTGTAGCGCTTGATGGGGCATGTTTGTTGTTTGCACTGTGCTTCCTACCCACGCCCATGTTCTTACTCATTTTCCTCGTTTAATGAGGATTTCGCATGTTCATACCCTTTGCACAATGTCAACAATCAGTTAAATAAAGTATTAAAGTTACAAATCTTTCCAACTACCTTGTTCTCATATTAGTAAGATGTAGAGCTCATCGTGTAAAATGATATATTGTAATCACAAACTATACACATTCTCAAGTTTCTATTTGGGGCACTCATTATAAAACAGAAATAATTATTTATCATCAGTCAGACACCTCACACACTGTCCATTACATAAAATATGTTTTCAATGTAGGAGAGCAAATTACCATTAAAGACAGATTTCCATGGATTTTAAAAGATACCTATATAATTGTATTTAAAAGGCCAATAGCAATATCATAATGTAAGAAAACGTGGTTAGCCTTTTAGTGCTCTGCCTTCATATAGCTAGTGCTTAAGGAACTGAAAGCTGGCTTGCTTTCTTCTAATGTGCAAAAAAACACATGCATCCCCTCTATGGTTGTAGCACTACAAAAAACCACATAAATGTGCATATAATGTCCAAACACACAAGACCCTGCTACCTTTCTGTTAAAACATGATGATCTTTATTTTAACCCCAAAGTGCAATACACAAATTAAAATTATCAAAAACATTTTTCTGCTGTAAACTCACATGACAGACAAGTGTGAATGAGCCACTCACCCTCCTGGGTGGATAAGCGCCACACGTTCCGCCTGTCTAACAGTTAACAATCCACATTTCTTCCAAACACCCTGGATTATATTTAAAAACAAACAAGCCATCTAGCGCAACAGGCTCCTCGGTGGTGGCACTACCATAATGTATTAACAGCATGTGAGTATACTTTCCTCAATGACTGGCAATGTTCATTTTGATACCCAGAATTTTGAACAA
This sequence comes from Ambystoma mexicanum, assembly GCF_040938575.1. Lineage (NCBI taxonomy): Eukaryota > Metazoa > Chordata > Amphibia > Caudata > Ambystomatidae > Ambystoma > Ambystoma mexicanum. The sequence continues at coordinate 1,384,147,873 of NC_090937.1, read as the reverse complement.
GCACATACAAGTATGTATTTTATAACATGCAAAGTGAAAGAACTTTTAATTGGTAATGTATTTCAAAATCAATGTACTTAAAGCTTACACAATTGAAGATTTTGCTTTTCAAAGTTTGGCTTTTTTAATTAAACTAATTTTAAAATGTTCTCACTAATATTAGAGACCAGGGAAAGCTGTATGAGGCTGTCATACAAATTAAATACACATATAGCAGACTTTAAACATTAAAATCTGTAACATAATACAAACATAATATAAAACATGTAAAATAACAATGTATTAATAACATTTAAGTATACGTTTATAAACTTCCTCATTTTCTGATGATTTTTGTTATGAAACCCAGAAACATTTTGAACTAGTACATGCAAGAGCAAAAATTACTACCTCTGCCTTTTCGTGCGTAAGTTACGATAACACTCACTTAGTTGTACGTGCAGTGCAAGTAACGTCCAAATCGGCATATTTACAAAGTAAGAAACAGAACTCTGCCGCATTGCACACTCTGCACAAAATCAGAAGTAGGTCGAGCTTGATTCACTAACATAAAGCATGTATGACCAAAAATACCCATGTAACATTTGTTGGTGGAACTCACGCCAGTGTAAGTGAACACAGTTAGGAAAACCTAAGACAAATATGATGGCTATCTGCACATACCACCTGTGAATGTTTCAAACGTACATTCACGCACTTTGCCAAACATCCCTGCCATCACTGCAGCAACAACAAACATTACCTGCATCGTGCACCATACTTACACCACCAACTGCATGGTTTAACTTACAATTCTATATATATATATTCAAATAGGTACAAAAAAATGTTTTCCTAGTCCAATATTCACATCCTACTCCACTAATAGGAATGTCGATATATGTCATGATATATTAACTTACAATTCTCCATAAACATCTCCAAACATCTGCTTTCGCTTAGTAAATACCTCCAATCTTACACCTTTTTGGCATCACAGTCGCCAAGAAACACCACGCACCCGGGACACCGAGAAAAACATGTCACTCCTACCGATTCCCCTCAGTCGATGGATACACCCACTGACATGCACACAATAAACCGACACACACACACTGAAAAGCCCACAATTCCCTGGACACACCTGCAGAAACACTAATACCACATGGCCAAGAAAGTCAGAATGAATGCAGAAAGCACACCACTGATGCATGCTCTGGGAGACAGTAGTCAGTGCCAGAGAAGGTATTTAAACCTTGCAGAGTCTGAAAGACACTGCTGTGGCACTGCACTGAGGGTGCTGTGTGACACACAGAGAAAGATGATGCCTAAGGAGTTGTTTTAAAACTCCATATCCAAATAACACAAAAGTAAAACACACATCAAAATACATGGAAGAGTGGGAAAAAAGGCTCACACTCTACTCAGGTAAAGATTAAATCCTAGAAATCAAGCAAAGTTGCTGGGGGTCTCAAAAGGTAAGGGAAATTAGCACATTCTTGAGAATTCTCCCTAACACTCTTCCCCCCAGACTAAGGGACAGGAGGATTTAATCTACATCTGGAGGAATCTCCTTACTCCAGTCGGTCAAACATCCCGGAGAGACCATCAGCATTTTGGTGGTGATACCCACACCTGTGTTCAATGGTAAAATCAAACCCTTGCAGGCTGATTGACCATCTCAGTAGTTTAGGGTTTTTCCCTTTCATTTGCATCAACCATCTCAAGGGTTGGTGGTCAGTCTGAATCACAAAAGTATGATCTAAACTTCTTCAGTGACCACACAATAGCAAAGCACTCACGCTCAATGGTTGCCCACCTTGTCTCAGGTTCCTTTAGCTTCCTGCTGATAAAGCAAACAGGGTGTTCCCTACCTTTCTCATCCAGCTGACTCAGAACTGCACCTATACCTGTATTTGAAGCATATGTCTGCACAATGACGGTTTGGTTATAGCCAGGAGCTCTTAGGACTGGAACTTGACAAAGAGCTTTCTTTAAGCCTTCAAATGCTTGAGTGCATTCCTCACTCCACCTGACCTTTTTAGAAAATGTGGGTGAGGAGACTTCATTCAAGGGAGAAGCTTTGGTCCCATAGTTCTCTATGAAGTTCCTATAGTAACCAGTGAGGCCTAGAATGCTCTCACCTGGGTTTAAGTAGTAGGGCTAGCCCAGTTTTGTACAGCTTGTACTTTGCTATGCACTGGCCTGATTTCACCTCCTCCTACCGGTACCAAGGTAGACCACTTTGCTCTTACCTATTTGACTTTTACTTGCATTTATGGTCAGATGGGCTTGCTCAAGAGCCTGAAAAACATATCCTAAGTGGTCAACATTTTCTTTCCAAGTAGGACTGAACACTGCAATGTCATCCAAGTATGCCATGCAGAAGTCCTCGATCCCATTCAGAACTTGATTAACCACCCTTTGGAATGTAGCAGGTGCATTCTATAGTCCAAAAGGCATTACCTTAAACTGGTAGAGGCCTGCTGGCATTGAGAATGCAGTTTTCTCCTTGGCATGCTCTGTCAGGGCTATTTGCCAATAGCCTGAAGTGACATCAAATGTACTGAGGCACTTGGCTGAACCAAGTTTGTCCACCAGTTCATCTGTCCTTGGTAAAGGGTGGGCATCAGTCTTTGAGACTGCATTGAGATCTCTGAAGTCCACATAGAATCTCAAATCCTTGGATCCTGCCTTTGGCACTAGTACAACTGGACTAGACTATGGACTTGTAGATGACTCTATTACCCGAGATCCAGCATCTTGTTGACTTCGTCCTTTATGTGGGTTCTTACATGGTCTGACATCCTGTAACCTCTGCTTTACACAGGTTAACAGTCACCAGTTTGAATATCATGCTGGCCCCAAGGGGTCAAGCCTGGTGATTGTGAAAACAGGGAGGCAAACTGATTTAACAGAAACGTGCACTCCTCCTGTTGTTCTGGTGTCAGATTAGAAGAATGATTGACTCCTTCTATCTTCTCATCTAAAGGCGGGCCTCTGATTAGGTCAGGTAGAGGTTCACTCTCCTCCTCCTCTTGAGCTGTAGCTAGAAGCAAAGCTCCCACTTCTGTTCTTGAGACATAAGCCTTTAGACGATTGGTGTCAAAGACTCTGGGAGCCTCCTTAGGATTGCCTAAATCCACCAGATAGTTGACCTCTCCAAGTTTTCCCACAACCTTCTAGGGTCCTATTCACTTGTGCTGTAAGGCCCTCTGCCTTGTAGGAACCATAACTAAAACTTGCTGGTTTTGAGTAAACTCTACCATGTTGGCCTTCTGGTCATGCTAATGTTTGACCAGAGCCATACCTGCTTTTAAGTTATCGGATACTTCTGCCATCATATGTGACATTCTCCTCTGGAGACCTATCACATAGTCAGTGAATCTCACTGGCTTGTGGGAAGGAGAATGTTCCAAACCATCCTTAATTAGGGCCAAGGGACCTCTAACTGGATGGCCATAGAGAAACTCAAAGGGACTAAATCCAACTCCCTCCTGAGGGACCCCTCTATAAGCAAATAGAAGACATAGCAGTGGAAGGTCACACTTTCTCCTAAGTGGTTCCTCTAGAGTACCTATCATGCTCTTCATTGTACGGTTGAACCTCTCTACCAATCCATTTGTTTGAGGATGGTAGGCAGTTGAGAACTTGTAAGTTACTCGACAGTTCTTCCCCATGGCCTGCATGTAGTGGGACATAAAATTAGATCCCCTGCCAGAGATAACTTCCTTAGGAAAACTTACCCTGGTAATAATACCAAGTAGGGCTTTAGCCACAGCCTGAGCTGTAACAGTCCTCATAGGTGTGGCTTCAGGATACCTAGTAGCATGTTCTACTACAACCAGGATAAACCTGTTTCCTGAAGATGTTGGATGGTCTAAGGGACCAACAATGTTGATTCCTACCCTCTCAAAAGGGACTCCCACTACAGGGAGAGGCAACAAGCGTGCCACATTCTTGGCTACAATCTTGCCAGAGTTTTGGCAAGTGTGACAGCTCCTACAGAATATATCTACATCAGACCCCAATTTAGGCCAGTAGAAATACAAAGAGAGCCTTTCCTTGGTCTTCTTGAAACTGAAGTGACCAGCCAAAGGTATCTCATGGGCTAACTGTAGGTACTGGAGTCTGCTTTCTAGGGGCTCTACAAGTCTTCTGTAGTCCCCTGGGATAGACTCAGTCGGTTCACTGTAGAAGAGGCCATCTTCCCAGTACAACCTATGATTCCCTGGCTGCTTCCCTGGCTCTTGCCCATCCAGCTGGGAAGCTGCCTGTTGGGTAGGACACTCTCTTTCACCTCTGCTGAAGTCTGCCCTACAGGATCCACCTTCTGCCAGTAAAGACTGCAGCTCAGGATGGTCTGAAGGATCCAGATCTCCAACAGGAGCAAGGTCCTCTTCCAGATCTGATCCCTCAGCAGCTGATTCAACCACACAGGGTTGTTTCACACACTCAACCTCAGTTGGTGGAGGAGTCACAGGTGTGACTTTGGACAGTCCTCTCAGGTATGTCCTTGTTGGTAGCACAGGAGTGCTGGCTGGTTTCTTCCTGCAGGTTTTAGGTTTCCCCTTTTCCTCCTTCTTTTTTTGAATTTGCAGTCAGTAAGTCCTGTGGACTGGGAATGGACTGGGAGTTATAGTTTCCTCTATAATCTCCTCTTGAGAGCCTTTTAAAGTACTCTCTCTGGCCTTCCAAGTCTGCTCCTGTTTCCTTTTGTTGGGAGGGCTGGGAGTACTTGATACAACTCCAAGAGTTTTTAAGTCATTCCCCAACAGGACTCTCCCAGGTACTTAACTCTGCACACTTATAGGTATCTTGGCAGTCATGTCAACGCACTGGATGAGAGCTGGTAACTGTGGAAGCATTTGTACAGGGCCTCCAGCAAGCTTAGTTAGGTATATGGGTGCCTTAGCAACATCCTGTACCTTGAAAAAAGATTAATCAACTACAGTAATGCTGGCCCCAGTGTCTCTGATGGCAGGGGTCTCCTGACCACTCACAAGAACACTGTATTTTAATACTCTTTAGTATTGTCTGGAATGGAATTATGGAAGTTGTGTTGTTCCCACAGACCCATGGATACTAATGAAACACTGGCTGAGACTTTCATGCGTTCCTCAGCCAGTAAGTGAAACTTTCCACTTGCCATTGGTACTTCATCCTCAGGGGAGAAAGCTAAGGAGATAGTGTGGATCCCTGAAGGTTTACCCTTCCATCTGGGATCTGCTTTCACATGGTCAGTTTACCCACAAGCATAACATTTCCCAAATGACTTTATGAATGGGGGTTTGTTCTGACCTCCTTCCGGTTGAACACCAGGAGTTACACTAGCCTGATTTGGTTTCTCAGGAGCTTAGCCTTGTTATGCTTGATGCCCTCTTTTGGAGTGGAGGTATTAGAATTCTCCTTGGTGTCTTTCTTTGCTGCTTTCCCTCATCTTTCTTCTGAGTTACCCCATAATCCTTTTGAGTAGCCCTGTTGGCAACCCACAAGTCAGCAGCCCGTGCTAACTTCTTTGAATCCATTTCCTTAGAGTCAGCCAAGTGCTGTCTCAGCTCAGGAGAGCAGGTATCATAAATAGTTTCCAACATAAACAGATTTCTCATACCTTCATAAGTGTTAACTCTGTAACCCTTAACCCACCCATCTAAGGGGTACCATCATGCTTTTTGAGGGTTCTAAACCTCTTAAGATACTGAGACGGGGTCTTCCCAACTATTAAAGCTAGCTATTATCTATTAAAGCTAGTTTGACACATTCATACTCCTTTCTGTCTATATCCCACAACTCATTACCACATCAGTTGCAACAGGGGGTAGCCTAGAAAAAAGCCAATGAATCAGCTGATTCCCTGTAATGTCTTAAATCCCATGGTTATATTCAAAAGCAGTCAACCAATCCAAAATATCAAGCTTAACCTCATACATACTTACTGCATCTTTGGGCATGCAAGGCCTCTTAGAACTGGAAGACCTAGAAGACTCTGGGAGAGAACCAGTTTCAAGAGACAACTTTTCATTTCAAGTGCATGATTCAGCTCCATTTCTCTGAGCTTAAGTTCTTGATGTTTGCTTTCAGTTTGGGCTTGGATTCTTTTAAACTCCAATTCTAGTCTCATCCTTCCCAGAGAGACAAATTCAGGACTTAGTGTTGGACCTGATGGGGTCACTGTGGGCAATGATTGAGGCGTATGAGCAGGTAGAGGTAAAACAGGGCCTACATTTTGATACTCTTCTGCCTCATCTAATTCATCAATAACATTTGAGTTACCCTCTGAAACATTATCATCCCATCAACATTTTACACATTTGCTGTAGTGGTAGGTGTTTCAGACCCACTCCTCAGGCTTTGGTATTCCAACAATATTTCTATCAATTCAAACTTTTTGCCTTTTACAGTGAGATTCCTAGCTTTCCACATTTCTTTCAATTGATCAACTGTTAAAGTGACTAGGGTCTCCTGTCTGCACCTATCCATAACAGACATGAGAAAACAATTGCTTCTCTAGTGGTGCTTAACCTTTTGAAGGTTATTTGAACAAAGGTAAGAGTAGCACTCTAAATGTAACAAGTATACCTTTATCCTCACCACTGTAGACCAGTGTTAGGCAGAATCATATGCAGTACCCTTTGGGAACACTACACACAATTAAGACTACAAATGTAAGTACAATTTCACCTTTTGTACAACCCTGTACTACACAGTAATGTGGTAGTAGTGGCTGAGCAGCCAGACTTATCTCAAGAGTAAAGTGAGCAGTACAACAGGTTACACAAAGGACTAGCAAATACACTGATTCAAACACACACTTACTCAAGGTTTCTTGGTAAAAGAATATACATTTATTTACACAGTCATTTGGAAAACATTCCACTAGTAAGAGCAGCTTAATATCACAATATAATGGTAAAAATACATGGTTATACGAATCAACAGCACACATACTTTCATAGGCAGGGCAAAGGGTTTCAGTTCATTACAACCAGCAATTCAATAGGCCTGGGCCAAAGTCAATGGTTCAAAGTCTTGTATAGGAGAGCACAGTTCTGGTAGTAAGCGGTTAAGTCTTTGCCGTTTGTTGTTCTGCACCGCACTTGCACAGTACCTTGCTAGTGAAGAAAAACTGTAGCTGAGGCAGTTGTCCCTGGCAGTTCCTGAGCTTCAGTCTTGGGGACAAGAAGGAGGACGTCCGGAGGTTCCTGCACTGCCCAGGGAAGAAGCCACATGCTTGGCAAAACATTGGTTTAAGGAAGAACTGGTTTCCTTCCCCCTGGCTATCTGGTTTTCATCAGCACTCTGAAGAAAATTCAACCAGGTTGGTTACAGTGTCCAGTTGGCTTGCGAGTTGGTTGTTCCCACCAAACTCAGGAGAAGAAGTTAACCTTGAAGGGCTTTTCTGTCGATGTAGTTTCAGGCAATTCGGACCTGCAGCAGGGCTTCTCCGGTGGAGCAGGAGTTGCAGCAGCCATCTTCCTTCAGCTTGTCTTCGGTTTTTTCATTCCAGTGGTCGACTCTGCTTTCTAAGTCCCAGAGACCTGCTTTTTAAAGGTTTTCCCCCATTCATTCCAGCCTGGTTGTCACTCACACAGCAGGGTGGCTGTCCTTGCTGGACAGCCAGCCTAACAATCACGCCAGCGTGCATTCAGGTCTCCTATGGAGACTAAGCACAGGGAGTTTCGGGAACCTCCCTCACATCCAGCACTGAAGCCCACCAAAGGCCAACAAACAAAGGGACCAAAGCTGGTTTGGCGCACAGATACAAACACAAGAAGGAACTTTCCAAAAAGAAATGGCGAAAGAAGTTGACCGGGGTCTGTTTTTACAGATAGGTCTTGGGCGCCATATTGGAAAACATGGCTGACCCGATTTGTAGCAACCGGTGTTCGCGGTCTATTTTCTGCCTGTATGTATTTACTCTGCTGTAGCCGCTTCCAAGTCTCTGGTGCCCAGTTACCTCAGGGTTTGGTGGGCGGTATAAATAAAGAAACTAAACTAAACTAAACTAAAGTACCCACTTGGACCTGAGAGGGTCGTTCGGTGAGAACAGAGGTCAACCAGGCCTGGCCCTGATCTGTAATACCAAGGTTGTTTTGGAGGCAATTGAGCAGGATGGCATGGTAGACTGTGTCAAAAGCAGAGGATAGATCAAGGCCAATGAGGACAGAAGGGAGATTAGTGTCAAGATTGGAGAACGCGTCTTCACAGGTGTTCAGAAGAGAAGTTTCTGTACTTCTTGCAGATTTGTAAGCCAGATTGATTGTCATGGAGGCAACCAACTGAATCAAAATTTGCACAGCAAAGCAGTGATGGAGATCGGGTGATAGTTAGCCAGAGAGGACGGATCGGCTGAGTTCTTCTTTAGAAGCGGGTGCACAAGTTAGTGCTTAAGGAAGGATGGGAAAGTTCCAGTGAAAAAGAAGTGATTGCAGAAATCAGCCAATGCTGGATCAAGGCTGTCAATGTGGTCGTTGATGGTTCTCGATGAACCTCCTTTGACGAGACTTTCATAGCTCATACTTGTCCAACAACATTGTTGGGGTGGACGGGGGAAATGAGGTGAAAGGAGGAGAGACGGCCTCAGACAGGCCAAGAGTGGAGGAGGAGGAGGGGGAGGAGGCAGAGGAAGAGAGGGTGGACAGGATGTCTTGAGTTTCAGTAGTGAAATGAGAGGCCAAGGCGGTGCAGAGGGCCTGGGAGGGAACAGGAGAGGTATAGACTACCGCAGGATTGGCCAACTACTTGCAGATTTGAAAAGTTTGGTAGAGTTGTTACATGCCAGAGAGAAGGGGGTTGGATGTAGGCTCTCTTCTTAGAGAAGACTGAGAGCCTGTACTGCCTTTGGAGCAGGCGGCAGGCCACTATGTCAGTATGTGCACCCAATTCCCTCCACTACCTCTCCGCCATCCTACACTTGCGTTTAAGGGTGGCAAGGTCGGAATCGTACCGAGAGTTGCAATTGAATTTGGGCTTCAAGTGGATCCTCATGACAGGGGAAAGGACAACCAGAGTGTTAGAGATAGAGAGATGAGGGTTAGAGAGGGCTGTGTCAGGGTACGAGTCAGCCAAAGGTGCAGTAGGAGAAGAGAAAGTATCAGTGAAAGCCTCAACTGACACACACTTCATGGGTTGGATGACTGATAAGTTAGGCAGCAGTGCTGGAGTTGGCTTGACCTGCGGGGAAGAGAGAGAGAGGGGTAGGAAAAAAGGAGAAAGTGATCACTCCACGAGAGAGGAGTGATGAGAGGGTTAGAGAAGGGGAGGTCTGAGGAGATCAAAACATCCAGGGTGTTCCCTGCAGAGTGAGTCAGGCCAGAGGGAAGAATAGAGAGAGAGAGAATCACAAAAGTTGCAAAAGAGTCCTAACGAAGGGCTGGTAGCATCTAGGTGGATGTTCAAGTCTCTGAGGAGGAGAAGTTGAGAGGTAGAGGCAAGGAGTGAGGAGGAGAGGTCTGCCCACTCAGTGAGGAAGAGGGCTGGCTGTCCAGGTGTCCTGTAGATAGTGGCCACAGTGAGACAGAGGCCAGGAGAGATAGAGAGCCTGCAGACCTGGCTTTAAAATAAAGAGTAGTGCTGCATTTGAATGATAGATGATCCACTCTGGAAAAAAATCAAGGCTACACCCCCACGGGACCGTTGGTTCTGAGTTCGGAGAGGATCTTCTAGCCATTGGGAAAGAGAGTGTCACAACTCGTGACAGAGCTGGCCATGAACCAAGTCTCGGTGAGACCGAGTACATCCAAATCAATCTCTTCCAGGAGAAGGCAGATGTCAGATGAGTGTTTAACAGCTCAACAAGAGTTGAGAGTAGTGATGCAGAGCAGGTCTCCACATTTTAAGGACTTCCAGAGAGGGTTACAGGTCAGAGCCATGCCCTGCAGAAGTGCTGGAGGAAGGAAGTGAACGCAGGGTAGTCAGAGAGGGAGAAGATAGGGCCAGATGGGTGGCAAAGATGGGAAGCAATAGGGTGGCCAGAGAAGCAGTAGGGGGTGCTGAAGAGGTGGCAGAGGAAGGAGGCCGCAGAGGAGCCAGAGAGGCAGAAGAGGAAAGGAAGTTGATAAGGCATGGGAAGAGTCTATCAAAGAGGATGAGATTGGCCTGAGGGCCCTGGACCAAGACGCTGCCATTTAAGTAGACATTAATGAAGGTTTTAGAGGAGTGGAAGGGTCTGTCTGGAGGAAGCACTGGTATAGTATCAGTGATAGGGAGGCATGGGTTGGAGACCAGGTTGTCCCTTTTGAGCCTCTTCCATCCAGGCATATTGATAGGGATAGGATAGTCAATAGAAAAGCAGCTAGAAAAGATAGGTTAGACAGAGAGCACGATAGGGGGTGCAGGGAGGGGCGAGGGGGGTAGGGAGAGGGGAACCCAGGCAGGGGATGTGGGAAGGGAGGGTTGCAGGGGGCAGGCTGGAGGGAGGCACAGGGGAGACATGAAATGGAGGGGGTCACAAAAAAGAACAAGAACAACAGACCTATAAATCAGATGCAGAACAGAACTATCAGAAAGAAAAGAGCACAATAGGGAACCTAGAAATAGATGATAAAGATGTCGTAGAGAACCAAGGAAAAGTGCAAAGCACAACAGGGAACCTGTAAGTAAATAATACAGATGCAATACAGGACCAAAAGCAAATCACAGAGGTCAGCAGGGAACCTAGAAGTGAAGAATGCAGGCAATTGCAGTGTGATACCACGAACTATGGATAGCAAAACAATATCAAGAACCGTAGAGAGCATACACAAGGTAAATACAATCAACAAGGTACAGAATACAACAGGGAACTAGAAGAAGAATGCATCTGATGCAAAGTAATGCCAGAAAAACAGTGGAGCACTAGACAGTGTCAGAATAGTACACAACAGATTGAAGAGAGAAGGGCTGAGATGCGAGAGGAAGGAAGAGAAATGCAGGAGAGGGTGACGGAACACGATGAATAAACCTACGATGCGAGGGAGCACACACAGCTAGAGGAGCAAAGGAGCGCACACTGCCAAGTTCTGCACGCCAAGATGTGATACACAATTCAAAACACACAGATTCGACTTTCCCAAAAAGGGGAAAAATGGCTAAGTTTTCGACCACTTCACAATGCAACACATCCAGATTCGACTTTTCTAGAAGGGGAAGAAGGCTACGTTTTTGAGCACAGTACACTACAACACACCCAGATTCGACTTACCTGATCAGTCACAGCTGTTCCACAGCTGCAGGCTAGGTGCTACCACGGCGGATACTGGCAGACACCACTAGATCTGTCCTTAGCCTGTGGTATTTGGCCGAGGGGACTGCCACGGCAGGGGGGCCTAGGGTGGGTGATTTAAAAGGCCTGCCAACCAATGGGAGTGCAGTGGGAGGGAGAGGGGAGAGGCAACAAACAAGGAAGCAACCGGGGATAAGGGAGGGGGAGCAGGCACACACACACGCTGCAGCGCAAGAATAAAATGTTTACAGATGCACAACTTACTGTGCCACGGAACACCTGTCCTCACCCCAGCACGGAGGATTTGGCATTGCCTGATGATGATGGGTTGGCCTGTGGGGACAGAGGGAGAATTCACATGCTGGTGCATGCTTACTGGCTGTTTGAACAGGGGTTTTTGCCTTGGGTCCCCCTGGTCCGAACAGGTCCAAATAGCAATTGCCCTTTTCATCGTCATCCCTTCGCTTCAGACGTCCTGGCGATAGACGCTCTTGATGTAAGAATTAAGAACAGAAAGAAGAGTTAGGGCTAGTAAGGTGGTTGGTGCTTAGGCCAGGTGACCCAGACCCACTTGCACCTGCTCACCAACACATGTATAATTGCATAATACATCCATAGTATTACAATTAATCCAATGGAGCTAGAATATGGCAACAGATATCTAACTTCTTCCATAATAACCTTTGATTCGAGTAACGAATTTGACTAAAATTTAAAAAGTGATTAGGGATCTGCGGACCACCCAGGCTGCAAAATTTCATAAAGATACAGTAAGAAATAAGAAAGTTATTATTAAGACAACCCATTTTTCCCCAAAGTTGCGGCCTACTTCCCATTCATTTTCCCATAGACAAACAAGGTGAATTTTAGTCAAATCACACAGCCCAAACCGCTGGATGGATTTGGACCAGGTCTGAAACAACTTGTGCATGAAGCGTTGACAGAGAACTGGATGCCACTTTCCCAAAAATAGATAGCTATATCTCAGGGATTTACCCAAACCTGGGTGTTTTTAGAAATGAAATAGCCGCCATGGTACTTTTCGCTCGATGCGATAGATAACCGTGGTTATAGCCGTGGATAACAGTGAACACAAAGTAGTTAAAAAGCAATTTTCAGGTTAAAGTAATTGCAAATGACTTTAGTCTAGAGTTGGATGGTGGCTGGAGGACAACCAGTGACATTTGGGAGTTATAAGAGGTCCAGGGACTGTGTTTGTATCACACAGCTTTCTCTAGCCACGCCTATAGCCTTGAATAGCTGACATCTCAAAGCAAACTGCATCACAGAAACAGTGTGTGTTGTGGGGGGAAAGGGAGAGGGCAGGGAGGTGAGGGGAGGTGAGGTAAGGAGGCCATCTGGGGAGGGGGGGAGCTGGCACAGATGAGGGGGGCACTTGGTGTGGGCCGGGGGGGGGGCAGGAAAGCATTTTTCTTTTCGTTCATTGTTCCGATATTCGCATCTATATTCGAGACTATACATGACTACAGATGGCCGCAGGTTTCAGTAGTTCCTTGCCCGAGGCTATAGATTTTGGGATGTTTGTGTTTTATTTCTTTTTAAAAGTAATTTTTATAGGTAAAGTGACGTCAGGGTGAAAAATCATTGGCCATGGTCAGTAACACAGTATGTATTTGGGATTCCTATCTATTTTAACAGTGCGCTTTCAGACTTTCTTACTCGTGAATCTGTAGAGAAAAAAAGAAGACAAATGTTTTAAAAGAACAATTGAAACAGGAGCCACCCTACTCTAGTTTTAGATGCCCCATCCACTGTATTATAGTCTGTTTATTCTCAGCAATACTATTATATCTTGTGTAATTGTGTAAATATGTATATATGTATAAAAACCGATGTGAGCCTCCCCCTTTAAATAACAATTTGTAACTGCGTCTATAAAAAAGAAATTCAATGAACTCTAGCTGCGGTTATACTGAAAAAACATTTTTGGGGGTATTATTATATTGTATTTGTGTATTTATATGTGTTAAGGACTGTTTTGGCATACACTGAGTATAGTATTTTAGCACATTTGGAGTACTGTTTTGATGTTATGAAGGAATACTGCATTTCCTTCATTGGTTAGGAGTACTCCATCATGTCTATAGAAATTGGCCATGTAGAACTGTTTGTTGTTGTTTGAAAGTCATAATTGGTTGTGGACATTCATGGATGCTGATACTACTTTATTAACATTTCTCTGTGATTTTTCAATTTGACCATTAAATCTGGTGGTCCATCCCCATTTTGGTCTCTGAGTCAGATTGGAAAAGATAAAGATGGTGTGAGGGAAAAGTTCCATTAGTTTTCCCATGTTTTGTTTCATCATTAAAGTAAGGGACACATCCCCCCCTTTAACTAATAATGTGTAACCGCAGCTATAAAAAAAGTCAATGAAATCCTGCAGAGGTTATACTAAACAACATTATTTTGGGGTATTATTGTATTGTATTTGTATATTTATATGTGTCAAGTAGTCCTTAAAAGGACTGTTTTGGGGTACGGTAAGTGTAGTATTTGAGCACATTTGGAGTACTGTTTTGATGTTATGAAGGAACACTGCATTTCCTTCTTTGGTTAGGTGTACTCCATCATATCTATAGAAATTGGGTATGTAGAACTGTATGTTGTTGTTTGAAATCCCTAATTGGTTTATGGTCTCTCATGAATGCTGAAACTACTTTATCATCACCCACTTTAAATAATTCCATGAACAGTCATTTATATAATTGACACCTTTTAAGTACCATTGTATCACTACTGTCTCTTTTGTTATTTATATCCCATACTCAGATTTTTCTTTTTTTAAGAATCCTCATAGCCGCGGCTATAATAAAGGGGTGTGATTGGTGTATTGAGGATCATGCCTAGCAGCAGCAATGACTGGGGTGTTTACTTAATGTACCCCATTTACTCGATTGTAATTCCTTAGCATAATGTGCCTTGTTTGTTCTCACCCAGTTTATATATGTATGTTCATTGATCATAGTAACAGTTTTCATATTTTTATCTTACCTCTATTGTGTTAGTGAATTAGTCATGGCAATGTACATTATGTTTGGAGACAGTTATTTCTCAATGGGCTTATGCCGTATCTCCTGGGAGAAACCAATTGTGGTGTAGGCAACACATTACTCTCATAACTGAAACATTGGGAGCAGTAAAATTGGAACAGGTGCAATTGACAATGTTGCAGAAGTTGAATCTTCATTCACTGTTGGTGGTATTCCACTGAAACAGGATGTTTCCAAGCTTTGAAATAGAACATTTGAAGGTCCAAGTCTTAGTGCATAAGATTTTCTCCTGTTTTTAAAAAACAGTGTTCTTTGTTTTTCAAATATTTCTAACTGTCTACAGTGGCCTTCTTGGCGTTTTTTTTTCTGGGGTGATCAAGACTGCTAAAAACAGGATAGTACTAGGGTTTCTACCTGTGTGATTTATTTCTATTGCTTGTTTCCAAGTTTACTCATCCCACCCTGTTATCTCTCGTTCTCCAGTTCGCTTAAACATCCCCATCCTTTGTCCTGCAACCATCCAGTATAATGTCCTTTGTTTATTCTCACTCAGTTTATATATCCCTGTTGGTTTATTGTAGTAGTAGTTTTTATATTTTTGTATATTTTTGTATGTTTTTTTAATCGAAGTTGGATTTTTTTTCAAAATGACCCAATGTTTAGTACTTGGAAAGAGATCAACAGTGTTGTATGCACAAATGTTGTTTCTTATATAGTGCATGTCATGTCATGCACTGAATACAAGATATAAGGGTCATACAAACCTGTGTATTAAATTGTGTTTCTTAAAGGTGTGTATTTTTTAACTAATTATGTTTTCTTTTTTTTACAGGTAGAAGTATATTATTTTTTGAATAATAATGGCTATGGTATCACCCAATGGGGTGTTGAATTTCAGTGGAGCGGTTAACCGAAGCAACTACTGGGAAGGGTTGTAGCCATGGGTTCGTTGGACTATACCCGCAGCTAGAGGCCTCAATGTGCAAAAAAGTATGGGGTGTCTGTATCCAAAGAGTCCTTTCTAAGAATTATCTATTATGTATATATGTATGAAAATATATGTGACCTGCCTCCCCAAAGTTTTATATTGTAACCGCGGCTAGGAAAAAGTCAATGTACTCTAGCCGCGACTATGAGTGATGAGTCATTTTAGAAAAGGTTTTCAATGTAATTTCATTGTATTTGTGTATGTGACGGATGTTATTTCATTGTGTTTGTATATTCATATGTGATAAGTAGTCTTTAAAATGACTGTTGTGGAGTACACTGAGTGTCATATATTAGCACATTTGATGTTATGCTATGTTAACTGCACTTGTAAAGCGCACGGTTGCCCAAATGCATCATGGTGCTGGAGAGGGAGAGCTGGTCAATTACGAGAGCCACATAAAATAAGGTGCTAGAAAAGGGTGGTCTTAAGCGCTCTCCTAAAAGCTTTCCTAAAAGCTTTCCTGATTGCGAATTTTCCTCATTTTCCTCATTGCGGAGGGGAGACCATTCCAGAGGGTGGCCGCGGCTATGGAGAAGGCCCTGACTCCGACTCTAGTACAATGATATCTTGGGACAACAAGAAGGTCTGCAGTGGATGAACATAGGTCCCACTCTGGAAGATAGCGGGAGAATTTGTCCTGCAAAAACCCAGCCGCTTGACCGTGAATGCCCCTATGGACTCTACACAGGGCCTTGAAACGGACACACTGGCAGACTGGCAGCCAGTGGAGTGAGCATAGCACAGGGGTGATATGGGCTCCATAAGGGGTGCCCGTCGCCAGCCCAGTAGCTAGATTCTGTATACGCTGTAGCCATTGTGTAAAGCCAATAGGCTGTGACAGATACAGCGAACTGCAGTAATGTAAGCGGGAGAGAACTAGTGCTGCGACTACTGGGGGGAGCATAGGTTCAGGCATAAAAGGTAAGACCTTCTTCAAAACCCTAAATTGGTGGTGACCTGCTTGGCACACAGCCGTTACTTGATCAGACATGCAAAGGGAGGCAAAGAGAATAACGCCCAGGTTTTTCACTTTACTCACTGGGCTGGGGAGGGGACCCAGAGAGGGGTGCCAAAAGGCAGTGGTCCACAGTGAGGGATCCGGGGGGCAGCCCACGACCAGCACCTCGGTCTTGTTACTGTTGAGCTTGAGCCAGTTCTGATGTACTCTCTTTATTATCATGTATCTTACATAACTAATTTTAACTACCATTGTATCACAACTGTCCCCTTTGTCATTCATATTCCATACTCAGATATATATATGTTTTAAACTAATAACCGCAGCTACCCAGCACCCACCTGTTGTGTGGTGATGCTAGCCACAGTTAAACGTGGTACTGTGTACAGCCGTGGCTATATACCAGCAAATGACACATCGAGTGTTCGCGGAAGTGTGATATCCATTGCTACGTGTGTGCTTTAATATGAGAGAACCACGGCTACAAAAAAAAGGGAGTGATTGATATTTTGAGGATTGCGCCTAGCCACAGCAACAGGCTGGCAGGTTGAACCGCGACTATCCTGCACCCAACCGGTGCGTGGCATTGCTACACATGTTTAAAAGTGCTACTTTGTGCAGCCGCCAGCAAATGGCATGTCGAGGGTTTGTGGACATGCCTTAGCTGTGGGTAATAACAGCAGAACCAGCGAGGCTTCTCTATAACCGCAGCTATAACAAGCATGTGGGTGGACGGGTCAATGCTTTTTTGCCTTTTTGCTGGTTGTTCTGATAGACACTGGTGTTGTAGCCATGTCTATTGGACCATGCATTTTCTGTGCAATAATCATATTTTTATGTGGATGATACAGGTCAAAATTGGATCTGTGTTTGTTTTTTTGAGTGCTTAGGTATTCCTTTGTCTTTTTGGAAAATTTGAAGGTTGGCTTAGATTGATTTTCATTTTCTTTCTTTTTCTTTTTCTTTCCTTTGACAACACATACATAGAAAAAGAATGAACATACAACTAATATTTCTATTAAAATGCAGAGTATGAAAAGGTAGTATTATATTTAAAATGCAAAAGAACAAGCGTACAAGATAAGAAGATAAAACTAATTTTACAAGGATGGCGAATAGAAAACTAAAAACAGCAAAGAAAAAGTTTGAGATGCAAAACAAATTAGTCATGTACCATTTCACAAGAATCCAAACTTTCTTTTACAAAATGAATTGCAGCGACCATCCATTCATTATGACCATAAGAGTTCATGATAAACTGCCACACTCTTTCATTATGGACCTTGGCGTAAGGTTGAATAAGATTGCCAAAATAAAACATGCGCCTCACCTATTGATCTACAATTGATCTACAATTGATCTACAATGCAGTAATATATGGTGCAAAGTCTCCACCTCTTCAGGCAGGATTATTTTCCTGGCACCCAAAGTTTCTTAAGTGTGAATCATATTTAGCCGTAGCCTCATTACCCTTGTTTACCACGATCTACTAGCGGACTAATTCAAGTATTCAGGACAGGTTCCGACTAGTCTAACATCAATCAGAAGGTCAGCGTAAAGATGATATCTTTTGACGTTATTGATTGTGTTAATCCAGTCCCATTCTTTAAGTCTCCTTTTAAATATAGTTGGATTCTGAAAAGCTGTCTCTTTTGAGATTCTGGACCTCTCACAAATCAAATAACACTTACCAAGAATGTAAAGCAATCCAGGACTTCTTGTGCAGCAACTGTTTTAGCAGCCACCAAATTGAGCTTTCCTTAGCATGCAGGATGTTATTAAGTAGTGAGAGGTTCTTCCTGTTAAGGAAAAATTGTATGGAGGAAAGTCCCAATTCATAGCAAATAACTGCTGCAGGAACATCGTTGGGCAGGTGTAGGAACCTCCTCCAAAACATATCCTCGACAGCGTCACAATCCAATAGTGTAGGCAGACCGCATTTCTCACCACAATGGTTATAGATGTTAACACCTTAATTTTGTAAAATATTAGCATTGGGCTCAAAGAGAATTGTTCACATTTCTTATTAACAGCTCAAGCTTGTGTAGCAAGCCTCAGCATTTTAGAGCGCTGATAGCTTTGGAACTGCGTTTTATTCTGTAGCTCATGTAATCTACAACACAAATAGCAAAATGTGAAACCTTTTCTAGGATCGTACTACTGATGCTCTAGCAGAAGTTGTTATATTTTTGTTTCATCCCTGGTCTGAATATTATTATCTCTGATTTATTTATGTTGGTACTTAGAATATTTAGTTCTGCATATTCAGCCAGGGCATCAAGCTTGTGCAGTAAGCCTATTGGGGTATAGTCGAGTAGGACAAGATTGTCAGCGTAAAGTAAATAACCAAGGCTAAAGTGAGCTAGACTCAATGAGAAACTGTGGATACCTCGAAAGATCTCAGCAAGATCCGAGAGAAAGAGACTAAAAAGAGTAAAGGAGCCAGAGCACAGCCTTGTTTGAGGCCATGCGTAATCACAATTAGTACTGATAATTTGCCCTGATAATTTGCCCTGGGCATTAAGGCACACTCTAATAGATGTACCAGAGTGTAGAGCCACCAGAATCTCTAATAATTGAACTGGACCCCCTAATTTTCTGAGTTTCGACCATAAACGAGTTTGGTGTATGCTATCGGATGGCAAGGCCGATGAACGCCATATAGATGGATCTCAACCTCGCCATGGGTTATTTTTTAAACAAACACAGGTTTAAGAAGTTTGTAGAAAATGTATGGGTAGCCGCAGCTACAAGCAAGATTTGCAGCTACAATGAATAGCTGCAGCTACAAGAGATGCTGGTCAGGGTTTTGTATGTGTTTGGGTGTTTCTAATTGACTGGTGTTATTGTTGTAAATGTGAATTTCTTTGTGATGTCATCTTTGATGTGCTGGGTGTTAGTGTTAGCAGTGCATGGAGGTGGCGTGAGTTTCTGTTGCATAGCTTACCATAAGTGGCACATTTCTTGGGATTTTAGATTTTACTTGTAACCATAACGTCCATTTAACAACATTTTTTCACTGAATTTCATACATTTCTATTAGTGCATCTTTACCATAACGTCCCGTTAACAATGTTTGTTCAGTGACTTTCATAGGTATGAGTGAAAATGTTTCATGATGTTACATCACTGTATATACTTATTAATAATTCCCCTTTTAACATATATGAAAGAACTATAAACCTCCTTTAACAAATATATTTTTTACAATGCACACTGCTGTGTGTCTTTGTCAGCAGCGCATGCTGGGGATGCAAGGCATGTTTGAATTGCCTAGGGCATGCAGCTCGGCCATGACCCTAGTCCCACCAAACCACCCCAGTTCCCCAATTCACCTACCCTGTATCCTAGTTCAGTGTCCACTATGCCCTCATAATGTGACCAATGGCCAGTGCTCATGGATTGCATATATAGCCAATCAACACAATCCATGGAGCATGGTCTTCTGCCATGCCACGTTCCCCAATAAGGAATTCAGAGTAGACATGAGTCCTTGCTGAGGGCCAGCCCCACTGCCTAGGCAGAAATATTATATTACTATTTTTTGTATTTAAGTGTTGACACTTTAAAAAAGTGAAACACAGGACTGATTTGCAAAGGCATGCTTTTTGGTGCTTGCTGATGCTCCTCATGGAAGTTTGCTGCAATCCCGTTCAGCACTTCGAGCTGCAGCCGCAAGAAGAATTTTTTCTCTTCCATTTAAACCTAGGGTTTCAACAATGCTGCATGCACAATAAGCAAATCAAGGTAGACATTTATCCTTACGGTGGGCCAGGCCCACTGCCCAGACACCAAAGTTACATAATTCGTTTTTGTACTTACATTCTGATACTTTGGAAAAAATAAAACACAAGGCAGATTGGCAAAAGCATGCTTTCAGGTCCTTTCTGATGCTCCTTGCGCATGTTTGCTGCAATACCGTCCAGCACTTCGGGCTGCAGTCATGAACAGAATTTCTTTTCCCATTCAAACCTATCCCTATTTTGAAAAATGTTACCACTTAGCTGGTCATTGGTGGCCATGTACACTTAACCCTAATGCCGGTCCCTCGTGATCATGGCCAGTAGCCAGATTGTGTGTGTCATTTGCAAAGCCATGCTTTTGGATCCTTGCCAATGCTCATTGCCCAAGTTTGCTGCCATCATTGTGGTCATAGGTTGTGCAACATGGGGTGTGAAGTTAAGGAGGTAAAGTGGCTTTAGCTGAATTTCAGGGGTTTTGTTGCGTTCTCACCTTAACGTCCCTGCAACTGATGGTTTTTCCTTGAATTTCAAGGGTTTTGTTATTCCGTATATAAATAACATTAATAATACAGACAACTTGGCTAATCAAAATAATGTATCACATGTAGAAAGTAAAAGAAAAAGCAATTGTACAACCACATTCCCCCCAAATAACCCTGTTCTTAAAAACGTTTCTTTCCATATTAATTTAACTTTTAAAAGTGTTTACAATTATATGTACTGCTTATGAATAGAAATCTTTAAAACACTACTGCCCACATATACATGTAGATATGTTTTTTAAAGAACAGTTTTATAGCCGCGTCTATCAAATATGAATGTATTTACCTGCAACTACATACATGGTAGAAGGCCCAAATTGTTCAAAGGTTTTGTTGGCGCGACTATTCGGCTATGCGTCTCTTACCACCGGCCAATCGCATTGGGAGCTCCTATCTTCCCTAGCCCCGACAACAAAGGAGCCAATTGCACAGCAAGATGCATTTACGCGACTATTCCCATGACGTTCCATGTCATCAGCGTGTGCTGAATCAGCCAATAGCATGTCGAATTACATTGACGCGGCTACGCACCACATTCCAGCCAATCATATTACATGCTGCAACTTCGCGCCTGCGTGTTATTATTATCGGCATCCATGGACCATCCAATAGCACGTTCAGATGTATTGATGGTGCTACACCCACGCCGAATCACAACATCCACACATACAAGACCGTCCAATAAGTGGGTGTGGAAGTCTGTAGCTGCAAATAATCACCACACCCATAAAAAGAAATTCACATTCATCATTGCTTTCTGTACTTGCTAGTGAAAGGGTTTATGAGTAACTGCAAGCAGCTTTGGCACTATAACCCTTAAATTATTTATTATTTTTTCCCTTAATCCTATTTTACTTTCTGATTTGTTCAGTTTGTCTATTTTTAATGTAACTTTTTTTCTTGTTTTTTTTTACTTTTTCTTTTTTTGAGGCATTGGGACTCATTACGGGTCCAGCGATAACTGACGGTGCTACGGGTGGGTTGCCGACAGACCAGTGAATATTTACCAGTGCCTGACTTCCTGGTGCCACCAGGAGATTACAACCCCGGCAGCTCAGAAATCCAGTTGCCGGTGAACTGTAAATCCCCATTCCTATATGGGAGTGGGGACACAGAAGCACCAGCACTTTTGCTAAAGGTGACAGTGGTTCCATGACCAGTCTGCCTACCGTGGTCACTCTGCCCAGCAGGGTCGGACCTGTTGGGCATGGCAGCTCCGGCAGGCAGATCTGTAATATGCCAGTCTGAAAACAACAGTGATGGCAAGCTTACTGGCACAGTTTTTTCAGAACCGGCAGATCATAATGAGGCCCGTTGTCTTTTTCGTGTTGTCATTTTTTTGGTCAACATATTCCTCTCTGGTTGGAGATTCCAGCATGTCTGACCATGAGAGAACCAGTAGTGTTATCATCTGTATTCCAAAGCCATCGCCACCGAGGAAGAAGGCAACTGGGATGTAAACCACTGCTGACAGTTGCCACTTCTTTATGTTAAAGAAAACTGTTCCAGAAAAGAGGCAGAGGAGGTACTTTGCACATTCTGCCATAAAACTCTGTGCTGTGGGCCTTCCACTATTCCATCTCAAAGCCTGGGAACATATATTATGATTAATCATCTAGATTAATCATCTAGTTCCAATCCACTGGGAAGATGTTGATAATGACTTTCGGAAGCGCACGAACTTCAGGACCACAAACATCATCAAAGAGAAATGCATGGGTCCCATTCTTGCATAGACGGACATCACCAACTGCAGCAGCTCCATCCACCAGTGCAACAACATCACAAACTGCAAATGAAGCCTCAACTTCAGCAGCGGTGTCAACTGCACAGACTCCTGTTTTACCAACTCCCAATCTTTTCATGATGCAAGTCATGTGTAGACCATGGGCCTCATTACGAGTTTGTAGGCAGCCATGCCCTTAACAAGGGCATGGCTGCCTCCAAACTTGGGTCCGGGTCCGGGATCCTTGAATGAGGAATTACCGGGCCATTCGAACCTTGGAGGATCCGGTAATTCCTCATTCAATTTCCCCATCCCCATTTGAGCCCCCATAGGGCTCAATGGGAATGGGGAGGGAGCTAACAACAGGCTTGTTAATAACAGGCTCGTTGTTAGCTCCCTGGTCCCCTCACGGGACCCGCACAGGACGTCTGGTCTGACCAGACGTCCAGAGCGGGTCCTGCAAGGGGACTTCGTAATGGGGCGGAATGGGTTTAACGACTCCGCCACCTTTGCCGGCACCGTTAAACCTATTCCGGCCAGGGTCATAATGAGCACCATGTCTCGAATGGGTAGTCAAGGCAGGTGCAGGTGCCACATTGGAGGAATGGCAGAAGTTCATTGCTGAACATCAGATTACCTGGCATTCTTTGTTCTTTTTTTAAGTGGCAATTGTCTCCTCATATATATATGTTGCTTTTTCCTTTTTGTTATATTTTTCATCCTTATGTGGTTTCCTCCCATATTCCACCCCCCTCTTTCCGTCCCCCAAAACAGCCCTTTAAAGTTACAAAAATTGATATTATAATATCTATTGCAATGTATTTTATGCAGTTTCAGTAAGCAAAGTGCCCCAATTGTTTGGTTACAATGTTAACAGAGGCAGCAGGTTAGCTGCAAATAAAAGCACTTCAGTCGTTTCTCGCCTTAGCCGTGCATGCAAAATCCTGCATTTCACTGGCTGAGGCTGTAGCTGCAGTTACAAATAATAATATATAAATAATGTACAACTCTGTATCTGTACATATGTTAATTTCACATATATATATATATATTATTGAAAGATCTAGATGTCTCGGAGGAGACACTTGAAAAAAACCAGATAAAATATCAAAAAAAATCCTTGAAGCAGACTGGATCAGGACGAAGGATATAGCGCGATCATACAAGCTAATGAAAGACTGTCCAACGGCCCCGAAAAAACTATATGACATAAGAAGCTAATTGAAAAAGATCCCGGATAAAAGGTTGGCCAGAACATATCTGAGATTTCGGTTAAATCAAGTGCAAACTAACGAAATTCGATTCATAAGGAAATTGTCATTACACAACAAATGTAGATATTGCAGCGGAGATAGTAGAAACTAGCCAACATCTTTTACTTGAATGTGAAGGTACAAGGACATCAAGATCTGTCTATCTAGGAAAAATAATGCAATCGTTCACTACGCTAACGGAGAATAACTGGTGGCAGGCCTTTAATGAAGGTGAAAATACCAAAAGTGTGATAGCGGTTGAATCTTTCTTTGAAAATATCAAGCTGACAACAACCTAAAGGGAATAGCAGGAACTTCTCTCTTGTTAAATGTGTGATAAAACCTATTGAGGGAAAAGACTTCCTATGTGAAATTGTCTGACCACATCTTACAAAAACCTGAGTTAACACAACAACACGAACATTGAGAAGTCTCTTAAGGGATTAAACAAACAACGGAAAGAAGATCGACAATATAAATTGGTTAAAGAGCCTTAGTACAAATAGGTTTATGTAAGGAACTCAACAGGACAGGCTGTTGTAACATCGGATATGGTCAATATATATATATTGCCCTTCGATGCAAAAGACTTACATAATATTCTATGGAGACTTTGTCCATCATATGGATCACATCAGTAGTGAAGACTTTTGGCTGAGGGCGCTGAATGCAACCGGTATGAAACTCTATATGGCGCTATACAACTTGTGGTTGATAGTGGAGAAATTACTGGACATATCCATATAGTGCCTGGGACAGTAGAGAAGCTATTGGACATGCCTATATAGAAGTTCCTTTTCCCTAACTCATGATGGGACTACATGTGGTACTGTATGTCTAAGCGTCTTCATCTGCAGTCAATCTGCATGAAATTTTATAGCTTTAATACAAATCTGATGTAAATTTACTGTGTACAGGTGAATTAAGTACAATGTTACGCCAAGTAGAAACATCAGGATGATGACATTTTCAATGTATTCTTTATTCTGGACATTTTGCTATAAGGTAATTATGACATTTATGATAACTGTAATTTTATTATTCTTTCTGTGCTCAACTATGTTACTTACTGTCCTTTTCTGTCTTTGTTCCTATGAATATGCTGTATGAATTTATAATAGTATTTTACTCTTGTAATTCGATTTATGTTATGTGAAAAGCTTATGTTAAGCTATAACACATTAAATAAATATTATACATATATTCAATGAAAAAACTTTGTTAAAGGGACGTTATGGTTAAGTTGCACTAGTAAAATCCTATGAAATTCAATGAAAAACATTGTTAAAGGGACCTTATTGTTAAGTTGCACTAATAAAAACCTATGAAATTCAATGAAAAAACTTTGTTAAGGGAACGTTATGGTTAAGTTGCACTAATAAAAACCTTTGAAATTCACTGAAAAAACGTTGTTAAAGGGATGTTATGGTTAAGTTGCACTAATAAAAACTTTTGAAATTCACTGAAAAACTTTGTTAAAGGGACATTATGGCTTCAAGTAAAATCTAAAAAACCCAGAAATTCACCAGTTTTGGGAAGCTAAATAACCATAACTCACGCCTCCACCGTGCGCAGGACACCCAGGACATCAAAGATGACATTACAAATGCAGAACTGCATTTTCTACTGATCTACGAACTTTCAACTTCAAAATTTCCCTTGCACAGCTCCAACACATATTCCTACTCATTATCCCTTAACAATCTAGTACACAGTACATACCTTTAGCAAAACTGCTATTTATCTTAAAATGGCATCATCTAATGCCATCCATCCCCCCCGAGAGCCACCACCACTGCTGTAATCAAGGAGCATGAGAAACACTGCCCCCTACCTTAGAAATAACACATGCTCAACATTTTCCCTTGTCCACCTACCCCTCCATATTAGTGTTTGGTTCCTCTTCCCTCATTTCCCTCCCCACCTTTCGTTCTCAGATCTCC
The DNA here is from genome assembly GCF_040938575.1 of Ambystoma mexicanum. NCBI lineage: Eukaryota > Metazoa > Chordata > Amphibia > Caudata > Ambystomatidae > Ambystoma > Ambystoma mexicanum. The sequence continues at coordinate 1,384,122,521 of NC_090937.1, read as the reverse complement.
TGCCAAACAAAATACATCCTAAAACAACAACACACATCTTGCTTTACGAAACACCTTTCACAGTTAAAAAATAGAACTAAAAAAAAATGTATAGACTCCATCTACTTTATATTTCTCAGTAAAGTACATACTCAATAAGATTTTCCAACATTCTTATTTGCATTTTGTGTTATGCTAATGGGAATATTGTGGCGTTCATCCTCCGTTCCAGAGACTGAAACGGTGGATACTGGCTCAGCAGCCCAAGTTATCAGCCCAAGCGAAGCAAGGGTGGATAACGAGGTCTCTGGACCATAATCCCCCCATTCCAGCCCCTGAAATGGGGGATGAAGGCCATTAGCACCCTAAGTTCCCAAAGTGGGAACCCGGGGTGCTAAAAAAGAGGATTTTTCTTCCTACACCGGGACGCCGCAGGAAGGAAAATCCTTTTCCAAGATGGCCAACATGGAAAGGGAAGGCGAGGGTTCTATACAGATCCCTCTTCGCTTTCCATGGCAGCCTGCAGAAGGCCAAAAGAGAACCCTATGACAATATTACCATGAGCACATTTTTCTTCCCTTTCAGATCTATCTTAATTTCAAATAACTTTACCACAAGCCAGTCCCAGGTGGCCACTTTAATCCTATGTTTTGTCCCTTGTGGTCATGGCCAGTAGCCAGATTGTCCGGATCATGACCTTATTCCATGACCTGGACAATCTGGCACTGCCCATGGCCACAGGCTACCCCTCAGTCACTAAAGGTATACCGCTATTTTTTGTAGCTACATTATGACAATTGTCAAATAATAAAACACTGGGACATTTGCAAAACTATGCTTGTAGGTCCTTGCCTATGCTCCTTATGCAAGTTTGCTGGAAATCCACTGATGTTTTATTTTTTCAAACGTGTCAAATGTATGCACATACAATCATCATATAATTTAGCCCACACTTGATAAAATCCATTCAGACTTTACGAAAACATCTATATCTAGATTTATAATCTTTTTGCAAACCTTTGTGTAGATTTGTCAAACGGCACCAGATTTATAAGCCTTTACAATATTTTGCGCCCCCCCTCTAATTTTGCTCTCTCTTGACAGAATCCCACTAAACTTCACAAAAACATGTATATCTTGATCTATTATCAGTTTGCCAAATGAAGTGTAGATTCGTCAAATGGGACCTCATTTATAAGCCTTTGCATTAGTTTGGGACCCACCCTCTAATTTTGCCCCCTCTTCACAAAATCGCACCAAACTTGGAAAAAAAATGTATATCTAAATGTATTATCAGTTTCCCAAATTAAGTGTAGATTAGTCAAATGGCACCTCATTTATAAGCCTTTATATTATTTTGGGTCCCCCCTCTAATTTTGCCCCCTCATGAAAGAATCCCACCAACCCTTGGATACTCACTCGGAATCAGCTCAGAAATATACATGCAAAATTTCATGCAGGTCCATTAAGTGGCGCCAAAGTTATAAGCCATCGAAGAATTGCATTTCACCAACCCTGTAATGGTGAGGTGTTCACAAATTTTACAGGATTGTTCGCGAACATCTGAACTGTTTGCGGATGTTCGCTGCAAAAAACACCCGTTTTTTTTGCTTCTTGCAGCCATATCCCATCCCATCCTCATCACCCCTCACCTCCCCAGAGATTATTTGATAAGTTTGACAAGTGCAATGTTGTGTTTATTAATATTTTTTTACCGTGATGTCCGCGGACAGCAGCGAAGTCCGCGATTCCAAGATGGCGGGCGTTTCCAAAAATCTGATGCACTTCACGCTCTTCACCATCCAATCAGCGAACACGTCGCATGTCCGCGGACATGACGCAAGCCGATTAACCAATCGATGTCCTGTCCGTGGAGCGAATAGGGAAGTGTGTCTGCGGAGCGGACATACATATCACTAATTTTTTGTGACATACTTTTTGGTCATTTTAAAAGAAACTACTGGACAGATTTTCACCAAATTTGCAAAAGCTCGCTTTCAGGACCAAGCCGCTGCTCCCGATGCAAATTTGGTGAAAATCCATCCAGCGGTTTGGGCTTTAGGTGTGAGCAAAGTTTTTTCCCCATTCAGTCTATGGAAAAAAATTAGTTTTGGGTACCCCTCTATAACTTTGCCCTCCCTGGACCAAACCTCACCAAACTTTGAAAAACAATTCAGAGTGGGCCATGTACTTTTTTTTGTTGCAAAGTTTGGTGTGGATTCATCCAGGCGGAGCAAAGTTATAAGCCGCCCAAAAGTGTTCTTCCGATGGGTTTAGCAACTTAATCATAACTACATGGCCACTACCGTTTTATGAAATGTCTTACCAAATACATTTATACATTTATACATGTTCAGTTCTTTCTTCCATATTTCCAACTCTGAAACAAAATGAAATGTAGTTGAAAACAAAATAAAAATATTTTTTTTAAAACACAAAGTGAATACTAATTGTATTCCTAGTACACAACCATTAACAGGTTGTATTCATCAATAATACTATAGAGGAAATTGTCAATGGAGAGAAAAATAAAAATCAATTCAGTTATTTTAAATATTTGACAACATGTATACACAAACACATACACAAATTATACACATTTTCTACAAGTATATGTATATAATAACATGTAAAATAAAAATTTAGACAATTTTATAAAACAAACATTGTATCAAAAACACCCTTCACGAAATAACACTTTCAAAAACTCAAAAACTCAAGAGCTACTGCAGTACAGTATACGAAGAAAATGCAGTATTATCACCTCAACTATACTAACCATTTAGATAAATTGGAACTTGGTTTTGCATGATAAAATTCTAAAAACAATTGCCCACAACGTCAATAATTCATACACTGATACAGGCATTTCACTACAACAAAAATATGTTACAATACTTTACAAACATTATTTAATAATAAATGATGACAAATTTGAAGATTAATTTATGCAACCTTCACCAGAATACCAAGACACATAACCTAACTATGTCTTCAGTTTTACAAATAAATAAATGAAGACATGCCAACAGTGTAACATTATTTTGAGTATTAATCTTTTTAAAGTATAGTCATACCTATATTTCAAATTATAGGTAGACAACACAAACTTTTGTCTGTAAACATATTAACACTACACTAATAACCTAACAAATGTAATTTCCATACTTCTTATCAAATGTGTGTGCGTCCTTTGTTTGGCCACCTACACACATGAGAAGTTTATAATGACATTTCATAACGTACACACCATATTTCACATTTTTTAAACTTTGAATTGTTATTTAATCTTCTATTGGCACTGATAGTTGTACGCAGTATGCAATACTTTTTTTACTATATCAAAATTCATTCTAAATTATAAAAGTAATTTCTACATTTCCATTTCATAACTTCTTTCATAATTTGGTGTGCATCCTTTTTCTGGCCACCTACACACCTAAGAAGCTAATGACAATTTTCTTAAACCTACCATACGAAATAGAAAAATATGTACAGTTTCATGACTGAATAGATTGGCACTGCACATAGACCATATTTATACACTTAACAAACTAACCCTTTGAGTAAGATATTACCATTTCTTATTTCAATTAGAATACTTTTTTTAAACGTTGTCTGCATACTAATTTTCACTACCTATGCACATAATAAGTAAACACAGTATATCTAAATTCTTCCCTGAAACTCGTATTAGTAGTTCTATCTTATTTATTTTTCAAACACTGTACTATATGGTTTTTGTATCTACAACCTACTGTTTACTTGTTTCATATGTAAACAGTCATGCCCTTGTACACTCCCTCACACTCAACATAATGTTAATTGAACCATTTATGTAACCTAGCGCGTATAGAGAACACTTGTACATATTAAAATATACAGGGCCTCATTCCGAGGTTGGCGGCAAGGGGTTAATGGCGCCGGCAATGGTGCCGGTGCCGTTAACACCTTACCGCCGCATTATGAGGTTCTTTAACGGGTCCCGCTAAGGGCGGCTGCTTTTTCCAGGCGCCCTTAATGGGAGCCGCTAAAGGACCAGCATGCTAACAATGGGCCTGGTATTAACGGGCACATTGAAAGCATGTTCCCCATTCCCATTGAGCCCTATGGGGGTCAAATTGGAATGGGGAAGTACCAGGTCTGGGTTCCCTGAATGGGGAACACCAGGCCCTCCAAGGTTGGAATGGCCCGGTATTTCCCCATTCAGGGAACCCAGACCCGGTATACGGTACAGGGGAAGCCATGGCGCTAACATCGCCATGGCTACCTCCAACCTTGTAATGAGGCCCACAGTGTTTTACTCAATAAAATTGAAGTAGAAGATAGCAGAATGCTGTTTTCTCTTCTAATATATAATCTCTTCAGACTATTACTTCTACATTCATTTTGTACTGTTTTTAAAGTACATCCTAGTAACAATCCATCTCTTTCATTATATAAAACACGTATTGCCCTATACTTCAATTACAAACTTTTATTATACATGTTTATATACACAAAGAATATTACACATATATTTTAAAACTTTGTTTATAACAACAATAAGTATGCATTCTTTAAACCCTTTGGCAATCTAGCTTGCAAACTATAGACCGATTACAAAGCCAATCTTTTTCAGTACGCACCCATGTCATGAAATGTCCACATTCAATGGATGCCCCCTCATGAAAAATAATTGTACAAGTCTTAAAAATGTTCTTACTAACAGAAACTTGACCAAATTTAAAATTCAGTATTGACGTATTAATTTTCCTACCATTTACACTTTATCGTTGAAGCATAATCAAAACATACTTATTGAAAACTAGATTTTACATTGTTGATTATAAATTACAACACCACAGTCACTGCATTGCATGTCATGGAATGCTTTAGTTACAAAAGCAGACAAATTTACACTTTTCTGATCAGGGATTGGCACATACACAAATATTTCACAAAGATCTGGAGTAGAATAGCCTTTATTAGATTGTGGACACATATGATTCCACTGGTAACTAATTCCTACATACCTATATACACTAACAGTTTCCTTCACTAATAAATTGAAACAGCCATTACACATTCTTGACTATCTTCTTGTGTATTTTAATAACATTTTTATTTTCCACTTACAACAGCTACTACATTTCGGATTGACATTACCGAATATAAACTGTGTGGTTTGTCATCTACAGATATTTTAAGAAATGAAACTTCCATACATAGCTGCTTCTCTGATGAGGAGGCCATTTCTTGCATCAATGGAGTACTTTGAAACAACATACACAAAGCTGCTTTACAATAAAATGCAACTCCTGTTTCATTAATACATCTGCAATGAGAGTATTCTATAGTTGAACAACTCTCCAACTGTGTTAAATTCTGTTGTTTTTCAGTCTTACAAGGGCTGATATCATTTGAATGTATATTCACTGACTTATGTTTCCTGGATGAGTGCTTTACAAGAACAGGTATAAGGTTCAGGTGAGGAACATGCAGTAGACGCAACCAATTAAAATACTTAGTGCAAGCAATGTCATCTGTCACTTTTCTTTCATCTAAGTTTATTAAAAATAAACCTTTTATATTTTTCACACATGGCAAAGCTATATATAAAAAATGTCTTTAAACACTGTATGACCAATGTCAATAAGTGCTGCTTCTAAAGTCAACCTTGTGATTTATGAACAGTTATTGCATAAGCAGAACACAATGGAAACTGTGCTCTTTCCACAAAGGTATCGTTAAAAAGCATGAAACCTGCGGCGGTCCGAGAATTCAAATGAGTTGCTTCTACATGATTAAATTTAACTTCAACATGTTCAATATTTGTACTTTGAGGAAAGGTGTGAAAGGCAATCACTCTTCCCAACTCTCCATTGACTAGACCAATTTCTACATTCAAGTGTCTCTTCAACATTACTCATGCATTGATGCACAGTTTTAAAACTCCTTCCAGACCTGCTGTTTTAGAAATGTAATTCTCTAGTTGACCTAATCAAGCTTTTGTTCTCTAATCCAACTCTAAAGGCATAACATGACCATCTAAAACATCACACAATTTTATCTTCACAATATTTTGCTTCTCTGACAGTAGCATTGTAGAGTTAAACTTGTTACACTCTGCAAGTGTGCACATCAAAGCAACACAAGAAATATTTATTTCCTTAATAGTTAACATGACATCAGATGGACTGCAATCTGCATCAAACATGTTAAAAATCTGTCTTTTCTTTAAGACTATTTTCACATTTTCCTCAAGAACGCCTATACAAATTTCATTAAGCATTTCTGCATACTCTAAGGGCCCAATTTGCGGAATAAGCTGCGTTGAAAAATGGGACTTGCATGCAAAATCGCACTCAAGTCCCCATTTGTCGATTCATGGAACACAATGTGCGGGCCTTACCAGAGACTTGCGAGGAATCCACGCTGCTCCACCATGTCACTGCAAACCGATGAATGCCTTGCACGAGACTCAGAGAGAAGGGTCAGCCAGGCAGGCAAAGCAACCTAAAATGGGGTGGATCACGTGGAATAAGGACGAACAAGTGAAAATGTGGGCGTTACAAGGGATCAATCGCCCCACACATGTATGTGCAAACTAAACATATTCATGGAATTGAACAGGGAACTCTGGCATGTGAATAAGAACATGCAAATCGAGAAACCACTACGCCACCCAATAGCATGTGTAAACATCAACGTGCACACTAACAAATGCATAAAAAGCATGCACGATCAAGAAACGCATGGGTATAGCCACGATGAATGCACCATTGGTTGCAGTAATCATCTAGGGACACCGCAGGAGGAGGAGGATGGCCAGGGCCCGGATCTTCACCCCATGGACCAGCCTTTTTGGGATTCCTGATGACCAGGTCTATGTCAGGTATAACTTCTACCCCATATCATCCTCGGCCTGGTCTAGGAGTGGGACGATAACCTCACATCACCCACCATGTTCTTCCAAGCACTGAGCCCCTTGCCAAAGCACACTGCTCTGCATTTTTTGGCCACTGGCTCATTCCAGCAGACCACCGCCATAGTAGATGGCATCTCCCAGGCCACGCAGTCTCGCTCCTTACACCAGGTGTTGGCAATCATAACTGCACGTCCTTCTCTCCATCGGCATAGCTATATGCCCAGAACACAGGCAGAAAGGCAAGCAGTGGTCCAGGAGTATTATGGGGTGCAGGACTTCTCAAAAGGGCTAGGTGGATTGTTTGCACCCATGTTGCTATGTCCACCTCGAGCAACAGAGCACATCTACCGCAACCATAAAGGCTGGCACTCCATCAATATTCAGGTTGTGTGTGATGCCAAAGGCATCATTACTGATGTGTATACCAACTATCCTGGTAGCACACATGCCTGCTACATATTCAGGATGTCCCCGCTATACTGGGCCCTGGAAGCGGGCAGCATGGCAACACATCGTTAATTGGTGAATATGAATTGCCATGCACAGCAGTACCATGCACCCAGCTGTGGTCAACTTGAAGTTGCAAACACCATTGTGCAGCATGCATGGGACAAGCATGTGAAAACACCAACACCTGAAACATAATGTGCTGGTACACAAAATAGCATCCCAAAAATGTGCATCAATAGTTCCATGGTTGGGGCATGTAACTGGGGCTGCTCACCATAATTGGGGAAGCCTAAGCAAGAAAGGCCATTGCAAGGTATGTGACGTGTCACTCAGTACACATGGTTAAAGTGCAATGTGACACACATCAGCACAACCATCAACACCTGTCACAGGCCACAAACAACCAGCTCTTCCACATTGTTCCAACCACCCAAGAAAGGCCCACAAAGTTGGAACCCTCAAAATGTTGAACATTAAACCAGTGCCCCACCAAACCATAGAAACAAAACCATGATCAGGCCTATCACAAGAACCACACCCTCTAAAACACGCACCCATGAAGTGGTACTGGTGCCCCACAAGACAAGTCAAGTCAATCCAAAGTGATCAAACACAGTGCAAGACTTCCAGCGAAACACCAAACAAGCATCTGCAAATACCCTTCACTTACCTGCACAGGGTACCCACCTTCCTTGCATATGATGCAACCCATCGGAAGATGTCTCCCCTAAATGCAATGACATGCATAGTAACAACAGAAAGAACATGCACATCTATGACAACACATGAATGGATCCTGAAAATATGCAGAGAGCATCCACTGCACAGGGTGCAAGAGGGTGACAGGACATAGATTGTGATCTTCCCATGAGTGCAGCGTACCACAACAGAGAGAGGGAGACAGAGTGACAGTGGAGATGGCCAATAACATGCACTACACCACAGGTGCGGGCATATGTGAGTTAACCAAGGAAGGTAACACAGTGACATGAGGACTACTTAAATAATCATCCCGGCATGGTAGCATGCAAAGCACATACAAGTAAAGTTACACATGCAGCAAATATGGTGACCAATGATGCATGCTCAACATGCAAGACAGTGCTCATGCTTACTCGCTGACTGTGCCAGCATGGTGTGAATCCCACATCACCTTCACCAGGAACTGTGTCTCCAAATTAGTACCTGGTGGAAGGCAAGGGGAGCATGGACGTCAAAGGGTGCAGTGTGTCACTCCTGGGGCAGCATTCACCACCACATCATGGATTAGTGAAACAATAGGGGTGAAGACATTACAACAGACATAGTGAAGTATCATTCATACAGTACACATGTGTGAGGAAACACTAAACCCATAGTTACCTGCACGTGCCATCCTGTGCACCACCAATCAAACATGCAAGTTCACCTCACTATGCATGTCTGCATGTCCGCCACTGCAAACATTATTGCCTTGAGAGGTTTACTGCACAACTCAAGGAAAACTAAATAATAATAGAAATCAAAACTGGAAAGGGCAACTAAAAAATAAAATGCCAACATCCGGGCCTGGGGTCAAAAAAAGTATCAAAACATTTAAAAACAATCAAAACATTTCCATCATGGACCGTAGGAGGGGACCGACGGGGGAGGAGTAGGGTGCAAGTCAATGTCTATGGGTGGACATAAAAAAAAAAACTAAATAAAAAACCCTGTCATGTGCTCACGGACCGCACAGCTACGGTGGACCGGGAGGCATGTCTCTGCTGGCACCACCATCCTGCGTAGAATAAGAACGGTGTAAGTGGTGCTGGAGGATCAGCACGCGGTGCCCTGGCCTGGTCCTCAGTGGCAGCCACCATGCGTGTCACTGATGAATGCTCCAGCAGACTGAGGGCTTGGAGATTACTATGTACAACCTCACAGGTTGCATGGAGTTCCTCAGAAATTGTCTGCCTCAATGATGACATCTTATGGCAGTACAGTCTTCTGCTGGCTGCCTCTTCCTCATGGATCGCAGCTCTGTGGGCCAACAACTCATGCCTCAGGGCTTCCATTTGTGCCCTATCCTCTGCTAGCAGGGATGCCTGAAGATACAGCAAATCTGCCCATCAGCCCCTGATGATCTCCTCCATGCACATCCTGTGAGAGCGGCATGTGGACCGCATGACCTTCAGCTGTAGGCCCATCTGTGTTGCTGGGGGGATCATGGAAGTGGCCACCCTATCCATGCCCTCAGCCAAAGGCAGCACCCTGTCGGTGTGCGTAATGCAACATTTACTGCTCCCACTCTGTCTGTTCAGCATGCACATGTTCCCCACCTGTGTGGGGCCCACGCCTTGCTGATCCAAGGGAGCATGTCCTTGCTGTGATGCCCCTGGCTACAGGACTGCAAAACTCCCCTGGACATCTGTCCCAGGACCAGAAACCAATACACGGAAGCATGGCCTTGCAGCCCTCACACCACAGATGGGCGTGCCACCACTGACTGGCCTTGTGAACTTGACCCCCTGCAGACTCACGGGCCCCAACTGCTCCACCGATTGGCGCACTCACCACCACCAGCATTGAGTACTGCACATCTGGTTCCGCATCAGAGCTACTTGAGTCCAAATAGTCAGAAGTGTCTGCAGTATTGCTCAGGATGGTCTGTAGAACCAGTGAGTTCTCACAGCCTGCCACGCCACGTCCTGCAGCACCATATACTCTTCTTCATCCTCTTCCTCTTCCTCTGCATCTGGTGCCTCCTCACTGGCACATTGACAGAAAAGACATGTGGAGTCATGTGCAACGTGTCTACAGAAAAAAATGTGTATCACATTGCCATTATGCAACAAAATGGAGGGCATGTCACCATAATAAATACAGAATCCACACAATATGGGCAACAAGCTATATGAGCATGGCATGTGCAGACTGGCAAAAGAAATCCCTGCTCAGGAGCATGCTGCCAGTGGACACATTGCCAACCAACAGGGTCATTAAAAAGCACAGTATGGTCCATGGCACCGCAAACCGTTGACTAATACCAGTGAATTGGGCATGGACAAGTGGCTCTGTGACGTGCAATTACATCACATGCCAACAGGCAGACACACATATCCACAACCAAGTCTACATTCATCACATGCCACACCAACATTATCCTGGTACAGGGACTGTACACAATGGGAACACACTGCAAGTCTGGGGAAAAGGAAATAGTCCATGTTGATGTATGGCTGTAAGAGTACCACCTAGGCAATGTCTGTGAAGTGGAGAGAGTAGGTCAATGGAGTTGTAGATAGGAACAAGGTACAGTGACCCAAAAGAGGAAGAGGGACATGGACCCATGGAACGTGGGCTGAGTGTGGGAGGCTAACGGGGAGCAGGCCTCACAATGATTTGCCTCAGGGTCATTGCCATTGGGGCAGTAGGGATGTGCACAGTCTATACATATGCACACTCACCCAGGGCAAGACATAAGGCGTGTTGGTTGTCAACTTGGATGTACTAGGTAGCATAGAAGAACCTACGTACATGTATGAAAAGAGATTCTATACCATGCAGGGCATGAAGTGTAACTCCTATTTCGGACAAAGGCACATGTCTAGCAGAGCAGAGTCACTGACATCAATGATGCAGCAAAAAACTGTGCACGTTGAGGTATCATGTTGCAGATGTGCTGGGGGTATGCTTTTGGGTCATGCATACTGTCACAGAGACATGTACAACTGAGGCACAACACATGGTTAGTATCCACTCTTGTTTACACTGACAGGAGTCAGTACACAACATGACATGGTTCACCAGGGACAGTCATTCCAATGCAACCAGATGAGCACCACAATTAAACATCTACATGATGCTTTACTACACGTACTCAGGATGCACACTGTTGGGCACTCACCGGATTTGTCCTTGTAATTCTCCAGGCCTCCCTTGCCTTGCACTTGCTCAAGTAGAATGAATTGGCGCATAGCCTCTTCATGCTCGGTCAGCTCCTCTTCCTCTGGTGACCCCCTCCAGTTGCCAGAGCAGAGGCTAGGTTTGCACCCAGCATGGACTTGGTGCAACGGGTGAGATTGTTCCAGTGCTTCACTACCTGTGCAGCAGTGCGCTTCTCAAACCCTAAGGCGTTGATCTCATCCGTGACATGCTGCCAATGCACCATTTGCTAAGAAGGTTTATGTGTGCTGCCAGTTGCTGGCACATGTCACAGTGGTATATGGTCACGTAGTCCATGAGGATGTTGAGTTCTTCATCATGGAAGTCCTTCTTCCTCCACATGCCAGTGTCCTGTGCTGTGTCATGGGGTTGAGCCTGTTCCTACTGTGCAGGCTTTGCCTTCTTGCCACCAGGTTTTGTTGCCACCCCTGTGCAGCTGGGACCACTCTGAGGTCCAGATGCCAGATCAAAAGTGGCCTGTGGCATGGCATTATCCACTGGGGCTGGTGCTGCTGCCTCCACAGCACATCCCTTACCCTTACTGGTTGGGGCAGCTGCCTCCGCAGCATGTCCTGGAACCCTTGGGCTTGGGCAGCTGCTTCCACAGCACTTCCCGGAGCCCTTGGGGCTTGGGCAGCTGCTTCTGCAGCACATTCCCAAACCCTTGGGGCTGGGACAGCTGCTTCCGCAGCATGTCCCTGAACCCGGCCACGTCTGTCCCCTTTCCCTCTTGGTGCTTGTCCACTCATGTTCCAGGTGTAACAGAAAAATGGAATGCACACCAAGCTATTGTCCTGGGCAACGTGAGTGAGGGAGCAGTCTACGTGATGGAAGACATAGTTCTGTGGTCCAGAAATGCCCAAATGTACCCCAGGTGTGAAAAATATGGTATGGGTAATGCACAGGCACCCTAAAATTAAAATAAATGCATACACGAGAACAGAATAGCTTGCGAAAAAAGAAAAAAGCATTATGCACCCAGCAACACAGAAAATGGGTACGCAAACCCCGGGAAGCGACCAGAAAGTTAAGAATAGTGGTACATGATACACAGGGGCACCCAGAGTTCAAAAAAAGCATACGAGACTCACCGTTAGACTTGCAAAAATCAAAAGTAGATGCATGTATGTGCGAAGACAAATCCCCCACCAAAATAAGAAGTACGCATAGTCCCTGAAGTGAACAGATTGCCTGGCACCCCAAAATATGCAGTACTCCACTCGTCTGTCTTCTCCCCTTCATATGCACGTACATTCGGAGTTGCTTCTAAACATTCTAATGTAACCCCGATTATGGCATGCTGAATGCCTGCGCGTAGCGTGTGTCATGTAATTTATGCGATGAGGGCCGATCCTCGGATTTCACGTGTCGACGCTTTTCCCATTTTTTACACACAATGCCCATTCACTCTGTTTTGTGGCTGCCTACATTGCGAGACACAGAGGACCCATGCTCCTGCCTCCGTGCCATTTTACCTGCCTTCTACTGCCCTGTGTTGCCTCCAACACAGCCATCTGATGCTGCCTGTACAGTGTGTATGCCTGCTGCCCACCTGCACCGTGTTTGGAGTGCCTGCTGTCCAGCCATTGCCTGGGCTCCTGGCTTTGGCTCTGTGACCATCTCAGAGGTTTCATTGGACTTCCACAATGCCATTCCACCACCACTGCTCCACAGCTCAGCTCCAGGACCACCTTGCCCATGCACACCTGACTAGGGGGTTGCCATGTCAGCACCATCATCCTCTGACCAGAGTGGTAACCCTGCGGCAACGGGGAAGAGGGATGTCAACTTCACCACCAGGAAGTTGACATCCTTGTGGAGAAAGTCCTGGAGCATTATGATGCCCTCTTCCACCCTGTGATGCAACGTGCTAAGGAAGGATGTCAGCAGATCTGGGATGGGCTAACCGATCCTATCAACGCAGAGGGGGTGAAACCCTACACCTTCAAGACCATGCACAAGCATTAGGATGACCTGAAATCCAGGACCAACAGCAAGGCCCTGCGCTATGTCCAGGCCGTTGCCACTGCAAAGGTGCACTGTGCGCGCAGGTCATGGTTGTCAGCTAACAAAATGCAGGTCCTGGAGAAGTTCTACCCTGTGCTGCAGCATATTAGGAGGTATTAAAGTTGCATTAAAACTAGCATGGCGATGAGGACACCTGTTAGTTGCACTACAGCACGTCTTTGTAATGCACGGCACAGTCGTTTCACTCCTTATGTGGGTGTGCTTGGTATAGGAGTTCCTATAGTTCGCACTCTCAGAATGAAGGGCAAAAGATGGTGCGTAATTTGGTGCTAGTGGTATAGTGGGGACGTTTTAAGGTGTTTTAATGTGGTCCCAGTTCGACATACTACGATGGTTTTGTGTCTTTTTTGCAGGACTTGTTAGGACACTGGGCTATTCAAGAGCTACTAAGGAAAATTACTTAGACTTGATTATTGGAGTCTACAGCTACTTAAGTGTGTATTGCAACACCAGCACTACAATTATCCTACTAGGAGGTATGTAGTTGTGTTTGTAGAGATTGTGAGGCAGGGTTGACACCAACCCATGGACCTCACCCAGTACATTGCAATTAACTAGCATGTTTACTGGGATGTTGAGCTATGTGTTTGAGCTTTTTCTGACTTTCAAATATGGATGAGGGTGACATACAGTGATAGCCCCCTTTTCTTTCTTTTTATTTGTCTGACTTTAGGAGTATTATTGAAATCTCCATGTGTGGCCCTGGATTGCATGGTGAAAACTAAGAAAATCGCGTTCTTCCCCTGAAGAAAGTTTGTGCAATTAGTGCAATTTAAGAACTGAAACATGTCGGGATTGTGATCTGCCTAAGTTAACAAGACTCAGCATTGGAAGAAGTGTTAAAATCATTTGTGTGGTTCATACTGTGTTGTATTCATTGTATGTGGTATTGTATATATGTGAAATTGGTAATTTGTACTGGTTTTATACCTAATATGTTTTGTTGTGTGGGGTCTTTTTCATGCAAAACATTTACATGATTGTTTTACCTCTTGTGAGGGACTTTATTAAAATATTCGTTTTTGATACTATGGAAAAACATCATGTACTGGGTCTAATTTTTTCAAGACTAAATGTACAGGGAGGGCATGTTACCTCAGACCATACGTATAGATCAGCAATTTTTGAAAACATTGAGTAGCCATGTGATGCATTGCTCTACGGTGCATGTGCTTTGTGCATGTACCAGCATGTTGGCAGTGACCCCTTAGGCTTGCAGCAAGTATGTTTCTGAGATGGATGTCTGCTTGCATGCCCCAGACATTGCTTTCCATGTGTGCATTCAGAGCGCTATGTATTTTAAATGTACTATCACTTGCACTGTGTGTTGTAGTGCTGGCTTGCAGACCGTGCACATACAATGTTACTTGTGTCTGAGATGTGCCAGGGTGACAAGTGTGACAGTTGAGGTATTGTTGCCCGCATCATGTACATGCATGATCCTCATGTGTATGTGCCAAAAATGGGAATGTGTGACTGGGCATCACTGATGCCTGGATGCAACACGAGCATTTGGATGTCTGGCTTAGTCACGTAGAGGAATTGCAGTTCATGGGACTCTGATGTGATTGGTCATCGCTCTGCTTGGGGCCTCTCAGTTGATGTGTGTGCATGACATGTGTATGTGCTTGTTGATGTGGCATGCTCACATGTGCATGTACAAATGATGCATGTGTGTATAGCACATGCAATTGATTGGTTATGACAGTGGCAAGTAGCTTGATGTGATTGTGTGGAATGATGGCCAGGCACGTGTCTGCATGGATGTGTATTGCATGTCCATGTGTGTGGGTGTGGAGGATGATGTTTGTTCCCTTGACAAGTCATGTTCATTTGAATGCTGGTGATGCCATGCTCGATTTGGTGCAATCCACTGATGTTTCTATTCTGTGTCTCCTTTTCCACAGTTGTATCTAATGAAGAGCGTGGAACCAGTGCTGTGGAGCATGGCTGCAGGGATTCGTCCACCAGGCAGAGGGGCAGGCCCCAGCCACGCCCCTGTGACAGCTCATCTTCAGGGAGCGATGTGGCTGTGGAAGCACCAGTGACATTGGGCATGGCTGCCGGGGTTGAGTCAAAGAAGATGAAGGTGGGAGGGAACTCCTCAGCAGCGGTTGGGACAGGTGATTCCACACAGGGGCCATCCATGGCGGAAGACATCCTGGAGTCATCAAGGTTGATGGAGGGGGAGC
This sequence comes from Ambystoma mexicanum, assembly GCF_040938575.1. Classification (NCBI taxonomy): domain Eukaryota; kingdom Metazoa; phylum Chordata; class Amphibia; order Caudata; family Ambystomatidae; genus Ambystoma; species Ambystoma mexicanum. Next base: position 1,384,107,056 of record NC_090937.1, on the reverse strand, counting down.
GGGCAGAGGTGACCATTGTAGCCCAACCCATGGGACCAGGTGCAGGTGTTGAAGTGGGAGTGCCTACTGCAGTCCTGTCCCAGGGGCATGAGGCTGTGCAGGCCACCGTTGAGGTGCCTGTGCAAAATCTAGTCCCAGGCCATCGGATGCAGCAGTATGCGCCTGCTGGGATGCCTCCACCAAGACCCACCACCGGGTGTTGGCTGTTGTGTCCACCCAGACCGACACCCCCTTACCATCTGGTGTTGCCATTCGGGATTATGTGCTACTCCTGCTAGCTGGGTTGGTGAGGTGGACAGCAGTCTTTTGTGATGATGTGCTACTCATAGTCTGCTTGCACATCATGACAGTGAGCTATATTCCCTCATCGGCTGGCTTGCAACATGCCTGTGCCGTGCAGTCCTCCATGGGATGTTCACTGCTGCAACCACCCCCTCGTCATCCTCCGGGGTGCCTTCTGGCCAAGATACCACCAGGGCCCCATGTGCACCAGTCCCAACCACAATGCCCCATCTAGTGGAGACCACAACCCTGCCCGAGTTGGGAGTCCAAGGCACATCAGCTGAGGTGGCCACCGTGCATACCTAGGCACTGACAGGGGCCCCAGCAATGGAGGGACAGTAGGCACCCATGAGAAGTGCAGGTGCTATACGCCCCCGGGTATCTACATCAGCTCAGAGGGCATACCTACATAGCAGGCACCAGGCACTGTGGCAGCAGATGGCAACAAGGAGGAGGCTATTTGTTTCAGGGAAGATCACTGAAAGGAGGCAGGCGCAAAGTGTGAGGCAGGAGGCACACGTGGATCTGAGGGACAGGATGTCTACCGTGTTCCGAGGATATGAACATCAGATCAAGGCAGAGAGGCAGCGGGCTCTGGAAGAGAGGGTAGTGATGGCCAGGGCTGAGAATGCACTGTGTCGGGCAAGGAGGTGGGCTGCCATCCTGGAGGCCACTTGCAGGGATGCCCGAGTGATAGAGACACAAATGCTGAGAACCTGCAAGCCCTCCATGCAAAAACAGAGGCCTGTCTGAGGGGTGAGGACGTGGCACTGGACTCAGCCCTGGTGGAAAGGCTCTGTAAGATTGGAGAGGAGGACTAGGCTGCTGCCTTAGTACATAGTTATTAGGTGTAGGTTTCATTTTTTATTCATCATTTTCCCCAGACTTTGAAGACTTTCCATCTCAATTTGTTTTGTATATAGCTGTTTAGGCATAGGATATTTGTTTTATTTCATATTTCCCCTGGACTACTTTGAGCTTGATTCCCTGTTTATTTTTGTACATATTTATGTCCAAAAGTTTGTTCTGTTTGTTACATTCCACACTTCATGCAGTTCATTTGTGTGCAGGCCTCTTTGATAGTTCTATTTTAAGCCAGTGCATCTCTCCATTGCAGGTCATGTATCTTGTGCTTGTGTGTTGTTGTTGCAGGGGGGTTACAGATGGAAAGATGCACATGTGTCTGACATGTGGGGGTGGGTACATCAGACAACTGGGTCTGCACTGTATGTTTTCATTTGCATTTACCTGTGCAGCATCACTGGGCGTTTGGAATCAGTGTGGTCGGGGTGGAGGGAGGTGGACTCACTGTGGAGGAGTTCCATGGTCACATTAATAGCACATTTGTTTGTCATTGCTGTGTAAAACCCATGTCGTGCAGACACGTACACCAGCATGTGCAGTCACACACAGCCTTCTCTCATGTGTCGCTCAACATCTACAACTGGAATGCAGTAGTGGGACATGTTTCCACTTCTGGAGTGGCAGCACAATTCTCCAGTCTCTGTGGCAGATTCTCTCTCTGACTACCCTACCATCATCCATGCATGGCCCTGACATGTGATTGTTCCCTGACATGTATTTTGCCACCCATTCCACCAAGGTTACTGATGCTCAGGCTGTGACACGCCTGGCCATTGTTGGTGTATTTTTCAACCCCTGTTGGAAGGTTTGCTTGTGGTATGGGCACACATTCAGTTACTGTGCTGTGATGCCTTGGCAATGTGCCATGGATAACATGCACATGGATTTGCATTCAATTGTCACATGTGTGTGACGGTGGCTGAGTAAGGCCTGGAATGGTGTGTGAGAAAATTCTCCACTCATGGATGGACCTATGGTGCTTCCAGTTGGTCGTATGTGTGGTGTACATGTTGGTGTTGCACTACATGGTGGTCAATATACACAAGGGGGGCCGCCCTGTCCTCAAAATTGTAATTCCAATCATTTCTTGCAAAAATTATTCAAACCTTCGTTAAGATACCAGTGGAACAAAACTCAAGTTTCTATCACTGAGAGAAATCCATACATACAGGGGATTTGTTACATCCGCCTATTTTATTTGGCTGTAGATGTAGATTGAAGTTTTTTTTAAAGAAAAAAGGTGTCTGGGAGGGTATGTAAGAAAGTGATTGACCTATCTAATATTGTACCAGCATTAGTCAAACAAGTGAAATTATTAAGAATGCACTGGGTACTTTCTGCAAAGTATATACATTACACCCAATGTTTTAAATACAACATTCCAAACATAATGAGCTAAACAGTGTGCATGGACAATGCATATACTTCATGTTGATACACATTAGAAACCTGGTGTACTCTTGACTAAGTACCACACATGTCAAAAAACTAAGTAAATGTCTTTAAGTACTGTCTTCTTGACTAGGTGCCGAGTTCCAGGAGTCTGGTGTGTAGCCCCTCTAGGGGTAAAACTGAGACATCTAGGTAGGGTCTACCAAAGCCTGGCAGTAAGGGATGACCAAGAAACTGGTCAACGTCTGATATTAGTATAAAAGTTCATGTGGTCCATGTTCAGGGCGACCCCTGCGGGAGGAGCAGTAACCACGGATATTTCGGCTTGGCTGGATATAAGCCTTCTTCTAGGGCCAAGTGTTAATAGGTCTCCCTTAGACTGAGCTGTAAAATGTTTGGCTCAAGAAAGTTTCTTGTGAAAGCAGAGGACATGTGCTGGAAGTTCATGTCTGGAAAAGGGCTCCTCTCTCGTTATTGGTGATTCAGGCAATCAAGTAGAGCCTGGCTGTCAGGGATGATTATACATGGTTCCTTGATCACATGTTTTGCAAGTCCCAGAAGTTGATTCAGAATGCTGTGGTTCTTACTCTGTGAGTCGGCACCTTGAGGCAGTGTGGTGCTGGCGTCCTGCTCGTACAGCAACAGGGAGAGAAGAAAGGAGCTGTGTGTGCATATGAGGGGCGCATGTGCAGGAGACCATGGAAGTTCAGGTGAGCTGCAGACATGCATTGCACTGGTATAGCGGGAGACTGTCAGGGGGCTGCTTTGGGTGGTGTCACTGGTGAGGGGGTGTGGGGGTGCTGTCCTGTCTGGGGGAGGCTGCCTGTGGTGGGTGTCTAGTCTGCAGGGGCTACCTGGGGGGGTGTCACATGTGAGGGGGGCTTGGAGGTAGTGCCCTGTCTGGAGGGGGCTGCCTGTGGGGGTGTCCAGTCTGGAGTAGGCTGTCTGAGGGGGTGTCCAAGGTAAGGGGGATGGAGGTGGTGCCCATTCTGGAGGGGCTACATGTGGGGGGGTCCTGTCTAGAGTGGACTGCCTGCAGGGGTGTACAGTCTGGACTAGGGCTGCCTGTGGGGGGTGGCCAGTCTGGAGTGGGCTGCCTGTGGGGGCTGTCCAGTCTGGAGTGGGCTGCCTGGGGGGGTGTCACAGGTGAGGGGGATTTGGGGGTGGTGTTCAGTCTGGAGGGGGTTGCCTGTGGGGGGTGTCCAGTGTGAAGTGGGCTGTCTGTGGGGGGTGTCCAGTCTGGAGTTTGCTGTCTGGGGGGTGTCACAGGTGAGGTGGGCTGGGGGTTGGTGCCAAGTCTGGAGGGGGCTGCATGTGGGGGGTGTCCAGTCTGGAGTGGGCTGCCTGGGGGGGAACATTTGAGAGGGCCTGGGGGGTGGTGCGCAGCCTGGATTGTGATGTCTGTGGGAGGAGTCACAGGTGAGTGGGGCTAGGGGTGGTGCCCAGTCCGGAGGGGGCTGCATGTGTGGGGTGTCCAGTCTGGAGTGGGCTTGCTGGGAGGGTGTCACAGGTGAGGGGGGCTGTGGGTGGTGCCCAGTCTGGAGGGGGCTGCCTGTGAGAGGTGTCCAGTCTGAATGGGCTGCCTGGGGGGCACATTTGAGAGGGCCTGGGGGTGGTGCCCAGTCTAGAGTGGGCTGCCTGTGGGGGGTGTCCAGTCTGGAGTGGGCTGCTTGGGGGATGTCATAGGTGAGGGGGTTGGGGGTGGTGCCCAGTCTGGAGGGGCTGCCTGTGGTGGGTGTCAGAGGTGAGGCCGGCTGCGGGGTGTTGCCCAGCCTGTAGGGGGCTGCCTGTGGGGGGTGTCCATTCTTGAGGGGGCTGCCTGTGGGGGTGTCCAAAAATAACTCAAATGTTACACTCTAGCAGCTTTATCATTTGCCCATGGTGAAGATGATTTCATAAGAGTGAAATAGAATAATACTGTGGATCATGTATATGTGATTAATTAAACCCAAACCAGTCAATGTGATTGTGTTCTGTCTTACCCCAAAAATCTGGTGCGTTACACTAAAGTGTCACTAAGACCTCCTATTCGCTATAATAATAGCAATAATTTTTTATATGCAAGCCAGGCACATTTCTTTCTTTTGCTTTAAAAAAATCACCAGTTCTGCATACGTATTTGTATTAACTGAAGTGTTACATAGAAAATCAGTTGTATTCTCGGTTGCATTGAACCAAAAGACATGTGCATGTCACAGTACATTGCGAATGGTTGCGGATCCCAACCAGAATCTGTCCTGTTTCACATATAAACCAATGATTATGAATGTCTTCTCTTTCACCGAAAAGTCACTGGTAGATATCTGAAGCCAATAACGGAGATGTCCTGCCTTCACACCCCAAAAAGTCACATCTGCATGGCTAATGTCTTTTCTGAATCTCCTTCTAGTTGAAGTCTGATTACATCATGACATTAAAGGTGAGCCCCTTTCTAATACTCCTCTGCTTGTACTTCGATGTGCTTCATTGTTCGTTTGGTGGTAGAGGTAAACATGTGGCAATTTGAACTACCACCTGTTTTACCACTGCACCTCATTATGGGTTTAGGAACACATGCACCGAAACACCACCAGATTGTAAACTTAAGCTGGCAGTATTGACCTGTGCAGTATTTCCACATTTTGGAATGCCATAGGTTCGCATTGGACTTCATTACTGCCTTACCACCAAACACAAAAGCTCAAGCAGAATAACTTCCAACCGCCATTATGGACTGGAAGAAAATAGAACGTCACTGAAATACGGGAGTAATGCTTGCATAATATTGTAACATTGTGTGTCAGGACTTTCAGTATCGTTAGGCCATTTTCAACTGTTTCAGAAAATAAAAGAAATCAACAGGCTGCCGTAGTGCACATCGGTACTTGCGATTTAGTGATTCTGTAATGCATTTCCTGGCACATCCCTTTCTGAATGCTCCCTCTTGTGCCCTGCTCATTATTTCTGCCAGGAACACATTTTCCGGTGCCTCTCAACAGCTAAAGACTCCCAGACTACTTTTCTTTAATGATTTTTCTTTGTTGCATTCGAGCCTATTATGAAAAATCTGTCAGAGGAGCAGACAGAAATGTGATGAAATAGGAGCTGTCATTGCTCCGTTTCAGTTATCCAGGGCACATCAGAATGGAGTTCATCAGCATGTTTTTAAGAAGATTCTGCTTCCTCATCCGTTCCCTCGTTTGCCTTTCTCCTCATCATCCTCTACAGACCCCAGTCACAGTTTCAAAAAGGAGTGAGAAAAATAATCCATACTGCACATTTTACTGTTCTGCTACATGTATTGTTCAATGGATTACATTAGCACGCCACTGGGACTTGTGCAGTGTAATTCTATGTAGAATATGTAGCAAGCTTGCTTGACCCCTTGTAATTTCACCATGTTTACTATCTTTGTTCATTTCCCACCCAACACCAGAGTTCTGATAGGACCCAACTCAATGGGTGCAATTGTATATGATTTCTTGTATTAAAAACATCTGGACGGATATTGTGTCGTACACAGAAACATCGGGACTCAATTAAGGCCAATATTTCCCAGCAGGAAGGAGGCAAATAGTATTTGTCTATCTAATGGCATGTGTGTGTTGGAATGAAAGAGGATGAACGTAAAATAAGTTGGATAAGCCAAAAGTATTTTGTAAAATAATAAACAATATTTATATATATCAGTGAAAAAACTTAATTAAATAGACGTTATGATTAAGTTGCACTAATAAAAACCTTTCAAATTCAGTGGGAAAAGTTTTTAAAGGGATATTATGATTACAAGTAAAATCGAAAAACCCCAGAAATTCGCCAGTTATGGTAAGCAACCATAACTCATGCCGCCACCGTGCATTGCTAAAGCTAACACCCAGGACATCAAAGATGACGTCACAAATGTCATTGATGATATAACTGATGACATCACCACTTGTTTTTGTTCCCTGACATATCTAGGCCAGGTGGTTTTGTTCACTGACAGTCAGAAAATTCAAATTCAAAAGGTGCAACATTTCTATACGTTACCCGTGTCAAATGTTCTTACAGTACTTTCCTTAGGATTTAGTCTCAGCTCATGGTGTATATAAATGGGGTAATAAGCAGGTCTCAAACACACAAATCATTTGTATGCATGAAAATAAACTTTTATATTATTAACAGTTTATGATGAGGCTGCTTCTTTTGTGCTTATTTTAGTTTCCCTGTATGTGCCTCTGATTTATATGCACAGTGGTCTTCATATGTATTGTTTGTAGTAGCACAAGTGTGTAGTAAGTCTTGAATTTTTATCTAGATATTACATGTGTAACATTACGCAAAACTCTGATAAGGTAGCATTTATTATTGTACCATCCAACATTGCAAGATTATAAATATTGTACATCTATGGTGCATCCTTCAGCCATTGCCTATGTTTATGTATGATTAGGTTCTTGTATTAAGAACAACACTGCAATAGAATGTTATTTATATCAGTACATTCTTTAATAGATTAAGTAGTTCATGATAGGTCTCCCGATCACCCCTGACATCTTTTTACCAACATTATAATCACAATCCCTTGTAGGGACTTTTCATCAACCTTAATTTCACATGTGATGTCATCAGTGATGTCATCAATGACATTTGTGATGTCATCTTTGATGTCCTGGGTGTTAGTATTAGCAGTGCACGGTGGTGGCGTGAGTTATAGTTGCTTAGCTTACCATAACTGGAGAATTTCTGGGGTTTTTCGATTTTACTTGCAACCATAACATCCCTTTAACAAAGTTTTTCCACTGAATTTTATAGGTTTTTAACAATAACGTGCCTTTAACACAGTTTTTTCACTGAATCTGATACGATTTTATTAGTGCAACTTAACCATAACATCCCTTTAACAAAGTTGTTTCACTGAATTCCATGGGTTTCTACCAGGATACTCATAATTATTCTACATGTTGTTTGCATCATACTGATCCCCACGCCTCCAACATGAAAGTCGCAGAGTCTGCGGACAGCACGACTGTCTGTGGACTTCAGTCAGCATTCACACTGCCCAAAAGCACAGGGGTTACCTTACATTATTATACCCTGCAGCAAACAAAGACAAGTAGTTTAAAGTACAACAGATATATGTAGCACATTCAAAAATTCAATATGAATACAAATTCTGTCTATGAAACCAGTACAATTTCATAGGTTGCAGAACATAATGGAATGCACTAAGCACAAAAGTGAAATTTCACCTCGGTGCGGCCTTGCGACACACTCAGAAGCAACTCTCAGAAGCAAGTCCGACCTACTCAGAAGAAACCCATGAAAAAAGTAGTTAGTGCACTATATTTCTTCCTGTAACATTAGAGTTTCGTGTATCTACATGACTTTTAAGAAATATCAGTAGTGTTTTCTTTATCCAGAAATGGCAAACACCCTGCAGTGGTTAGAAGAACATTTTCCCCATGATGACATAAGTGAAGGAAATAACTCTGATGGTACAGAATACAATTTTTAAATTTCAAAAATGAATGTACATTGTTTCACATGTCACTAAAACATGGTTTTCTGTTTAACAGTACATAGTGCAAATGAAGAAAGTGGCCCCGAATTACCACTAAATGAGGAATCAGATGGCCACAGCCAGACCCAAACTCAAAATACTGCAAATGGACTACTACGTCTGTCAGCAAAAATAGATGAACTGAACACTAATTTTGAACAGTTAATGACATTTGTCAAAAGGCATATTACAGACAATATTAGATACCACTGCCCATTTGTGCCTGTGACCCTTCCTCCTGTCCTAGCCAATCATTCCTGCAATCAACAATGCTACGATGAAACCTCAATCCCTTACTCCCCTCATGAACAATCTGTAGAAAACCCCAATTCCCCTGTATATGTTTCCCATTCCGATACCCTTCCCTTTCCTAATTGAGTATATTTCTATGTGTTAATAAATATGTATATACTGGTGGTGTGTGTGTGTGATTTATTTTTTAAATCCCTGTTTGGGGGCCACGGACAGCACGACTGTCCGGGCTATCCGTAACGAAAATGGAGGTGCCCCTGAACAGCACCCCTCTCCGGGCTGTCCGCAATCAAAATTGAGGTGCCCCCAAACAGTGTGCCTGTCTGGACTTGTCCGCAAAGTCATGATGCACGTTTATATAGTTCGGGGGCCCTGACCCTGTCCAGTGGACACCTGGGTGCATGCGCATTCGATCCCTTGTGCCCTCTGAGCACGGCTTCTATCCACAGATGTCCGTAAAGTCGTGCCAAACTTTTAATTAGTTCAGGGGTCCAAACCATGTCTTGGGGACACCGGGGCGCATGCATATCCGATTTCCTGTGCCCTATGAACACCGCCCAATCCGGAGCTGTCCACCTGCAGTGTCATACTTTTAATTAGTTTGGGGGCCCTAGCCCAGTCCTACGGACACCTGGGCGCATGCGCTTCTGATCTCCTGTGCCCCCGAACACTGCGCTTGTCTCGAGCTGTCTGCACACAGTGTCACACTTTTAATTAGTTTAGTGTCCCACCCCTGTCCTACAGATACCTAGGCACATGCTTACACTTCATCCTGTGTAATAGGTGTCCTACGAACAACTGACCTATCCGCGGACATCCAGGGATGTCACCATGTGACTGCACCCGCGCTGAGCATCAGAAGTATCCGAGGACGGGGGCGTGGCTTGGACGGCCATGCAAAGGGACGTGCTCTCGTGGAGCTCCGCTGATCCTGCAATGATCCTGGAGGAGAAGTACGTGCACGGGAACTGGCCGGCACCGAAAAATAATGTCCATGTGTGTGAAGATGATGGCTACACTCGCTGAAACTTTGATGCGAGTGGAGGGTGAGGACACTGAGTTATACTCGTCTGTTTGCCGCGGGCCCCGAATCGGCGAGTGGAAAAAATGGCGGCTGAGACAAAGAGGACAACAGGGGTCACGAGATGTAGGTCTTGTAAAGCCCCTGCATCGAACTCCAAGACCAGCGAGTAGAAGCAGACCACGGCGCTTGCCCGGAACACGCTGTTGCTTCGCTGAGGCGGCGCACATCTGACGGCACACGTACCCGGAGCTGGTACAACCTATGGACTGTACATTGCTGAGACTCGTCGAGCAACCTGGTAACCGACGCTGGGCCCGCGGCGTAATCGGATTGAACGCCGGCGGAACCCAGGAAGATTCATTGTGGCAGCGCACCAATAAGGTGGCTGCGGATCCTGGGGCCAACGCGAATGAACGGGCGGTGGTGGCTGCAGTTTTCACAGCGCAGCGGATTAACTCTGTATACACAGGGAGATGGGAGAAATCCCTTAGAGACAGACGAGACATCGGCGCAGGCCAGTTGTGGAGGCCGATGCGAGACAATTGCTGATCCCCTGACACTTAAAGCGGCCCCTCCGGGCCTGGGCATTGTAGGCCGGATGGCCTCGTGATCGCGGAAGAGGGGGAACAAAGGGAGTGCGGCAAATCGGTGAGCGCACTCGAGCACTGGCCACGGGAGGAACACGACAGAGACCGGGCCAGGACACTGAGAGGGTACGAGCATGTGGGATGACACGGCCCAATCTGGGCGCGAGGGAAGAGACAAGTACATACTTGGCCTGCTGAGAGTGGTCCGTGACCAAGCAAACCTTTGTGCGGAGGGAGGCACGGCAGGCCCTCGCCCAGTTAACATAGCAGGATGTCCTCTAAAGTGGTTAGACCCAGGATCCGACAGTCCACGATGGAGGCCTACGCCAGGTCGCCCCCAGAAGCGGAGGGGGGCAAGAGCAAGGAGACCCCCATGGCAACGGCGGAGACACCAGGCACGATCCAGGAGGTGCTGGCAGCGATCGAAGACTTAAAGGTGGCCTGGGAGACTAAGTTGGGCCAGGCAATGAAAGAGCTGCAGGAGGGCCTGGACCTCAAGATCGGAGCGGTCCAGGAAGAGGTGAACCTGCTGAGACAGGACGTGCAAACGTTTGCGGAGCGCACTGGGGCCTTGGAGAAGGAGATGGCCCCGAACACGGAGGCATGCGCCGCACATGGAAAGGAGCTCCATGCCCTCGTGCAACGGGTGGGCAATCTGGAGGACAGAGCTGAGCAAGCAGAAGGGCGCGCCAGACACAATAACATCCGTATAGTGGGCCTGCCGGAAGGTATGGAAGGGTCAAACCCCACAGAATACGTGGAATCCATGCTTTTACAGGAGATAACAGGCGGGGTGCTGACCCAGGGGTTCGTGGTTGAAAGGGCACACAGGGCCTTGACAAGGAGACCGTCCCCTGGAGCCCCCCTGCACCCGCTGATCGCAAAGATCCTGAACTATCGGGATCGGGAGAAGATCCTCAAATTTTTCCGGAGGGGAGGAACGATTGAAAAGGGTTCAGCAAAAATCACGGCCTACCCGGACTATACGCTGCTTGTACAGCGTAGTAGGATGAACTTTGGAGCGGTGAAAAGGAGGCTGAAGGACGCAGGCCATCGCTACATGTTGCTCTACCCAGCCAAGTTGAAAGTGTTTTATAAGAACAGATCCCTTTTTTTCAAGATGCCGACCGAGGCAATGGATTGGTTGGACATGCAGGGCCGACCTCAAGAACCGAATGTCCAGATGGGAGCTGCAGGAGATAAGTAGCAGACGGCTGTGGCACCTAGGGTGACATGGCCAAGACATTGGACTCGAATATAGAGTTGTATTAAGCTTGTGGGGAGTGTGTTGTAGTATCAACTGGCTGGACCCACTGGACGCACCAATCCTAAAATAGACGACTGGGAGCTCCTAGGAGGCAACCCTTGTACCCAATAGTAATATACTTAGTTAGGTCACTGTTAGATCGGTGATGCCCCGCGGGGTCCTAGTCCTCGGCGACGGGACAGGACCAGACGCGGGTGGGCCTGAGATCCAGGGATGGAGCTGGGCATTTGTTGGGGTAGGGCAAGGTGGGGGGAGTGGCTGGGTTGTGTGCAGTGGATGGGAGTTGGGGAACAGGGAGGGGGGAAACTGTTGAGGGGGTAAGGGGGAGAGTCGGAAAACAAACCATCAAGGGAAGCATTGACGGGAGAGGTGGGTTGGGAACAAACCAAGTAGATGGCATCGGGTAATCTCAGAATTGTGACCTGGAATATACGGGGCCTTAATAGCTATCTGAAACGTAATAAAGTGATGCTGTATTTAAAAAGGATGCACATTGATGTTGCCCTGCTGCAGGAGACTCATCTCACAAGGGAGAAGTTGGAGGTTGTCAGGTGAAAATGGAGGGGACATGTTGTGGGGGCTACGTATTCTGCATACGCTAGAGGGGTTATCACTTGGGTGGCGTCGCATGTGCCGCTCCAGGTGCTTAGCTCAACGGTAGACCCAGAGGGCAGAATGGTGGCGGTGACAGGACTCCTGGAGAACAGGGAAGTGCACATCATAAATCTGTACGCCCCCAACCATGATACAGCGGCTTATTTCAGGTCCCTTTCAGCAAAATTAGCCCCCTGGCTGGGGGTGCAGTGGTGTGGGGAGGGAACTTTAATTGCACCCTGAATCCCAAAATGGATAGGTCAGTCGACAAAGCGGGGAAGCCGGCGCCGGTGGCCAAAGCACTGGGGGCATTGTTAAAAGATCTAGGCCTAGAAGACATGTGGAGAAGGTTGCATCCAATGGATAGGCAATACTCGCACTATGCAGCGCCACATGACCTGCACACGAGGCTAGATTATGTGTTCGTAGCGGCTGAGATAGCGGGAGAAATGGTGGGAGTGGAATACAAGGCCCGGGTACTATCCGACCACTCGCCTTTGGTGGTAAAGTGGCGACACCAACCCCCCACAGCGCGGATCCCGACATGGAGACTTAGGACTGAGGCATTACAAGATGATGGGTTCCGGGAGGATTTGAGGGAGGCCATCGAGGAATATTTTGATATAAACACGGGCAGTGTGCGCTCAGTTGGAACAGAATGGGAGGCGTTCAAGGTGGTGGTGCGTGGAGTAGCCATTTCGAAATCTAAAGGGCTCCAGGGGGGCATCGAAAGGGAACTTCAGGAAATGGAAAGGGAGCTGGAAGGTCTCACACAACATGAGGATACCGCCCGGGAGACTAGCGATAAGATAAAAGACCTACAGTTTACCTGCAGTGGACTCAAGGATAGGCTATGTAGACTAAATTACAAGAAATACACGGCGAGGCTACACGCAGGGGGCGATAAGCCGGGCAGATTGCTGGCCTGGCTGTATAAGAGTGAGACCCCCTGCACAGTGATCAGTGAGATAAGGGATGAGGAAGGTCGCATCTGTAATACCCAGGAGGGGGTGAACGAGGAGTTCCTCAAGTTTTACAGACACTTATATGAGGATGCAGGGGAGGATATGAGTCAAGGCATACTGGACATGTTAGAGGACTTAGAGCTGCCCACGCTAGACGACCTAGAACACGCGGAACTGAACGCCCCTATCACCTCGGAAGAGCTGGAGGTGGTGATCCAACATTTGCCCATGTGTAAGGCACCCGGGACGGATGGGTTGCCTAGTGAGTTTTACAAGACATACAAACAGGAACTGCTTCAGCCACTGCTTGCCATGTTCAACGAGGCCTATGAGCAGGGGGAACTGCCATTGTCCCTTCGCGAGGCGATGATCATCCCACTCCTGGAACCAGGCAAGCCGGCCGTGGAGTGTGGGTCTTACAGACCCTTGTCCATGCTGAATCAGGACAGCAAAATACTTACGGTAGTGCTGGCCAATAGGCTGAAGAGGGTGATTGGTAAGCTGATACACCCAGACCAGACGGATATGTCCCCGGCAGGAACATTACAGATAACCATAGGAGGCTACACCACATCATTGACCACACTGAGGAAGATACGGGTGAGCTGGCTATCGTGTCGCTAGACGCGGTGAAAGCCTTTGACTCGGTGCAATGGCCTTGGTTGAAAGCAGCCCTGAGGGGATACGGAATGGGACCTGGATATATCAGGTGGGTCCAGTTGTTATACAGCACCCTGATGGCGAGAGTTAAAACAGGAGCCATAATCTCAGATACTTGGCAACTCAGCAGGGGGACCAGACAGGGATGCCCCTGGTCACCCATGCTATACATTCTGGCATTAGAGCCGTTGGCAATATGTCTGAGGCAACAATACGGGGAGGTGGGGATTAGTACAGTAAGTGGTAGACACCTGGTATCGCTGTATGCAGACGACATGCTCCTTTATCTGCGCTATCCGGAGGAGAACCTGCAGTATGTGCTAGAGGTGATGAACCGATATGCCACCCTCTCGGGCATATCGGTGAACCCTAGGAAGTCTAGTCTGTTCCCCTTGGGTAGATATAAGAATGTCCCGTTACAGAGGCTGCCTAGCCTGCCGATACCATGGCAGACTGAGACATTTAGGTATTTGGGTGTAAATATTTACCACAAGATCGAGGCGGAGCACGAACACAATACGGAGAAAGCATTAGAGGGAGTTAAGAACAGCATGGTGTTTTGGTCTAGATTGCACCTGACTATGATGGGGAGAGCGGCCTTGCTTAAGATGGTGGTCCTGCCCAGACTCCTGAATTTCTTTGTGAATGTCCTGTTTTTGATTCCCAGGAGCCTATTTGTGAGACTTCATAGCGTGTGCAGGGGCTTCATATGGGGTAACTCCAGGAACAGAGTGGCCCCGTGGAAACTCCAGAACCCATGTGACAAGGGGGGCATAGGCCTGCCAAATTTTGAGCTTTATTACCTGGCGGGGCAGCTGCTGTACGTGGCCAGGTGGCTGTCGACTGAAGACTCGGCGGAAGCCAGGCTTCTGCGGGAAGACTCGGCCCCATACTTTTTGAATGAATAAAACTTTTTCTTTTTTTTAAAAAGTATCTGAGGACACTGGCCTTACCCCTGGAGACTTAAAAAGTGAATTTTTGGCCAATTTAGGGTGTTTTAAGGTGAAAATTCATCCTTGCAGAGGTCTAAGACCATGCCCTGGTCGATCTAGCGACTTTCCCCAACTTTTTTAACACATCCATCGCACAGTCTGCAGACAGCACCCCTATAAAAGGCCACACCCCACTGCTGCTCCTCATTGTGTTTCTGCCTGACCAGGACTGACACTTGCTGTAGATTGCTCTTTCTGGTTGTGTGCTTTTGCTATACAATGGCATCCATGTCTCCTGCAGCTGCCTCATCACTACCACCACCAACACCACCACCACCACCATCTGGAGGGCCTGGATAGGGGAACAGGCATGGTGATGCAGAGGGGGATCAAGAGGACGAAGAGGATATGGTAGTGGAAATCCCTGTTACCAGCTGGCAGCGTGAGTCTTTGGTGGTTACCACTGTTGCGAGTACCGTTGCGAGTTTTTCAAAGAAATGAGCTGGGGGTAGATCCCTGTCTTCGGCTGGGGCCTCCCTCTGGAACAGCCTCCCTGCCACTCTAAAACTTGAGGAGAACCATCTCTGGTTCCGGAAGAACATCAAGACCTTCCTCTTTTCTTCTGCCTTCGCTCCCCCTCTCCCCTGCTGATCTGTTCTCTCTTGGCACCGTGCACCTGGCCACCCTCTGTCATTCGGGCCCAGGTACCTGCTCACCCTGCCACCTTCCCGCACTGCCTCCGGGCCACCCCTTGCACTGGGGTCTGTATCTGTACCCATACAGCCCCCCTTTTTCTTCCTGCACTTATCAGACCTACCCTGTCTGCTGCCTTAAACCTAGCACTTGCAAATTGCTGCCTGCATTACCACTGTTTGTTGGCTTTATTATTTATTTGTTGTTATTTATCTGTTTCTCCTCTGCTTTGCACTTTCCACTTCTCCCCCTTCCATGCAATTTTCCCCTCCCCCTCTCCCATGCACTTGCGTGTTCTCAATGTCACTGGGCCTAGTAAGATCGCTGTTTTGTTCTCCCTGTTCCCCTCCATTGCCTTGTCGCGCTCTGAAACACTTGTGTACGAGCGCGATAGAAATAAAGTATCAATAAAAAAAAAACAAGGGGCGTGCAGCCAAGGTTAGATGCACTGAGTGCAATTTTGTACTCAGTAGCGGAAAGCCTGGGCTGTAAAGCTACGGGAGCACTTCCATGCGTTGACACCTAAGGTCAAACCACAAGGCAGCAGTTTGGAGGGTTGTACCTTTCGAAGGAGTGGGCAGGTTGGCATCCACTGTCACATCCTCATCATCTTATCCTGCCACCACAAAAGACACTCCTATGGGGAAGAGGATTTCTGCGGATGCCTCGCAGGCCATACATGATGAAGTCAACCCTTACCCTTCAAGGGTCACTGTGCTCTGTATGTACTGCAATACACCACTCTGCAGGGTGGAGCAATTTCGAAATGCTTTCGACGATGCAGTCCGGGAGCACCAGAAACAGTGTGCCCTACCTAAGTAAGGCCTACCCAACATCTTCCTCTCTCCACCCGCCCCTTCGTCCTTGTGGTTGCTTCCACTTCCCTACCCTCTCCCCCCTCCCGTGTGTCTCCTGTGTAAAAAAGCCAAAAAAATCATAAAGCACACAAAAAAAGGTTCTTTTCAGAGCCACCTTTCACAGTTCAAAAATAGAAGTACAAAAAAAGGTGGAGGCCCCGACCCAGCCTCCGAAGTCTGTGGACAGCGCGGTAGTCCATGGACATCTAAAACATGTAGTTGTAGTGGTGGCATCTAAGCCATTGCACTCTTTTCTATGAGAAAGTGGTGGCTCTGAAAATAACCTTTTTTGTATTTTTTGTTTTTAAATGTTTTTTTCAAGTTTTAAAGTAAAGTAGGCAACACCTACTGCTAAATGCTTGTTATTTTTGCAAAAAAGGCTGCAAAACATTTGGGATACTTTGCAAAAAAAAAAGCTCATTAACAGCATCAGTAAGATTTACATTATCGAAAGATTTCATGTCAACATCACTCAAAAATGCACAACTGCATTGCTGACATTGCACCTTGCTTTCTCCGTTTGTGGACCATATGAACTGGAACGTAGACACATCTCTGTCTGGGCAATAAAATAAAATATAAGTTGGGTGTTCGGGAAAATGGCCATCATTTCTTCAAATGTCTCCTTCATGGCAATCTGCAGTGAAATTCCAGTTACATTGCCAAAACCATCTACACTCCCCTCAGCAAACAGACCTTCTGCCACACTCCCTCCTTGCATACCACACCCAGGAAACCATATAGGCCAATCCCCTGGGCTCAACAGTCCCATTTGCATGCCTGCAATCCTCAAAAGCCACGGATGTGGCACGTGCTGTCTGCAGACTACCACAGTGTCTGCAGACAGATTGTCCACTTCAAGGGGGTGGGGAGAGAAAATAAACCAAAGGTAAGGTATATACTTTTTAGAGGTGGCTCTGAAAATAGACTATTTTGTTTTTAAGGGGCTTTTAAACAAACACCATTTAAAAAAAATAAGTTTGTATTTTCTCTCGTTGTTTTCCTTACCGGCTTGCATGAACCTCTTCAAAGCATTCCTTACAATATGAATCAAAATGACATTTGCAATGTTTGACAAATAGATATAAACTGCAGTAAAAAAATCACACTCTGAGAATTCCTTTTCTCCTTCTCAAAAGAGAACATTACACAAAAAAGAAGATATGCCTCTGTTCACATAGGTGTGTTACAAATGCCTT
This sequence comes from Ambystoma mexicanum, assembly GCF_040938575.1. NCBI lineage: Eukaryota > Metazoa > Chordata > Amphibia > Caudata > Ambystomatidae > Ambystoma > Ambystoma mexicanum. The sequence continues at coordinate 1,384,089,967 of NC_090937.1, read as the reverse complement.
ATCATATCATATCATATCACAAGACACCGTGCTGCATCTTGCTGAAGACAGAATACATTGGGGCAGTTCCATAGTGCTGTAGGTGGTATGTGTGAAAATATCACCTTTGCACATGGAAAAAGCTGCATTAGTGTCTTTAGCAAGTTCTTCAGTACACTCTGCAAACTTGCTGCACTGATGTACCCCAAACGCAGTCCTCCACAGTGCACCACAAGGACATCTAGGGTATTGAATGTGGACATATCTCGACTAAGTGCAAGCACACCTTGCAAATAGCGGCCAGGCACACCACACCACAAAGCATCCACTCCCTCAAATCCAAGGGTGGCAGAAATGCCACTTATCTCTGCATACCTCTGCAGATCAGTCACAAAGGAATCTCCCACACTGACTCTCTCCATCTCTGCAACCACAGCCATCTTCACTACACACAACAATGAAAAAAACGAATACCCTCTCTTCCTATGAAGCACAACCAGAACACCTGATTGGCTAATCCCCACAGTCCTTCTTCCCTTTCCACTTCACTCTTTGCAGTACTTCCTCATTGGCTACTGTTAAGCAGTTACACACCCATCCACCAATCACATCCAAGAACTCTGCATCTAATTCTGTCATCTCAGTTCAACACTTCAGATGTACTGTTCAACACTCAGAGTACAGGTCTCCTGTTATTTCAAAGCACTTGCATCAGAAACTACTATAAACATCTTCAAGATTTCAATTTGCAGATTCAACTACATCTGCATCCATCAACACAAAGTACAGGTATGCATATATTTTGTAAAGTAAATGTCCAACTCTTTTACAAATGCATATAAACAGGGCACCTGCCACTTGCCCTGCATAATCTACCCAATAATCACACTCTCATGTGTCCCATCTCCTGACATCAAGTGCAGTTACTTACAATGTTGTGTGCTTAGAATGAGCACTTTCAAAACACATATTTCAATTTCTGCAGCACTCTCTGTGTTTTTTTGTTAAAGAAAAGAAAAACACATTTGAAATATTTCCACTGCATGAGTGCGAGATCATATGTGAAACTTCAATATATCACTGCGACATGCATACGTTTCCATATTACCCATTCTAATGTGCAAACTGTTATTTTCTTCTTTCATTCTGTCACTTTTAAACCCACTTCTGCCACTAACAAAGCTGCAGTAAAACAACCACAATGCATACTCAAAACGAAAACTGGATATATGTTATTAAAGAATGCATTGTACATGGATTGTAAAATGACAAAATCCAATGGCCCTCATTACGAGTTCGGCGGTAACCATGCCACTATTGGCGGCATGGCTACCGCTGAAATCGCGTCGGGGTCCGGGTCCTCGGAATGAGGACTTACCGGGCCATTCCGAGTTCAGAAGGCCCAGTAATTCCTCCCTCCAAGGACCCGGACCCGGTCCTTCCCCATTCCCATTTCAGCCCCCATAGTACTGAATGGGAATGGGAGAGGGAGCAAACAACGGGACATTACGAGATGGCCTGTTGTTTTCTCCCTCTTCCCCTCGCGGGGACCCGGTAAGCACACCTGGTTTTCCCAGGCATGCTTACCGTGTCCCGCGAGGGGAACTCGTAATGCGGCGGTACGGAGTGAACGGCGCTGGCACCTTTTACGGTCCGGTTCACTCCGTACCGCCAAGGTCGTAATGAGGCCCAATGTGTTTAAAACTATTCATTTCTGCACCATGTGAAGGAAACCAAATACATGCATGTGTACATCTACAGCAGTGCTGTGTGTAATTTATAATAAATAAATTAAAGGAAATGGAAACGATTTCTCCAACATAACTTGTAATGTCCTAGTGACAATGGGAAGCTAGATGTGGAACAATTATTAGGAATCTGGTGGCAACCTGTCTGCAGCAACAGCAGTGTTACAACCATACTCGTAATCACGTGTAATGTTACAAACTCCTCCTACAGTGTAAAATAATGTCTTCTTGTAGTACAGTTATTTTGCCATTACCACACATACCCACTCATTTTCTTCTTTCCCAATTGTAGTGAAAAACAGCCTCCTGAAAGACAGAAACATTTCTCCTAGAAGATACAAACTAGAAGAAAACTACTCTTCACATCCCACATAGTAAATGCAGTAGTATAGTAGTATTTACTCATACAGTGCAGTGTAGCCGTATAGTATCCTACAAAATTCTATCCAAACCAACAGCATTTACTACACTTTTACTCATTGCACCTCTGCAGGTACACTCTTTGTATTCTCATCTGAACACCAGTATCGTAACACCCACTAGTATCGTAATGTCCTTACTTATTCATGCACAGTACACTGTCATACGCAATGAACCAAGCCCTTTACACATCTACACACAGAGATACTATTACAACCTTCCCAACCAGAACTAACAACCCATTGCACATTCACACAGCCCTATATTTATGCCTGCCTAACAGACAGAAGAGAATGCCTACCAAAAGGCAACTCTGTAGAAAACAACAAAAAAAGAGCAGTTAAGACTAAAAGTTTGCAAAATACTCATCCACCTCTAGCAGAGTTTAGAGCAAATGTTCACACAAACCAGCTAATATAGTCAGTCAACAAAACGGAAGACAATTCCATTATAGCAGAAGAAACCCTCTATGAAAATATGTCCCTAACAAACTTATAATCAACTCTCCATTCCACCAAACCAATCTGTCCAGTCTACAAATGGCCCTTCACCTCAATGTGTAATGAACAAAAACAATCCTTCAAATCTTTATGCCAATTCCTCAATCACTATGTGAAAGTAAAAGAGAAAATTATAATAAAAGCTTTACAAACCATGGACGCCTGTCAAGTGCGCAATTACACTGGACTGCAAGGACATTCATTAGCCTGCATTTCAAGACCTGCTTGCAATAGCACCTTCCACCACATAAAAGTGTTAGCAACACACCATTCCACTATACAGAATCTTATCCAGAGACTGTACTATGCAAAAAGTCCTGCTTTAGAACTGGAACATTTTAATAACTTTCTCCTACATGGCAAAGCCAAAGAACTCCTTTAACAAATAGACCACACCAAAAGCAAATATATTGGAAGTGAAGATCACTTAGAAAATCCAGTAACATTATAGAAAAACCTTACAAATGCCAATCTTCTAATAAACAGGAACAAAAAAGAAATAGCAAAGTTTAAAAGCACATCTGCTGAAGTACCAAACCAAGTATGTGTGTGTTGTTGCAGAACCTTTCATAGAAAGAACATCACAACTGTAGATATAACGTACACAATAGAAGACAATGAAAGTCCCAATGCTTCCAATTAGCTGTCTATCTTATAGCAGAAAACAAATACAACATTACTGACTCCTCAATACTCTGCACATACTGCAATACAAAGCTTGACAGTCACCAAATGCTTCACAGGCTATTACTTATAACTTGGAAACATTCCCACTTCCAAAACCTCTCCAACAGATTCATTTGTATGAGAGCATTATAATCCAAACAGTACAGCCATTTCGAGCTATAATACGCCTTGAACCCGAAACATCCAAATTGCCTCTGTCTGAATTACTAAAAGGCTTTGTGGCAAAGTAGTTTATTTCCCATTAGATCTTAACAAAAATGTGTACACTAATGGAGTGCAATGCCCAATAGATCAATCTTTGATTATCCTAGTGAATGGTGTACCAACGAAAGACAATAAAATTTGGCAACAACTAGTAGAAATAAACAAAGTTAGAGAAGCCATACAATATCTTAAAGCGAACAATGAGTACTACAAAGAAATAAACATTAAACAAAACCTAGAGGAAACCACTGAATAATTCAGGATTCCTCATCAACTGGCCAATTTGAGCTTCTAGGTTCTATAACGGCATCCAATATTTTAGACCAGTATACAATTCACCCACTGGACTCCAAAGACATCATAGCTGATGCACTAGAAACATATCAAATGCATCTCCAATCAGCATATGGGAAGAAAGTGTAGAAGCACAAGCCTTTCCTCTACTCTTTCCTACTGGAATAGGGGGAAGATATGATGAAAGATGCAACAAATGACAGCATCAGAATACCGCTCTTTACAAATGTTTTCTGAAGACCCCAGATTCAGACAAAACATTGAATACATATTCCACCTCCTGTTTGAAAGTGAACTGGCAACTCTATGTTACAGAGTTGCACACACATTTAACACAGGTTCCAATTTTTTAAACATGTCTGCTACACAACTACTTCAAAAGATAAAAGACAAAGATGAAGTTTTGCAGTCAAGTATCACAAATCTCTTGGCAAAAATGCGTGGTATAAAAGAATACTGGTTCTGATGTCACACCGGTGTACAGTGTATGCTATGGAACCTTGACCCACCCGCATGGTTTGTCACTTTGAGTTGTGCAGAATATGCATTGGAGGACTTGAACGACTTCCTATGCATAGCAAACCAAAACAGAAAAGGGATAGACATAAAACACCAGGAGAACTCTGCTCTCTTGACCCTGTAGATGTTTCAAGATACTTTCACCACTGCTTTACTGTCATGCTGCACTTCGTCTGTAACAAAACAATTCCTCCCTTCGGAGAAGTGGAACCCTTCTTTTGGAGAAAGGAATATCAATCCAGAGGAGCACCACACATCCACAAGCTTTTGTGGATAAAGGATTCTCCTAAATGTGGTCAGGACAGTGATGGTACTGTTTTGCAGTATATTCACAAAGGGGACATCCCTTCAGAAAGCACACATAGTGAGCTACATAGACACATTTTACGCTTCCAAAGACATAAATGTGGCAAATAGTGTCTACACAGAAATAAAAAACAATGGCAAATACTATACCAAATGAGACTTTGGTTTCCCTAGACCAGTTTCAGCAAAAGGATAAGTCAACAGCTTAATGGTGTGTGTTAGATACAGTGTAAAAGCCAAATCACCTAAAAACACATACTGCATTAAAAGAAATGAAGCTTTAAAGTACATCAATGATTACAATGTAATAATTGCCATCTTGCGGAATGCAAACATAGACATACAATACATTGCAGACAATTCCACTGCTGTTGCAAGATATGTCACAGCCTACCTAACCAAAGCTCAGAAAACAGAGCTAAAAGACCTCTGGGATGACACATCATCTAACAAAACACTGTTACAAAAACTGCACAGTTTTGGCATAAAAATGCTCATGCATTGAGAATGTGGATGCTACGAAGCTGCAGACTGTTTAACAGGCACAACCTTATATGACAAATCGGAACACATAGGGCCTCATTACGAGGTAATGGAAAAACAATGCCGGTAAAGGATTACTGCATCGCTAACCGCTCTGGTCTATTACGACCCGCCTACCCACTATTAGCGGCACCGCAAAGAACAGTGCCTCTAATAGCGGCATGGGCGCGGGCACGCGACCCCTCATGCCGGCATTAGTGGCATGGCGGAAATAGGGGTACATCACAAGTCAGGCAGACATGCAAATAGCGGTATGAATCAGGCCCAAAAAGTAGATACCGGCATGGTGGAAATACCGCCATCGCGAACCACCCGTAAACGGCCATGTGCAGTGTTCCCAACTGCCACAGATGCACACAATCAGCACAGGTGGAGGCAATGTAGAGTGGGCCAGCACAAAAGGAGCACACCACACCCCTTCCCACACCCATTCACACACCAAAATGATTCCAATACTAGTAGCAATCCTGGGGCTGGAGGACATGATTGCATTGCAACAGCAACAACAACAACAGGCAGCACAGAGGAGACGCAGGAGGAGAAGGAGGGCGTGTAGGCAGTTGTACCACAGAGGCAGCCACCAATCCCCAGAATCAGAGCCAGTCCATTCAACCTAACCCCTGAGCTGATCCACACCCTGTACCGTCTGGACCGGGATACCATCACCACCATTGTGGACATGATACACAACGACATTGTCAGCCTCATAGACATCCGTACCGCCATTATCCCTCTACTGAAGGTGGTCTCTGTGCTCCACTTCCTGGCCACAGGCACCTACCAGCACACGGTAGGGCAGATGCATGGCATATCACAACCAGTATTCTCACGCATGCTGAACCAGGTGCTCGATGCCCTCCTGAAGCACACAAGTGAACACATATCTCTGCCACAGACTGCCCAGGAGATCTCTAACACCAAAATTGGCTTCCATTCACTGGCAGGCATCCCAAGTTGGATTGGGGCCCTCGACTGCACCCATGTGGAATTGGTGGTCCCACATGCCATGGAGGCAGTGTACCGAAACCGAAAGCAATGCCACTCCATCAACATGCAAATGGTATCAACCCGGATCAACCCATGATTCAATGGTCCTGCGGAACTCAACGATACCACGCTACATGGAACGACATGCCGGACAACGTTCCTGGCTACTCGGTGAGTAGCATGGCAACCACACGGCAGTGTGATGTGGGGAGTAGATTTGGGGGGGAGAGATGCATACTCCAACTGGGTGTGATTGGGGGGAGATGCATACTCCAAATGGGTGTGATTGAGGAGGAGAGATGCATACTTGAACTGGGTGTGTTTGGGGGGGATGCATACTCCAACTGGGTGAGATCAGTTGATGGACTGAACAATGCCCATACTGAAATACACCACTGTCCCCCAAGGCAGGCCAGACTGAACCTGACACATGAAAACAATATGCAAGATGTAAGCTGCACAATGATGGCAATAAGCCATTACTGCATCCATGCCATATCCATCCACATGTACACTACACATCATCAGACCATACCCTCTACAACACAATGCAGCAACATGTTGCCAATATGGCCAATGTAAATGCCCGCTGAACAGCATCACAACGGAAATGCGACCTTGGGTGCATAGAAAGGGATCACCTGAAGCTAATATACGGAATCTCACCTGTACACCAAAACAGAAGTGCTGTATGCCAGCATGGGGACATCAAGTTTGGAATGGCAGATCACTAGGAGTCTGGTTCCAATGGTGACAGGACCAAAGGATACGAATGACTACACATCACCTAGTTCATGGCAACAACTGCCGTAGGCATGCACAGTGCATGAACACTTGCAAGGACTAGATCACCTTCCCACACTGCAGTTACTTTGATTACCTCCATGCATGTAGGGATATGTGGATGTCATCCACAAATCAAAGTTGACTGGTGTGTGATAGGTACTGGTTCCATTTGATGTAATCACTTACACCTATCCATTGTTGCACCCATGCAGGTGATGCTAGCTATCCCTTGAAGAGGTGGCTCCTTACCCCTGTCCGGAACCCACAGAACAGGATTGAAGAGGACTACAATCGTGCACATACCCGTACACGTGTGGTGATTGAGCAGACATTTGGCCTTTTGAAGACACGGTTTCGCTGCCTCAGCAGGTCGGGTGGGGCACTCCTGTACGGGCATGAGAAGGTGGCCAAGATCACCATGGCATGTGTCATGCTGCACAATATGTGCATCAGACAGAATGTGCCTCTGCCCCCTGACATTGAACTGCAACCACCTGGTGAGGAAGAGGATGAGGAGGGAGAAGATGGGGCTGCACGTCATGCAGGTGGCGATGCACAGGAGGGACGTGCTATGCGCCAGAATCTGATACACATGGATGAAGAGGGTGCAATGGATGTGGGACTCAGGGCACTGGGTGTTGTGGGGAAAAGAACACTGTGCACTGTCCGGCAATAAACCACACATACACAATGAAGAATGTCCACTCATGTGATTTTTCATGACACAATGGGTGTATTAAGTTTTATAAGATAATGAAGTGCATGGACCCTCCACCCCAAACACCCTTCCCCTCTCTCCCCTCCCCCCACAACTCCCCCAAACACCCTCTCCCCACAACTCCCCCAAACACCCTTTCCGCCCTCCCCCTGCAAATCCCCCAAACACCCTCTCCCCCTCCCCCCACAAATCCCCCAAACACCCTCTCCCCCCACAATTTCCCCAAACATGGCTTGCACTTCAGTGCAGCATTAGTGTACACGAGTCACCAACATTTGGCTGCTCCTACTTCCCACCTCCTCTACCAGCATTGGGTGGTTGTAAGTTTGTGCGCCGCATGGCCCGCACGGACCTGTGCAGGGGGCTGGTCTGCCTTGAGCTGGCAGAGGAGGAGGTGCTCGGTTGGTCAAGTCCCTGTGCGGGCGCTGGCTCTCCATAGCATCTGCGATGCGGGTGAGGACCTGCCTCACAGCTGATAATTTGTCGCAAATGCTGTTGGTGCTGGCTTCAATAGCTTGTTTAATGCCCTTGGCATGTTCCCTGCACTCTTCCCTCGCCAGGGCACCCTCTCCCACATGCTGGCCAACCAGCGCAGTCAGCTCCTCCTGGCGCTGTCGTATGATGCTGATGCCATGGTCTCTGGGACTGCGTTTGGTGGTTCTTGACGCAGCTTGTGGCATGTGTCCGCCATCAGGTGATGACTCCATGCGACACCAGCTCCCTGCCACAAACTCACCACCAGACAGATCAAGGCTGCTGGCATTTGATGTGGTGTGTGGGCTGTGTTGGGCTGACTGCTGTGGGCTGGGAGTGTGGTGTTCCACGGGTGCAATACACGTTTCCTCGACATCTGACATGGGTGCCGTGGCAGTTGCCTCGCCAATCGAGCTTTTTGCGGCAGACAGTGATTCTTCTGCAACTGGCTCCTGCGTGGTGGGAATGGTTGGTGTGGGAGCTACCACATTTTCGGACAGCCTTTCACGCCTTGGTGATGTGGGTACATGTGTGGCTTTGGCCCTCTGCAGCAGTCCAGATTTCCCAGTGCCCCTCAATGTGCTGGGCCTGGTGCCTACTTCCATGACCTTGGCCTGCTTCTTTGGTGGTGGGGCCTGCGTCGCAGAGTCCTCCTCCTTACTGTCAGATTGTGAGCCTGTGGGGGCCAAGATGGGGATAGCATCAGTGATGCATCAACGTGCATCATGCATATGTTGTTGTTGCTGCAGTTCTATGCATTTGGACTTCAAGTTTGGCCATACGGGTTGTTAGCCGGATGGGTGGGTTATACAGACATGAGTCTGAGTGACACGTGTCTGACGTGCTGTATACATGTGGTTGTGTGGGGATGTGCACAGCATATGGGCAGGGTTGTGTACATGTGTGTGTGATGCCCCAGCCATTAGCTAATTTCCAGGTCACATTTGGGGGAGTACCTCATGCTTTGCATGGCAGAGTTTTGTGTGGACACTCACCTCCATCTGATGATGACGGCACACCGCGCTCCATTTCACCCACTCCCTCAATGGATTCAATGCAATGGTGCTGGCACATGTCTCCTCCCACTCTTGCATCTTGATTGGAGATCCTCCTCCGCCTCCTGTACCCATGGCCAGGCTCCTGTTAGCTGCTAGTATACTCTGTACACAGAGGCGCAGATCGTCCCACCGCTTGCGTACTTCCTTTATAGTGCACAGTGTGATGCCCACTGCACTTACTTTCTGTGCCACCTCTGCCCAGATCTCCTTTTTTTTTATCAGTGCGGGACGCTGCATGTCGTTTGCAAAATCAACCTCTGCGTTAGTAGCTAGTGTGTCTGCTAACATTGTCAGTTCCTCATTGGAGAAGCGTTCCTTGTGCTGGCACGCTGCACCTTTCTTTAGGGCCTTGGGCATTCTCAGGTGTTGTAGGATTAAGTTTGGCCAGCTGTAGTGTTGCTGCAGGTCCTGGGGCAGAGGATGGCAATGGATTGTATTTTTAAAAATGACCGCCGTGCTCTTTCCCGTTCCTGTGTGATGAAGCTACTTCCGGTTCCGCTTATTTACAGTCACCGCTTTTAGCTAATGCCGGATTCATGGATGGTGCAAGTGCTATCAGCGCTTTCCTTGATGCCGCTAAGGGACATTTTGGGTCCTTTAATGGCATGGCGGTAGTGTCCTTACCGGCATGGCACAAAGCTCGTGCCCGCGTACTCGTAATGGCACGCAATTAGCGGGCTGGTTACTACACAGACACATTATTTGCGCCATGCCGGTAAGAACCGTTACTTACCGCCTACCGCGTAATGAGGCTCATAGTCTTGCTAAGCCTTGCTACTGCTGCATCCAGAAAAAGAGTACTGAAATCATACCAAGACATAGAAACAGGAGCCAAAAATAATCAGCCAAGACATTTTGAAAAACAATGTATCAGACACATACTACCCAAACGGAAGTAGTGCTTCGGAAAAAAAATTGCCTATACCACATAGCCTAACATTTCTGCTACAAGAATAATACTAAACCAGCTGAAAAAAATGGAAAATACATAGTCAATACTTTTGAAGAGAGCCTTGTTAAACTTACCAAACCTAGCCTAATTAATCATATAAAGCTACCATTTAAAACTCCTCAACATAGAGAACTTTACTAGATGTCCCCACTCCAACTTTTTAAACCACATAGAAAAGAAGAAGATGTATGGAGCACCCATAATTCATTTGAAGCTGCTTTCAATGCACATCAAAACAAATGTCAATTTCAAGCAATACAAAAACATGTTGGACAATGAACGCTAACAAGAGGAAGAAGTTAAAGCACAACTAAATGAAGACACTCCTGAGGGTAGTCACCCTTTTGTTACAGGAAGCCAAGAACTTGGAAAGCCATTCATAGTAAATGAAGCAGAATTAGCCATGACTGAAGTAGAAATCACCATGTATCAATATGAGGAATCAGAGGAAAACTTGGCACTGCTCAAATCACAACTCAATGATGAGCGATTTAGCATTTTCCTAGATGTGACGAAAGAAATTGAACATGGTTTGTAGCATGAAAGTAAATCTTGTAGCTGTCAAAATTATAAACCTGTACTCCTCCATGTAAGTGGTGAAGCTGGTTCAGGCAAACACATTCTTAGTAAAAATCATCAGCAAATTCCTCCAAAAGTTAACAAACAGCCCCCACAGGTTCAGCTGCCTACAACATAGGAGGTGCTACTTTATACCGCCTACTGCTCCTTCCAGTAGAACACCAAAACAAATTAGAGGACTACAAACTATCAACAGAAGCTACTATGCAACTAAGCAGAATTCTGAAACAAATTAAAATGCTCCTAATGGATGAGGTGAGCATGGTCTCCAGCCTAATGTTGGCTTTGATTGCCCTCAGATTATAAGAAGTCCTTAAAACGGACTATAGAGAACTCGTTGGAGGAAAACATGCTATTGGTGAACCTATTTTTAAAACCTTAGGCCACAAACAATGCCGCAATACACTTGGCAGCATGGGAAATATGTATCTCTGGCAACATTTCCAATACAGAGAACTAACTGAAAACATGCATCAGCCTGCAGACGTCAGCTATGCTAACATTTTAAAAAACATTAGGATTGGTCTTGTTTCTAAAGATGCACAATCTATCTTAAATAGTACACTCATCCATGAGCTATATGGGCATGACACATCAGCTCCTGATGTCATGGAACAATTAGCACATAAAAATGTAAAATGTATGTCCTTAATGCCAACCCTAGCAAGCTGTACGCAATTCAATGAGACAATGTTAAAAATAGAAATGCAACCAAAAGCGCATATTAACTCCACAGACAAACTGGAAGTGCACACCATGACACTCCCTATGTGTCAACCAGCAACAGCACAACTGAAAAGCTTAGAAAACTGTATCTCCAACACATCTGGTTTGGAGAAAATGTTAACATTGTGTTTAAACTGCTGAGTAATTGTGAAATGTGGAGCAAGATTTAGTTAATGGAGCAATTGGAACAGTTGTTGGCTTCCAGACGTACCCACATGACAACAACATTCAGTTTGTCAACATCCACTTTGAAAAACTTTCAGAAGTTAAAAGGATAGGACACTCAACAGCACGATTCCTTCAAAGACATGTATGTATGCAGAGAACAATTCTCTTGCATATACAGTCACTATTCACAAATTGCAAAGTCTAACCCTAGGTCAGGCACTGATTGAAATTGGCAGCACATGAGTTATATAGTGCTGTCATGTCTACGTACACTCGCAAGACTATTTCTAGTCAATTCGGATACAAATAAAGTCAAGACTGACATTCCTTGCATCGTGGAGTACAATTCTACACACCCCATCTCGATATATACCCTGTTCCTCAAAAAGGTACATTTTATTAAAGAAAAGTAATGCAAACAGAACCTATAAGAGATCTCCTAACAGTACCACCAAAGAAACTGAAAGCAAAGCCTACTCCATCAAGTAGCATAACCACAAAACTATCTAGTGCAAATGCAAGTGCACATCCAACAGCACAAAGAGAAATATATCTATTAAAAAAAACAAGTGGAGGTCCAGCAAATGACACAGACACAGAGACAGTATTCTCTGGTCCATTGACATTTTCCAACACAACTGATGTAAATTGCTATGCAAATATAGAAATCAATCTTCTGTTCCAGTTGCCACCAATTGTTCAAAACATTTACTTGAAAGGCTCAGACCAGTTGTGTTTGCAAATGCTTGTCCTTCATAGAAATCCAACAAATAATCCTGACAACACTTGTCTCAGCAATAAGGCAAGAATTGGACTACTGTGCAGGAATGACAAGATTCACCATAAACGCACAGGAAGATCCACAAGAATTTCTAATGTGCTTACCGCAAGTATTAGAAAGCAAAAATATACCTTTAACGTGGAAACATTCATGCAATCTCTGCAACCATGTTGCACAGGAGCAAGTCCCTAATGAGCGATTTGTGTATGTATCTATACCTAATTGTGAATCCATTCCATTTCATCAGCTGTTGCAAAATGCAAATCATGGCATATTATGCAGTGTTCGCAGTTCAGATAATCGTTCAACCTTACACATGAACTCACCTATGTGAGGTCTACAGCCATGCACCCAAGAATCTAGGGACTCGCTACAACCACTACAGCATTATACCGCCATGCACCCAAGAATCTGGCCACTGGCCACAACCAACACACCACAACTTGCCCTTAACTTCCCAATTCAAACACCATCTGAAGATATCAAAATAAACCGCCAACCATATTTTTCACCAATGGCAATATCACCATATCTTCTAGATTCTCCTCCTCTACTCCAACAAGTCCTCTTGTAGTCACCAAATAACCTAGAACATGTTTCTCCAACTGCCCACCAAACACTGACTACTGCAATGGTTGTGGCCAAATTCTTGGTTGCATGGCCGTTTGATACTGTGGTAGCTGTGCCAGTGCCTAAATTCTCGGGTGCATGCCCTATTTATAACATAAGCAAACATTCTCATATCCTTTACATTCCACTCTCCTACCCTAATAAAGCCTGCCTGAATTCACCAGACAAGCCGCCCGCCCAAGACTCTGTCCGTGTACTACTGCGGTATCTACTGACTGCCATGCCTGCACGCTCTTCTTCCACCTAAACAAATAGCATCATATCAACCATCTTTCACTCCCCCACCCTTCCCAGCACCTCTTCCCAACACCAAATGACCTAAAACATGTTTCCGAGCCCTGTTCCTCACCACGCTGACCGTGGACAGCCACAGATATCCACGGATAGAACATGGCGGGCGTTTTGGAAAAATATGACACACATCACGCTTTTCACCAGCCAATAAGCGGGCGCATTGGGTGTCCCGCGGACATCACAGAGCCCTCCAGACCAATCGGAGTCCTGTATGTGGAGCGAACAGGGAAGTGGGTCTGTGGAGCGAGCCCAGATATTACTTTTTTTTTTACCTACATTTTGCCTGTTTTAAATAAAACCACTGGACAGATTTACACCAAATTTACAAAAGCACGCTTTTCGGACCGAGCGGCCACTCCTACACACAATCCTTTTTCCATTGCGTCTATGAAAAAAATAAAATGTGGGACACCCCTACAACTTGCCACCCTCCACCCCCTTGACAAAACCTCACCAAGCTTACCATTTAGAGCGGGCCATATACTTTTTTTGAAAAGTTTGGTAAGGATTCGTCCAGGGGGAGCCAAGTTATAAGCCGCCCACTAAGTGTTCTTCCTATGAGTTGAGTAACTTAACCATGACTACAGGGCCTCTACCGCAGGCTCTGAAATTTATAGTGACAGTACCAGTATGATTTGGTGCTTTTTTGTTAAGTTTAGCATCTTTTGACATGATTAACACCAAGTGATTAGTAAACAATTACAATGAAGTTTCACTATTTTTGCCATGGGGAGAGCAAAGATAGAGGAAATGGCAAGGGAAATGTTAACACAATCCCACAGTGGGTAAATAAGTGTCAGACAACCTGACATGGAACCAAGATACTTGTACTCTAACACCCAGGTTTTTCAAGCAGATACAAATATATGAAAGGGGATGTGGCAAAAGTACTTAAAAGCACCTTAAGATTGCAAAGAAATTCAGCAATTTCCTCAACCACAATTGCTTTTAGAGGTTATTTTAGCACTCTGTTCATATGTAGAACAATCAACGACGATGCTTGTGAGTACCTTTGATGATGTTAGATAAAGCAACTTTAAGACAATACTCACAGGGATAGGAAACATCAACATCACCTGAGTTGCCAGCAATGGCAAGGAACCCTGCAACTCAAACAGGACCCAGAAAAGCTACAGCAGCCAGGGTAGGGTAACTTAATACAGGCAAGGGAAACCTAGGAAAAGAAAACTCAAGGAACAGGAGCAGGGAAACCACAATTATAAGTAGAAACCTCCCCCACCCATCAAGGGAAGGAAAGGAAAAAGAAATAAAAGTGGCAATTCTCTCAAAGTGTGGTGTTAAGGAATCAAAGTTACAATGCACAGTACACCAAGGGTAATGAATTATAGAACAAAGAGAAACTGTTCTGTTCAAGCACAGGAAATCATTGGAAAATGCAGACTCAAAAACATAGGAAAGTTAGGAAGGGAATCCAAGAAGCAGAAAATACTACTAATCAGACAAAAATAAAATTAAATACAATGATTCAGGAACAAGGAACCATGAGATAGGAACTAGTTATTAGGTTTATAGAACCAGGAAAAATTGACTGGTCACAAACAGGAACACTGCAAGAAGGGCCAGCCCTGAATTAAGGTGAGGCATTTTAAGATGACTGATTATCTCATAGGTGTTGCTTATTTTCCCACGACCAAGAAATAATGTTGTCAACGTACATATATTACATCAGGTGGGTACCTTGCTCTAATTCCCCTTAATCATACAGACTCGCCCACAATCCTGGGGAAGAAACAAGTAGCTTTATCAAAACCCACATGTATTGAAATAAAGACATTTAAGCTGAAATCAAAGCAAAGGTGGTCACCAGCTTTATGCAGGGACAGCCACCACAATATTGCACAATCACAGACAGATGATCTACAAACACGAAAATGACCTTCCTGCATTGATCGCACTATTTCCTACACACATACACCCATTAACATTTATATTATTATTATTATTATTATTATTATTATTATTATTATTATTGTTGTTCTTTTATAACATGTTAATTCCTGAGGTCTGTTTTTAAGCGCGAGATATAACCCTGTATATATCCTGTGATCAAGCACCTGTTGGTGCAAAACATGTTGCTGTTTTTCTGCCACCTCCCTGAGACGTGGGAATAAAATAAATTAAACTTTTTACCCTTCTGACAACCTCATTTTATTTGGATGCACAAGCAGTCCCAGGAGTGTGGTCTTATGGATAAGTTACTCAAGCCATAGGAATAACACTTTTTGGGAGGCTTATAATTATGCCCCCCTGGACGAATCCTTACCAAAATTTGCAGACAAAATATATGGCCACCTCGTATTGATTCTGGAAAATTTTGTGATGTGTTGTGATGTGTTCTCTTGGGGGGTGGCCAAAGTTTTAAGTC
Source organism: Ambystoma mexicanum (assembly GCF_040938575.1). Classification (NCBI taxonomy): domain Eukaryota; kingdom Metazoa; phylum Chordata; class Amphibia; order Caudata; family Ambystomatidae; genus Ambystoma; species Ambystoma mexicanum. Next base: position 1,384,074,228 of record NC_090937.1, on the reverse strand, counting down.
TTAAAATGTGTGGTTTTTCTCATAGACGCAATGGGGAAAAAAGTTGGTCACGCCGACAGCCCAAACCACTGGATGGATGTTTACCAAATTTGTGGCAGTATTGGCGGCTTGGTCCCAAAAGCGTGTAAATCCATCACGTATTTTTTTTTTTTAAATAGCAAAAAAGGATGTACAAAAAAAGTGTGATACCTGGCATCGTTCCGTGGACTCACTTCCCTATTTGGTCTGTGGAAAGGCCTATGATTGGTCTAGAGGCTGTTGTGATGTCCGCAGACATCGGACGTGCCAGCTGATTGGATGGTGAAAAGCATAAATTGATCATATGTTTTTAAACGATCCATGTTGGATCCACAGACAGTGGCCGGTGTCTGCGAATAGTGCACTGGGAAACACATTTTGGGTTATTTCATGGCCGAAAGAGGAGCTGCAAAGGGTGGGGAGTGAAATTAAGATGATATAGGGCTGTTTTTATAGGTAAAAAGATGGGGGCAAGTGCTGCCCGGTCTGTGGACACTGCATTAGTCTGTGAACAGTGGTCCGCTAATAGTGCCGTGAACGAGCAGTTTGAAAAACACATTTGAGGTTATTTGATCGCTGTAAGAGGGCAAAGAAATGGTAGGCGAATGGAATGAAGGTGATTTGGAGCTGTTTTTATAGGCGAAAATAGGATCTGCAGGTGCCACTGAGTCTGCGGTCAATTTTGATGTCTGCAGACATCAATTCAATGGCTGGGGGTTCAGGGCGAGTTTTTTTATTTGCAGGTGTATTGTATGTACTTGTTATGTGGTTTAATTATATTGTGGTGGTTGTGACCAGTGGCCACAACCATTATAGTAATATGTATATAGTAATGATAGGTTCTGTAGGGGGAGTAGAACGTATGTGGCATTTATGATGGTAGTAGAATTGAGGATAGTGGTAATGGAATATTTTTTTTACACTTGGTATGCTTACTTAGATGTATAAAGTAGTCAACCTGGAATCTCTGGTTCATTTCCAGTGAGAAAAGAAGGGTATACTTTGTTAAGCAGGATAGCTGAAAAGGTTTAATAGCATGCAATTTTTCATATACATTTTTTTTCCAGACCCTCATAAACAATACATTCTATGTACTATGTTTGATACAACATTAGTGTATTGTATTGACTTCTATAATCAGTGGGTCATTGGGAAAGCAATTCGATAGAGGATTCAAAAATCCTCACCACAATTATGTCAGTGTAAGTGAGATAGTATGTTTGTTTGCAGTCTGTTGTTATTAAGGGAATTGCTATTGATATATTATAACTACATTAGACTTTAGAAGACGTTTTTTAGTAACAATAATTGTGATGGTGTATTTCAAGTGTATTGTAATGAAGGTTATTTTTTAAGTAGTGAGATACCTGTTTATGTATTATAACTGTTTATTGTGCTACAGTTTAGTGAGTACAGTTGAGTTGAAGGAATATTAAGTAGGCATTTGTTAGATTAGCTGGTAACCTATGTTTTAGAGTAACGGGTGTGTCTTTACATTTACACCAACCACTTTGTTTTTTTACATATGCATTATAGTGCCCTGAAGTGGTTGTGGCACCAGTGTGGTATACTATACCTACTGCTGTGAAGGTTTTCTTGTCAAGAGAACCCTTGTCCATGTGTGAAGCTAGTAGGCTTATGTTATTTTTGGTACCAACTGCATTGTTCCTAAGAAACATTAGTATGACATATTGGCAATGTAAGATGATTTGCATACTGGAACGATTGCCTGAATTACAAAAAATGGCATAATATCCCATGATGTGCATTCTGCAGACGCTGGTGAAATGGAATGGATTCACAATTTGGTATGTGTATATATACAAATTTGAAGAGAGTACATGTAGGTTTCCATGTGTATGCAATCTGGAAGATTTCATTTATAGGGATGTTTTTGGTTCCTGTACTTGTAGTAAATACATTAGGAATTCTTGAGGATCTTCTTGTGTGTTTATGTTAAATGTTACCATTCCTGCACAGTAGCCCAATACTTGCCTTATTTCTGGGACAATGTAAGTGCTGTCAGGATTACTTGTGGCCTTTCTACGAAGGACGAGCGTTTGCAAACACAACTGTTCTGAGCCATTTAAGTAAATGTTGTGAACTATTTGTGGCAACTGGAAAAGAAAATTGATTGGTACATTTGCATAGCAAGTTACTCCAGTTGTGATGCTGAATTTAAATGGAGCAGAGAGTTGTGTGTCTGCATCATTTGATGGGCCTGCAGATTATTTGGGTGAATAGATATGCATCTCTTTCTATTCTGATAGATGTGCAGTTGAGTTTGTAGTAGACAGTTTTGTGGTTGTATTATGTGATGGAGAAGGATTTGGTTGTTGTTTCTTTAATGATATTGTTGGGAGATCTGTTGTAGATTCTGTTTGCATTACTTTTCTTTTTAAAGGTTTTATTTTTTTAGGTACAGTGTATATATCTAGATAGGGGTGTATAGTGCACATAGCCTGTTGTATTCTAGGATGCAAGGAATGCCACTGTTGACTTTGTTTGCATAAAAGTTAACTATGAATAGACCGTTGAGTGTACGCAGACATGAAAGTGCTACATAACTCATACCTTGCTTAAAGACTGTGCTGCCAATATCAATCAATGGGTGATCTGTGGTTAGACCTTGCAATTTGTGAATAATGTCAGCATATGCAAGAGATAGAGAAAATTGTTCTGTGTGTACGTACATGTCTTTGAAAAGAAGGAAATGTGCTATTGTGAGGCCAATTTATTTAAGTTCTGCAAGTTTGTCAAAGTGGATGTTGGCAAACTGAATGACATTGTCATGATGATATGTTTGGAAGTCAACAACTCTACCAATTGTACCATTAACTAAACCTTGTTCTACATCAAGGTTACGTTTTAGAATGAATCTGCTGTTTAGGCACAAAGGTAATATTTTCTCCAATTAAGCTGTATTGGAGATACATTTTTCTTAGCTATGTACATGTGCTGTTGCTTGTTGACACATAGGGAGTTTCATGCTGTGCACTTCTAGTTTGTGGAGCTGATATGCAGTATGAGTTGCATTTCTTTTTTAAAATTGTTTAGTTGACTACAGCTTGCAAGGATTAGCATTAAGGACATGCATTTTAGATCATGTTGAGTTATTGTTTCCATGACTTCAGGAACATTTGTGTCTCGCCCATATAGTTCATGGATAAGTATAGTATTGAAGATGGATTTTGCATCTTTTGTAAGCAGACCAGTGTGAGATCAGCAAACAGATGCATGTTTTGAGTTAGTTCTCTGTACTGAAATGTTGCCAGAGATGTACATTTCCAATGCTGATGAGTGTGTTGCGGAATTGTTTCTGTGCTAATGTTTTTAAAACAGGTTGACCTTTAACTGGTGTTAACTGTAGTAAATCTCCAAAAACACAAACATGTTTTCCTCCAAACAGTTCTTCGTAGTCGGTTTTTAGGACTTCTTACATTCTGAGGTGAATTAAAGCCAACATGAGGTTGGAAACCATCCTTACCTCATCTATTAGTAGCACTTTCATTTTTTTCCAAATTCTGCATACATCAATAGAAGACACTGCTGATCATTTGCAGTATTCTAATTTATGTTGGTGTTCTACTAGAAGGAGGAGTTGTCGGTTTAAAGTTACATCTCCTATGTCTTAGGCATCCACACCTGTGGGGGCTGTTACAACAGCAGAAAGGTTGCTGTTTGTTAAGGTTTGAAGAAATGTGCTGATTATTTTAATTAAGAATGTTTCACCAGAACCAGCTTCACCGCTTACATACAGGAGCAGAGGTTTATAATTTTTAAAGCTACATGTTTTAGTTTCATGTTTAAAACCTTGTTCAATTTCTTAAATGGTGAGTTGTTCATCATTTAGCTCTGATTTGAGCACTGACAAGTCCTCTTCAGATTGTTTATATTGACACATGGTATTTTCTACCTCAGTCATGGCTATTTCTGCTTCATTTAGAATGAGTGGTTCTCCAAGTGGTTCTTGGCTTCCTATAAGTGAAGGTTGACTGCCCTCAGGAGTGTCTTTATCTAGTTCAGCTTCAATTTCTTCCTCTTGTTGGTGTTCATTGTCCAACTTTTATTTGTAATGTTTTAAATTGACATTTGTTATACTGCTTTCATTTGCTTTGAATGCAGCTTCAAATGAGTTATAGCAACCCAATAATACTTATTATTTTCTCCAAGATTTAAAAAGTTACACTAGGGCCATGTAACACAGTTCTCTATGTTGCAGAGATTTAAATGATAACTTTATATGATTAGGTTGGGTTTGATAAGTTTTACTAGGCTTCGTTCAGAAGTTGAGACTGAATGTTTGCCAGCTGTCTCATCTGGTGTGATATTGCTTTTGTAGGAGTAGTTTTGGACTATGCCATACAAGCACATGTTTTCCAAAGCAGTACTTCTGTTTGGGTAGTATTTGTCGATTAAATAGTTTTTATTTTTTTTTAATTCTGGCTGTTGGGATCATTTGTGGCTATTGTATCTCTTGGTAGGATTTTAGTAATCTTTTTCGGGATGAAGCTGGACCAAGGTTTAGCCAGACAATGTGTTCAGATTTGCTATATAAGACAGTATATAAGACTGTACCTGCTAAACGGTCTGCAGCTTCGTAGCTCCTGCATTCTCTATGGGAGAGCATTTTTACACCAAAGTTGTATCATTTTTGTGACAGTGTTTTTTCAGATGATATGTCATCCCAGAGGTCTTTTTGCTCTGTTTCTTTCAGCTTTTGTGAGATAGGCTTTGACATATCTTGCAACTGCAGTGGAATTGACTGCAATGTATTGTATGTCTCTGTTTGCATTCCACAAGAGGCCAATGATTGCATTGTAATAATTGATGTACTTGGAATGCTTCATCCCTCTTAATGTTGAATGTGTCTAGTAGAAGGCATGAAGATATTTACTTGTCCTTTTTTGAAAATGGGTCAAGGGAAGCCAAAGCAACATTTGGTTTTGTATTTACCTTTGCTTTTAAATCTTTGTCGGCAATATTTGCTACACTTATGTTTTCGGAAGCATAGGATTTGTGTACGTCGGTCACTAGTTGTGGTTTCTGCAGGGATGTCGCAGGTTAGTTGCACTGCTCTGAGCAGAGGGGGAGATTTATTGCAGATGAACTGCAGCATGGTAAAGAAGCATTGATGGAAGTACCTTGGTGCATTGACAGGTTCAAGAGAAGAGTTCTCCTGTTGTTTTTATCTCTATTACATGTTTATTTTGGTTTGTTGTGCTACAAAATCATGCAAGTCATCCCATGCACATTCTGCACACCTTAAAGTAACAATCTATGTGGGTGGGCCTGATTTTCTTAACATACAACGCACATCAGCGTGATGTAGGTACCAGTATTCTTTTGTACAAGGCATGTTTGCCAACAGATTTGTGATACTTGACTGCAAAACTCCATCTTTGTCTTTTATTTATCGAAGCAGTTGGGTAGTTGACATGTTTAAAAAATAAGAGCCTGTTTTTAATGTGTGTGCCGCTCCATAACTTAGAGTTGCTAGTACACTTTCAAACAGGAGGTGGAAAATGTATTCTACATTTTGTCTGAATGTGTGGTGTTCAGAATACATTTGTAAAGAGTGATATTCTGCTGCACAAGTTTGTGTGCACCTTTCGTCATTTCTTCTGCCTTTTCCGGTAGAAAAGAGTAGATGAAAACAACATGCTTCTATGCTTTTTTCCCATATGCTAGATCTTTTGGCTTGACGCATTTGATATGTTTCTAATGCATCTTCTATGGTGTCTTTGGAGTGTAGTGGGTGGAATTGTATACTGTTCTAAAATGTTGGCTGCAATAATAGAAGCTACAAGTTCAAATTGGTCAGTTGGTGGTGAATCTTGAATTATTTGGGTGGTTTATTTTAAGTTTTCCTCTATGTTTATATCTTTGTATGACATGAGATGATAAAATATGATATGATATTGTGAAGGGTTTTGACCCATGCTGAATCAATAGACTGGGTAGATGTGGGGATGAGCTGTCGCCGCCCATCATTCCATCCCAGAGTCCAGGAGAACCGCGCAGTGTGCGCATACCAAAAGCGCCAGGGGTGAAAGGTGGTGCCAAAGGAAAAATAGCAGCACCTGTCAGAGCAAAAGCGCTTTTAAATCACCTCTGTTTCTTTGAGTGCAAGCTCCAAATGTCCATTCCAAACATTGCAAGATAGCTAATACCGGAGACCTTTGTTCAAAAAATCTGTTTTACTGATGTCAAAAATTTGCTGAAATCATGGGCACAAGACCACTCTAAAGATTCAACCTTCTTGTGGGGGGGTTCCACATAACCACTCAAATGTAAGGATGCCCATCAAAACAATAGCAAAAATCTCCTGTCAAATTCAACACAACCCAAAAATGGATGCAATACCGGTACTCACCACTATCAGAAAGCCGGCGTTTTAAAATCACCAGACTTTTGTGTAAAACTGAACAGATGAACCCAAACCAGGCCAAGGAAAGACTTGCTAAGAGGTGGATACAATGTAAAACTATATTCTGAAATGACTTGAAGGAAGCAATTATTTAATGTATATGTAAAAATTGTAAGTTTGATTTAAACTGGGAACTAAAGTGACATTTAGCTGAATTCTTCCTGACAATTACCCCCGACAGGAGAAACCTACTCAGCCACTCTTCCCAGGCCTACCTGCATCCTGCTGCCCCCACCAAAAGGAGATGACACCTCTCTGATTAGATTAGGGGAGGGGCACCTTCAGGAGGTTGAACAAAGCACTGTCCTGGGCTCAGGCAAATGTTATATTGGGGGGTCATAAAATAGCTTCCTCTTGGGAGAAGTGGGAGGAGAAGTGCCTCTGGGAGCCACCTGAGCTGGAGGCGGGGACAGACAGAAGCTTCCCCCATGTGCTTTGGAACCTAAAACACACCCATCTGGGCCAGAGCATAATTTTTAAAAAAAGATGGATAATTCATAGTACGGACTTGTCAGAATTATGTAAGTAATATCATTATTCTTGTGATTTTTCTGTGCACGTTTTAAGAGGTGTTAGGACCCTGTGGTGTATTCTGGGTGGTTGCTAGCAGAAAATAGGGTCTTACTCCAAATGTCTGCATGTTAAAAATCTGACACTTCATCAATTAATGTCCATACTCCTTGCGCACATTTGTGTAATTTTTGGTAAATGTCCTATATTGGTAAACCGACCAAAAAGCGCAAAATGTTGTCATTTTTGAATGCAAGCCCCCAGGAAGATCAGAGGCGGACAAGCATGGACCATAAGTAATATATAATATGTACATGTAATGTCAACCACTTGTGTACCTGGGAAATATGTATTTGAATCAGAAATAGATTTGTGTGCACATTGACCAGGGGAGCGTCATTTCTGTAGGTCATAAAAATGACATCACTCTGACACACTATCCCTTCTCAAATCAGGGACCAAAGAATCTATTGACCTATCAAATCAAGAGAGGGGCAGGCTCAGTTATGCCAAGCACACACCCACTTCCAAAACACATAAAAAGAGACTGCTGGGACAGGTAGAGACATTCATTTTCCATTTCTGCGGAGCATTTTGACGGCCGACATCCCATCCAGACAGAGACCAGAACCAGGGACCCATAGACTACAGAACTTTGAACCTAGAAGGCCCACTGCAAGCAAAAGTATTCTCAGCAGGCCTTCAGAATCCAGCAAACCTAACCAAACTATTCAACAGCCGGGCGAGCTGTTTGAATTCTTTGCCAAGAACTTTTGCCGGAACCGCAGACCAGACCCAGACCGCTGTGAGCAGAACCAGAGATCCGGATTGCTGTGAGCAGAACCGGTGCCTGATTGACCCGCCGAGCAGAGAGAACTGCCGCTGGACGTGTTGACCAGATCCATGACAAGGCCCATTCATTTCAAAATTAGGAGTGAGTATCCGCCAGAACTGTGCAGAACCCAATCTCTTAGTTAAAATAATCTAATCCAAACTATTTTAACCTAAGTAGAACTGCCTCCTAGTAATCCTGTCATCTGTCCTTCTAAAGCTGCAAGCTGTCATCTGTCATTCTAAAGCTGCGAACTGTCACCTGTCATTTTGAGTTTTACTTTAAATCCGAAAATCTACCTTTATTAAATCGTCCGTATCGCTTGAACCGTTTGGGCTAGGGACGAAATTTAACTTTCATTTTAAAGCTGGGATTCTAGGCTTTTCAACGAATGTACAACTTGCTACTCTTTATAGTGTCTCCATAATCGCGAGACACGCACTCGCGAAATTTACAGATTTGCGATTTGGCCCGATTTCTTCATCTGTAAAAATCAGCAGCTTTTTGCTTCTCTTTGCTAAAATTTGTTGCAATCTGCTAATCATTCATAGAGTATTGTTAAAGTGATCCTGAACTAATATAAAGTGTCTACCACTCACCCTGAACCTCCTATAGGGAATTAAAAGCAATTTTAGCATTTTTCACTTCCTTGCCACCACATTACAAAGCACTCTTGCCTGTGTTTTAAAAAGCATACCTGTTGTCTAAGCTTGCTGGGGGGGGGAACTGAATTCCGTATTGTATTTGATTTTATTCCTGAAGACTGTGTGTGTTACTTCCATCTCCTTGCAGTGCATATAGGGGGGGGTGAATTGCCACCACGGGAAAAGTGAACATATTATCTCTTGTGAAACCATATCAGTTTATTTTCTGTACTGCATTTATTCCACCTTGCATTTCCTTGAAACCATAAAGCATTTCAGCTACCTCATCCTCTATCCTACTTCTAAGTAACCAAATCAGTTTACCAGTAGAACATTATCCATTGTTGATCACTGTCATATTTTAAGTGTGATATCCAATATTAATTTATTATAAAAGTGTGATAGATATATATTGTTATATTTCTCAAATACACCTTTTAAATTTGCAAAACAGACCTACTTCTTGGCTCAGTGGGGTCAGGGGGATTCTAAGAGAGGGGTGTAATATAAGGGTTGTCATCCAGAATACATGAACTGGACCTAAAAATATATCAATAAGGGTTTCCCTCGGCATCCCAGACTAGGCATTGACTTAGCTGTAGTGTTGAAGTGAAGCCGCTTAACAAAGTGGGGGCTCGTAGCCGGAGATTCTGGGTTAGATCTATCACTTGTGCAGATTAATACAGTGTGCTAACTGACAGGAGACATACATCCGGTCGGATCACCACGCTGTGTTACACTGTAAAGCACTCCTCAAAGGAACGCTCTAAGGAAACGGTCTGTTTTGCAAAAATAAAATACAAACTTCTGTAAGTCAGGAAGGAACTCAAATTCCAGAATGACGACACTGGTAGACATCAAAATAGCCAGAGAGCACTTCTTACATAAGCTATTTGTTAGAGGTGAGTGGACTCATCAGGACCAAACGGTCTGGTTGCAGGCAATCGCGCAACAGGTCACTGAAACAGGGTCAGATATATGGAGAGTTCAGGGTCCATTACATGTGGCACTGAGTGAATTATATATGGCTCCTAAAGCCAAAGATGAACATAATAAGATTGCCAGGATAGCGGCATATTTGTACCTATATATGGCAGCCATACAGAATAAATGTGCTGAAGGCCAAGATCTGGCAAATAGGAAACAGATGGCGTTAGAGAAGGCCCAATCTGATTTGGACTCTTCTGAGCAGAGGCTGCTCAGGAGCCAGGAGTCAGAAAATGACAGCAGACAGTACATCACTAAAATAAAGGAGGATATGGATACGCTGCAACAGGAAAAGGCTGACCAGGATACCAGATTTCTGGCCTTGCAGAAGGAGTACCAAGGAGGTTTGGACTCCCTACTGCAGAGCCAGAAAAAGCTTGCGCAACAACTGGACTTCAACAGGGCATGCACAGAGCAGGTAGCCACCCTGCAAATTCGATTAGACAGAGAGAAAGAGGAAAGCAATAAATTGATTCTGAAAGACCTGGATACCCAGGCAGAGTTTGATCAGGAGCGCCAGAAAGCTGGTGCCTTCCAAAGGCAAAGGGACGACCTGGCGGCACAGATGCAGGCTCTTAGTCAGGAAAGGGATACCTTAGGCCAGGAAGTCTGCCACTTAAAAAGGAAAATGGAAGAAAATCACCTGGCCCTCCAGGGACTGGGTGACCTCCAAAAAGATCACCAGAACTTGTTAGAGCACACCAGGAGGGTGGAGGATGCTCTGGCAAGAAAGGAGCAGGCCAATAGGGACACAGCTCAGGAGGTAACCCTCCTGCAGCAAAGACTGGCCCAGTACTCCAGGACCAATCAGGAGGCACAGAGAGAGAATGAGGCTCTCTGCCAGCAAATGATAGGCTCCAGCAACAGGTAGTGATGCAGGAGAGACTGATAGAGTCTAGTAAGGCCTTAACTGAGGAACTGAAAGTGCAGGCTCTTGCATTGCAACAGGGAGCAGGGGCGGATAGAGATGAGGTTCGCTGGGAAAGAGAAACTCCTGAGCATAACCTCAGGAGCCCTAGTGCCAGAGGCCTTCACCTCTACCAGTCCCTGGACTCTGCCACCCCCATGTTCCCTGGTGCACATGAGCACGGGGCCACAGGGATGGCAGATTACTATCCAGCTAAAAGTATGGGGCTCATAGGCCAGTACCACCCAGGAATGGAGGGGCGGGTATCCGGGTATGGGCACCCAAGCACAGTGCATTTTAGTGGGGAACCCCAAGAAAGTAGGCCCACTAAGGGCATCCTGAAAACCTCTGCCCAATTAGGTCAGTGGGGGGGATACCCATCAAATCCTGGTAGCAAGGAGGGATCTGAAGACTCCTCTGAGCGTCACAGGACACAGGAGACCAGGTCCCCACATTCTGCCAGCCATTCCCAGGCTCGCAGAATCCGGGAAAACCTGGAAGATCAGACGGGCACCTCTGGGAGCAGTGCTTCCGAGTCGGAGGATGAATGGACCAGGGTTACCCGAACCAAAAAGGCCAATAAGGCAAAAAGGGCCTTGCTTAAGGACCCATTGAAACAAATAAAGGCAATAAGGAGTGTCATCACGCCTTATCATAAGAACGCCAAGTATTCTGTTTGGGAACACTTGGAGCTCTATGAGCAAATGATGGAGACTTTCCATTTGAAGGATAGCCAAAGCTGTATTTAATATGTAAAGTGGACCTTCTCACCAGAATACTCCAGTTTCTTTGCGGGGCTGGAGGATCAAAACCATTCAAGGTGGTCCACATACAGGGTGGCCATCTTGAAACATTTTTCTGTGCACAGAAATCCTCAAGAGGCTCGCAAGGCAGCCTACAATTTGCAATGTGGGGAGGATCAGGCCTCACAAGAGTTTGTGCAAGAATTAAAGCGTGCTTTTGCGCAGACCACCAGAAGGGTGCGCACGGATAGCAGAGAATTAATCAATACGTTTTTCCATGCCTTACCCAAATACATAATGACCCAGCTCGTGAGAGATTTTCATGAGAAAAGATCTTTAGACTGGGTCATTGAACAGGCTACCCGGATCTATGAGGTGCAGAAGCCCATAGAAAATAAAAATAATGCGCAGAAAAACCCCAAAACCAACAGCACCCCTGCTGCTGCCAAGGTGGCGGAGTTAAAGGTTGCCCCCGTTTTAGATTTGGAGATGGAGGGGCCTAAAAACCTGCCTGCACCAAATAATTCACAGCCCAGAAGGCCCCTGGGCCAGTCACAGACAGGGAGTCGAGGAGGTAGTCCCACAAATGGGGTCCCCCGCTCCCCTGATTATGTAAGTCCCCGCTACAAGGGAAACCTACCAATCCTGGGTTATGTGTGGACTCCTCCAGCCCAAGGGGGGGATCCAGCCAAGCACCTGACCCAGGGAACATCCCTCCCAACTTCCCACAGGAGGGCAGAAATTCCCCATACACTGGGCATAACTTTTTTCCCAGGTATCCACCCAATTTCCAACCCCAAAACCATCCATCCTTCTTTCCCCAATTCCCTGAGCCCAGACAACCTAATCCGGGAGAGAGGAGGCCAAGGGTGGAGGGGTACCCAAATCTTCCCAACCAAGGGTATTACCAGAGAAGGGATAGCTACCCTTCCCGGGATCAGCCCAGGGGAGAAAACAGGACCCCGTATCAGCCTGAGCGGGTTTCACAGTTAGAGCGCCAGGTCCAAAATATGGCACGGGATCTGGGTCACATACTGAGGGCTCAACAGAACCCTCCGATGAGCATGCCACCGCAGAATGCCCCAAACTCTCCAGAACAATGATGGGGCAGCACCCCGATAACCCACCGGTTCCCAGGGAGGAGGCACAAGGGTAAGGGGGGTCTAAAGCCTTTGAGGAAGCTTCCTTCCCAACATGTAAACAGCCCCTGGAAAACGAGGAACGGGAAACAAAATCTCCTGCCCCTGAGAGCCTGCATCCCAAGGAGCAGAGGGGGGGTAGGAGAAACAAAGGACCCAAAGAGACCCACTTTGTGGAGGAGGTACAGGTCTTCCAATTTGAGGGAGAGGGATCCTCAGAAGATCCTGGGAAAAGGATCTTCTCCTTCAGAGATGGGGGAACTCCTCCCAAGGAAAAATGGGTCCCAAGGGATGCCAATTCAGACTGGGGAGATGTGGAGACTGAGCTACCGCCGCCCATCATCTCATCCCAGAACCGACAATACCAAAATCCCATGGGTCAAACCCATCCTGATGACTGCCTCCAAAAAGGGGGGGCGGCCCAGAACCCGAAACCATTTCCAGTTGCCAACTTTTTCTTTCAGATTCCCCAGGCTCTCCACAGAATTCTGCCCAAATCTCTTCGCTAGCAATGTCCAAAACTAGAAAGTTAGCCCAACAGTTGTCCAAAAATGTGCATTATCTGTGCCCCCTTGAGGAGAAGGAGGGAAGATATTATGCCCCGGTACAAGTACAGGGGCAGGGTACAATTTAGGCACTGGTGGACACTGGATCCCAAGCTACCCTTCTGTCCAAAACGGCCTTTGATGAACTAAATGCAGGAAGGGGGAGAATTACCGTATTCCTCTCACCTCTCTTCCTGGACAACTGCAGAACTTTGACGGTAAGGAAATTCCTGTTGAGGGGACTGCAGATTTGGACATCAAAATTGGGCGACACAAGGTGAAACACCCGGTCATAGTAGTGACTCCACAGGGCACCCCTTGTTTACTAGGGAATGACCTCCTGAGAAGGTTGTCACCCCTAATAGATTGCGTAAACAAGGTCCTCTGGACCCAGACTAGCCGACCAATAAAATTAAAACAGAGTGTCAACCATGTTAGTTTAAATGGCACCTGCCACATGGTTGAACAAAAGTTTGACCAAGTAGAATTTCACTTCCAGAACAACCAAATTCCAGACGTGACAGTAATAGCAGTAGGACAACAGACGGGTGTTGGGGGGGCCCTCTCTATTTCTGAAAATCAACCTTCCTTCCAGTTTAAGGTGGTATTCCACACTGGAAGGAAACACTCTGAAATTCTTTACCAATCCACAATCAGACACTCCCACTCCTATAGTCCAGAAAGATGTGAAATCGGCTAAGAGCCTGGCTGATATTCAGCAAATTGGAGATCAGTTGTTCATCCCTGTTCAGTTAAATGATGGGAAGGACTCTGTTCTCGCTCGAGTGTGTGTTCATCAGCGAAGCCATGTTCCGCCAACTCCCAAAAGATCCAGAGATTCCCACATTCCAACTGATAGACAAATGGGAAATGGACCTGGAAGCACCTAATTCCAAACATCTCCTGCCAAGCAGGTGTATGCTCAAAATCTCCATTGGCAACAAGAGCATAGTCCATAATTGTTGGGTCGTGCGAGACGTCACTGCCGCCTTTTACTTAGGCAGTGACATTCTCAATCGCTTCGCCATTAGTTTGGACCTAATAAACTTCAAAGCTTGGTCCCGATTAGCGGATAATCCCATGGGCTTTGATGATCAAGAAAAAGCATTTAGGTCAGCTCAATTGCTACCTTATGCAGTTGAAATTCAGCTTAAAAAGGAAGTCACCATCCCAGAAAGGACCCGACAATTCTCCCTGGAAGTGAAAGTTAAAAGAGGACAAAAATTGAAAAACTCTGATGCTTATAATTATCTAAATGATTCTCTCCAACAGCAAGGGTTGGGGGTAAACCCAACTCCATTAGTCAACATAGAACATGACACCATTCCAGTAGAGGTGGATAACAGCGACTTAAAGTGTATTACTCTAGCCGCAGGCACCATTATTGGAATGGCGGTTGATGACCGACATTTTTCTATTGATCTAGGAAATTAACTGTTAGGACCGATCCCCAAGGACTGTTTTGACAGTGACAGTGATGACAATACACCGCCAGACAGGATTTTCACCCGGCATGGGGGGAACTTCCTGGTGTACACTTCTTGCCCTTATGGTAAGGAAGATGTGACTTGTGACTTCAGGAGGGATGAGGTGATTTTCCAGGTCCATGAGGGCTGCCTTTCCCACCTGAAGCCTCCAGTCCAAATCAACACTCTGACCAGGGACTTCTCCACCCAGCTGGAGGAGGCCGCTGAGATAGCCAAACCAGAAGTCTTTCCAGGCTTCAGGCAGATGGTGGAAGAGAGAGTCAACCTAGCTGATGCCTGTGTGACTCTGGAACAGAAGCAAAAGTTGAAACAAGTTTTCTTGGATTTCTAAGATCTCTTTGCGGTAGACTCATATGACTGTGGTCGCACCGACATCCACACAACAACAATTCCCACGGACCCTGGAATGACTCCAGTGTTTGTGAAGCAATATCGTTTGCCTCTCGCATCCATGGAGTCCCTTACTGAAATAATTAAGAACCTTGAGTCCCGATAATAATCCGTCCAGTACACAGCACCTTCAATAATCCGGTGCTGGGAATATTGAAGCCAAATGGGCAGTGGAGACTCTGTGCCGACCTTAGGGAGCTCAACAAACGGGTCCATACTTCCCGATGGCCTCTGCCCTACATTGACCAAGGGCTGGCCCAGATCCAGGGGTCACAGGCATTCACAGCAATAGACCTGACCAATGGATACTGGACCGTGCCTGTCAGTAGGGAGGACCAATACAAACTGGCTTTTACCTTTGAGGGCCAGCAGTACACATGGACCCGGACTCCCTTCGGATACCTCAACTCCGGCAATGAATTCAACATTTTCCTACATAAGGCCATGCCCGACCTGGGTGCGAAGGGTAACCTGGCTTATGTAGATGATGTCCTCATCAAAAGTTCATCTGTGGAGGAACACATAGCAGAGATCCGTTATGTTCTGACACAGTTGATGGCCGCCGGAGCAAAACTTTCCTTTCAGAAAGCACAGTGGAGTAGAACCCGTGTTAATTTCTTAGGGCAGGAGATTACTCCTCAGGGTCTCTGTCCCCAGGAAAAGAAAGTGGAAGCACTTCAGAAACTGAAAGACCCCACGACTCTGCGGGAACTAAGGGCCCTCCTTGGACTGACTAATTACAGCAGAAAGTTCATTGAAGGCTAGGCAGAGATCACTAGACCCCTGATTCATCTCTTGAAGGGGGGGTCAAGTGGGAATGGGGTCCACAACAATCCGAGGCAGTAAAACAACTCAAAAGAAGCCTCTCACAAGCGCCTTGCCTAGCTTACCCAGTCAGAAACAAGGAGTTCTTCCTGGAGACAGGGTTCTCTAATACGTGCTTGACGGCAGTATTATACCAAAAGCATGGAAAGGTCAATAAAGTAATCTCCTATGCGAGCAAAACTTTATCCTCTGTGGAGGAAAAATTCAACGATTGTGAGAAGGCACTCCTGGCAACGGTGTGGGCATTGAAGAATTACCGCCCGTTTATCCAGGGGGAACACATCATAGTGGATACTCCACACCAGCCTCTGCAATATCTCCAGAGCGACAGAATCCGGGCCGGAAATGTGAGCAATTCCCGAATTACTTCCTGGATCCTGTCAATGCAAGGCTTTCCTGTGGAGGTCAGATATGGCCAAAACAAGAAGAGTCCCCTCGCGCAAGGTCTGGCTGACTTGCATGATTGTGCCAGAGAAAACTGTCTCGAGGACGGAAGACTAAAAATCAAGGACAACATGGAGGCATACCTTAATTCCCCACACAAAGTCTTTGAAGAAGACAAGTTTGAGGGAATGGCCACTGTCTATGTGAATGGATGCTCGTACCAGGTTGACAACAACGGGGAGAAAGAACTGGTGGCCGGCGTAGGGAATGCATGGATGAATGAGTCCCCAGAAGCCTCCGCTGGATACAAAATTGGCCCCCGAAGTAGTCAGGTGGCAGAATTGATGGCTGTGCATCAGGCCATCCTCACTGCTGTCCAACATCAACTCCACGAACTGGTCATAATCACAGATTCGGATTATGTACGGAACGGGTTCGTGGAGCACCTGGTTAATTGGAAAACCAGAGGCATGTTATGTGCTAATAACAAACCCTTGAAACATGGGAAGTTAATCCAAAATATTGATGATCTGGTCACATCGAATAGGATGACTGGAAAAAGATCAAGGGTCATTCCAAAGTAGAGGGACCAGACAAAACTGGAAATGACTTAGCTGATCAGCTGGCCAAAACTGGGGCCATCCAAGGGGATCTAATAGAAATAGAGTCCCTGTTGGGGGAAATCCAGGTCACTGCCATCACTAGGTCCCACACCAATGCTCACAATGATCTTTCAACTGCACAATGGAGTAAGGAGACCCCTGATGCTGATTTTATTACAGCTCAGAAGGGGGATCCAATAATTGGTAAGTTTTACCAACACATTGAGGACCCTGAGAACTTTCCCCTGACGAATACCGATTACATTGGGAAAGAGGACCTAAGAGTGTTGATGAAATGTCCAAAAAGGTTCCGAATCCAAGACGGTTTGTTCGTAAGGAAATCCCAAGCTGGCCATGATCAGTGGGTGGTCCCTATCTCATTCCGAAGTCTGATGTTAAGTCACGCCCATGATGCGGCCACCGCCGGTCATAGGGGGTTTCACACAACACTGGAAATCTTAAGAGAGGTTGCATACTGGCCACACATGGGGAGGACCTCGACCAATACTTGAAGGGGTGTCTTGTGTGTGCACAATTTCAGCCAGCATCCCTCACACACCGTGCGCCTCTCCAAAAGAGGGGGATGACACTGCCATGGTCAGATTTGCAAATCGACATTGTAGGCCCTGTAATTCGCTCATCTAGAGGAAACAAGTACATGTTGACCGTGACATGCTTGTTTACCAAGTGGGTGGAATGTCTCCCAGCCCCAAACTGCAAGGCAGAAACAGCAGCTGCCCTGATGATTAACCACATCTTTTCCCGTTTTGGTCTACCTCAAAGGATTGAGTCAGACAGAGGTAGCCACTTCACCAGTGAAGTAATGACAAAGATGTGGGAGATACTGGGGGTTAAAAGGAAGCTACACATTGCTTACAGGCCAGCTTCTTCTGGAGCAGTGAAGAGATACAACCGAACCATTGTGAGCATATTAAAAAAGTTTGTGGCAGATTCTGGGCCAAGTTGGGATATCCGATTACCTCTGGTCCTAATGGCCATCAGATCTACCCCTTCATCTGCAACTAAAATGTCACCATTTGAGTTGATGACTGGACGCAAGATGGTGCTTCCCCAGCATCTGCCCTACAGGACTCAAGAGCAGACACTGATAAATGCCTCCACAACTCATGAGTATGTGGAGAATTTAAGGAAACACCTTCAGCATGCTTTTGCCTATGCTCAGCGGAATCTAGAAAGATCAGCTGATAGCATGAAAACCCACTACGACCTGAAGACCACCAGGAAGGAATATACTGTGGGGGACCGGGTCTATCTATACAATTTCCAAAGGAACCAGGCCAAACAGCGAAAATGTTTGCCTACATGTAAGGGACCATTTGAAATTATAGACAAGATCTCCCCTGTTGCATACAAGATCCGCATCCCCAAAGGCAGTTTGGCAGAAGGAGAAGACAAGTGGGTCCATATTAATCAGCTAAAGTGTTGCCATCCTAGGCACACTCTGCAACAACTGGAGGAATCCTCTGGAATCCTAGAAGGGACCGCTCCAGATTAATTCAGTTCAAACCCTAAAATATCCCACATATAGTCTCTAAAATATTATGACGCTTGTAAGCCACTTTCTCTGAATTAGATCTTGTTTTTCAAAATTAGAATGCTATGTCTATTAAAGTATAAAATGTATATGTCGCCCCACTCTATCAATAGTGGGGGAGAAATGTCTATGAATAGGTATTGCCGCTTTCCTTTGTCGTCCTAGGAGAAAGAAAACCTGGGGACTGGCCAAGGAGGACGCCCAGGAACCGGGAGTAAAGACCCAAGGGGCCCGGGGTACCGCCCAATATTCCCATCAGGACCAGCGAGGAGAACCGATCGATCCAACTGGGTGGAGGAAAAGATGCTGAACTGTGCATCTACAGAATTGGAAGAAGATAATGCGGACATACCAGCACAGGGCTCAAAACCTCCTTTGCACCCGATTTCCCCTCGACTTGAATCAAAGCGTAGTCGGGCGGGGGGGTTTGTGAAGGGTTTTGACCCATGCTGAATCAATAGACTGGGTAGATGTGGGGATGAGCTGTCGCCGCCCATCATTCCATCCCAGAGTCCAGGAGTACCGCGCAGTTGTGCGCATACCAAAAGCGCCAGGGGTGAAAGGTGGTGCCAAAGGAAAAATAGCAGCACCTGTCAGAGCAAAAGCGCTTTTAAATCACCTCTGTTTCTTTGAGTGCAAGCTCCAAATGTCCATTCCAAACATTGCAAGATAGCTAATACCGGAGACCTTTGTTCAAAAAATCCGTTTTACTGATGTCAAAAATTTGCTGAAATCATGGGCACAAGACCACTCTAAAGATTCAACCTTCTTGTGGGGGGGTTCCACATAACCACTCAAATGTAAGGATGCCCATCAAAACAATAGCAAAAATCTCCTGTCAAATTCAAGACAACTCAAAAATGGATGCAATACCGGTACTCACCACTATCAGAAAGCCGGCGTTTTAAAACCACCAGACTTTTGTGTAAAACTGAACAGATGAACCCAAACCAGGCCAAGGAAAGACTTGCTAATAGGTGGATACAATGTAAAACTATATTCTGAAATGACTTGAAGGAAGCAATTATTTAATGTATATGTAAAAATTGTAAGTTTGATTTAAACTGGGAACTAAAGTGACATTTAGCTGAATTCTGCCTGACAACTACCCCCGACAGGAGAAACCTGCTCAGCCACTCTTCCCAGGCCTAGCTGCATCCTGCTGTCCCCACCAAAAGGAGATGACACCTTTCTGATTAGATTAGGGGAGGGGCACCTGCAGGAGGTTGAGCAAAGCACTGTCCTGGGCTCAGGCAAATTTTATATTGGGGGGGTCGTAAAATAGCTTCCTCTTGGGAGAAGTGGGAGGAGAAGTGCCTCTGGGAGCCACCTGAGCTGGAGGCGGGGACAGACAGAAGCTTCCCCCATGTGCTTTGGAACCTAAACCACACCCATCTGGGCCAGAGCATAATTAAAAAAAAAAGATGGATAATTCATAGTACGGACTTGTCAGAATTATATAAGTAATATCATTATTCTTGTGATTTTTCTGTGCATGTTTTAAGAGGTGTTAGGACCCTGTGGTGTAGTCTGGGGGGTTGCTAGCGGAAAATAGGGTCTTACTCCAAATGTCTGCATGTTAAAAATCTGACACTTCATCAATTAATGTCCACACTCCTTGCGCACATTTGTGTAATTTTTGGTAAATGTCCGATATTTGTAAACCGACCAAAAAGCGCAAAATTTTGTCATTTTTGAATGCAAGCCCCCAGGAAGATCAGAGGCGGACAAGCATGGACCATAAGGAATATATAATATGTACATGTAATGTCAACCACTTGTGTACCTGGGAAATATGTATTTGGATCAGAAATAGATTTGTGTGCACATTGACCAGGGGAGTGTCATTTCTGTAGGTCATAAAAATGACATCACTCTGACACACTATCCCTTCCCAAATCAGGGACCAAAGAATCTATTGACCTATCAAATCAAGAGAGGGGCAGGCTCAGTTATGCCACGCACACACCCACTTCCAAAACACATAAAAAGAGACTGCTGGGACAGGTAGAGACATTCATTTTCCATTTCTGCGGAGCATTTTGACGGCCGACATCCCATCCAGACAGAGACCAGAACCAGGGACCCATAGACTACAGAACTTTGAACCTAGAAGGCCCACTGCAAGCAAAAGTATTCTCAGCAGGCCTTCAGAAACCAGCAAACCGAACCAAACTATTCAACAGCCGGGCGAGCTGTTTGAAATCTTTGCCAAGAACTTTTGCCGGAACCGCAGACCAGACCCAGACCGCTGTGAGCAGAACCAGAGATCCGGATCGCTGTGAGCAGAACCGGTGCCTGATTGACCCACCGAGCAGAGAGAACCGCCGCTGGACGTGTTGACCAGATCCGTGACGAGGCCCATTCATTTCAAAATTAGGAGTGAGTATCCGCCAGAACTGTGCAGAACCCAATCTCTTAGTTAAAATAATCTAATCCAAACTATTTTAACCTAAGTAGAACTGCCTCCTAGTAATCCTGTCATCTGTCCTTCTAAAGCTGCGAGCTGTCATCTGTCATTCTAAAGCTGCGAACTGTCACCTGTCATTTTGAGTTTTACTTTAAATCCGAAAATCTACCTTTATTAAATCGTCCGTATCTCTTGAACCGTTTGGGCTAGGAACGAAATTTCACTTTCATTTTAAAGCTGGGATTCTAGGCTTTTCAACAAACCTAGAACCTGCTACTCTTTATAGTGTCTCCATAATCGCGAGACATGCACTCGCGAAATTTACAGATTTGCGATTTGGCCCAATTTCTTCATCTGTAAAAATCAGCAGCTTTTTGCTTCTCTTTGCTAATATTTGTTGCAAACTACTAATCATTCGTAGAGTATTGGATCATAGAGTATTGTTAAAGTGATCCTGAACTAATATAAAGTGTCTACCACTCACCCTGAACCTCCCATAGGGAATTAAAAGCAATTTTAGCATTTTTCACTTCCTTGCCACCACATTACAAAGCACTCTTGCCTGTGTTTTAAAAAGTATACCTGTTGTCTAAGCTTGCTTGGGGGGGGGGGGGGAACTGAATTCCGTATTGTATTTGATTGTATTCCTGAAGACTGTGTGTGTTACTTCCATCTCCTTGCAGTGCATATAGGGGGGGGCGGGGGGTGAATTGCTACCAGGGGAAAAGTGAACATATTATCTCTTGTGAAACCATATCAGTTTATTTTCTGTACTTCATTTATTCCACCTTGCATTTCCTTGAAACCATAAAGCATTTCAGCTACCTCATCCTCTATACTACTTCTAAGTAACCAAATCAGTTTACCAGTAGAACATTATCCATTTTTGATCACTGTCATATTTTAAGTGTGATATCCGATATTAATTTATTATAAAAGTGTGATAGATATATATTGTTATATTTCTCAAATACACCTTTTAAATTTGCAAAACAGACCTACTTCTTGGCTCAGTGGGGTCAGGGGGATTCTAAGAGAGGGCTGTTATATAAGGGATGTCATCCAGAGTACATGAACTGGACCTAAAAATATATCAATAAGGGTTTCCCTCGGCATCCCAGACTAGGCATTGACTTAGCTGTAGTGTTGAAGTGAAGCCGCTTAACAATATGGCATTTAGAGCATGCCTGTACACAAGTGTTTCTAGGTGTGACAAGACAAGGAGGGGGAAACAAAGGGAGGACAAGATAATGAGCTTAATAGGCCTTTTGTCATTCAGATTGCGCAAGTGTGGGGTAGATGGAAGGTGAGAAGTACCGGGGGGAGCGGAAGGGGGACGTGCAGTTAACTCACAAGTACAGTCAGCAGGAGCTTGGAGGCAGTGCAAGGGCAACTGGACAGACATGCAGGAGCTTGGGCTTGAGTTCAGTGGGTGATATGATATGATATGATATGGCATTTATAGTGTGCCTGTACACACGTGTTTGACCAGGTGACCACTATGCCGAGCAGTCAGGTGCATCAGCAGGGGAAAGGAAGAGAGAAAGCAGAAGCAAAAAGGAAGTTCTTGAGTTGCTTCTGGAACCGGAGGTCGTTCTGCTCAAGTTTGAGAGAGTCAGGGAGGCTTTTCCAGAGGGGAGACCCCAGCCGAGGATATAGATCTGTCCCCAACTCTCTGCTTGCAGTATTCATTGTTTTCTTTCAGATATTGTAGGGCTTGTCTAACTTAGTTCAAGTTTGCTAGTTTTTGCCACATTTGTTTGTCTTTCGTTGGTACACCATTAACTAGTACAATCAAAGATTGATCTATTGGTTGTTGTGCTCCTAGAGTTTCTACATTTTCTTTAAGATTGAATTGCAAATATACTACTTTGCCACAGAAGCCCTTTAATAACTCAGATGGAGGCAATTCGGGTGTTTTCAATTGAAGGCGTATTATAGCTTAAAACGGGTATACGGTTTGGATTGTAGAGCTCTCATATAAGTTAAATTGTAAGAGAGCATTTGGAAGTGGGAATATTTTTAAATTATTAGTGATAATATGTGATGGCATTTGGTTATTGTATTGAGGGGTTAGTTATTTTGTATTTATTTTCTGCTTGTAGATACAAAGCTAATTGGAACCATTGGGATTCTTCATTGCCTTCTATTTTGTAGGCCATATGTACTATTTTTGTGTTCTTTTTGTAAGAAGTTCTGCAACAACAGACACATACCTGGTCTGGTATTTCAGCAGATGTGTTCTGAACCATAGCTATTTTTATTGTTGCATTTGTTTGTTAGCAGGTTGGTGTTTACAAGTTTTTCGCTAATGTTTTCTGAAGTTATTGAATTTTCTAAGGTAACTTCAGTTCCAAAGTATTTGCTTCGGATGAGCTCTATTTCTCGAAGGAGTTGTTTAGCTGCTCCATGCAGGAGAATGTTATTTACATTTTGTAGTTCTAGAGCAGGACGTTTTGCATAGTATAGTCTATGTGCAAGATTCAATATAGCGGAATGGTGTGTTCATAATCATTTTGATGTGGTGGAAAGTGCTTTTGCAAACAGTTCCTAAAATGCAGGTTAATGAATGTCCTCAAAGTCCGGTGTGACTGCACACTGGACAAGAGTCCATGGTTTGTAAAGTTTTCATTTTACTTTTGTCTTTTAGTTTGACATAGTGATTGAGGAATTGTTGTAAAGATTTAAAGGATTGGTTTTGTACGTTACACATTGAGCTGCATGTCCATTTATACACTTGATGGTTTGTTTGGGAAAAGGACATTTGGTTGAAAGTTCATTGGGGATGTTTTTCCTATAAGGGTTTCTTTTGACATAATGGTGTTTATAAAGGTATCTATATTGACATTGCACATGTTTAAAAGTGCTTTTTGTAATTAATTGATTAATTAAGTTAGTGCTTTCATTCTGTTTAAAATCCGAGAGGCGCAGAGAGGCAGTTAATGCAGTTTCCA
Source organism: Ambystoma mexicanum (assembly GCF_040938575.1). Classification (NCBI taxonomy): domain Eukaryota; kingdom Metazoa; phylum Chordata; class Amphibia; order Caudata; family Ambystomatidae; genus Ambystoma; species Ambystoma mexicanum. The sequence goes on along the minus strand of NC_090937.1, from coordinate 1,384,050,866 downwards.
CAGTGTTTTCCTGGTATTTCCCAGGTCTGTACACACTCTCTATTGGAGGCGTGCATATCCCTCTCAAAAACCCTATGACACCGCAGAGCGGCACGGAGAGGTGGCAGAGAGGCAGTCACTGTAGTCTCCACAGCATTTTCCTGGTGTTTCCCTTGTCTGCCTACACTCTCAATTGGAGGCGTGCCTATCCCTCCCAAAACCCCCCTGACACCGTGGAGCGGCGCAGAGTGGCGGCAGAGAGGCCGTCACTGCAGTCCCTGCATGTCTGGGCTGCCAGGGGGGATTCCACCAGCATGTGGCTCCCACCAAAAACCTCTCGTTGATCAGGTGAGACTACGCTACAGTGCTCTGAACTCCAGTTGGACGGAATTGATCCTTATCGGTAAAGGAAAGGAAGAGTAGAGTCTGGTATCAATCCCCAGCTGTCTGCTGAACTAGCATCATAACATCAAAACTGAAATAGGAAATAGAGCAGAGGGTGGCGACTGCAGACCTAAGTGCCTTTGAACCCCCTCTGCTCTCCACCCTTGATTGCCAAGCTAGCTCCAACCTCAAATTTTACAATGGAATTAGAGAAGAGGGTGGTGACTGTGGGTGGTAGTACCTTGGAATCCCCTCTCTCCTTTCTTCCTTTTCCGCTTACTCTTTGGTCCCTTCCCCCTCCCCTCCACTCCTTCGCCCTTCCCTTTCCTTCCCTCCCTTTCTGGAGACTATATTAACTGAATAAGAGACATCCACTGATACTAGAGCTCTGAACAGATCTGGAGCACCTGTGTTACCCCAGGTGGACGGTGTACAGAGCATGGAGGTAGCACAGGCAGAAATAGATCCACAACCTTCTCCTGATAGTCATAACTCAGATGTCTAAACAATCTTTGCAGAGAATGATGATGATGCCCTAGACACTCATTTGCAATGAAGTGTCCATGATGGAAAGGGAGGAGAACGACAAAAAGTGTAAGACGTGTACCATGCACGACCCTGTAAAACAGGTTAACTTCCTCAATGCAGTCTCCTCCCCCATGGTAAAACCTGCTCATCATAACGTTAACAGACTGAGTGCCTTGCCTGGGGCACAGAGGATAATTATTAAAAACCAGGGGGATCGTACTAGAAGGCATCTTACTCTCCGAGAACCGTTGGATAATTGGACCTTTAAAAAATTCTTACCACTATCGTCTCATCACAAGGCTTCAAATATACAAGTACCAAAGGCCCTGGACAGCATAACTAGCCAGAGTTCCTTGATGAGAGCTATGGAGGAGCCAAAGGTCAATGGAGACCTGTTTGGCATTCCTAATCATCAACCAGTGGAGAATATGTCAACTTGCTCTTATGAACAAAGGGGACTCAAGCATGGATGTAGAAGGGTGCAGATGGGAGTGGGAAAAAATATGACAACAACCAGGGCTTTTTTGCCCTTGTCAATACCTTGCTGGGCCCCTAGCTATCATCCTAACCATGTCTCCTTGCCCCCTTCCAATCTCCCCATCCCCACCCACTACCTGAAATGAATGGGCGGCTTTGGGAACCTTGGTAAAACTAGAAGAGCTTTACTCTACTGCCGACAGTCCTTTTATGAATCATACAGCCCTTTTCCACCTCTGGTCATCTATTCCCATCTTACCATCGATTGGCAATAGAGACATGCTCCAGATTGAACTTCCAGGATGGTATAGTATGTCTAACTGGGCACTGATTAATTTTGCATTGCCAGTTGTTGTCTCCTTGTTCTGTATGTGTGCTGAAATGATAAGATCTTTAGTTTACAAATGAACAGTGTGCTGTGATCCCCCAACTGCTGAATACAAACTTGTATGCACCCAGCAAGCTACCAAACAAAGCCCCGCTGACGCATGGCTATGATGATCGTCGGCATGTGGGACACTGAAGATGTACCATTGTCAGATGGAACACTTGGGGTTACGGCCATTTGGCGAGCAAAGATGGATCATCTTCACTACTAGGTAAAACTGATATGGTTTTGCTGTGAGAGACTTGGCTATAGTCCACCTTAATTTTTGAGGGGTTCCAGATCTACCAAGTCATGTCAAAACGGGGCCCTCAGGGTAGACCATATGGAGGGCTTGTTGTAGGCATTAGTCACAATCTTGGTGCCTCTCACCGGCTACTGACTCCTACTACGAGCACTATGCTGGGAGTTGAGCTAATACTTAATAAGTCAAACGAGGTGCTCAACCTGGTGATAGTGAATATCTATATTCCTCCCGACATTAGTAGTTTGGAAGACATACAGGAATCTTTGGAAGAATTATTAACTGAGGGAATAAACCAAGGGGAAGAGCAAATAACCCTTTTGGGGGGAGACCTGAATGCTCGATGTATTGACCACCAGGAATGTCCATCGTATAGCCATGGGTTAAAATCTAGCCAAATGTTATAAAAAGTGGGTAATACAAAGGGTAAACAAAGGGTTCAGTTCCTAAGAACATGGGACCTTACTTTGTTGAATGGGAGAAATCAGGGAGATATGCCGGGACAGTTCACCTGGAGCTCAAGTAAGAGCAGAGCCTCCTTGAACTATTTCTTCAGTAACAACATTTGCTTGTTAAAGACAAGCGCATTAGAAATTGAACCAAATCATTTCAGTGACCATGCCATTCTGACCCTGAGGTTGGATCTCCAAAATGAATGCAAGCAAATTAAGTGCTGCAGGAGGGCCTTTGTTAACCAAGCTGGTAATCGTATCCGTTAGACAGCCAACCATGTAAACAAAGCCAACCGATTATTCAAAATAGCAATAACGAGGGATAGGGAGTGGTTGATTACAGCCAATAGCAATGATATAGAAGAATGGGTGAAAAGCCTAGCCTCAACAGCAGGACAAGACCAGCGGGAAAACCAGGAATAACTCAGAAGCACACTAATAAGCCATATGGGATGCAGAATGGGTCATGAGAGACAAACTAAGAAAACTCAGAGTTGTGGGGATGCATCAGAGTGACATGAGACGACAGGCCAAAATGATAAAAGTCGAATATAGGAATTGGTTAAAATGTTGGCATGCCTCAGTTAAAAATATCCATTGGCAAGGTATGATTGTCGCCTTACATAGTAAAAAAAAGTAGCTCCATCTGGCAGATCTTATACCGTGCTAAAGGGGACAGAATGAGACAATCACTTAATCCCATACAGGAAAAGGATTTGTTACTCAATCTGGGTGCTACAACAGGGCAGGCGGAGACTGTAATAAGGGCACCTTTCTGTGTATATAGCTGGCCTTTTACATTCTCCCTTGAGAGAATCTTGGAAATTATTAAAAATCTTAAGAATTTCAGAGCACCCGGCCCTAAAGCTAAACTCTTTGTATATTTTTTTTAATAGTTTTTTTCAAAGCAGAGTATTTCTGAATTGTGGTGACAGTCAATCCTCCTACCTATTTACAAAAAGGGTGTTTGACTGTTCCATCGAATTACAGACTGCTGTCCCTCCTGGATGTAACAAGCAAGATATTTTTCACTCTGTTATTGAACCACCTGCAAGTATGGACAGAGCAAAGAAAATGTCTTCATTCTACACAAAAAGGACTTCGCCCTGGGTGCGCCACTACCCATAAATTAAGAGCATTGGATATATTGATACAGGCAGCAGCCAAGATGGGTGCCCTCGCATTATATATTATTTTTGTCGAGTTCCAAGCAACCTTCAATGGGGTAAGCCACTCTAAATTATGGGATGAATTGGCAGGCTGGCAATGCCCTAAATGGCTGTTGGATATTGTGAGGAGACTGCATGTTGGTATGACAGGTCGGATAAGGATGAATGATGCAAGATTGACAACAGCCCCAGTTTGGCTCAGCAGGGGAGTTAAACAAGGGTGTGTCTTGGCCCCCCTGTTATAAAATCTTTATATGGGGAACCTGCTGCTTTTGCAGAGGCCACAGGTTGCTGCCCGAGAATTAGTGGGGTGACAATCCCTGGACTGATATACGCAGATTATCTGGTTAAATGTAACCATACTTACAGTGTAATTAAGAATATGTTTGAAATCCTGGTCGATTTTGCAGCAAAAAATGAATTGACCATTAACATGTCCAAAACAAAGATCATGCTAGTCTCAGCCAAGAAGATAAATTGTCCTAAAATCTCGACGAGTTTGGGCAATTTGACGAATGTCAATAAATGCCCTTATTTGGGCCTGGACATGAGCTAGAGCTTGAGTTGTAAACACATTGTAAAGGCCGAAAACAATCAAGGGTCTCAAAGTGGCAAATATGATCGAGAAGTTTGTGCGCCGAACAGCTTGCTAATCACTGAAAGGGATTATAATCTTATTTCAACAAAGGTTATGCCCAATGGTTATATATGGTCTGGAGGCCCTGATAATGACTGACCTAAGCTGGTATGATAAATTAGAGGGCTACTTCTGGAAACAAGTATTGTGATTGGCTAAGAACGTCTCAATTGAATACCTAAGATTGGAACGGGGACTGGTATCATTGAGGGGCCAGTTGCTCATACGGCAGGGTGGACTCTATCTTAAGGCTAATTCCAACCCTGGTTGTAAGCTATTGGGAATAGTGGGAGCAGATAAGGAGAACAATTTGAAACATTGGAGAGTAGGTGATGGAGAGTTCTCGGATATGTCAAAACAAATATGTGAGAACTTGGGTTGGCTGGGGACTAAATATGAAATACTGAAAAATCTATTCAGAAGGAGACTGACAAAATGGGACTGGACCAATAACTATGTCCAACTGTCAAAACTAAAGTCATATGCATATGCATCGACTGTCATACATAGATACCTGAGCCTGCAGCTCTATCTTCACCAGAGTGTCTCACCTGTAGTGCGTAGCTTAATTCTTAGACTCCAAATCAATCAACTTCCACTACTGGTTTTTGTGGGTGCCCACTGGAAGATCCCGTTGGACCAAAGAGTGTGTTGAAATTGTAAAGTCCCGGGCGCGCCAGAGACACCTAAACATGTAAACATTTGTCCATAATCATGACACTATGACACTATGAAAAGTGACTCATTTTGGACATCCTGCCTTCATTCTGATCTGGACGTCCTCCACATTTGCCACTATTAGCTTTTGCGCCAAATCACCAGTTGATTACCCATAGATAAAAAGGCCCTCTAATTGGGCTGGGCCCGGGAGAAAATATTAAATATTAGAGAATGTTTCTGGGAACTGGCAGCTGTCCCAAGTATATATAATTTGATTAGACTAGGTACTATCATGAGTTCCTTTAAGGTGGGAATATGAATTCATGTGTAGACATAGAGGAAAATAAGAAGGTTTTAAGTATTTGATTAAGTACTGTACATTTTAGCCTTGTGTCAATTAAGTGTGTATTGAAATATTTGTAAGCAATAATTACTATGCTATATAAATTTCTTTTTACAAAAATGTTACTATAATGACATTGTTTTGTAAAGATTCATTAAGAATCGTATACAAATAAAAAATAATAATAAAATCAATATGTAAATTTTGCTCTTTAGTAGAAATACGCTGTCAATTAGAGCTTCGAAGATTAGTCTCCTGCTGTAGTTTTTAAGGGTAGATTGTGACTTTCCAACTGCTTTTATAAGATTTTGAAGAACTCCATCATGGAAGATTTTTTGTAGAATACATTTTTTGGATTGCTTTACAGTGGCAATGTTAACATTGGTAGACATAGAGTTAGGGTCATTAATAGGTCTGTTTTTGTTTGTACATTTCTTTTTTACTTTACATTTTTGGAAGAGCGGCCTTCCTTACCTTTTTTAGTGGTGGTTGGTTTAGTTTTGTTTAGTGAGGTTACTAGCGCGTTTGTTTTAGTGTTTTCTATTAATAGTTTTAGAGGTGGTTGGCTATATGGCTTGTGTGTGTGGCTGTGATCGTATAGATGACTAGAGTGCCGGTTGAGTGATTGTGAAGTGGCATAATAGGTGAGGTTACGAAGGTTGTAAGAGTAAAAGTCTGTAGAGCTGTGTTGGGCTTGTGTTAGTGATGAAGGGAGTGGTGGTGTGATTGATTAAGTAGGGAAATTATGATGTTTTGAGGAAAACAGTGGGTGTTGTAATGGTGGTGTTTAGGTGGGAACAGAAAGATTGTGAAAGGTGCAGTGTAATGAGTTTGAGTGAAAAAATATTGAATCCTCTTGAATCCTCTTGACTAATATATAGTGGAAGTATATTTTACAATTACATGGCACAATTACATGGTAAAAGAATGTATTTACTTTACTTTGTATTTACTTTGTAGGATGTGAATAGTATTCTTTTTTTGGCAGCTGGTTTCTGCAATTTTCTTCTTTCGTGTAATTGTAAAAGAAAGTTAGTGGGTATATGTGGTAATGGTGAAGTACTTTAGTAAGCAAGGATGTTATTTATGAAAGTAGGAGAAGCTCTTGGGCAAAATAGTTAATGTAGTTGTGCCATGGGTGGTGTACTAAATGTGTTAACTATGTTGTTAGAAAAATCGGAGTGTAATTAGTAGTGTTTCGCACCTTGCAAGGTTATTTTTCTGCTGCTGATTTTAATAAAAGAAGTGCTCTGTTTGTGGTGTAATGTATTTGTATTGTGTTGCGCTGTTTTAAATAATAGGGAAAGTGTTGCCTAGAGGTAATGCAATGGTGGATTGTTGTTGCAGTAGTGCTTGGTTTCTAATATGTATGTATGTATTTGTTTATTTATTTATTTATTTTAATTTTTGAAAACATGCCAGCTCGCCCAAGGGCCTTAGGGGACCAATGTAGAGGTAGGAAAGAAGAGTACTTTGTATGTAAGGTGAAGTGTTGTATATAGATACTTTGGCGATATACAGATATGTGTGAGCAGATGGAGAATGGTGACAGTGTAAGGGATGTAATGCGTGAGTTTTGAAAGCGTGATATTTTTATTGAATGAAAAATGGAAAATGCTGACCATTTAAAAATGTTTCTTTTTATGAGTATTTTCAAGAAAATCAAGAAATGCATATGTAGTCTGTGCGTAACGTTTTTGTAAAAGAAAATAAAAGCAGATGGAAAGATTTGTAGCACTTAGTGTGTGTGTAAGTTTAATATGTTGGCAGAACATACGTACTTGCTAACAAAATCCATTTTCATCTGTATCTGGTTATGTAGTCCTATTTATTTTGTTTGTGTTCTGGGACTTGTAGTTCCACTTTTTGCATCATAAAACTAGGACTAGATTGCAGAGAAAAAAACACGACTGGTTAAGCAGGTACAGATTGGAATGGGTTATGTTAGCAAGTATGCATGTACTGCTAACATATTATCAGGTTGATTCATGGAATTATTTGCGTGAACAACGCAGATTTGCACGACTATCTACCCGAAAATCCCTATACTTCACACAGGGATTTTAGGCCAGCAAGGCGCGCAGAACATATAAAGTTGCCATTGACTTTACTAGTCTTTTTAAATTTACAGACCCAGTACACCCTATCTTCCAATAGAGTACTTGAGGGGTTAATAGTTATCCCCTTTTTGTCTGCTTCTCATGGAACATTAGTTTGTTCCCCTTTCTCTAAGGTTTGGCTGGTGGCAGTGGTATCTACCCTTTTCTTTATACCATGAGCTATAAAAATAGCCTTGGTATAGTTAGAGGATATGGTGGTAGCCTCAAACTATAAACTCTAAAAGGTCTTTCTCGTGTTTTACTCTGCGGGCCAAACCAGGGCCCTCCTTAGGCGCCTGAGTGTCTAGGTGGGCTGAATGTGAGGGAGGGATTTTAGGTCCCCTGCACAGGGTCTCTTTGGAGACCCAAGTCGCACTATGGTTTGATTGGCTAGGTGACTGTCCGACCAGGGCAGCCACCCGGCTGTGTGATTGACAGCCAGGCTGTGTGAATGGGGGATTTGGTGCATAAAAAGCCGGTCTCTGGGACTGGAAGGCAGAGTCGCCACTTGATCAAGACAGCCAACGAGAAGCTGAAGGAAGATGACTGCTGCAACTACTGGACATCACAGTAAAGCACTGCCGTAGGTCCGAATCGCCTGAAACTTCGATAACAGAGGAGATCTGCAAAGAGTCTTCTACGCTTGAGCTTAGTGGGACCAACCAGTTTCCCTCTCCTGGTTGAATTTGCTGTGCATTGCTGCAGTGAACCGGATAGCCAGAGAGAAAGGGACTTGTTTGGGTTTTAAGGAGTGCACCTTTTATTCAACGTTTTGCTCCGTTGCTGGCTTCTTCCCTGGGCAGTGAAGGACCCTCGAGACGTTCTCCTTCTTGTCATCTTGACTGAAGCTTCAGGAACCGTGAGCCTGCAGAAACTGCCAGGAACAACTGCCTCAGCTACAGCATTCTTCTGCTTTTAAGGTACTGTGCAAATCCGGTTGTTCGTTCCATCTGACCGCAGTGAAAGTGTTTTAAATCTTTCGCCTCTCCGCAGGCTTGTCCTTCTCTTCTCTTTTGAATAACTTTTCCTCTGACCAACTTTGTTTTGAACACTTGGCAAAGACGTAACCGCAAACTACATAGAACTGTGTGATCCTCTGCAAAGACTCTGAACCATTAACATTGGCCCAAGCCTATTGATTTGAATCCTAGTTGTAGTACGCCTTTTCTAGATGGCCCTGCCTATCACTTGTTGGTGTTGTTGATTTTGATTAACCTTGCCTTTCCTCTGCTTTAAATTGCTGGAGTGCCATTTTGCTCACACTTCATTTTGAGCTTAACTTGTCCAATATTGATTGGGTGTTGTTGTAGCGTATTAAGATTGTGATTTTCTGCTGCTTTATAATAGTGAACTGTTTTATAACTGATGGTGTAAATAAATGTATATATATATATTTTTTTTATTTTATTTAATTGTATAAAACAATTTTTACAAAACGCAAATTCCACATTAACTGTTATAAATCCACAGCACATACTCCTTATCCAACTCCAAGTTCAAGTCCACATTCTTACCAAGTTCCAATGTATATTCTTTTAATCAGAAACCTTGAATCAGTGTTTGTTTGAATCATAGTAATTGTTGTCCTTTGTGTAATCTCTTGTACTGCTCACTTTACTCTTGAGATAAGTCTGGCTGCTCAGACATTGCTACCACTTTACTGTATAGTACAGGCTTGTACCAAAGTTGAAATTGTACTGACACTTGTAGTCTTAATTTTGAGTGGTGTTCCCAAAGGGTACAACATATAATTCTGCCTAACACTGGTGGCAGCGGTGGGATAAAGTGTAGTGATTACACTTAGAGTGCTGCTATTACCTTGGATCAACTAACCACAAGGCAAAACACCACTAAACACAATTTTATTAATGTCTGATATGGAAAGCTACATTCAGGAGACCCTCCTTACTTACACTGTTGATCATTTGAAAAATCAGTGTAGAGATAGAAATCTCTTTGTTAAAGGCAAAAAGTCAGAATTAATTGAAAAGTTGTTGGAGAACCAAAGTCTGGGGAGTGGGTCTGAAATACCTACCCCTACAGTAAATGTGGAAAATGCTGAGGGTGATAATGTGTCAATTATTATGGAAGAGTTAGATAAGGCAGATGAGTCTCACAATGTAGGCCCTATTGCTCCTCTACCTGCTCAGAAACCTCAACCTTTGTCCACCGGGACCCCCTCAGGTCCTACACTCAGTCCTAAATTCATTGCTCTAGAAAAGATGATGCTTGAATTGGAATTCAAATGTATTAATGCTCAATCTGAACAAAAGCATCAAGAACTTAAACTCAGAGAAATGGAGTTGAATCATGCTCTAGAAATGAAAAAGTTGTCTATTGATTATGCTTCTCTCCCAGAGTCTTCTAGGTCTTGCAGTCCTAAGAGACCCCATATGCCTAAAGAAATTGTGGGTATGTATGAGGCTACGCTTGATATTTTGGATTGGTTGGCAATGTTTGAGTATAACCATGGGATTCAAGACATTACATGGAATCAGTTGCTTCCTTGGCTCTTCACTAGGCTACCCACTGTTGCATCTGATGTTGTGATGGAGTTGGGGGAGGGGGATAGGATGGATTATGAATGTGTGAAGCTAGCTTTAATTGCGAGATTTGGGAAGACCCCTTCCCAGTACCTTAAGAGGTTTAGGACCCTCAAAATGCATGATGGAAGCTCTTGGGCTACCTGGCTATGTGCATGCTTGAAGAACTTAGATGGTTGGGTTAAGGGTTCTAGGGTTAACACTTATGAAGGTATGAGCAATCTTGTTATGTTGGAGTCAATATATAATGCCTGCTCTACTAAGCTCAGACAGCACTTGGCTGATTCTAAGGAAATATATCCAAGGAAGTTAGCTAAGGCTGCTGACTTGTGAGTTGCCAACAGGGCTACACACAAGGATTCTGGGGCAACTCAGAAGAAGGATGAGGGAAAGCAGCCAAAAAAAGATAAGAAGGAGAATTATAATACCTCCAATCCAGAAGAGGCCCCCCAACATAACTAGGGTAAGCCACATGGAAAACCAAATGGAGTTAGTGAATCCTCTGGTGCCCAACCAGAGGGAGTTCAGCAGAAACCCCCATTCCAGAGAGCATTTGGTAAATGCTATGTTTGTGGGTGAACTGACAATGTGAAAGGAGATCCCAGATGCAAGGGTAAACCTGCAGGGATCAGCACTGCATCCTTATCGTTCTCCCCAGAGGAAGAAGTACAAATGGCTAGTGCCCGCTTTCAACTATTTGCTGAAGCACCCTTGGGTCTTCAGGCAACTGTATCCTTAGAGTCCAAGGGTCTGGGTAAGACAGAATATGGATGTATACAACTCCATTCCAGAAAACTCTAGAGGGTATTATATGGACAGTGTTCTTGTCAATGGCCAGGATACTCCTGCCAGGAGAGACACTGGGGCCAGCAGAACAGTAGTAGATGAAAGCTTTTTCAAGCCTGACGATGTTGCTAAGGCACCCAAAGTTCCCACTACATTTTCAGACGAGGTGCCTGGGAGAGTCCTGTTGGGGAGTGATTTAAAAGCTCTCGGTGTAGTATCCAGTACCCCCAGGCCTCCCAGTGAAAGAAAACAGAACCAAACCAAATTGGCTAGAGAGGCAACCTTAAGAAACCACTCTGAGCCTGTGGGAACCTCTACAGAGAACCCCACTACAAGCCCTGGTGTTAGTAAGTTGAACTGTAACCCAGGAAAATCTGAGGCTAGTATAGTAGGGAAATGGGAGCCCCAGCCATGCTCCATCATTGCCCATCCAATTGTAAAGTCTTTGAACCCCCCTGCTTCTGAGGAAGAGGTGGATAGACAAATTGGACTCCTCTCTAGGCCTGCGAGAATTGGTGATTCTCAAAGCTGGTGGAAAACCAGGAAAATAGGTCTAAGGCTAAACACCTTAAGACTGTTGAAGCTTCTACTGAATACTCCAATGCAAATCCTAGTATTAGTAGGGAGACTTCTAAAATAGGTACGGTCAGATCTCAGAGGAAGTGGCAGCCTGTAGCTTGCTTTACCACAACCCCTCCAACCAAGATACCAGAGACCCAACCTGCTCTCGCCAGAGAGGTGGTGAGGAACCATGGAGGCCCCTCTAGATCTAAGGGATTCCTTTGGATATGGAGTCTCACCAACTCCATAGGCATCCTCTTTTTACTGTGTGTCACACAGCACCCTTAGTGCAGTGACACAGGGTTGGCTTTTTCAGACTTCCCACTTTAAACTCCATTTTCTGGGACTGACTACTGTCTTCCAGAACATGTAAAGTTGCCATTGACTTTTCTAGTCTTTTTAAATTTACAGACCCAGTACACCCTATCTTCCAATAGAGTACTGGAGGGTTTAATAGTTATCCCCTTTTTGTCTGTTTCTCATGAAACATTAGTTCCTTTCTCTATGATTTTGCTGGTGGCAGTGGTATCTACCCTTTTCTTTCTACCACAAGCTATAAAAATAGCCTCGGTATAGTTAGAGGCTATGGTGGTAGCCTCAAACTCTAAACCCGCTGGACTTCTTTTATTTTTATTTGGTTCTGGTAGGGTTTATTTGCCATTTCTTTTTTTAAAGGTCTTTTTTTTGTTTTACTCTGCGCGCCAAACAAGATGGGGATCCTTTGTTCACCGTCCTTTGGCGGGTCTCTGCCCAGAAGCCCTCCTTAGGCACCTGAGTGTCTGGGTGGGCTGAATATGAGGGGTTTTAAGCCCCCTGCACAGGGTATCCTTGGAGACCCAATTCGCACTAGAGTTGATTGGCTAGGTGACTGTCCGGGCAGATCAGCCACCCTGCTGTGTGATTGACAGCCAGGCTGTGTGAATGGGGGATTTGGTGCATAAAAAGCCAATCTCTTGGACTGGAAGGCAGAGTCGCCACTGGCTCGAGAGAGCCAATGAGAAGCTGAAGTAATACGACTGCTGAAACTACTGGACATCCCGGTGAAGCCTTGCTGCAGGTCCAAATCACCTGAAACTTCGACGACAGAGGAGATCTGCAAAGAGTCTTCTCCTCATAAGCGTGGTGGGACCAACCAGCTCGCCAAACACCAAACGCCGGCTTCCCTCTCCTGGTCAAATATGCTGTGCATCGCTGCAGTGAACCGGATAGCCAGCGAGAAAGGAATTTGTTTGGGTTTTAAGGAGCGCACCTTTTATTCGACATTTTGCTCCACTGCTGGCTTCTTCCATGGGCAGTGCAGGACCCTCCAGACGTCCTCCTTCTTGTCACCTTGACTGAAGCTTCAGGAACCGTGAGCCTGCAGGACCTGCCAGAAACAACTGCCTCAACTACAGCATGCTTCTGCATTTAAGGTACTGTGCAAATCCGGTCGCTCGTTCCGTCCGACAACGGTGAAAGTGTTTGAAATCTTTCGCCTCTCTGATGGCTTGTCCTTCTCTTCTCTTTTGAATAACTTATCCTCTGACCAACTTCATTTTGAACTCTTGGCAAAGACTTAACTGCAAACTACATTGAACTGTGTGATCCTCTGCAAATACTCTGAACCAATAACACTGGCCCAGGCCTATTGATTTGAATCCTAGTTGTAGTAAGCCTTTTTCAAGATTGCCTTGCCTATCACTTGTTGGTGTTATTGATTTTGAATAACCTTGCCTTTCCTCCCCTTAAATTGCTGGAGTGCCATTTTGCTCAAAATTCATTTTGAGCTCAACTTGTTCAGAACTGATAGGGTGTTGTTGTAGTATATTAAGATTGTGATTCTCTGCTGCTTTATAATAGTGAACTGTTTTATAACTGATGGTGTAAATAAATGTATATTCTTTTACTCAGAAACCTTGAATCAGGCTTGTACCAAAGGTGAAATTGTACTGACACTTGTAGTCTTAATTGTGTGTGGTGCTCCCAAAGGGTACTGCATATAAATCTGCCTAACACACCCATAGGAGGAGCACTTTTGGGGTGGTTTATAACTATGCCTCTCGTGGAGTACTGGTTTGATGGAGGAAGACAGCCTACTACTTGCTAAGAAAGGAAAAGACTTTCTGAGAGAATTGTGGTGGTTAGATTGAGTGTGGCGGCGCATGGAGGTTGTCCCATTGGAGTACTGTCCAGGTAGCACTCTGTGAATTTCACTTTGGTAGCTTTAGCCTTTGGTACATTCCCAACAGTGGTAAAGAACAGCCACACCTATGATTCTCTCTGGGTGCTAGAGGTAGACACTTCCACTACCTCATGTTCTTGGTCCTCTTCATTGTCTTTGGAAGTTCTGTGCTTATTTTGTTGTGTAGGTCCTCCATCTGGTGGTGGTGACTCTTGGGGAGGAGGAAACACAATAGCTGATGCCATTTTTATGATAAATAGCAGTTTTGATAATATTCTTCCAAGTATGTGCTCTGTACTAGATTGTTAATGAATAATGAGTACGAATAGGTGAAGGAGCTGTGCAAGGGGTACATTTCTTTGATTTAAAGTTCCTAGATCAGCACAAAGTGCAATTCCGAACTGTCCGCGATGCACAGACCCAATCGCAAAGTGCGGTCGCGAACACATCATCATATCACACGCAAGGTCGCGTGAGGCTGTCTAGAATGATATCATCAACGGACGCAAAAATAGTGGAAAAAGTTGGGAAAAGTGTATAGAAGTGTTAAAAATGATGCTAGAAGGTGGGTAATGGCAGTTTTAAGGGGAAACTTTGTAAATTGGGCACAAATGTTACAATATTGGGGTAAATATGATATTAGTAAGTTGAATGAAATTAGCATACACTGGTAAAAACCCATGACATTCACTGAAAAAATGTTGTTAAAGGGACATTATGGTTAAGTTGCACTAATAAAACCCTATAAAACCTAATATGCATGCCAATGCATATTATTCGTGAAGGATTGGAGGGAAACAAACAGGCAGTTTTGAATATTTTTCAGAAGAAAATACTTGATTTATTTGGACAAATAGGGTACTCCACCAACTGGGGGTGGTACTAAAATTAAAGAAGAACTCTATTGAAAAATGGGACTGGGTTGCCAGTCATGATCTAGTGGCTGAATTGAGTTCACTGGGTATGTTTGCTAATTTACCCTTTATATATAAAAAAAAACTTCAATACTATCTAAAATTAATGCCATCTAAAGCCAACCGCAAAATATTCTTGGATCTCAGATTGAATCGACTTAATGTATTGGGGATACGTGGAGCCCGGACGGGAATACCGAGTGATAGAAGGTTCTGTAGACTGTGTCTTGATGAATCAGAGACTAAAACTTCAAGGCATGTCCTTACTTGTTGTAAAAGTATGAGTTCCATCCATGAGAAATACTTTAAAAAAAAGTGAGTTTGATCAGATTTATATGAAAAGTGAAAACTTCTGGCTTAGGTGTCGTGAGGGGTCAAATAGAAGCCTAATCATTGCCGTGACACAAATATGGAAGGTGGCAAATGTACGCTTACCGAAATTTGAAGAATAAGTGCAGCTTTTGGTTGATCTTTAAGTATTCAGCTGTGATAAATCTGTAGTAAATTTGTTAGCCTCTTCTTCTTCTCTTTCCATTTATCTGTTTGAACCTTTTGTAGTTATTTTATTGTTGAGTTTTATTCTACCGATTATATATTTGTTCTGATAGGAGTTTATTGCAGTTTCTCTTTTTCTTTTATCATAACTTACCTTATCCTATCTGTATTTATTTCCTTTTTATCAAATGTTAAAAGTGAAATTGTAATTTTCTCTCTATCTATGGTGAATTCTATGTTGTGTTTGTTATGCTATATTTGTGAAACGTTCTTTGAACTGAAACACAAAAAAATAAAAAAATAAAAGAAAACCTATGAAATTCACTGATAAAACTTTGTTTAAGGGACATTGTGGTAAGTTGCACTAACAAAAACCTATAAAATTCAATGAAAAAACATTGTTAAAGGGACATTATGGTTACAAGTAAAACCAAAAAACCCTTGCGATTTGCCAGTTATGATAAGCTAAGCAACCATAACTCGCACCACCACCATGGTGCACTGCTAAGACTAACGCCCAGGACATCAAAGATGACATCACAAATCAATGACATTTGTGATGTCATCTTTGATGTCCTGGGTGTTAGTATTAGTTACATAGTGATAGTACATAATTTACATGAAGAAACAACACCCCAATTTAATTATGGAGAATCCCAAGAATCACAAAGAGAAGCCCTATCCCCAACTGTACTTAATGAAATCATGATGTTGTCGGCAAAATAAGATAAACTTAGTAATGACTTTAAAGAACTTTTAAAATTATGTTAAAAATCAAGTTATTAAAAATGTTGATTATGACTGTCCTTTTTGCACATGTCCCCCTGTCCCCAACAATCATTGTCATCAGGTTCCCAAAATTTAAATGAAGAATGCTTTGATGAAAATTCACTCCCTTCCTCCCCGATCATCATTGTCTAGAAATTCCAAATTCTCCTATTTATGTTTCCCATTCCTATACCCCATCCCTTCATAAATACATTTTTTATGTTATTAATATCTTGTATATTGTTCTGTCTTATTTCGTTTTTTTAAACCCCAATTAATAGTCTGTGGACAATATGACTGTCTTGGGTGTCCGTTCAGAAAATGGAGGTGTCCCGGACAGCGCGCGGTGTCTGGACATGTCCTGTTTTGCATGATGCACTTTTAATTAGTCAGTGGACTGTGCGCCTTTTCTACGAACACTAATGCGCATGTGCCCTTCGTCTCCCGTCTGATGAGTGTCGGGGATGGCCGTCAGGGCAGCAGAAGTCCCCGGATGTCATCATGTGACTGCACCCGTGCAGCATGATGGCCTTACCGCGGACAGTGCTGTGCTCCACAGAAATTCTATTACTGCTTTTTCAACCAATCTAGCAATTTTCAAGTTGAAAGTTTATGCTTCCAGAGCCACAAGACCCATTCTTAGATGATCTGGCAACATTTTATAGGAATAGCTCCTCTGAAGGGACCTACCCATTACTTTTAGTCATTCTCAATCTGCCAGACTAGGAGAGAGCATCTTTTGGGAGCTGCTTGCAGGGGACTTAGAGTGGCAGCTGTCATGGCCACCCAGCCACCCCCACCACCACCATCATCACCATCTGGAGGGCCTGGAAAGAGGAACACACAGGGAAGATGCAAAAGAGGATAAGGAGTAAGATTAATATGAGGTAGAAGAAGTGCCTACCATTGTACTCAGTCACAGAAAACCTGAGATGTACTCCTATGGGACCACCTTTATGCACTGCCACACCAAATTCAACCACTTGGGTGCTCTGAAAAAGGTGGTACCTTTTTCAAGGAGAAGCAGGTTGACTGCCTATACCCATTTTCCTCAACTGCTCCTGTCACCGCACAAACTACTCCTGTGGGGCAGAGAATCCCAATGACCGCTTTGCAGGCCATACAGAATGCTGTGACCCTTACCTTTTCAGTATCTTTCGATGTGTGTACTGCGACGCACCAATCTGCATGGGTGAGCAGTTTCGTACTGCTTTTCAGGCTGTGGTCAAGGAGCCTGAGAAACACTGACCCCCATCTTAAATTTAAGGCCAGCTCAACATATTTCTATGTCCACCTGCCGAGCTATCTCTGTGGTTGGAGCCCCTTCCCTCCCTTCCTTACCTTACCTTGCCTCTCCTGAAAAAACCCAGAAAAAAGCACAAATACAAAATCACAAAACACCCAAAATAAATGCTTCCTTAAGGAGCCACCTTTCACAGTTAAAAAATAGAAGTGAAACTAAAGACCCGGAGGTGGCACATGCTGTTCGCAAGACTACTGTGTTGTCTGTGGACAGAACATTCAATTGAAGTGGGTGTTAAGGGTTACACTCAATTTAAAAAACGAATTCTACAATTGTGGCTCTTAAAAGAGCCATTATTTTTTTTCAGCTTTCAATTCTTTGTTTTCTTATTTTCATATCATACACTAACTAACAAATGCTTTACTATACATTCCACATTTTCCTATTGAAGTTGTTCATGTAAAGTTTTCAAAGAACTTTTAGCATTGAAAAGAAAAATGGCATTCCCAATATCGTTTAAACACATTCCATCACTATGAAAACTATTTTCACCACCCAGCAAGATCTTTTCAGTCTGAAAAGAGCCCATCCCTGAAGCATATAAAACAGCACATACACCTTCATTCTCAAGCTTCCTCGCTTTTTCCATGTCTTGCATTTGGTTTGGACATCTCCATATTTGCCTTGGATTAATTGCAGAAAAACAGATCTGCACAGTCGAAAACAGTTCCATTAGGCTTTTCAAGAAAACCTTAATGACAAACTGCAATGAAACAGCACTCACATGGCCCAAACTGGTCCTCCACAATGCACAATAATAATATCTGGCCATTGAAATTGAGCCATACTCTGACAAAATGATGATAAACCTACCCGGTTTACCCCAGAAACTGTATACCACCAAACCTCCACTCCCTGCAATACAATAGTAGCACAGATGCATCAAGATTCAATATAACCTAATAATAAATGCATGCCACAATCTCCCAAGATCCACACATTCATCTTCTTCCTAGCAATAGCCACAACCATATGTTATGCACCCAACATTCAAAACACCTACTACCCCCCTTCCTGCAAACTACAACCAGAACACCTCATTGTCTAATCCCCACTGTCCCCTTTCCATGCCAAGCATCCTTAAATAACCTGGATACGGCACGTGCCATCCACAGACTACTGTGGTGTCCGCAGAACCTGTTGGCTTTCTAATCTTTCTACTTTCAAGTATGTAACACTCCTTCATTGGCTGCTTTCAAACAGTCACATATCCATCCACCAATCACATCCAAAAACTCTACACCTAACCCTGTCATCTCAGTTCAAAACTTCAGATGTACACTTGAACTCTGAGAGTACATAACTCCTGATAATCACAGCCACCTGCATCAAAACCTATTGTGAAACTTTCCAAGATTTCTACTTATAGATTCAAAAGGCTTACACCTAGAAACACTTGTGTACAGGCGCATTATAAATGCCATATCATAATATATCATAATGCCATCTGCATCTAAGATATATGATATGATATGATATGATATGATATGATATGATATTTTATTTATATCGTGCCCATACGCAAGTGTTTCAGGGCATGACGAGGCAAGGGAGGGATACAATGGAGGAACAAAACAATGATCTTACTATGCCCAGTGACATTGAGAACGTGCAAGTGCAGGTGAGAGGGAAGGGGGAAAGTGCAAGGGGAAGGGAGGGAGTGGAAATGTGCTAAAAAAGTGTTTAAGAACAGGTAGTGCAGCAAGCAAGTGGCAAGTGCAAGAATAAGGCGCAGACCTCGGGTGTCTAATAAATGCAGGAAAGGGACTGAAGGGTTGCAGATACAGACCCAAGTGCAAGGGTTGCCATGAGGCAGTGTGAATGTGCGGCTGGGTGGTCAGTGATCTGAGCCTGAAATCAGAGCGAAGCCAGGTGCCCGGTGCCGAAGCAGACAGAGATCAGCAGGGGAGAGGAAGAGAGAAGAAAGAAGCAAAGAGGAAGGTCTTGAGGTGCTTCCGGAACCAAAGATGGTTCTTCTCAAGTTTAGGAGAGGCAGGGGGGCTGTTCCAGAGGGAGGCCCCAGCCAAAGAAGGAGATCTACCCCCAACTTGTTGCTTGGAGAAGCAGTTAACACTGAGGGAGTTGGAGAAGGAGGAGCAAAGAGCTTGAGAAGGAAGTTAATTCCGAACAGAGGGTTGAATGTATTGTGGACCCAGGCCCTAGAAGGCCTTGCGGGCAATGCAAAGGCTTTTGAACTTAATCTTTGCATCCACAGGAAGCCAGTGAAGAGATTTCAGGGCTGTAGAGATACGATCCCTGGGCTTGAGGACAAGGACAAGTATTGCAGTACTGTTCTGGATGAGTTGCAGATGGCAGAGAGTAGTAGCAGGCAGTTTTAGGAAGAGGCTGTTGCAGTAATCCAGCCTAGCGAGACCCAGAGCTCTAGAGACAGTTAGCTTCTGGGGGAAGCAGAGGAATTATTATTATTATTATTATTATTATTATTATTATTATTATTATTATTATTATTATTATTATTATAGGAAGAATACCTCTGAGGAGGTGCAATTGGTAGTTTGACTTCTTAGAGATATCAGAGATGTGTGGAGAAAATGAAAGTGTGGGGTCGAAGATGACCCCGAGGTTCTTAGCCTGACAGGTCGGCGCAGGGAGAGGGCCAAGGGGGGCCGGCCAGAGAGTGACAGGAAACAATGGTGCAGGAGTGCCGATGAGGAGGATCTCTGTCTTACCGGCATAAGGGCAGAGGTCGTTGGCGGCACACCACTCCTGGATTACAAACAGACAATCAGAGATGAGAGAGGGAGAAGAGGTGGCAGAGGGGAGCCTGAAAACAAGTGTCTTCCGAATAGCACTGAATATTGGAGAAGAGAGCAGCAATGCAGTGGGTGAGGTGTGCCAGGTATTGGTTGAAAAGCCAGAGAGAGAGGTTAGACCCCTGGGCAATACCACATGTGGAGAGTGAGATAAAGGAAAGGAACGGACACAAGTTGGACCTGGGAGGGTCAGTTGGAGAGGAATGAGGTCAGCCAGGCCAGACCAAAATTATCACAGAGGCGGTTGAGCAGGATGGCATGGTTGACCATATTGAAGGCAGAAGAGAGATCAGGTAGAATGAGGACTGAGGGGAGATTAGAATCCAGGTTGGAAAGCAGGTCTTCACTGATGTTCAGGAGAGCAGTTTCTGTGCATCTGGCTGCTCTAAAGCCAGACTGATGGTCATGGAGACAACCAACAGAGTCAGTGTGAAGATTAAGCTGGGAGATGGCCAGCTTTTCCAAGAGTTTTTCCAGAAAAGGAGTGATAGAGATCGGCAATAGTTAGCCTGGCAGGAGGGGTCAGCTGTTGGTTTCTTTAGAAGAGGGTGCACAAGAGAGTGCTTCAGAGGGGAGGGAAATGCCCTAATGGTGAAGGATTGGTTGCAGAAGTTGGCTAGGGCAGGAGCGATAGTGTCAATATGGACCTTGATGGTTTTGGACGAGCAGGGAAGAACCTGTTTTGACAAAACTTTCATAAATCGGACTTGTCTAGAAATCATGTCAGGGGAGAACAGGAAAGGAAGAGAAAGAGGGAGGAGAGGTGGCTGCAGGAGGGCCAGAGGTGGCAAAGAGAGAAGAGGGAAGAGGAGGAGATGATGAGAGGGTTGACAGGATGTCCTGGGTTTTAGAGATGAAATGAGAGTAGAGGGCCGTGCAGAGGGCCTTGGATGGGACAAGAGAAGTACAGATTGCAGCAGGATTGGCCAGATCCTTGCAGATTTTAAACAGTGTGTGGCTGAGTTGTTAGATGCCGCAGAGATGCAGGTTTGGATGTGGGCTCTCTTCTTAGTGTGGACAGAGAGTGGGTATTGCTTTTGGAGCAACCGGCAGGCCAGTTTGTCAGAGGATGCACAATATTCCCGCCATTTCCTCTCAGTCACCCTACACTTGTGTTTAAGGGTGACTAGGTCAAAGTCATACCAAGAGTTTCACTTGGCTTTGGGATTCAAGCGGATTCTCATAACAGGGGCAAGAACATCGAGACTATGAGAGATAGTAGTATGGAGATTGGAAAGGGCAGTTTCAGAATGAGAATCAGCAAGAGGTGGAGAAGGGGGAGAGAAAATGGAAGCAAATGCCTCAACTGACACAAGCTTCATGGGCCGGATGACAGTGCTGGGGCAGGCTTAGCCTGTGGGATGGAGAGGGAGAGATGGGAGGAAAGGAGAAAGGAGGAAAGGAGAAAGTGATTGCTCCAGGAGAGAGGAGTGGTGAGAGGATTAGAGAGGGGGAGGTCAGAGAAGATGAGAACATCCAATTTTTACCCTGCAGAGTCAGGCAAAAGGGACAAATAGAAAGCGAGAGAGAGAGTCACAGAGGTTGCGAACGAGTACAGAAGAAGGACAGGAAGCATCCAGGTAGATTTTGAGGTCTCCAAGGAGGAGGAGTTGGGTGGTTGAGGCCAGGAGAAAGGAGGAGAGTTCAATCCACTTGGAGAGGAAAAAGGTAGTCTGACCAGGTGGCCGATAAATAGTAGCAATGGTGAGAGAGTGGCCAGGAGAGAGAGAAAGCCTACAGACAAGGAATTTGAAGGAGGAGTGGGCCTGCGTAGAAGTCACAGAGGCAGGAATCCACTCTCGGAAGATCAAGGCTACACCCCCGCCAGAACGGGTGGCTCTGAGCACGAAGAGGATCTCGTAGCCATCAGGGAGGAGAGTGTCAATGCTTGTGACAGAGCTGGCCATGAACCATGTCTCGATGAGACCGAGGATATCGAGGTGAAGTTCTTCCAGGAGACGGCAGATTCTTTCTATTCCCATCTAAAGACCACCATTACAACACCCACTGCTTTCCTCAAAACATCATAATGCCCCTACTTATTCAGTCACACCACCACTCCCTTCCTCACTAACCCAAGCCCATCACACTGCTACAGACTCTTACTCTTACAAACTTCCCAACCACACCTATTATGCCACTTCCCAATGAAACAGCACTCTACTTATCTCTACAATAACACCCACGCACCCATGCACAACACATGCACATACATTCCACAACTTTCAAACCCAAACTTTCTTTTTTTCATAATAGACTCAACAAAATGCCCACTAAAAAGCAACTCTGTAGAAAAGAAAGAAAGAAAAAAGAGTAGATAAGAATGAAAGCAAGCCATGTGGTGATCCACCTCTAAATCAACGTATAGAAAATATTAAAACAAAAGAGCCAGTAACCTCACTGAACAAATCTAAACCGGCTACCACTAAAAAAAGGTAAGCCCACTCTTCCAAATACTAAAAGTAAACAAAGATGTACAAAGATAAGCAGACCTACTAATGAACCTAACACTGTATCTACCAATGTTAACCTAGCCACTGAAAAGCAATCCAAAAATGAATTCTACACAAAACTTTCCACCGTAGAGTTCTTCACAATATTATAAAAACAGCTGAAAAGTCACACTCTACCCTTAAACACTGCAGCAGTAGACTTATTCTCAAAGCTCTAATTAACAGCACATTTCCACTAAAGAGAACATTGTTCACATTGATTTTAAACAGAATGAAACCACTCATTAAATTAATCAAAAAAATACTAAAAGTTCTTCTAAACATGAACAATGTCAATATAGATACCTTTTCAAACTTCTGTGACAGGGAATGGATTCACAGAAGCAGCACAGAACCACATTTCAATGAAGAGGCTCGTAAACAAGAACAACATAAAACAATTGTCATAGAGAGTAATGGTTGAGGGTATGAAGTGGTAGAAGACACTACTAAGTCAAAAGACACCCTTGTAGAAAAAACATCCCCCAAAAGAAAAACTTTCAACCAAATGTTCCTTTCACCCAAATAAACTGTCCAGTGTGCAAATGGGCATGCAGCTCAGTGTGTAATGTACACCAACAATCTTTTAAATCTTTATGACAATTTCTCAATCACATGTGAAACTAAAGGACAAACGTAAAATGAGAAACTTTTCAAACCATGGACTCTTGTCCAGTAAGCAGCCACACTGGACTTCAAGGACATTCATGAGCCTGCATTTTAGGAACTGCTTGCAAAAGCACCATCCACCACATCAAAGTGTTAGCAACACATCATTCCACTATACCTTCTAACAAACACATACATAAAAGAAATAGATATGTTTCAGAACACATCTGCTGAAAAACCAGACCAAGTATGTGTCTGCTGTTGAAAAACTTTTTATTAAAACAACACAAAAATACGAGATATGGCATACAAAATAGAGGACAATGAGGAATCCCAATGGTTCCAATTAGCTTTATATCTAACAGCAGAACATAAATACACAATAACTGACCCCTCAAGAGTTTGCATGTACTGCAACACAAAGCTTGACAACATATAAATACCCAATTATAAAAAAAACAATTATAACAATGCCAACACGTGCTATTACTAATAACTTAGACATTTTCCCACTTCTAAAGGCTCTCATACAATGTAACTTGTATGAGAGCATTATAATCCAAACAGTGCACCAATTTCAAGCTATGATATGCCTTCAACAAACAAACAGCCAAATTGCCTCCATCTAAGTTACTAAAAGGCATTTGTGGCAAAGTAGTATATCTGCCATTAGATCTTAAAGAAAATGTAGAAGCTCTAGGGGTACAACGGCCACTCGATCAATCTTTGATTGTACTAGTTAACTTTTGTTCCAACAAATGACAAACAAATTTGACAACAACTTGTCGACTTAAGCAAAGTTAGACAAGGCCTACAATATCTGAAAAAAAACATTGAATACTACAAAGAATAGAGGAAAACCTAATGGAAACCACCCAAATTATTCAGGGTTCACCAGCAGCAGGCCAATTTGAACATGTAGATCCTATTACTGCAGCAACATTTTAAACCAGTATATCATTTACCCAGTACACTCCAAAAACACCATTGAAGATGCATTAGAAACATGTCAAAAGTGTCAAACCAAAGGATTCCCAATGAGCATATGGGAAAGAAGTGTATAAGCACGTTCTTTTACTCTACTCTTTCCTACAGGAAAAGGAGAAAGATATGATGAAAGGTCCACACAAATTAGTGCATCAGAATATCGCTCTTTACAAATGTATTCTGAAGAACTCAGATCCAGACAAAATTTATAATACATTTTCACCTCCTGTTTGAAAGTAAACTAGCAACTGTTACGGAGTTGCACACACATTAAAAAACAGGCTCTAATTTTTTAAACATGTCCGCTAACCAACTGCTTCAAAAAATAAAAGACAAAGTTGAAATTTTGCAGTCAAGTATCACAAATCTCTTGGCAAACATGGCAAACATGTGTAGTACAAAAGAATACTGGTTCTGACGTCATGCTGATGAACACTGTATGCTAAGGTATCTTGGCCCACCCACATGGTTTGTTACTTTAAGTTGTGCAGAGTACGCATGGGAAGACTTGCCTGATTTCTTACACACTGCATACCAACATAAATATGGAATAGATATAGAAACACCAGGAGGACTTTGTTCTCTCGACACTGTAAATGTATCAAGGTACTTTCACCATCACTTCATTGTCATGCTACACTTCATCTGCAATAAATCTTCCCTTCCGATCGGAGAAGTACAACAATTCTTTTGTAGAAAAGAATTTCAGTATAGAGGAGCACCACACATCCACATGCTTTTGTGGATAAAAAATGCTCCCAAATGTGTCCATGACAGTGATGTCACTGTTTTAAAGTTTATTGAAAAATACATTGCCTGCAACATCCCTTCAGAAACCACAGATAGTGACCTACGTACATAAATCCTACACTTCCAAAAACAGAACTGTGACAAATACTGCTAACGTATATATAAAATCAAAGGTAAATACTATACCAAATGTTGCTTTTTCTTCCCTAGACCAGTTTGCAAAAAAGGACATGTAAAAAGCTTGATGTTTTCTGCTAGACACAGTGTAAAAGGCATATCCCTTAAAACTCATACCATATTAAAAGAGATGAAGCATCCAAGTACATCTATGATTACAATGCAATCATTACCCTCTAAAGAAAACAGTCTAAGCATTAATGTGAAAAAAACCAAGATTATGAAATTTGGCAAAAAGAATGGAAGGAAGCAAACAGTGAAACACAGATGGTGTATAGATACTCAAGTAGTCGAAGTTGTGGATTCATACCCTTATCTAAGCATGACAGTTAAAAATCTTCCCTAACTTGATCATTTTGTGGATATGATTGGTAAAAAGATCCATAAGAAGGTGAATATTATGAGATGTTATATAAATGAAAAAGGAGGGTACTCCAAAGAAGGTCTGCTTGCGATGTATAAGTCATGTATTATACTGTGGGCCTTGTATGCATCAGAGAAAATAGCAGCTAAATATATGAGAAACTTAGATACAATTGAAGGTAGGATGTGGAGAGCTGCATTAGGAGTAGCTAATTCCACTCCTATAGTAGCAATATGTTGCGAACTTGGCCATACTTCCTGGTTAACCCTCTGAAAAATCAGATGTTGCAATTTATATATTAAAATTACTTTGGACACTTATAAGGTTGGTAGTCTGATTAGTATTTTGGGGGAAACAATAACTAATGGTGATCTTAATAGTGATGCCACTAAGGACTTAACCAACACAGTCCATACTGTCCTAGAATTGATTAACCTTAAATTGCCCAATTACATTTTTAATTTAAATCCCCTATGTTATACATTGAAAAAGAAAGCAATCCAATGGGATTTAATAAACAATTTGGATAGTTTGGGGAAGAAAACCAGGTTCGCAACATATGGGAGGTCATTACGACCTTGGAGGTAGCCATGCCGCTACTTGCAGCATGGCTACCCCCATTCAGGGTACCGGGTCTGGGTTCCTGGAATGGGGAAATACCGGGCCATTCCGACCTTGGATGGCCCGGTATTTACCCATTCCAGGAACCCATCCCAGGAACACATCCTCATTCCCATTCAAGCCCCCGTAGGGGTAACTATGGTACCCCATAGGGGTAACTATGGTAACTATGATACCATCATGCCAGGTATCATAGTTATAACCAATTGTAAATCTCATCATCGCTATTTAAACCATTTTCACATGAGTCCATGAGACAGATCCATTTAGCTTCCTTTTTCCTTAGCAACAGTTCTCTGTCTCCTCCCCAAGGTAATTCGTTGATACTTTCAAGATCTAAGAATTTTATCAGTTCAATTTTCATTTCTGGATGTTCCGAACATATGTGGATGGCCATCTTAAATCTTTATTCCTAATTGCTCGCATATGTTCTGAGATCTGTATTTTCAGGGCTAGAATCGTACTGCCTATGTAGAATTTTTCACAAATACATTTAATTCCATAGATGACATGTCTTGTGTTGCAATTTATACATTGAAATATTTGTTTTGTTATACCATTTGTCATAGACAGTTCTTTTGTGCCATGTAGCATCCCTGAACATAGTTTACAACTTCCACATCTGTAGTTAACAAGAATTGGATTCAGGTTTAACATGGTACTTAAATCACTGGTTTTAAGTGATTTTAAATGACTGGGACAGATCATATGTTTTATTGTAGGAACCCTGTGGTAACAGATTTCTAGTGTATCATCCAAGTATTTTTTCACATTTTCATCAATCTGAAGAATATGCCAGAATTTTTAAAGAATTTTCCTTACCATATGGGCCTCTGAGCTAAATGTGGTAATGAATGTTGTAGTGGTTGTTTTGTTCTTGAGTTTCAAGTTAACCATAAGTAGAAATGATCTTGGAGTACTGTCCACCTTCTGCACTGCTAACTGTAGTTTCTTAGAATCATATCCTCTTTGAGTAAATGTATTCAACGTTTTTTAATGCTCTCTTTGTAAACCACTTCTGAACTGCAGTTCCTTTTTAGCCATATGATTTCCCCATAAGGGATGTTATCGATCACATGTCTGGGATGGTTGCAAAATGCATGTAATTTGCTATCACCTACAGTAAGTTTGGTAAAGAGTTTTGTTTGGATCTTATCATTGTCTATATATAGCTCTAGACCTAGAAATTCTATTTTGTTAGGATTCTCATTCATTGAGAATTTGAGATCATCAACATATGAAATCAACTAGGATGAATCCCCTTCCCAAATGATTAATATGTCATCTATATAACTACTTCAGAAGATTATATTTCTGGGGTCATTAAATGCTGGATGTTTCCAGACATAGTTGTTTTCAAAATAACCCATAAATAGGTTTGCATATGCTGGTGCAAATTTTGAACCCATTGTGGTTCCTTGTAACTGCAGGTATAGCTCATTGTCAAATGTGAACATGTTATTTTCTAAGGCAAAATAAAGCATTTGGAGTGTCATTGTATTCTGCTCTTGGTATGAGATAGATCTGGTTTTCAAAAAAGATTCTGTGCTGGCCATCCCTTTGTCATGTTGTATACTTGTGTATAGTGAAACTACATCTGGTCAAGTGGCACAGCGAGTAGAGCGATCGCTTTGACATTCGCGCAGAGCCTGCTAACGCAGGTTCGAATCCTGGCGGGGCCAAACTCAGCCTTTCATCCTTCTGAGGTCGATAAATGAGCACCACACAACGTGGGTAATAATAATAAGCAGCGCTCAGATACCTGAGGGTTTGTAGCGCTATATAAATGCCAAATTATTATTATTATCCAAAGTGACGCATCTATAATCCGTTTCCCATGGAATTTCATCTATTTGCTGGATAATGCGTTTAGTGTCCTGGATAGAAGAAGCAAGTTTTGATGCTAAAGGTTGAAGGTGTAAGTCGATATATTGTGAGAATCTTTCTGATAAGGAATCAATTCCATTGATAATGGGGCAGCTTGGAGGACATTTTTTGTAATTTTGATGTATCTTAGGCAAAAAGTTGATTGTTGCTATCACTCCATCACTGGATCATGGATGTTCATATTGGTAAATTCTTCTTCCAACAAAAGTACATTTTCATACAAATTTTTACTCATCCCATTCCATGTTTTCACTAAATCTTTCACAGGATTTTCTTTAACTTTAAGATAACATTCCTGATTGCATACATGTGCTTTGCCTTCTCGAACATAGTCTGTTCTGTTCATTAGCACTATTTTTTCCCCTTTGTCCGCCATCTTTGTGATAATTGTATCATTTGTAGCCAGTTCTTGGATGGCTTGTTTCTCATTATAGGATAAGTTATGCCAAGTGTTTCCTCTCTTATTTCCAAGGTAACTAGATCTCAATTCATTACATGTGGCTTTTTTAAATGAATCAATCACATTATTAGTTTGCATAACTGGGATAAATGTGGACATAGGTTTAAGTGTTGTTTCTTCTAATTGGTGGGTGTCAATATGTTCCTCTTCACAGAATCTAGTTATTGTGTATTCCTCATCTTCTGTTAAATTTAGTAGATCAATGATCAATGGTGCGTTCTACCAGCTCCTCCTATAGATTTGATGGAATCGCCTTACTTAATGATTGTTTCTTTTTTATTGGTGTCTCCTCAAAATCTTTCTTCATTTTTAAATATTTGCAAAACTTGTAGATGTCTAATTGAGCCTGGAAGTAGTCCGCTTTTATTAGAAGAACTACATGATAGCCCTTTATTCAGTACAGTTGGACGATCTTGGTTTATGTGAAGGTTTGAAAGGCAGACTATTAAGTCTACCGTGTATTCCCTCAACTTTGTGATCTTGTGGTCATTCCTGACATGTTTTCTGCTATTGGTCTTTGAAGTTCCTCCCCTCTTACCTCTCTTACATTTGTACTTTTGGTTGAACTATTTAGATTTGATCCTTAATTTGGATTTCCATATTGGGTACTCGAGTGTGTGCTCTTTTTGTAGCATCTCATTTCCTCTAAAAAAGGACAGTCTGTATTGTCAACTTGCTGCTTCAGATGGTCTTGTTTCATTATCACTTGCTGTTTCAACATCTGATGAAAGTGGTGATATGCTTGGACTTTTACTGGGTTCTTTGTCTTTCCATAAAACTACTTGTATAGTCATGCTTCCTCTTATCCTTATCATCTTCATCTCCAAAACATGTCTTTTGTTTCTTCTGATACCTGATACTTTTTGAATGTTAATGTTAAGGATGATTAAGTTTATCAATGTTTTCCTTTAAAGTAAAGTATCTCCTTAGGAATTATTTAATGTGCCAAAGCTACTTGATTAATTATTCTTTCCATAATTCCTCTGGAGGTTTTAATGAGTAACTCCGTCCAATCATTCAGAGCTAGTTTGTCCTCCTCGTCAAATGATGGAAAGATGCAAATTCTTAATCCTCTGCATATTCTACCCACCTCAAGGTATGTCTTTAACATTTGTTTTTCCAACCATTTGGGTACTTATATGCAGGTCTAGGATCGGTGGCTTTCAGGGGAGGACAATTGCATCCTCATTTTTCCAAAAGAGGCAAAAAAAGGGAAGAAACTATGACTGCCTGTAGAGTATTCTTTTTCTAACACCTGGATCCCAAAAGTAATGATAAACCCTGCTACTATAATACTTTAAGAAGAAAAGGGTAAAGAACCTTATTTTGGAGAAACAATATTTTGTCTTTTTCTTTTTGTTATCTCTTTGAACCAGCACTACAAACAGTTTCTATTTTCCGAGAGTAAGGAAGGAAATATCTATTTAAACAGGAGGAATTAAAGAGGAAAAGAGGAAAATAAGGTCAACCTTGAATCTCTGATGTTGACAAATCAAGCAAAACACTGTCATTAAGAAAGGGTGAATGGATAAATAAATATGTTGCAAGACTAGCAACAAAAAATGTACAAATGTATAATATCTCATTTTTTGTCATGATACTATTGTTATGCTTTTGTCTTATTTTGTTATTGATGCCAGGTACCTTACTATTTTAAATATTCCCTTCACCACAACACACTCCAAACACACATACTATCACACTTACACTCACATGATTATAATCGTTTTTTTATCCTCTATGAATTTCTTTCCCAATGGCCCAATGGTTATGTAATGTCAATACAACAACATTTATTCATGCTCTCATGGTGTACCAAACATAGTAGATAGAATTGACTGTTTATGATATTCAAACTTTATTACTGTATGCAATTAAGTAAACCTACCACATTTAAACAAATACATATTCCAAAAGCACTATCCTCAATTGGATTAAAATCATAAATACAATATACAGTTCCATTATATCACTCCGCCATATTACATATACTGTATACTCCTGCTACATTTGCTATAATTACTCCACACATATTGCTATAGCGTGTGTGGCAAGTGGCCAGATACTTGGGGGCATGGCCATCAATACACCTTAAAATAACAAAACTCGTCCTGAACCCCCTGCAATTGAAATAATGTCTGCGGACACCAATATTGACAGCAGACTCTGCAGCATATGCAAACCCTTTTTTCACCTATACAAAACAACTCCATGTCATCTTTATTCTACTCTCCTACCCTTTCCACACCCTCTTTCGGCCAACAAATAATCCCAAATGTGTTTTCTAAACGTTTTCCGCACCACACTTTCCGTGAACAACGGCCACTGTCCGCAGATCGAACATGGCGACCTTTCTGAAAAATATAACGCATCTCACGCTTTTCATCATCCAATCAGTGGGCACATCCGATGTCTGCGAACATCATGCCGGACCCTGAAAGGTCCAGGGGGTTGTCTGCGGACCGAATAGGGAAGTGATTCTGTGGACCAGACCCAGATATCACTAATGGTTTTGGACCTACTCTTTGGCTGTTTTTAAAAATAACTACTGGAAGAATACTCACCAAATTTACAAAAGCACATTTTCGGGACAAAACCCCAAATTTGGTGAAAATCCGTCCAGCGGTATGGGCTGTAGGTGTGAGATAATTATTTTTCCATTGCATCTCAGAGCTTTTACACAAATCTTGGGACCTGCCCTATAACTTTGCCCCCCTGAAAAAACCGCACCAAATTTTGCAAATCATTCCAAGGGTGCAATATCGTTTTTTTTTTGCAAAGTTTAGTGAGCAGTCGTCCAGGGTTGGTGAAGGTATAAGCCGCCCAAAAAGTGCTCTTTTTATGAGTTGAGCAACTTAACCATAACTACAGGGGCCGCTACCACAGGCACTATACTATATATATATAGTTTTTTTTTAAAATGACCAAAAAGTAGGTAAAAAAAAATTAGTGATATCTGTGTTCGGCCCGCGGACACACTTCCATGTTCACTCCGCGGACAGTGTCCTGATTGGCCAATCGGCTTGCGTGATGTTCGCGGACATGCAACGTGTTCGCTGATTGGACGGCGTGGAGCGTAAAGCGCGTCAGATTTTCGGTAGCGCCCGCCATCATGGATTCGCGGTCGTCCGAGGACAGCGCGGTGAAACTTTGTTCAAAATTTGTATTTAGTAGATTATGTTGGTTTGTAGGAGTGTTTGGGGAGGGTGGGAGTCTATGAGATAGGATGAAAGTTGTGTTTTTTTATGTGTTAGATGTTCTTTTTGTGTTCGATTTGTCTGCGGACATAACGGGTGTTCTGAAATGTTCTAAATAAACTGAATGGGGGGTGTTCTGAGGACTCAATATGTGTCCGTTTTGTGCACAAGCAAACTGAAACTGTTCTAAGAACACTCGCAGTGTCCTGAAATGAACGCAAATAAACAAAATGGGGGTGTCCTGAGGACGCTGTCCGTATTGTTCGTTGTCAAGTTGAATATGTTCTAAGAACACTCGCGGTGTCCTGAAATGTTCGCAAATACACAAAATGGGGGTGTTCTGAAGACGTTGTCGAACATTCGCTGTGTCCTGAAATGTTCAGAAATATGAATGCGGTTGTGGCTGACAAGTTGAATGTGTTCTAAGAACACTCGCGGTGTCCTGAAATGTTCGCAAATAAACAAAATGGGGGTGTCCTGAGGACGCTGTCCGTATTGTTCTCTGTCAAGTTGAATGTGTTCTAAGAACACTTGCGGTGTCCTGAAATGTTCGCAAATAAACAAGATGGTGGTGTTCTGAAGACGCTTCTAAGAACACTCGCGGTGTCCAGGGAATGTTCGTAGGGGATGTCCTGAGGACGCTGTCCGTATTGTTCTCTGTCAAGTTGAATGTGTTCTAAGAACACTCGCGGTGTCCTGAAATGTTCGCAAATAAACAAAATGGGGTTGTTCTGAAGACATTTCTAAGAACACTCGGGGTGTCCTGGAATGTTCGTAGGGGATGTCCTGAAGGCGTAGTCCGTATTGTTCGCTGGCAAGTTGAATGTGTTCTAAGAACACTCGCAGTGTCCTGAAATGTTCGCAAATAAACAAAATGGGGGTGTCCTGAGGACGCTGTCCGCATTGTTCTCTGTCAAGTTGAATGTGTTCTAAGAACTCTCGCGTTGTTCTGAAATGTTCGTAGGGGGTGTCCTGAAGATGCTGTTCGTATTGTTCTCTGTCAAGTTGAATGTGTTCTTAGAACACTAATGGTGTCCTGAAATGTTCGCAAATAAATGAAATGGAGGTGTCCTGAGGACGCTGTCCGTATTGTTCTCTGTCAAGTTGAATGTGTTCTAAGAACACTTGCGGTGTCCTGAAATGTTCACAAATAAACAAGATGGTGGTGTTCTGAAGATGCTTCTAAGAACACTTGCGGTGTCCGGGGAATGTTCGTAGGGGGTGTCCTGAGGAAGCTGTCCGTATTGTTCTCTGTCAAGTTGAATGTGTTCTAAGAACACTCGCGGTGTCCTGAAATGTTCGCAAATAAACAAAATGGGGGTGTTCTGAAGACGTTTCTAAGAATACTCGCGGTGTCCTGGAATGTTCGTAGGGGGTGTCCTGAAGGCGTAGTCCGTATTGTTCGCTGGCAAGTTGAATGTGTTCTAAGAACACTCGCAGTGTCCTGAAATGTTCGCAAATGAACAAAATGGGGGTGTCCTGAGGACGCTGTCCGTATTGTTCTCTGTCAAGTTGAATGTGTTCTAAGAACTCTCGCGTTGTTCTGAAATGTTCGTAGGGGGTGTCCTGAAGATGCTGTTTGTATTGTTCTCTGTCAAGTTGAATGTGTTCTTAGAACACTCATGGTGTCCTCAAATGTTCGCAAATACACGAAATGGGGGTGTTCTGAGGACACTGTCCGTATTGTTCGTTGTCAAGTTGAATGTGTTCTAAGAACACTCGCGGTGTCCTGGAATGTTCCCAAATATACAAGATGGTGGTGTTCTGAAGACGCTTCTAAGAACACTCGCGGTGTCCGGGGAATGTTCGTAGGGGGTGTCATGAGGACGCTGTCCGTATTGTTCTCTGTCAAGTTGAATGTGTTCTAAGAACACTCGCAGTGTCCTGAAATGTTCGCAAATAAACAAAATGGGGGTGTCCTGAGGACGCTGTCCGTATTGTTCTCTGTCAAGTTGAATGTGTTCTAAGAACTCTCGCGTTGTTCTGAAATGTTCGTAGGGGGTGTCCTGAAGATGCTGTTCGTATTGTTCTCTGTCAAGTTGAATGTGTTCTAAGAACACTCATGGTGTCCTGAAATGTTTGCAAATAAACGAAATGGGAGTGTTCTGAGGACACTGTCCGTATTGTTCGTTGTCAAGTTGAATGTGTTCTAAGAACACTCGCGGTGTCCTGAAATGTTCACAAATAAAAAAGATGGTGGTGTTCTGAAGACGCTTCTAAGAACACTCGCGGTGTCCAGGGAATGTTCGTAGGAGGTGTTCTGAGGACGCTGTCCGTATTGTTCTCTGTCAAGTTGAATGTGTTCTAAGAACACTCGCGGTGTCCTGAAATGTTCGCAAATAAACAAAAAGGGGGTGTTCTGAAGAGGTTTCTAAGAACACTCGCGGTGTCGTGGAATGTTCGTAGGGGGTGTCCTGAAGGCGTAGTCCGTATTGTTCGCTGGCAAGTTGAATGTGTTCTAAGAACACTCGCAGTGTCCTGAAATGTTCGCAAATAAACAAAATGGAGGTGTCCTGAGGACACTGTCCGTATTGTTCGTTGTCAAGTTGAAAGTGTTATAAGAGCTATCGCGTTGTTCTGAAATGTTCGTAGGGGGTATCCTGAAAACGCTGTCCGTATTGTTCGCTGGCAAGTCAAAAGTGTTCTAAGAACATTCATAATGTTCGCGGACATTAAAAGTTTCCATAGACCATAGTTGAAATGTTTGACTCTATGGATGTGATATGCTGCGGTGGTTGTTGCCAGGGCATAGAGTCTTGGGTGCATGGCCATTTGGCCATTTGGCCATGCACCCAAGACTCTATGCCCTGGCAACAACCACCGCAGCATATCACATTCATATTTGCTTATAACTTTGGGTGAAAAACAAATGTATAAGGAACAAAGGTATTAGATACTATGGATGTGATATGCTGCTATGGTTCTCCTTATTATTGTATACTTACTGTTTGGTCTAGTAACCGGAGTACATGTATTTCTTGTTAATTTCTGTGATAAAAGAAAATAGCATGTTAGTATTAGTATTTTGTAATCACTTATTACATTGTATAATCAATATACTTTTTTTTTTTGGACCCTCATATTTAGTAGATTACAAATCAGAGTACTGTGCAATTTGCTCAGTTTCTGTATATGTTGCTAAAATCATTGGGTCTGTGGGAGAAAAAAAAATCCATGATGGATTAAAAAAAAAAAGAATTCTGTTATGCTACAGTTTATTTGTTTATTTGTTTTCAGTGTTCACTTGTTGTTTCTGGCTAATGCTTTAAACTTTGGCTTGTTGTCTTTTTTTGGAGCAGTAACATATTATTTATTTGTTTTGATATTATAAAATTTTGGAGCAGTTAGATATCAATTGGCATATTCTAACTGTCTATTTTTTGATATATTTTAGTGGTATTGATTTATCTATTTGGATATTGTTACATTTTGGGACAGTTAGATACCAATTGGCGTATTCTAACTGTGTATTTTTTGTTCTAATTTAGTGGTATTCATTTATCTGATTAGTTGTTGTAGAATCTTTGAGCAGTTAGATAGCTTTTGGAGTATTCTAACAGTTTATATTTTTTAGCACAAGTTTACTTAGGGTTTAAATACAGTTTAGTTATCAAATTTTGGTTTTAAGAACATCAAATAAGCGTTTGTAAGATTTCCTGGTAATCTCTGCTTTAGAGTAATGGTACTATCATTACATTCAAACCATCCACATTTCTTTTTTATATATGCAGTGTAGTGCCCTGAATTGGTTGTGGCTCCTGCGTGGTAGATTATACCTATTGTTGTGAAGGTTTTCTTACCAAATGATATTTGACCATGTGTGAATCCAGTCAGCTTACAGTTGTTTTTGGTACCAACTGCATTGTAACGTAGAAGCATTAGTATTATGTATTTACTGTGTGTTTGTATTACTAACGTGGAGCGATTATCTGAATTGCAGGTAGAGCATAATCTACCATGGTTTGCATTTTGTACAAGTCGCTGAAATGGAATGGATTCACAATTTGGTATTGATATATATATGAAGCGTTCATTGGGGATTTCTTCTTGTGTCACATTGTTGCAGACAGTGCATGAATGTTTCCACATGTATGAAATCTGAAAGATTTCATTTATAGGTATGTTTTTGTTTTCCAGTACTTGTAGTAAGTACATTAGAAATTCTTGTGGATCTTCCTGTGAGTTTATAGTGAATTTCACCATTCCAGCACAGTAGTCCAATTGTTGTCTTATTCCATAAACACTATAAGTGTTGTCAGGATTGTTTGCTTCATTTCTGTGAAGTACTAACATTTGCAAACACAATGGGTCTGTACTGTGTAAGTAAATGTTGTCAACAATTGGTGGTAATTGAATTAGAATATTCATTGCTACATTTGCATAGCAACTTACACCAACTATATTTGAGAATTTAAATGGTCCAGGTAGTTCTGTATCTAACTGCTTTTTTTGGAGTTTGTCTTCCTTCTTTAAAGAAGTACCTGGTTTACTTTCCCTAATTGATTCTTTTTTGATTGTGGTACTTGATGAAGTATTAGTTTCTTTTACTCTCTTTGGAGTATTTGCAGTGACATCCTGTTGCATTTATGTTTGATTTAATTTTCTTTTATAACGTTTTACTTTTTGTGGAACAGAATATGTGTTTAGGTGGGGGATGTATAGTGAGCGAAGTCTATTGTATTCTAAAATGCAAGGAATATCATTGTTTATTTTACTTGCATCAAAGTTGAATAGAAATAGACCGTCAAATGTACGTAAGCATGAGAGTGCTACATAGCTCATGCCTTCTTTAAAGACTGTGTTACCAATATCTATCATTGCTTTGTCTAGGGTAAGACCTTGTGATTTATGAATCGTGTCTGCGTATGCAAGAGTTAGAGACAATTGTTCTCTGCGTACATACATATCTTTGAAGAGAAGGAATCTAGCTGTTGAGCGTCCTATCCTTTTTACTTCTGAAAGTTTGTCAAAGAGTATATTGACAAACTGAATTTTGTTGTCGCGTGGGTATGTTTGAAAGCCAACAACTGTACCCAGTGCTCCATTAACTAGTCCTTGGCCCACATCAAGGTTACGTTTAAGCATTACTCTGCAATTTAAGGATGATTTTAATATCTTTTCTAAGCCTGCTGTGTTTGAGATTGATTTTTCTAAACTATTTAGTCTTGTTGTGGCTTGGTCACACATGGGTAGTGTCATACCATGTACATCTAGTTTGTCTGTGGCACTAATTTCCATGATTGGTTGCATTTCTTTACTTTGCATGATTTCATTGAATTTGAAACAGCTTGCAAGAGTTGACATTAAGGCCCTACAATTGACATTTTTGTGGGCTAATTGTTCCATAACATCTGTAGCACATGCATTATCGCCATAAAGTGCATTAATGTGCCGGGATTTCAATATTGCTTCTGCTTCTTTAGAAAGTATACCAACTCTGATACTTTTTAAAATGTTGGCATAAGTGAGATCTGCAGATTGCCGCATGTTTTCTGTTAATTCTCTGTTTTGGAAATGTTGCCAAAAGCTGTCATTTCCAATGCTGCCAACAGTTTTACGGCAGAGTTTGTGTCCTAATGTTTTAAAAATAGGCTCACCTTTTACTGGTGTTAATTGAAGAAGATCTCCAAAAACAATAATGTGTTTTGCTGCAAAGAGCTCTTCATAGTCTGTTTTGAGTACTTCTTGTAATCTGAGGTGAATCAGGTTGGAGACCATGCTCACTTCATCTATTAGTAGCATTTTCATTTGTTTCAATACTCTGCGTAATTCGATTGCAGCTTCTGCAGAAAGTTTGTAATAGTCTAATTTGTTCTGGTCTTCTACTGGTAATAGTAGTAATGGGTGTAATGTAACACCACCTATGCTGTAGGCAGCTAAACCTGTGGGGGCAGTGACAACAGCTGACAGTTTGTTGTTTGTCAATTGTTGAAGGAACTTACTAATGATTTTGATTAGGAATGTTTTGCCAGAACCAGCTTCACCACTGACGTACAGTAGTATAGGTTTATAATTATGGCAGGAACATTCTTTATTTTCATGGTTTACACCATGTGCAATTTGTTTTGTTACTTCTTGAAAAATGCTACTTTGCTCATTGTTTAGTTTTGATTGTAGTATAGTTAAGTCTTCTTTATCTTCATACTGACACATGGTGTTTTCTACTTCTATCATAGGTAATTCTGCCTCATTTATTATTAGTGGTTCTCCCAGTGGTTCTTGGCTTCCTGTTACAGAAGGTTGACTATTGTCAGGAGTGTCCTTATCTAGTTGGGCTTGGAGTTCTTCTTCGTGTTGCTGTTCATTGTGCAACATTGTTTTGTACTGTGTAAAGTTTACATCAGTTATAGTGCTTTGATTTGCTTTGAAAGCATCCTCATATGAGTCATAGTTATATAGTAATTGTTTTTGTTTTCTCCATGGTTTGAAGAGTTGTAGCAGGGACATGTAATATACTTCTTTATGTTGAGGAGTTTTTAATGACAATTTGATATGATTAATTAAATTTGGTTTAGTGAGTGTAACTAGGCTGCCTTCACAGTTTGTCGCTCTATATTTACCTTTTTTTCATCAGGTTTCATATTATTTTTGTATGTGTAGTTTTGGGCTATGTGGTATAGACACATGTTTTCCAAAGTATTACTTCTGTTTGGGTAGTATGTGCCAATAAATTGTTTTTTAAAATGTCTTGGCTGTTGGGATCATGTTTGGCTATTGTTTCCATATCTTCATATGATTTTAGAACTATTTTTCTAGATTTAGCTGGACCAAGACTTAGCCATGCTATATTTTCAGATTTACCATACAATGCAGTACCAGTTAAACGATCAGCTGCTTCATATGATCCACATTCTCTATGGGTGAGCATGTTTATGCCCAAGCTGTATAATTTCTGAGATACTGTTTTATCTGATGACAGGTCATTCCAGAGGTCTTGGAGCTATGTCTTTTCTGCTTTAGTTAAGTATGCTGTGACATATCGTGCAACTGCAGTAGAATTGTCTGCAATGTACTGCACATCTATGTTTGCATTCCATAAGTGGGCAATGATTGCATTATAATCCCTGATATATTTTTCTTCTTCTTTTCTTTTTATGTAATATGTATTTTTAGGTGACTTACCTTTACAACTATGTCTAACTGAAGACATGAGGTTGTTCACTTGACCTGTATTTGTAACTGGTCTAGGGAAACCAAATCGGCATTTGGTGTAGTATTTCCCTTTGTTTTTGTATTTGCGACGACAATATTTTCCACATTTGTGTCTTTGAAATTGTAAAATTTGTGCATGAAGATCACTATTTGTGGCTTCTGATGGAATTTCACAAGTGACATATTTTTCAATAAACTGTAAAACAGTGGCATCACTGTCTTGAACAAATTTAGGAGCATCTTTAATCCATAAAAGCATGTGGATATGTGGTGCTCCTTTGGCTTGGTATTCTTTTCTCCAAAAGAAGTGTTGCACTTCTCCAAGGGGAGGAAAAGTTTGATTACAAATAAAATGTAGCATAGCAATGAAGCAATGGTGAAAATATCTTGAAACATTAACAGGATCCAAAGAACAAAGTTCTCCAGGTGTTAGTATACTATGTTTGTTTTGTTTTTATTTGATATGCGTAGGAAATCATGTAAATCTTCCCATGCATATTCTGCACAACTTAATGTAACAAACCAAGTGGGTGGGCCAAGGTTTCTGATCATACAACGTACATCTCCATGACGTTGAAACCAGTACTCTTTAGTACCACGCATATTTGCTAATAGATTTGTAATATTTGATTGTAAAACCTCATCCTTTTGTTGCACTTTTTCTAATAATTGTGTAGCGTCATATTTTGAAAGTGTGATCCTGATTATAATATGTGTGCATCTCCGTAAGTTGCTAGTTCACTTTCAAAGAGTAGGTGGAATATGTATTCCACATTTTGTCTAAATCTGGAATCTTCAGAATACATCCGTAATGAGCGGTATTCTGAAGCTGATATTTGAATAGGTCTATCATCATACCTTCCTCCTTTGCCAGTAGGAAAGAGTAGAGGAAAAGCACGTGCTTCTATACTTTTTTCCCATATGCTGTTTGGCACAATCCTTTTGTTTGACGCATTTGGTACGTTTCCAGTACATATTCTACGGTGTCATTACAGTGCAAAGGATGAATTGTATAATGGTCTAAAGTATTTGATATTGTAGCAGGATCTAGTAGCTCAAATTGAATAGCTTGTTGTGTTTCTTGAATTATTTCAGTTGTATCTTTCAAGTTTTCTTCAATATTAATTTCTTTGTAATATTCATTATTCTCTTTAAGATATTGGAAGGCTTGTCTAACTTTATATAAATCTACCAGCTGTTGCCATATTTTTTTGTCTTTTGTAGGTACTCCATTTACTAAGATAATTAAAGATTGCTGAATTGGACGTTGCACTCCTAGAGTATGCACATTTTCTTTTAGATCTAATGGTAAATAAACTACTTTTCCACAAATGCCTTTTGCCAATTCAGAGGGAGGTAATATTGCTGTTTTTGGTTGAAGGCGTATTATTGCTTGAAATGGGTGTACTGTTTGAATTAT
The DNA here is from genome assembly GCF_040938575.1 of Ambystoma mexicanum. Classification (NCBI taxonomy): domain Eukaryota; kingdom Metazoa; phylum Chordata; class Amphibia; order Caudata; family Ambystomatidae; genus Ambystoma; species Ambystoma mexicanum. Next base: position 1,384,011,088 of record NC_090937.1, on the reverse strand, counting down.
GATGCTCTCATATAAATTAAGTTGTTGTATGGGTTTTGGTACTGGGTATAATTCCAAATTATTTGTGATAGCACATGAAGGAGTTTGTTTGTTGTCAAGTTTTGTAGTGCAGTAACTGCAAAGTATTAAGGGCTCAGTTATTTCGTATTTGTTTTCTGCTACAAGGTAGAGAGCTAATTCAAACCATTTAGAATCTTCATTGTCTTCTATTTTGTATGATAGGTTATTTAACTTTGCTAGTGCTAAAGCAGGACTTTTAGCATAGTACAGTTTATAGACTAGATTTCTTATAGTTGAATGATGTGTTGATATCCTTTTGATATCATGGAAAGTGGTTTTACAAGTAGGTCCTGTAATGCAGGCCAATGAATGTTCTTGTAGTCCTGTGTACTTACGCACTGGACAGGTATCCATATTTTGCAGTAATTTAATTTTGATTTTGTCTTTGCTTTTTACATATTTATTGAGGAATTGGCGTAAAGATTTGAAACATTGTTTGAGAATGTTACACATTGACGTGCATGGCCATTTGTACACTAGACATTCTGATTCAGTTGAATGGAGGGGTAATTCTAAGTTTTCAGGGCATATTTTTGTAAGGAGTACTTCTTGTTCCATCATGGTATTATTCACTTTTTCATAACCTCGACCACTGCTATTTATGGCAATTGTATTTGTTTGCTTTTGTTTGTACGCTTCTTCATTAAAATATGGTTCTGTGCTCGTAGTGTGATTCCATTCACCTCCGCAGATACTTAAGAAGTTCTTTCTGTTGACATTTTGCTTATTGAGAAGTCTTTTTTGTAATTTAGTTATTAGTTTTGTTAGTGGTTTTATTTTGTTTAACAGTATAATAAATAACTTTCTTTTGAGAAGAATTGCACTGTCCATCAACGCTTCTAAGATTAAATTTCTACAATAGGTTTTAAGCATTCAACCTGATTTCTCTCCTGTTTTTATAAGATTTTGAAGGACTTTGTGACGGTACATTTTGGCTAACATACTTTTCTTGGTATGCTTACTTTGCACTATATTAAAATTTGAAGAAGTAGTTTTATCTGTAGTGATAGCTGATTTTCTGTTAATTGTTTTTTGGTTTGTTTTACATTTTGATAGAGGAGGCCAAGTTTTTGTACTTGAAACTTCTTGTGTTTCACTAAATGACTATATTAGCTGTTTTGTTTCAACTTTTTTTACAAATTCTGCTAGAGATGGATGCTTATGTTGGACACTTTTATTTTCATTTGCTCTACTTTTGCGTTGCTTTCTACGGACTTGACTTTTGGTAGGCATTCTTTAGGGTCTGTTGAAAAAAATAAAGAAGATATGGGTTGGGGTGTTCTGGAATGTATGTGTGCTGTGTGCATGAGTGTTTGAGTAAGATGATAAAGATGTATGTAATGGTGTGTGATTGTGCATTGGGAACTACAACTAATAGGGATAGGTATTCTTGAATTTATGTGTTACTAAACTGGGGTTCAGATGACAAAAAAAAAGTAAGCTAGTGGTGTGGAAAAGTACAAATAGTAAATCTAATGTATACAATTAAAACAGTTGTTTGTTCTATAATATGAAAATTGTAGCGGTTCAGTTGGGTAATTTGTGTGTCCAAAAATAGGAATTTGTGGGCCATTCTGGCTGTAAATCGCTGTTTAAGACATGGAGATTTTTGGACAAAATGGTACACAATCTCTATTTTTAGGCACAGAAATAGCTTGTATTAACGTTATAGTATGTTTGATTAATAATACAAATATTATGGTGATATTCTACTTACTTTTTTTCTTAAATTAACAGGTAACTTCTTAGTTCTTCTTTGTTCTTCAAATTCGGCTGCTTCTTTTCAGGAGACTGGTCTTCACTGCAATTTTAAAAGCTTCAAATTAGTAACTTTGTTTGTATATAGCACTGTTTTTAATTTAGATATTGATTTTTTAATTGAAATCCTCAGTGCCTTCTTTAAAACCATTAAACTCATTTATTTACATAAGATACATTGCATCAGTTCAGTACATATGATATGTTCGTAATTAACAAATTGTATTGAATGACTAACTGTAGCAAAAAAAATATCTTTACTATGTCTTGTGAAATTTATAATATACCAGTGAATACCACTATTTCTGTAACTAAGCTGTTCTAGGTAATATCGCCTCAATGTCATGTCTAAATTAAAGTAATTAAGTAAATAAATAAATAAAAACAAAAAATATGAAATAGTATAAGTATTTTTTTAAAGATTTAAACATAGATTGTGCTTGCATGCAATTTTGTTTGAATATATGTAGTCTATATATTTAATTTAAAAAATGTTAGTTTAACATGATTTGAGTGTGTGTGTAGAAAGAAAGTAAATAGTATAAAGGTTTATAAGTGATAGTTGATTTTAGGAAATTGAAAAAAATACAGTAAATTCATTTTACAGATTACATAAGCTAAAAGTCTGTTTGAAAATGTGTTCATCTACTGTACAGAAAATATGCATACCTGAAGTTTGTGTTCATGCATATGGATATGCATGGAGCTGCAAGTAGAAATCTTGGAGACTTGTACAGTATTCGTGGTGGATGGTGCTTGCCAATGATATGACACTTGTATTCAGAGAGATTCACAGTACATTTGCAGTGCTGATCTATGATGATGCAGTTAGATGTAGAGGTCTTGAATGTGATTGGTGCATGGTCATGTGATTTCTTAGCTACGTCCAATGAGGGAATGGCAGAGAGAGTGAAGTGGAAATGGTAGAAGGGCTGTTCATGTTACGATATGTCCGCGGACATGGCAGTAGTTCGCGGACATCGGGAGTTACATCCAGGGATTTTTGGGGTCAGAAGTCATGCAAATGAGAATGAGTACTAAAAGGGATTGGTCAGGAAAGTTTAGTGGGTGTGTTGTGCCAGAAGAGAGTTTCTCATATACTGTTTTTGCTGAGAGAACAACAGATAGCTATGTCTGTGTATTTTAGGAAAATGATTGTATGGATTTTGGGAGATTCATGGATATATTGGTTGAAGGTGCATGCAGAAAGCTGTGGAGTAGCTGTAGATCTTGGATTCCCACATGTGGAAGTACACTGGCATGGAGTACGTGGAATGAAGTGGTTGGACTTGCTACCTATCTGTGCTACTTTGGAGACAGAGCAACATCCAGACATAATTGTAATTCATTGCGGAGGGAAGCGTTTAGGACATGTGACTGGAATTTTGTTGCAATTTGCTATGAAAGAAGGACTTGGGAAGGTTATGGACATGTTTCCTAATTCTCAAGTGATATTTTCACGGATTGCGCAGAGACAAATGTGGCTTTGTTCTTCTTCATTTGGTCCAAAAATGGAAAAAGCAAGGCGCAATGTTAATAAAGCTGTTTGTGCCTTTCTATAAGATTTTGGCATGTCTTCTTTTCACAATGAAAATATTCTGTTTCGTAGTACAAACATTTTTCGCAAAGATGGAGTCCATCTTACTTATGGTGGCAATCAGATTTTTCTGAGAAATGTACAAAATGCATTGCGACCTTTTTTGGAATTACAACATCCATTTTGAAGTAGGTGTTAAGCATTTATAATTTTTGACTTACAAACACCTCCCAAAGGCTCTTTTCAGAGCCACCACTTCCTCCCAGAGAAAATTGCAATGTTTGTGATGGGGTAGCAACCCAATTTTTTTAATGTTCACAAACTGTCCGCGGACTTCTAAAAAATACAAAGGGCCCTGCTTCATTTATTTTCACTTCTATTTTTTAACTGTGAAAGGCGGCTCTGAAAAGAGCCTTATTTTTTTTTGATTTTTAATATTTTGTATTTTTTTTTGGTTTTTTATACATGACACACTAGGAGAGGAGGGGAAAGGAAGGTAAAGGGGGGGACACCAACCACAGGGATAAGAAAGGGCGAGCTGAGAGAGGAAGATGTAGAGTGGGTTTTATTTGAGTAGTGAGCAGATCTTCTTGTGCTCTGAGACGATAGTCTCAAAAGCACTATGAAGTCGCTCCCCCCTGCAGAGTACTGTGTCCCAGTACATACATACAACTGTGACCCTCAAAAGGTAAGGGTCATCAGCATTCTGTATGGACTGTGAGGCAGCTTGAGGAAGACGCTGTCCGACAGAGATGGTCCTTGTGGTGACAGGATCAGAAACAGAGGATGAAGTAGAGGACCTACCTGCTACATTCTTCGCATTCTTCGCAAGGTACAACCCTGCGAATAGCCCCAGAGTGAAATGACCTCAGGTGTCGCTTCATAGTAGTGGTCCCAAAGCTGTACTTACCGTGCTTCCCACGACTGAGTATCATTTTCCACTCATTGCAGGTAACACGGTTCGCACAAGCCTTAGGAACATTCCCATGAATGGTAACTAACCGCCACACCCAAGACTCATGCCTAGTGCGGGTAGTAGGGTTTTCCTCTACCTCATTCTCATCATCCTCTTCTTCCTCCTTCGCATCCTTACTCCTGTTCCCCTCTTCAGGCCCTTGGGGAGGTGGTGGTGGTGGAGGGGTTGGGGGTGGTGCTGAAGCAGGTGCAGCACCAGGTGGCAGTTCAGCAGCCAGGGATGCCATCAAAGATGCGATGGAAATCTGCAGTTAGCAGCAAAATTCGCTGTGCTCTGTAGAAAAGCCAGAAACACAATAAGAATGAGCTCTAGGGCGTGGTCTTTTATAGGGGTGCTTGTGCGCGGTCCGCGGACATGTGCGCTGTCCACGGACAGATCGAACACAAAAAAAAGTTTGAAAAGTTTCAAAAGGTATGTAGAAACTCAGGATTACTATGTGGGACTTGTGCCATGGTGAGATTTTATTGAAAAATATTATGGATTAATTGAAAATGTACTTTTAATTTGTTCGGGGACCCGAACAGTGTCCGCATTCAGAACACGCGATCAGCGTGGGCGCGGTCATATGATCCGTTCGTGAACAAGTCCGCGAAGGAAGCGCATGTCCGCAGGACACCAAATGCCCGGAGATTGGCTAGCGCATGCGTGTTGATGTTCTGTTCGGGTCCTGAACTAATTAAAATTGCGTCACACGTGAAATGAACATTTCAGGACACTGCATGCGTTCTTAGAACAGTTTAAATTTGCTAGCGAACAGTAAGGACAGATATAGTGTTCTTCAGGACACGTTCAATTTCGTTTATGTACGAACATTTCAGGACACCAATTGTGTTCTTAGAACATTTTCAACTTGCTAGCGAACAGTACGGACAGGTATAGTGTTCTTTAAGACACCTCCCTTTTCATTTAATTACGAACAATTCAGGAAACCGTGTGTGTTCTTAGAATAGTTTCATCTTGCTAGTGAACAGTACGAAGAGGTATAGTGTTCTTCAGGACACCTCCATTTTCGTTTATTTACGAACATTTCAGAACACCTGCATTGTCCGCGGACACCTACATTGTTTAAAAAAAAAAAAAACGAAACTATTTACAACACAATATAAAAAATAAAAACTTAATTTAACATATATTAATAATTTATGACAGAGAAGATGAGGCAGAAACAGATACAAAAACAGGAGAATTAGGGGTTTCATCATGATTGTTATTAGGTGAAGAAGGGATGGAAGTCTCATCAAAACGTTTTGGGTTATGGAGAGGGTTTGGGGATAATTGACTGGGATATGGTGAGGAGGGACAAGTACATGTGGGGCAATGGTACGAGGTTTTTGGTTTAAAATGATCTTCCACAAAAGATTTCAAATTATTAAAATTAGTCAACAATAAATCCCTTTTTTCTTCTATACTGTGAAAAGTGTTATCCATAACAGGTTTTTCTGAAGTATTTTCTATTTTGGTATGCTCTGTACAAAAAAAAAAATATATGTTAAATGTATACAAAATAATAATAATTCAATGCTTTATTTTATAAAGTGTTTACCATTAGTTTCACTATCTTGTGTGTCGTGTATAAAAAACCCCAAAAAAACCAAAATATCAAAAATAAAAAAAAAATAAGGCTCTTTTCAGAGCCGCCTTTCACAGTTCAAAAATAGAAGTGAAAATAAATGAAGCAAGGTCCTTTGTATTTTTTAGAAGTCAGCGGACAGTTTGCGAACATTTAAAAAATTGGGTTGCTACCCCATCACAAACATTGCAATTTTCTCTGGGAGGAAGTGGTGGCTCTGAAATGAGCCATTGGGAGGTGTTTGTAAGTCAAAAATTATAAATGCTTAACACCTACTTCAAAATGGATGTTGTAATTCCAAAAAAGGTCGCAATGCATTTTGTACATTTCTCAGAAAAATCTGATTGCCAGCATAAGTAAGATGGACTCCATCTTTGCGAAAAATGTTTGTACTACGAAACAGAATATTTTCATTGTGAAAAGAAGATATGCCAAAATCTTTTAGAAAGGCACAAACAGCTTTATTAACATTGCGCCTTGCTTTTTCCATTTGTGGACCAAATGACGAAGAACGAAGCCACATTTGTCTCTGCGCAATCCGTGAAAATATCACTTGAGAATTAGGAAACATGTCCATAACCTTCCCAAGTCCTTCTTTCATAGCAAATTGCAAAGAAATTCCAGACACATGTCCTAAACTGTTCCCTCCACAATGAATTACAATTATGTCTGGATGTTGCTCTGTCTCCAAAGTAGCACAGAGAGGTAGCAAGTCCAACCACTTCATTCCACATACTCCATGCCAGTGTACTTCCACATGTGGGAATCCAAGATCTACAGCTACTCCACAGCTTTCTGCATGCACCTTCAACCGATATATTCATGAATCTCCCAAAATCCATACAATCATTTTCCTAAAATACACAGATATAGCTATCTGTTGTTCTCTCAGCACAACACGCCCACTAAACTTTCCTGACCAATCCCTTTTAGTATTCATTCTAATTTGCATGACTTCTGAACCCAAAAATCCCCAGATGTAACTCCCGATGTCCGCGAACTACCGCCATGTCCGCGGACATATCGTAACATGAACAGCCCTTCTACCATTTCCACTTCACTCTCTCTGCCATTCCCTCATTGGATGTAGCTAAGAAATCACATGACCATGCACCAATCACATTCAAGACCTCTACATCTAACTGCATCATCATAAATCAGCACTGCAAATGTACTGTGAATCTCTCTGAGTACAAGTGTCATATCATTGGCAAGCACCATCTACCAGAAATACTGTACAAGTCTCCAAGATTTCTACTTGCAGCTCCATGCATATCCATATGCATGAACACAAACTTCAAGTATGCATATTTTCTGTACAGTAGATGAACACATTTTCAAACAGACTTTTAGCTTATGTAATCTGTAAAATGAATTTACTGTATTTTTTTCAATTTCCTAAAATCAACTATCACTTATAAACCTTTATACTATTTACTTTCTTTATACACACACACTCATCATGTTAAACTAACATTTTTTAAATGAAATATATAGACTACATATATTCAAACTAAATTGCATGCAAGCACAATCTATGTTTAAATCTTTAATAAAATACTTATACAATTTCATATTTGTTTTTATTTATTTATTTACTTAATTACTTTAATGTAGACATGACATTGAGGCGCTATTACCTAGAACAGCTTAGTTACAGAAATAGTGGTATTCACTGGTATATTATAAATTTCACAAGACATAGTAAAGATATTTCTTTTGCTACAGTTAGTCATTCAATACAATTTGTTCATTAAGAACATATCATATGTACTGAACTGATGCGATGTATCTTATGTAAATAAATTAGTTTAATGGTTTTAAAGAAGGCACTGAGGATTTCAATTGAAAAAAATCAATATCTAAATTAAAAACAGTGCTATATACAAGCAAAGTTACTAATTTGAAGCTTTTACAATTGCAGTGAAGACCAGTCTCCTGAAAAGAAGCAGCCGAATTTGAAGAACAAAGAAGAACTAAGAAGTTACCTGTTAATTTAAGAAAAAAAGTAAGTAGAATATCACCATAATATTGTTATCATTAATCAAACATACTATAACGTCAATACAAGCATTTTCTGTGCCTAAAAATAGAGATTGTGTACCATTTTGTCCAAAAATCTCCATGTCTCAAACAGCGATTTACAGCCAGAATGGCCCACAAATTCCTATTTTTGGACACACAAAATACCCAACTGAACCGCTACAATTTTCATATTATAGAACAAACAACTGTTTTAATTGTATACATTAGATTTACTATTTGTACTTTTCCAAACCACTAGCTTACTTTTTTTTTGTCATCTGAACCCCAGTTTAGTAACACATAAATTCAAGAATACCTATCCCTACTAGTTGTAGTTCCCAATGCACAATCACACACCATTACATACATCTTTATCATCTTACTCAAACACTCATGCACACAGCACACATACATTCCAGAACACCCCAATCCATATCTTCTTTATTTTTTTCAACAGACCCTTTAGGGTCACTCTATTAAGCATGACAACACCCCTGCCTACCAAAAGTCAAGTCCGTAGATAGCAACGCAAAAGTAGAGCAAATGAAAATAAAAGTGTCCAACATAAGCATCCATCTCTAGCAGAATTTGTAAAAAAAAGTTGAAACAAAACAGCTAATACAGTCATTTAGTGAAACAAAGACGTTTCAAGTACAAAAACTTTGCCTCCTCTATCAAAATGTAAAACAAACCAAAAAACAATTAACAGAAAATCAGCTATCACTACAGATAAAACTACTTCTTCAAATGTTAATATAGTGCAAAGTAAGCATACCAAGAAAAGTATTTTAGCCAAAATGTTCTGTCACAAAGTCCTTCAAAATCTTATAAAAACAGGAGAGAAATCAGGTTCAATGCTTAAAACCTATCCTAGGAAATGAATCTTAGAAGCGTTGATGGACAGTGCAATTATTCTCAAAAGAAATGTATTTATTTTACTGTTAAACAAAATGAAACCACTAACAAAACTAATAACTAAATTACAAAAAAGACTTCTCAATAAGCAAAATGTCAACAGAAAGAACTTCTTAAGTATCTGCGGAGGTGAATGGAATCACACTACGAGCACAGAACCATATTTTAATGAAGAAGCATACAAACAAAAGCAAACAAATACAATTGCCATACATAGCAGTGGTCGAGGTTATGAAAAAGTGAATAATACCATAATGGAACAAGAAGTACTCCTTACAAAAATATACCCTGAAAACTTAGATTTACCCCTCCATTCAACTGAATCAGAACATCTAGTGTACAAATGGCCATGCACGTCAATGTGTAACATTCCCAAACAATGTTTCACATCTTTACGCCAATTCCTCAATAAATATGTAAAAAGCAAAGACAAAATCAAAATTAAATTACTGCAAAATATGCATACCTGTCCAGTGCGCAAGTACATAGGACTACAAGGACATTCATTGGCCTGTATTACAGGACCTACTTGTAAAACCACTTTCCATGATATCAAAAGGATATCAACACATCATTCAACTATAAGGAATCTAGTCTATAAACTGTACTATGCTAAAAGTCCTGCTTTAGCACTAGCAAAGTTAAATAACATCCTTCTACATGGTACAGCAAAAGACCTACTTGAAGAAATTCACTATATCCAGAAAAATATTTTGAAAGTGAAAGCCATTTACAGAATGAAATAGCTTTAAAATAATTAAGAAACAATTCTACACAAGGCAACCTTTTGCTAAACACATACAAAAAAGAAATACTAAACTTTAAAAGTACATCAGCTGAAGTACCAAACCATGTATGTGTATGTTGCCGTAGAACTTTTTATAAAAGTAACATAAAAACTGTAGTCCTATCATGCAAAATAGAAGACAATGAAGATTCTAAATGGTTTGAATTAGCTCTCTACCTTGTAGCAGAAAACAAATACGAAATAACTGAGCCCTTAATACTTTGCAGTTACTGCACTACAAAACCTGACAACAACCAAACTCCTTCACGTGCTATCACAAATAATTTGGAGAAAAGAATACCAAGCCAAATGAGCACCACATATCCACATGCTTTTATGGATTAAAGATGCTCCTAAATTTGGTCAAGACAGTGATGCCACTGTTTTACAGTTTATTGAAAAATATGTCACTTGTGAAATTCCATCAGAAGCCACAAATAGTGATCTTCATGCACAAATTTTACAATTTCAAAGACACAAATGTGGAAAATATTGTCATCGCAAATACAAAAACAAAGGGAAATACTACACCAAATGCCGATTTGGTTTCCCTAGACAAGTTACAAATACAGGTCAAGTGAACAACCTCATGTCTTCAGTTAGACATAGTGTTAAAGGTAAGTCACCTAAAAATACATATTACATAAAAAGAAAGAAAAAGAAAAATATATCAATGATTATAATGCAATCATTGCCCACTTATGGAATGCAAACATAGATGTGCAGTACATTGCAGACAATTCTACTGCAGTTGCACGAAATTTCACAGCATACTTAACTAAAGCAGAAAAGACAGAGCTCCAAGACCTCTGGAATGACCTGTCATCAGATAAAACAGTATCTCAGAAATTATACAGCTTGGGCATAAAAATGCTCACCCATAGAGAATGTGGATCATATGAAGCAGCTGATCGTTTAACTGGTACTGCATTGTATGGTAAATCTGAAAATATAGTATGGCTAAGTCTTGGTCCAGCTAAATCTAGAAAGAGAGTTCTAAAATCATATGAAGATATAAAAACAATAGCTAAACATGATCCCAAAAGCCAAGACATTTTAAAAAACAATTTATTGGATGCATACTACTCAAACAGAAGTAATACTTTGGAAAACATGTGTCTATACCACGTAGCCCAAAACTACACATACAAAAATAATATGAAACCTGATGAAAAAAAGATAAATATAGAGTGACAAACTGTGAAGGCAGCTTAGTTAAACTCACTGAACCAAATTTAATTAATCATATCAAATTGTCATTAAAGACTCCTCAACATAAAGAAGTATATTACATGTCCCTGCTACAACTCTTCAAACCATGGAGAAAAGAACAATTACTAGATAACTATGACTCATATGAGGATGCTTTCAAAGCAAATGAAAGCACTATAACTGATGTAAACTTTACGCAGTACAAAACAATGTTGCACAATGAACAGCAACACGAAGAAAAACTCCAAGCCCAACTAGATAAGGACACTCCTGACAGTAGTCAACCTTCTGTAACAGGAAGCCAAGAACCACTGGGAGAACCACTAATAATAAATGAGGCAGAATTAGCTATGATAGAAGTAGAAAACACCATGTGTCAGTATGAAGATAAAGAAGACTTAACTATACTAAAATCAAAACTAAACAATGAGCAAAGTAGCATTTTTCAAGAAGTAACAAAACAAATTGCACATGGTGTAAAACATGAAAATAAAGAATGTTCCTGCCATAATTATAAACCTATACTACTGTACGTCAGTGGTGAAGCTGGTTCTGGCAAAACATTCCTAATCAAAATCATTAGTAAGTTCCTTCAACAGTTCCATTAGCTGCCTACAACATAGGTGGTGTTACATTACACCGATTACTACTATTACCAGTAGAACACCAGAACAAATTAGACTATTACAAACTTTCTGCAGAAGCTGCAATGGAATTACGCAGAGTATTGAAACAAATGAAAATGCTACTAATAGATGAAGTGAGCATGGTCTCCAACCTGATGTTAGCTTTGATTCTCCTCAGATTAGAAGAAGTACTCAAAACAGACTATGAAGAACACATTATTGTTTTTGGAGATCTGGTTCAATTAACACCAGTAAAAGGTGAGCCTACTTTTAAAACATTCGGACACAAACTCTGCCGTAAAACTGTTGGCAGCATGGGAAATGTGATCCTTTGGCAACATTTCCAATACAGAGAATTAACAGAAAACATGCATCAATCTGCAGATCTCACTTATGCCAACATTTTAAAAAGTATCAGAGTTGGTATATTTTCTAAAGAAGCAGACGCAATATTGAAAACCCGGCACATTAATGCACTTTATGGCGATAATGCATGTGCTACAGATGTTATGGAACAATTAGCCCACAAAAATGTCAATTGTATGACCTTAATGCCAACTCTTGCAAGCTGTTTCAAATTCAATGAAATCATGCTAAGTAAAGAAATGCAACCAATCATGGAAATTAGTGCCACAGACAAACTAGATGTACATGGTATGACACTACCCATGTATGACCAAGCCACAACAAGACTAAATAGTTTAGAAAAATCAATCTCAAAAACAGCAGGCTTAGAAAAGATATTAAAATTATCCTTAAATTGCAGAGTAATGCTTTAACGTAACCTTGACGTGGACCAAGGACTAGATAATGGAGCACTGGGTACAGTTGTTGGCTTTCAAACATACCCACGCGACAACAAAATTAAGTTTGTCAATATACTCTTTGACAAACTTTCAGAAGTAAAAAAGATGGGACGCTCAACAGCTAGATTCCTTCTCTTCAAAGATATGTATGTACGCAGAGAACAATTTTCTGTAACTCTTGCATACGCAGTCACGATTCATAAATCACAAGGTCTTACCCTAGACAAAGCAATGATAGATATTGGTAACACAGTCTTTAAAGAAGGCATGAGCTATGTAGCACTATCACGCTTACGTACACTTGACGGTCTATTTTTAATCAACTTTGATGCAAATAAAATAAACGCTGATATTCCTTGCATTTTAGAATACAATAGGCTTCGCTCACTATACACCCCCCACCTAAACACATATTCTGTTCCACAAAAAGTAAAACGTTATAAAAGAAAAATAAATCAAACAGAAATGCAACAGGATGTCACTGCAATTCCTCCAAAGAGAGTAAAAGAAACTAATACTTCATCAAGCACCACAAGCAAAAAAGAAACAATAAGGGAAAGTAAACCAGGTACTTCTTTAAAGAAGGAAGACAAACTCCAAAAAAAACAGTTAGATACAGAACTACCTTGACCATTTAAATTCTCAAATATAGTTGGTGTAAGTTGCTACGCAAATGTAGCAATGAATATTCTAATTCAATTACCACCAATTGTTGACAACATTTACTTACACAGTACAGTCCCATTGTGTTTGCAAATGTTAGTACTTCACAGAAATGCAGCAAATAATCCTGACAACACATAGTGTTTATGGAGTAAGTCAACAATTGGACTACTGTGCTGGAATGGTGAAATTCACTATAAACTCACAGGAAGATCCACAAGAATTTCTAATGTACTTACTACAAGTACTGGAAAACAAAAACATACCTATAAATGAAATCTTTCAGATTTCATACATGTGGAAACATACATGCACTCTCTGCAACAATGTGACACAAGAAGAAATCCCCAATGAACGCTTCATATATATATCAATACCAAATTGTGAATCCATTCCATTTCAGCGACTTGTACAAAATGCAAACCATGGTAGATTATGCTCTACCTGCAATTCAGATAATCGCTCCACGTTAGTAATACAAACACATAGTAAATACATAATACTAATGCTTCTACGTTACAATGCAGATGGTACCAAAAACAACTGCAAGCTGACTGGATTCGCACATGGTCAAATATCACTTGGTAAGAAAACCTTCACAACAATAGGTATAATCTACCACGCAGGAGCCACAACCAATTCAGGTCACTACACTGCATATATAAAAAAGAAATGTGGATGGTTTGAATGTAATGATAGTACCATTACTCTAAAGCAGATATTACCAGGAAATCTTACAAACGCTTATTTGATGTTCTTAAAACCAAAATTTGATAACTAAACTGTATTTAAACCCTAAGTAAACTTGTGTTAAAAAAATATAAACTGTTAGAATACTCCAAAAGCTATCTAACTGCTCAAAGATTGTACAACAACTAATCAGATAAATGAATACCACTAAATTAGACCACAAAAAATACAGTTAGAATATGCCAATTGGTATCTAACTGCTCCAAAATTGTATAATATCAAAACAAATAAATAATATGTTACTGCTCCAAAAAAATACAACAAGCCAAAGTATAAAGCATTAGCCAGAAACAACAAGTGAACACTGAAAACAAACAAACAAAAAAAATGTAGCATAACAGAAAAAGGTTTTTTTTTAATCCAACATGGATTTTTTTTTCTCCCACAGACCCAATGATTTTAGCAACAAATACAGAAACTGAGCAAATATGAGGGTCCAAAAAAAAGAAAAGTATATTGATTATACAATGTAATAAGTCATTACAAAATACTAATACTAACATGCTATTTTCTTTTATCACAGAAATTAACAAGAAATACATGTACTCTGGTTACTAGTCCAAACAGTAAGTATACAATAATAAGGAGAACCATAGCAGCATATCGCATCCATAGTATCTAATACCTTTGTTTCTTATACATTTGTTTTTCACCCAAAGTTATAAGCAAATATGAATGTGATATGCTGCGGTGGTTGTTGCCAGGGCATAGAGTCTTCATGCACCCAAGACTCTATGCCCTGGCAACAACCACCGCAGCATATCACATCCATAGAGTCAAACATTTCAACTATGGTGTATGGAAACTTTTAATGTCCGCGGACATTATGAGTGTTCTTAGAACACTTTCAACTTGCCAGCGAACAATACGGACCGCGCTTTCAGGACACCCTCTACGAACATTTCAGAACAACGCGATAGTTCTTAGAACACTTTTAACTTGACAATGAACAATATGGACAGTGTCCTCAGGACACCCCCATTTTGTTTATTTGCGAACATTTCAAGACACCGCGAGTGTTCTTAGAACACATTCAACTTGACAGACAACAATATGGACAGCGTCCTCAGGACACCCCCTACAAACATTCCCCAGACACCGCGAGTGTTCTTAGAAGCATCTTCAGAACACCACCATCTTGTTTACTTGCGAACATTTCAGGACACCGTGAGTGCTCTTAGAACACATTCAACTTGACAATGAACAATACGGACAGTGTCCTCAGAACACCCCCATTTCATTTATTTGCGAACATTTCAGGACACCATGAGTGTTCTAAGAACACATTCAACTTGACAGAGAACAATACGAACAGCATCTTCAGGACACCCCCTACGAACATTTCAGAACAGCGCAGGAGTTCTTAGAACACATTCAACTTGACAGAGAACAATATGGACAGCGTCCTCAGGACACCCCCATTTTGTTTATTTGCGAACATTTCAGGACACTGCGAGTGTTCTTACAACACATTCAACTTGACAGAGAACAATACGGACTACGCCTTCAGGACACCCCCTACGAACATTCCCCGGACACCACGAGTGTTCTTAGAAGCGTCTTCAGAACACCACCATCTTCTTTATTTGCGAACATTTCAGGACACCGCGAGTGTTCTTAGAACACATTCAACTTGTCAGCCACAACCCCATTTATATTTGCGAACATTTTTAGGACACAGCGAGTGTTCGACAACGTCTTCAGAACACCCCCATTTTGTGTATTTGCGAACATTTCAGGACACCGCGAGTGTTCTTAGAACATATTCAACTTGACAATGAACAATACGGACAGCGTCCTCAGGACACCCCAATTTTGTTTATTTGCGAACATTTCAGGACACTGCGAGTGTTCTTAGAACAGTTTCAGTTTGCTTGCGAACAAAACGGACACATATTGAGTCCCCAGAACACCCCCCATTCAGTTTATTTAGAACATTTCAGAACACCCGTGATGTCCGCAGACAAATCGAACACAAAAAGAACGTCTAACACATAAAAAAACACACTTTCATCCTATCTCATACACTCACACCCTCCCCAAACACTCCTACACACCAGCACACTCTACTAAATACAAATTTTGAACAAAGTTTCAGTGTGCTGTCCGCGGACGACTGCAAATCCAAGATGGCGGGCGCTACCGAAAATCGGACGCGCTTCACGCTCCACACCGTCCAATCAGTGAACACGTTGCATGTCTGCGAACATCACGCAAGCCAATTGGCCAATCAGGACACTGTCCGCGGAGCGAACAGGGAAGTGTGTCCGCGGACCGAACACAGATATCACCCATTTTATTTACCTACTTTTTTGTCATTTTAAAAAAAAATACTGGACGTATTTTCACCAAATTTGCAAAAGCATGCTTTCGGGACCAAGCCGCTGCTCATGGTCCAAATTTGGTGAAAATCCATCCAGCGGTTTGGGCTGTAGACGCGAGCAAAAAAAATGTCCCATTCAGTCTATGGGAAAACAAAAAGTTTTGGGACCCCCCCTATAACTTAGCCCCCCCTGGACGAATCCTCACCAATCTTTGCAAAAAAATTCAGAGTGACTCAAATACTTGTTTTGCAAAGTTTGGTGAGGATTCGTTCAGGGAGAGCGAAGTTTTAAGCCACCCAAAAATTGCTCTTCCTATGGAAACACCAACTTAACCATAACTACATGGCCACTAACGTGGCCATGTAATATATATATATATAGTAGTTATGGTTAAGTTGCTGAACGGTGAATAAAGGGCCAGCAGGCCAAGTTATCAGCCCAATCAAAGCGAGAGTGCATAACGCGATCTCTGAATCATTACCCCTCCTTCCACCCCTCAAATGGGTAATGAAGGCCATTAACAATCTAGATTTCCACAGCAGTAACCCGTGCTACTAAAAAAGAGGATTTGTTGTCCAAATT
The DNA here is from genome assembly GCF_040938575.1 of Ambystoma mexicanum. Lineage (NCBI taxonomy): Eukaryota > Metazoa > Chordata > Amphibia > Caudata > Ambystomatidae > Ambystoma > Ambystoma mexicanum. The sequence continues at coordinate 1,383,994,497 of NC_090937.1, read as the reverse complement.
CGGGACCCTGTGCCGTCACGGATTAGAAAACAAAATCCTTTTCCAAGATGGCCAACATAGAAAGGGAAGGCGGTTGTTCCATATAGGGCCCCTCTTCGCTTTCCATGGCAGCCTGCAAAAATCTAAAAAGGAAACCTTGTTAACATATTACCACAAGCACTTTTTTCTTCCCTTTCAAATGTATCCTAATGTCGAACAACTTTACCACAAAGCCAGTCCCAGGTGGACATGGCCACTATAATCCTATCTTTTCTCCCTTCTGGTCATGGCCAGTAGCCACATTGTGCGGATCATGACCTTATACCATGACCCCAACATTCTGGCCACTCCCCGTGGCTACAGCCTACCCCTCAGTCAGTAAACATATACCGCTATGTTTTTTAACTACATTACGACACTTGTCTAATACGAAAACACTCCCACATCTCGTCACATATCCAACCCCAATGATATTCTACACCTTTTTTGGATTATGTTCTGGTTTTTAAAAGAAAACATTAACTTTTTAGAATTTGTAAAGTACTTTTATTTCACAATAAACTGTCCGAGAGCATCGGAGTATTCCCATTTTTAATTAAATAGTAACTTTTTTTCTTCGGTCGTCATCGAAAAAGTTCATCGTGAGGCACACGTTGTTCTTTTCCCATACATAAAGTATTTGTTTTCGATAAAGCAACCGCTTCGGTCACACAGTGATTTCCAAGACGTCGGCATGAACTTCGGCCTACACCACCATAAAAGATGTTATGTTACTCCTAATGGCCACTGCAGTGTACAGACAAATGGGTCCTACACGATCGTCCCACAAAACAGTGACGGTTAGGCAGCCGGTCACAATTACATGCATCTGGCGGGGGAAAAATCCATCACTTAGCATCTGGAATCCATGGCAATCACAATAAGGCAAGATGTAGCTGTTTGGAAAACATAACAGAAAATATGTATCGATACCCAACCTTTAGCAAACAATTTTAAAAAAGACAAAAAGAACGTGGAAACTGATACACAAATCGATGTGGTCATACATGACATTTTAAAGAAATATTAGTGTTGAACATGGGTGAATCTAGTGATAGCCTACAAACGCTGAGAATCTACACTCTCCATAACAAAAAAAAAAAAATGACAACTACACAGAAACATAGTGCTTCAGTTACATTGCCAAAATTAATGTTCAGGTAATAAAAAATTAAATCTTGTGATTTCAAAAAAGACAAAAAGAACGTGGAAACTGATACACAAATCGATGTGGTCATACATGACATTTTAAAGAAATATTAGCGTTGAACATGGGTGAATCTCGTGATAGCCTACAAATGCAGAGAATCTGCACTCTCCATAAGTAAAAAAAAATGCCAACATTAATGTTCTGGTAAGAAGAAATTAAAATTTCGTTCCGGTGTAGAGTCGTCAAAAGTAAACTTACACGATATTTACCGTCTCCATTGTCTTCCTGAAACTCAGACAGCAATGTACTTGCACCAAAGAATCTTCTTGAACTGATATTACATGTGCCTTACAAACGGTTTGAATACATAACCTTATCAAATGGTATTTTTTGCAAACTTTCACTCCCTGCATTCTTACTGAATTTTCCCTTTCGCTCAAGGTCAAAAAACAATTGACCCTTATGGGTTCATTCGGATGCGTGGGCCGCCTGAGCTTGCAACCAAAAAAGCAAAGCAAGTGACCTTCACTCAGAATGCAAATACATTCTGACTTTGCAACAACATGTCTCAATGCATTCATGAGAACTGGTACTCCCATACACTTGCAGACCCGCTGTGTCCATCAGACAGTCCAGGTGGCTGCCTCAGATTTCAAACTCTAGGACGCCAGTCTGACTGCAATATTATTTTAAATACATTGTAACACAGACCCAGTGATTTTAGCCTGTACTTAACAGACATTATATTGAGCAGCAACTTCCAATTTACTGTATGACTTTGGTGACAAGAAAACACCACTTTTTGACTTCCTGCTGCCACATCCCATCCCAGCCTCATTAACCCTCACCTTCCGAGACAGTATTTTATAAGTTTAACTACTGCAATGTTGCGTTGTTTTATATGTGTTAGAGTCGATGTCCGCGTACACCAAAACACAAATGAAAGATGGCGGGCGCAGCAAACAATCTGACACAGTTCACGCTGTTCAACATCCAATCAGTGAACGCATCACATGTCCACGGACATGACGCTACGGATTAGCCAATCAGTATCTTGTCCGCGGAGAGAACAGGTAAGTGTGACCTCGGAGCGGACATAGATATCACTAATTTTTTGAGACATACTTTTTGGTTATTTTAAAGAAAACTACTGGACGGATTGGCACCAAATTTACAAATGCTCGCTTTCGGGACCAAGCTCCTGCCACAAATTTGGTGAAAATCCATCCAGCGGTTTGGGCTGTAGGCGTGCGCAAAGTTTTTCCCCCATTAAGTCTATGGGAAATAATACATTTTGGGACCCCCCCTATAACTTTTCCCCCCTGGACCAAACCTCACCAAACTTTGCAAAAGAATTCCGAGTGGGCCATATACTTTTTTTGCTAAGTTTGGTGAGGATTTGTCTAGGGGCAGCAAAGTTATAAGCCGCCCCAAAAAGTGTTTTTCCTATGGAAATAGCAACTTAACTATAACGACACGGCCACTACTGTGGCCGTGTAATATCTATATCTATATATATCTATCTATCTATCTTGAAGTCCTTGTACCTAGGTACAAAAAAAGTCGAGTGCACTCCAGGAAGAGGTTTGAAGCCAGTGATCTTCGCCAAACATAGAGGCAGGAAACCAAGGATTTTCAGGCAAAAGATAATTATTTAATTAATGTAATGTCCAGAACAGGAAAGATAGCATGATAACAACGACGCATTTCAAAGCAAGCACACCGCTTGTTCACGTTGAGATTGTAAACACTAAGGAAGGACTTTTAAACTAACATCATCTCTATGGTTGTCGTATAGAGAGTCGCATGTACATCCAAGCAATCTATGGTTGGAATCCAGCATGTTTGAATGGGGTTTTCAGCACAATTCGTCACAGTAGGTAAACAAAAATATTTGAAAAGAAGCATAAAAATAAATAGACATTGTTGCTTATTGCTGTTTTTCAACAATGTGCAGAGATCGCGTTCAGGAATATTTCCACGGCAAATGTTACCATTGACAAATCATTTTTCCACAAGTTGTGTACAATCACATTAACAGCTTACTGATGTAAAAAGCTTGAAAGCAAATCTCATTACATGCAATCTGGCTAACTTTTCCTGTCACGTGGCTAGAGGTAGTTAGTTCTAAGAACATTGCTTTACTGTGCTCCTTTCAGTAAGCTGAATACTTAACTCTGTCAGATGCACAATTCACCTCAACAACGTGCTATAACTTACTGTGAGGACTGCTTTTTACAGTTTAGGCATATAATATATATTAGTCATCAGGGCTGATACTAACAAAGTAATATGGTGTTCAGAATAATGTGCATAGTGCTCAAGGCAGAAATATGTTTTAGTTCATATGTCTAGAAATTACCACCTAAAGTGCAGATGCTTGTTTTTACTAGCTGTGCAAACTTGCAATGTACAACGTAGTGTTGATAAAGTGTAATGTGCAATTGGCAGCCAGAGAATACAACATACTGTTCATGAAGTGCAATGTGCAGTTAGCAGCCTAGAGGTAGGGTTCCTTATATGAGAATACATAAAGTGCTTAGTGCTTGTAATTTCTATACTTTAGATATTCATATTAGTCACTGCCTACTACATAAAATGTAATTGCTAAGCATAGATAAAAAACATTAAAACACCGTCATAAAACCTTAATTATTAAAACAAACACCTAAATAGTATTGCCCACCATAGGTTTAGTCTAAAAGGTGGAAAGTAAGACTGAAAGGATAATGTGCATGCAACTGTTAGTTTTCCTGTGTTCATAAATATTTCAACAAAAATATTGCTCACCCTATAGAAAGAGAGAGGTGTAAAATAAAAAAGCAAAAAGAGAGAAAGCAGTCTAAAATTCATTCAATTCCCTTTCTAAGAGTAAAATATTGAATTGATAGACCTTCTGTCCTAAATGCTGGTGAAAAATATATGCCCGTAACAACTTCATATAAGCTCCAATTTGTGACAAAAACATTTGCATATGGATTAAATCAAGGCAGGCTTTACAATTATAATGATAAGATAACTGTCTTAAGAGTTCATGCTAGAAAAAAATCAGGGTCCCCTGAATAGAAAATTGTTGGAGTCTGGGTCTTCTTTAAAATCTGTGCAGTTAATGCTCTGGTTTTTTCTAAAACTGCTTAAGTGCATAGGAAGGTATATCATTCTTCATCTAGATTATGGCCTTTGGGTTTCTTGGTCTCGAAGTCTAAGATATATTTGGTTTCCGATTGTCTGAGAAGAAGCTCCTGATTACCTCCCCTTGCTATTTTCTGAATAGTATGCATGCCAAAATACCCAAAGCCTTCTAGTTTGCCTCAATGCTTTTCCTGGAAGTGTAGAGTCATTGGATATGTGGGGTCGACATTTTTGATGGCTCTTATATGTTGTAATGTCCTAAGTTTCAATTGCCGATCGTACTCCCCACATACCATTTGTCACACGGGCAAGTAAGTACATACACAATTTCACATGTGATACTAGATTTTATAATCACATTACTGTCATTTTTTGTGTTTTTAGCAAACTTACACGCTTTGCATTTTGTGCATTTCTGGAAACCTTCTGAGTTGGCACTTAGCCAGCCCGGGGCTACTTGTGTGGTTCTGGGACTCATATAACTGGATACCAAACTATCCTTAAGAGAAGTGGAGCGCCTGAAAGTAATGTTAATTTCAGAGCCCAAAGTACTCCCCAAATGTTCATCTTGCTTAAGTACATGCCAATGTTTGTGTGTTGTGTGGTGAATGTTCTTTAAAGCTTTGCTAAATGTCAAGATAGGTCTTGTATCTGTTTCTTCCATTTCAGTCTTGGTTTGAACTTTAGGCATCAATAAAATTTAACGATCCTTTACTCATGCTTTGATATATGCTCTTTCAAACACTCTCTTGGGATAGCCTCTTTGTTGAAACTTCAAGGCCATATTTCTGCATTCCTTATCATAAGTTTCCAGTTGGGAACAGTTCCGCCTTATGCAAATAAATTCACCAAAGGGAATACTCCACTTCAGGGCTGTGGGGTGGTTGCTTTTTGCATGCAGGGGTGTGTTGGTGCTTGTAGGTTTACGGTAAAGTTCAGTCACAAGTGCATCTTGTGCCACAGTTACAAGAATATCTAAATAAATGATAGCAGTGTTGCTGTGGCACTCGGGGAACTGCAGATTAAATTCATTTACATTGAGTGACTTAACAAACTCCAACCATTCATCCGTGGGTCCATCCCAAGTTACAAATAGGTCATCTATATAAGGTAACCAAAGGACCAGTTTATCCGTATGGTGACTGTTGGAAGGGACCCACACTGCAAACTTCTCCCACCACCCCATAGTTAAAATTGCATATGAAGGAGCAAACGTAGTTCCCATGGTTGTTCCTTGCAACTGGGTATAAAAGTTCTTGTTAAATAAAAAACTGTTGTTAGTTAAGCAAAGGTTGATCATCTCCAAAATCATCTTGCCATGTTCCAAATAGTTCAATGATCTGGTTTGTAAAAAGTACTCACACGATTTCACACGAATTCAGACCATCTGTATGTTTGATTGATGTGTACAGAGAGACCACATCTAATGTTGCTAGTAGGTACGTTTTTTCCCAAGGTATTCCGTATTAAGAAAGTCCTTGGTGTCTCCTAAGTATGACGGTAAGCTGCTAACAAACTTTATTAATGTTTCAAACACTAGTTTTGACACATTTTCAAGAAGTGCCCCACATAGTGTCACTATGGGTCTCCCTGGTGGTCTTGTTTTATTTTTATGGACCTTAGGCAAAAAGTAAATTGTGGGCATCACCAGAAATTTGGGATGCAAGTATTTACACATGTCTTCTTCCAATAGGCCTTCCTCTTTCCACTTCATCAATAACTCAAATAGTTTGTCATTCATTACTGATTTAGGGTCCATATCCAATACCTTATAGCATTTGGGATCTTTAAATTGTCTATTGGCTACAATGATATAGTCCAGCCGATTCATTATGACTATGTTGGTACCTTTGTCAGAAGATTTAATGACAGTCTTCCAGCATGCACATCTGGATAGGATCTCCTGCTCTCGGCAAGTAAGATTGTTTTTTATGTCAGTTTTGTTTTTTCTGAACTTCTTAAGGTCACTGATAACCAGATCTTGGAAGGCCTCATTGTTCCCTCCAGGGTTGAACATGGGATTAAAGCATGATTTCGGTTTAAGATTACTTTTGCAGGGCCAATCAGTGCATATATTCATAAGGTCCCATTGTGGGTCACTTATATCTTCATTTTCTTGCCATTCGGTTTCTAGATGGATGAGATCTCGTAATATATGTATATCTTCTATCACCAGGGGGGTGTACCCACACCGTAGTTCATCATCCTTGGGCTTAGGGGGATTGATGGCAAAGAATTTCTTCAAACGTATTTTACGCATATATCTATCAAAGTCTATTCTCGTTTCTGCATAGTTGTAGGGACAAAAATTCAAACCAAGTTTTAACACTTTTTGTTCTTCCGATGAGAAATCACGTGATGTTAGATTAATAATTGTTGTTATTGTTAACTTGCATTTATATAGCGCCTTATATACCATTGGTATGGTCTGAAGGTGCTGGTAGGTTGAACGCCCTTGGGAACCGAAGTTCATATCAGTAGAGAGAGAAGAGAGAGTCAAAAGGGTGCGTGTGGGCACCGGATATGTGTGCAGCTCATGCGGTATCGTGTAATAGCTGCATTCTAGCTGTAGGTGTGCTGTTTGTGAGGTCAGGAGTATGTGTTTGTTCTGGCAGGAATTATCCAGAACGGATGTGGCTGCGTTAGGCCTGAGAAGAACGCGTGGCTGGGGGTGTGTTACCAGCAGTAATTACTTAGAATGATGTGGAGTGAGCAGCGAGTGTTGGTATGAGAACAGTTATACCGAATGGTGTCATAGTATCACTGTGTTCTAGGTGAGTGGTGATGTAAGGAGAGAGTAAGCGTGGTGGTGGGAAAAGATGGGTTATATATCCTTTCAGAAATTCTCTGCATTCCAAATCATATTGGACTGCATAATGGACATGTCTGGTAATTTGATTTGTATTGCCATCAATTTCTTGTCCCAGAGCGTATTTGTCTGTCTGTATTGTCCATTGCTGTAGCATCGGAGGCGGTTGCCCCTCCTTGTTTTCTTGTTCCTCGTGACTTGGTTGATTTTCCCCATCCTCTTCCTCTTGTTTTTTTGCTGTTGTTGCTGCTTCTGCCATCCATTCCTAAGAGTCTCACTTCTTCTAAAAAATTCAACTTCCTTTGGGGCTGTTCATTTTCACTCTCTGTGGTGTCAACATCAGAGGATGACGGTGCGCTGGATGCTTCGTTCTCTGCGTTTGATGTTGCTATTGGGAGTTTTTATCTTAGGGTGTCAAACCATTTAGCAAAGGTAAGCACTCTCCCCTTTTCATAGTCATCCTTATCTCGCAGAAATTTCTGTTGTTTCCACAGCTTAATTTCTTTCTCAAATGTTTTATACCCCTTTTCCATATTCATACTAATGGCTTTTCCTTCTTCGCTTTGATTAATGTCCTACAGTTGTTCTTCAGTCTCTTGTATTTTGGACAATATTTTCTGACGGTCGATCTTTGCATATTTTATTAAAATATTAAGGAATGTCACTGAGCACCTATTGCTTGATTCGCCCCATTCTTCTAGCATTGTGGGGTCCTGTCCTTCGAAGGTCGGTGTTGTAAGTATACGTAAGCCTCTAGGGATCTGTCCCACGTCGACATAGTCTTGCAGCGAGTATTCTTCCCACCATTTACTAATTTCCCTTCTTTGAAGCTTTTCTAGTTCTCTGAGAAGTCTTGCTTCTTCGTTAGACTGGATATCAGGTGGTTTGTTGCT